>NC_072776.1:16112407-16776785 GCF_022539595.1 Amphiprion ocellaris
AAATATTTCAATACCAAATTTATTCAGACATCACAAGATTAATAAAAGTTATCTTTGGCCTCTACAATTACAAGAGGTGCTCAAAGTGGTGGCCACTGGCTTCCAGACATTTCTGTTGTGTTGTAAACGTCACTTGTTGATATAACAATAACTACATCAGATAATTCTTGGTCACAGTTGGAATTTTGCAGCCTGAGAGATGGTTGAGAAGGTTTGCAGTTCTTGTTTTAGCAAAATATGTTATAATAGAAGATCTTTATTGTCATTGTCCATGAAATTATCTGCAAACCAGCAAAGTGTATCAGTCTGAGGTATCTAAAAATAAATAAGGAAAAATGCTTCTAAAGCCAATAATAAACAGAATATTTTGAGGGAATATTCTAAAAAGGAAAGAAAAGCTCCATTCTCACTCCTCTCAGTTAAACTGTCATTAAAATTGACTTTAAATTTAGCTTCAACACGAGATAAAAACATTTACTTTCATTACTGATGTCAAGTTTTAATAAAGTTCATGCTACTTTTATAAAATGATGAAAGTGAATAAATTGTATTTGTGTGATCTGTGTTTGATTTCTGTCTTTTCTCCTGTCATCCAGATGTTCAGAGGGAGATGATGCCACATCTGGTCCAGCTGATGGAAGGTCTTGAAGTTCTCTGACTGGCCTCGACTGAAGATGGTCGTCTCACTGGATTTAAGGTTCAGATGCTCAGTAACAAACTCCACCAATGTGCCAACAGGGAAGCTTTAGGTTTATTAAATGTTGCTATGAAGGTTTCGCTGTTTTTCTTTGTGAATGCAATGTGCTCCAACTGAAACTTGAATTAGAACTTAGAAGTAAATCCTTCCATCTGAAAGGATTTAGTTGCATTAATAACCTCATAACATTCTAATTTTTATTTCAGTCTTGGTTGGAAATAGAATCTCTGTATTGATTCAGGTAAAAACTGAACTTCACAGCATGTTGAAGCAAAACAACCAGATGAAAACTGTGATGGTGTTGGATTGTCAGACTGTAATGTTGCAGCTCAAAGCAGCTTTTCTATCTCAGTTCATTCTGACATTCAGCTATGAATCAACACAGCAGATGGTGATCCATGCTGTGGAAGTCTCACATCTCCTGATTTAATGGAGCTGCTTTGCACTTTTTACACTGTTTATTCACCAACACTTTATTTAATAAAAGTCCCATCTAGTTTTTATGAGGAATGTGATGTTTTAATTTCTCTGTGAATAACTGCAGTCTAATGCAACAGCTGGAGTTGTAACATCTGTCCTGATATTGATCATGAAGTATTGATCAGAATACTTATGGTTAACAGTCATCCCTGAAGTTTTACATTAAAATCTTTACTTGTGCTGTGAACTTTGGTAAGAAGCAGAAACTTTTACGTTGCCATGGATACACGAGTGTTAAATTCTGTCCATGTTTCCATTTTGGGAAATTCAGTCCAGTTCCAGAATGTGGAGGAATTTAGTCTCACAATCACAGACAACAAATATTATCTGAAAGTCAGGTTGTTGTTGTTTATCAGCACAATACAAAAAGATTAATGTCAGAAATATTCCAGTTAAGACTCTAGAATATCATGATTTATGTAAATTTACCTCAATGATATGAATGTTCAGGTTAAGATTGTACAGTGATATTTATTATGCAAGTTTAGCTGATTAAAGTTTATGACTCTGCACTAAAATATTATTTAAATTGACATCATTATTATAATATTTAGGGTCAGACCCTACAGTATTGAGATTAAGAAATCAAATATTCTATAAAATGTAAATACACTGAACTCATTTGGATGTATTTAAGTGAGACTCTACAATATTATTTGACACAAATCTATCTAAATCAAAATTTTAATAATTTTCATGCCAAACATTTACTGGACTAATTTAAATATTAAAATCACTCCTTTCTAATCCTCTGCTGTACGTTCAAACCTGAGGCCTTAAATAGAAACACACAAGTATCTGATTGAAGGAACTTCTGCAGAGTCCTGGTTCCAGAACATGATGATAGAATTATAGACAAACTTTAACAAAAGCTGCCTGAGAGTTTACAGGTTTTTATGTTGGATTTCTTCAATAATTTAATGAACGTTATCAGCAATAATCAAGTGTTCATTTGATGAACTTGATTTCCTAAAACATCCAGAATTGGAGCTCATATCTTTGGCAGCTGTAAAGTTTCTGCTCCTTCAAAGTTCACAACACAATGAATGAATTCCTAAAACACTCTCAATGCTGGAGAGCGTTTGTGATGCTGAAGCAGTGATCAGTTTTTCTATTTCTTCTCTGGAGATGCACAATGAGGGACGTCTGCAGAGACTGAGAAAGAGTCTCACCACATCCTGACATGAGGAAAAAGACTTTATTGAAGACTACAATGAGAAAAACTATCAGACAGCAGACGGCTGCATTCAAGGTGAGCTCTGAACATTTGATCTGGAACAGGAATTCAATAACGGCAGCATGAGCTTCATTTCAGTCTGTAGCTGCTGAATTCATGGATGAATCATCTGGCACTAGAGAAGAAGACCATCAAACATCCATGTCAGCTGATGGAGGTCCAAGAGTCTCACCAAACAAACAACCTACAGAGTGAAGACCTCAAATCTGATTGGACGGCCTCCTATTCAGCCACTTGTGTGAACAAATGCCTCTAAGCTGATTTGTTTTCTAAAATAAATCTAGTTTGAGTCCTAATCTATTCCTGTGTGTTTGCTTCTTTACACCACTGTTAACAGTTTAGGCTGTTAGATTGTTCCAGATAAGACAAGTACAAGATTCTTCAGAGCCGTTCTACCACGAACCTGACAGGAAGAACTCCAACAGCTACTGAATGTTCCTGTGGTTCCCTCAAGGCTACAGGAGGAGTCCTACAAGGACGAGCTGGTCCACCTGATGGTGGCCAGTCGCTGCAGTTCAAAGCCAACACTGACTATGTGGACTTCTACTGGACCACATGGAGGCCTTCAAACCGGACCAACAAGTTCAACGACTCCCCGACTCGTGGGTCTGAGGACGCCGCCGAGCCTCGGTCCCAGCGGCCTCCTGTCTGTGGGTGTTTGAGTGCTGAGAGGTTTGTGGATGCATGTGAACGTATGTGTGTTGAAACAGCAGCTTTGGACTCAGTAACGCCGAGGAAAAAACAAGAGCTCCTTTATTTGTGACTTCCACTAAAAAAACTGATGAAAATAAGTTTGCCAGGGTTCTGACTGATAACAGATTATTAAATAATGAAAATAATCGTTTAAATATTCCTTTAAACAATCCTTTTAGGTCTACATTTCCTTTACACTGACTTCTTGGTATATGTACAAGTATTTTGGGTGGAATATACCAATAAGCCCAATGTTCAAGGGTCCTTCTGGGAATATACCATTAAACCAACCTTTTAGGTAAATGTTCCAAGGATGTTGGGTAGAATATACCATCAGATCAACCTTTTAGGTCTACATTGGAAGATTTTAGAGTAGAATATTACTGACAAACAATGTTCCCTGTAATTGTTCATGAGTCTGAGCAAACACACAAACTCCCTGAGCGTCCCTTGGACCACTGTGAGCAACATCAGACGTGTGCACTGTGGTCACACCAGCATCACATCCATTCAAGTTACATGGTTCATTAAAAGAATCAAATTACAGCATTTACATTTCTGTTAAAACACTTTGTCAACAGGAGCCAGTTGAAGGCTGCAGTGATTTTAGTGACACTACAATGTATAAGAGTGAAGTTATTGAATATTTGTCTCTCTTTACTGTTGCAGCGGTTTTGCAAATTGCAGACGGACCCTGTTCACTCCATAGACACCAATGTTATTCCTGTAGCTTGAAAGACAGCTACTTTTGATAAAACTGGGCTTGTAGCACATCGTCTGCCTTGCAACAATGGGAAAGAGGCACCATTTATGTTTTGACAACCTATATGTAATGAGTTATTGATGCTTGAAGTCCAAATCTGTGAATATCTTTCCAACTTTACTGAACTTGGGGCCACTACCACCTAAGGAGTGATATATTTAATTCTGAAAAAAGCATTTAGCCATACTTAAAGCTTTAAGTGCTTTATTAACACAGAACTAAAAAATTTGTATTGTTTTATTATCACAGGTTCTGTCTGAAAAGAGGTGGCATCATTTTAAACAGTGAAATCAAACTAACAAAATGTAATGACCAACCAGTGAGCAATACTGGATTCTGCAAAAACATAAACAACTTTTTTAAAAATCTGAATCTTATCTTAACACAGTTAATGTATTAACTTACTTTTGTGTGTATGCATGTATTTATTGATTTATTTAGTACTGTTAACATATCACAGTTCTGAGTGAGTTTTTCTTAAGATAGGCAAAGGCCACTTATTGATTACATATAGGCTCTTAAATGTTTATTAAAAACTGAAAAGCATTTAAAAAAACAACTTAGGCATTTATTGAGTCACTAAAATACTGTAGAGTACAGACCACATCAGCATGATTATAAGCATCCTCTGGTAAATTAACAACCAGATACTGATGTCTCTCACCATATGGACTTCAGGAGATGACTGGGGGATGATAAACTGTGACCTACTGGTTGGATTCTCTCTGTTCTCAGGTTTCTTACATGTTTGTTCCCTGACAGCCGGGTCCTAATGTTTTTTGAGCAACACACCATACTATGATGTTTTTACAATGATGGTTCTACTATGAAGCCAGTTTGACATGTTCAGGTGTTCTTTGTGTGAAAACTCGGAGATTTCAGGTATCAGAAGGTGGTTTTCAACTTTCTTTATTAACTTTCTGCTTCAACTTTAAATTAAATTTCCTTCACTAACCCAGCCCTCTGGACTTCCAGGAAGCTGTGTTCCTATTGGCTGTCCAGGTGGCTGCTTGGTATTATCAGGAACACCTGAGCAGCTCAGTGTCTCCCTGCTTTATTTAGCTGCAGACAAACATTTCCTCTGCTTCACCACTGAACCGGGTTTAGCTCTGTTGCTTTAGTTCGTTCTTTAGGCGTTGGCTTGCAGCTTCCAGCAGTAAAATCGTCTTTAATGTGTTTCTTGGTGTGTTTTAGGGCTTTGTACTGGATAGTTGTCTTGGTAAATGAGGTTCTTTAGCCACAGTTAGCACATGGTGCTAATGTGTGCAGTGATTAGTGGATTTGGTACAGCTGAGTTGTGTCTTTATCTTGGCTGTAGTGAGTCTTCAGAGGTTTTTGGTCAGACACATTGTGTATTCTTGTTTGTGGACCAAGGTTGGTTGTCCAGAAGGTAAGAGTTCCTGTCCTGATTCTCTATTCTCAGAGGTTCTCTGGTAGGCTGCAGGAGACTTTAGCGTTTGGGTTGTACTAGTTTGGTTTTTGTATGGTTTCATTTGGACGACTATCTTGAGGCCCCTCCATGTGGTTTAGTGAGGTTTTCTGCAACAGTTCTACAAAGCAACCTGCAGCAGAAGAGACTTTGAGAGTTTTTAGGAAGTTCTTGAGACCAGACTTTAGAGCAGCAGAAACATTTGTCAGCAGTTTGAGCAGGAGAAGGTGATCTTCAGAGTAGAAATGAGATGGAAACCTTCTTGACCCGTGTGGTGAGGTCCTGTACCAAGAGTTTGAGCATGTTGTGAAGAGTCTGTAGTTCTTTGGTCTGAAAGCACAAGAAGAGTCGACTCATTAAAGGAGAAAACAGGAGATATTGTTGGTTCTTCTGTCACTCTGCAGTTTCCTTAGACTGAATATCAAGTTTATATTTTAAATGTTTTCCCATGTGAGCCCAAGAAGACTTCAATAAACTCCCTCCATCCCCTGGACACATGTTTTATTACCATATTAAATCTTTTTTTAAAAAATGTTTTTGAGTTTTAATCATAGTTTTAACAGTTTTTTTTTTCTCTTTGCTTGTTTAGTTTTGTCATCTGTGTAAAAGGTGCTAAACAAATAAAGTTGAATTGATAAACTGAATAATTGACTAACTCATGATTGTGACAACAGAAGTATTTTGATTGTGATTTAAGGGTTTATTTCATTTTTAAGGTTGGGGTTAAAATCTTGACAGAAAAAGAAGATTAAAGAAATAAACTACATAACAAAAAGCGTTTAAATCAAAGGAAAAAAATAATACAATAAAACTTTTAAAAAGTTTTATTATTAAAGAGATTTAAGAAATTTAAGATGTAATTTTCTAATTAAACATTGAATTTTTTAATTAAATGTTTTGTCTTTTTAAAGGTTTAAGAATCTAATTAAATGTTTTGCATTTTTTAAAATGTTTAATATTCTTGTTTAATTGTATTTTTTAAATGTTTAATTATGGAAAATATTTTATCTGTAATTTTTAATATTTGTATTTTAAAAATTTTGTTTAATTTCATAATGACATGTATTGTATCTTGTTGAATTATCTAATTCAATATTTTGTCTGTTTAATATAATTTGATTGTATTTAATGTTTAACTCTAAAACTCTAAAAAATTAAATGTTTAATTAGAAAATTACATCTTAAAGACAATAAAACTTCAAATAGGAATTAAACAGAAAATACAATGAAGCATTTAAAAAGAAAATTAAACATTAAAAGGTGGTAAAACATTTAAAAAGAAAAACAAAGATTTAATCGAAAAACATTAAATATTGGGAAAGAAAAACAAACTCAAACAAGCCGATAAAACATTTGAAAAAACAAACATTAAAAAGACAAAACATTTGGAAATCAAATCAGACATGAGAAAAGAATAAAAGGTGAGAAAAGAGCAAAACTAAACGTTTAAGAAGAATCAAAATAAAGATAAAACATTTGAAAAGACACCAGTTAGACTTTAGAAGATCAAATTAAACAGAAGAGACAATAAAATGATCAAAAAGAGCAAAAACAGGTCAGGGTCATAAAGCGTTTTCTAGTCTGAAACGAAAACATCAAGCTGTTTCTTCAAACATTTCCTCTATGTTCTTGGTTTGATTGTGGATAGATTTACTAAGAACTCATTTCAGAAAACTGCTTTCCAGATAAAGTCTACTAGTACTTGAAGGCATTTATCAAACTAATGTTACCTTCTGATCTCCACAAATGTTACTGTTCAGTGAAGTGAATCAAAGTTTGTTCAGGATTTTTAAAGAACCCACAGGTGAAGATCTGAGAAGAACTCAGATGGATGGTCTAAATGTGAAATCAAGACTCAGGGTCACAAGTTTTAAGGCTTCTGTTAACCAGAAAGTTCAAACTAACAGAGAAGTACTGAGAAACTTTTAAAATTTCAGTCCTCAGACTGTCTGAAGGTTCAAACTAACAGAGAACTACTCAAGAACTTTTAAGATTTCAGTCCTCAGACTGTGGAAAGGTTCAAACTAACAGAGAACTACTCAGGAACTTAGAACATATCAGTCCTTGGACTGTCTAAAAGTTCAATCTCACAGAGAACTACTGTGGGACTTAGAAAATTTCAGCCCTCAGACTGTGTGAAAGCTCAGATCCTGAGGACTCGGGAGGTCTGGAGGCTTGGAAAGTCTTGGAACTGAGGGTTCAACCCTCCAGCACAAAGGCTGAAGCCCAACCTCCTGAAAAAAACGGTCGAGTCAAGACTCAAGTTAAAAAAAAACTCGAAAACGACAAAAAAATAGATGATAAATGCGCAAAAAAAAGAAGAATTAGTATCTGAGCGAGTAGCTCAGGGGGATAAGAAGAGGACTACCAAGCGGTAGGTCGCAGGTTCGAGACCCGCCACCGGCCTTTTTCTTTCTTTGTCTTTGTCAGGATTTTGAGAAAATTTAAGAAGTGTCTGGTCTTGAACCAGCGACCTGCAGCTCCATAGGCAAATCCTTAACTCACTGAGCTACAGATCAGACAAAAAGAAATAAATTCGTCCTCCCTTTGGCATCGTAGTTTCTGAAGTGACCACATGGGTGGAGCCAAGGCGGAGTCTGGGTGGAGTCAGGGTGGAGAGTAGGCGGGGAGGTGGGTGGCGGCCTCCCCCCTCTACTGCCCCACCTTCCCCCACCACCCACCACACCTTCCCCCGCCCGACGAGTTCTTCGAGTCTCCACGAGTTCTTCGAGTCTCGATGGGTTTTCCCGAGTTTCTGGAGTTTCCACCAGGTCGGAGGCAGAACAAGTTGTCATGAAGAGATGTTGAAGTCAGCCAGGATGGACTGACTTTTTACAGCGACTAGAAGGAAGACGACTAGAAGAGCAGGTCTTTAACCATCATCCATAAAATCCATGGAGTCGCTCGAGAGAAATGAAGGGAGGTCAACTTTTATCAACCTCCATCCACATGTTCAACTTGATATCTTTACTTTGACATTCTTAGCACCACAAACCTTTAGTATCACACTTTATTATCATTTATTAGGACTTTAATGGAATCTACCAGCAGATTTAGCTTTTGTTGACAAACTTTATTCTTGTCGTCGTGGGACTGCAGTATTTAAAACTCTTCCTTCTATTTGACCTCATGTTTGTTAGTTCTAGTGGAGAAAGTTATTTTAATTGTCAATTAGTCTCTTAAAAACCAAATAATAAATTGGATTAGTCAAGAGGTTTAAATTTCTTACGTTGTCATATTTTAAATATGACAAAAAATATAAAAATAAAGTGTCTTGAGACAATTTGACCTGTAATTGGCCTGATATAAATAAAATTGAATTAAAATTGTATGTATCTTGTAATGTTGGAGCAATTCAGCCATATATGTTGGAAAACACATTTTCTTTGACCATTAATCTGTTGTTATCTCCAGTAATTCATTTCTTGTTTTGGTTTATAAAATGTCAAACCCAAATATATTCAGTTTACTGTCATGAAAACCAAAAAGATTTACATTCATGATGCAGGAATCAGGCAGTTTTTCACTTTTTATCTTAGTTTAGTCAGAAAGATAGTTGATAATGTGTGAATTGTTGCAGCTTGTGAGCCGTAGAAGGTTTTAATCTTTGAGGCCGAGTGTCAGAAAACATTTAGAAACCAACATCCACAAAACACTCAACAAAGATTTGAACATCATTAAAGGTAAATCCAACTTTTGCATGACAATGTCTAATTAAAGGACATTTATTTCCAACGTAAATGTGTGATATTCATCCTCTGGAGCTTTCTCTTCACATCGTCTTCCACCTGAACTGGTTTGGTCGGGAGCATGTGCAACAAACATTTGAAAAACTGCACTTTAACATCAATGAATGACACTGAAGTTGAATCTCTACATAAATGAGACTGAGTCTGAATGTGCTGCTCTGTCATTAACAAAAGAGTTCAGATAAGACTTGAGAATGAGCTTATTCTGAACAAACATCTCAGACTTTCTGAGCTTCAGCACCTACAGCAAGATATTTTAACAACAAGCAACTCGAGTTCCAGAAGTTGGAGAGAGTTAGCTTTAGCTGAGCCAAAGAACATGTGGGACGCTAACCTAGCAAACATTTCAGACTTTTCTCTGTGAATTCAGAGAAATAATTTACTATTTAATGACAGAGCTACACATCTTAACTCAGTCTCATTAAAACAGACTCTAATTCAGGGTCATCCATCCATATTAAAGTGCAGTTACCCAAAATGTTTGCTGCATGAGCTCCAACAAAACCTGTCCAGGTCGAAGGCCACTTTGACAAACAGGAAGTGGACGATTCCAAGCAGATTTATACAAGGGGGAACCGGACTGTACTAAGTGTTGTCGAGTATAGAGGGGTATTTTGTGGGTTTTTAAGGCTGGTAATGATTATTAGTGAGACATTTGGAGTAGATATTCATTTGCAGTAAATGAAAGTATTTAAAATCTTGGAGTTAAACTTTGAAGAACACAAACTCTAACAGAAAACTTTGATACATTTTTGTTTTGTTTACAGATGTTAAGTTAAAGGAGTTTTATTCGTTATGTATAACCAATCAAATCACTCCAGAAGACAGAGCGACCACAGGTAGATAAAGGTTCAGAGCCAAAGCAGCGCCATTTTTAAATTTATTTATTACCGTAAATCAGTAAAAAATAAAATACTGATAATCAGTAAATCATTCAGCCCACAATTACTACAATTCTACAATGTATGTCTCTTTCCTTTGACTTGTTATTTGTACAATATACGATGTATATGATGGTGTTTTTTCATCCCAAAGGCTATACTATGATGTTTTCTAAGAGACATATGATGCTACTCTGTTTGTTCTGGCCCTGGGCTGCTGCACTCCTCCTCTGTTGTTTTCTGGATTGTACTCAGCTGCATGTCTTCGTCCACCCGGCCTCCGTTGACTCGTCCCGCCTGCCGTCTCTGGTGCTGAAGCTGGATTGGAACAGACCAAAGTACAGTCCAATCACGATGCCAGCTGCCTCTCAAAAGGCTCCTTCATCTGGCAGGTGGCGGCACTTCTTCTGAGGGGAAGCTGAGCTGGTCCAGCAGAACTTTGGAGATGTGTTCCAGTGGTTGGTGGATGTGTGGGGAGATAGAGAGGGACCTTTGAATTGTTCAGAAAGGAAAACAGGGAACACATTGGTAGTTTTAGTTTAGGGTGCTACTGCGGTGTGTTTTTGGGTTTTAAGAGGTGAACAGGAGGAGTTTTTTTTCATACTGATTATCTTTTACTTTGTTCCTGGTTGGAATGCCCATCAATGTCAACATGAAGTTCACTTTTAGTTCTGTTTATTTATTTTTATTTTACTAACACCCATTTGTTTTTAACCCCCTCACATGTTGTGTTGTTGTAAACTTACTCTTTCAAATAAATTCTCGTCTAACCCTCTGGAAACCAGCGTTTGGACTGTTTTTGTGTTGCTCCTCACCTACTGACAGCTGTGGACTAAAGGCTATACTGTGACGTTTTTAGAGCGACATGCTATACTATGATGTTTGTTGGGCGACACTCTATACTATAGGCTTTTTAAATTGACATATTACTGTGACGTTTTTTTTGTTTTAGTTTTTTTTGTTTTTTTTAGCAACATATAAGAATTCATAAAGTTTTAAAAGTTACTACACTTTTACTTGTGCAATGAAATTATTATTCTATGGCATTTTTTAGATGACATATTATACTCTGATGTTTTCTTGAATTACATACTTTTTTGACAATATACTGCACTATGACATTTTTTGAACCACATATCATACATGACAATTTTAGGCAGCATCCTATCATTTTGCGCTTTTTAACCACATAATAATCTATGTTTTGTTTTTTTTTCTTGCCAACATGCTGTACTATGAACTACAGGCCATACTATGTTATTCTTGAGTAAAGCATACTGTACTTTGACATTTTCTGAACTACATCCTATACTATGGCATTATACACAGAGTGCTTTGGTTACATGTTGATTTATAATCTAGATTTTTCTGTTTTGTTTTTTGACGGGATTATCACAGACCTGACCGTGAACACCGTTGACACCCACCTCAGGGAGACGCTGCCTAAGATCTCAAGGCTGCTTGGTCGTGGTCTTTCTGGCACGTACTCTTCCAAGATGAGCCGGGAAGTTTAACATTGATGGAATGACACCAGGTCTAAGCCGACAGATTTCCAATTCCTCCTCAACCCATAGTCTCTGGGAAACCTACATGGAGTAAGAAAAGTAGACAGAGAAGTAATTAAGTCTGTACACAACATATTAAAAAGAAATCATGCTAATAAATTAAGTACAAAGAACAGAATTCGCCAATATACTGGAGACCAGAGCTATTTAATTTGATAAGTATAACCTTGTTTAGAAACATTTCAATTATTTGAGAGCAGTCCTAAAGAACTGCCTGTAATCCCAATCATAAAATGGGTTTGGAGGAAGAACATAGATGGTAATCTGGATATACATGAGTTAGGCTTTATAACTACTATTGGTAGTATTGGTGGTAGTAATAGCAATGTGACTACTACTAGTAGTAGTGGTGGTGATACTGGCACTGCTACTACAAATTGTAATATTATTACAAATGCTGATACTACTTCTATGACTCTAACAGCTGTTTATACTACTACTGCTGCTTGTACTTTTAGTATTACTACTACTGCTTGTACAACTATACTACAGCTACTATTAATCGTCTGGTATTTGGTTGTCAAGCTGCTAGCTCGCCTTAGCATTTTGCTAGTGGCTAACTAGTTAGCTCTCATAGACTGGAAGCTCCAAACAAGATTTCATAATGAAAAAAGAGCCAAAAACTATTCTTACCTATGAAAAGTAATTCCAAGTTTCCTTGTCTCAATCGTACGACGCAGTGTGCAATTGTATGCAGCACAGTGAGCCCACTAGCTTAGCCTCGCCGTAGCAAACAGCTCAAAGGGGCGTGTCCTATCTACTCATTCATATCTATGACAACAAGGGTGGCTACACATAAGGACGCCTGACATTGATTAGCTGCGTAAATACCATTATATACAGTCTATGGTAAATACGTATGTGAATCGCATCATTGGCTGCAGCAGCCAGTCACCGGTCACTCACTGACTCACATTGAAAAATAGCACAGAATGAATTGTTACGTGTTTATTTTATTTACAATTTAGGTTGGATTTTTTTTTTGTGTGCGCAGCGCAGATTTTCTGTGCGCGGAGACCGTCAGCAGTGCGCAATTGCGCACGCGCGCAGCTTAGAGGGAACAGTGCTGACAAACCCTCTTTCTTTATATAAAAAAACTGTATTCATCTGTTGACCTCCCTCTGTATTGTATCAATCTAAAGTCAGTTCGGTGGATTTCTGAGGGAAAGCGTGAAGAAGATGTCTATTGTCACCTTAGGTGGGGTGAGACAAGAAATGTCAAAATGCACAGTACAAATACTTGATGTTTCTGTGTTTCTTTGCCCAAGATCACTGTTGGATGCAAAAGGAGAGAAGGTGAGCTGCACAGTGCTTTTTCATATTTCTGAAGAATGTTCAAGAAAGTAAGGTCATAGATCCATTAAAGGGCATAATGGCAAAATTAAATTAAAATATATGAAAAGAGAAAGATGAAAAGCAGCAGACTGTGGTTGCTGTCTTATTCTAAATAGTCTGAGGACGCATTTCCAACTGTGCCAAGATGTGGATTTAAACACTCTTAAGATGTACGTTTAGACTATTGTGTTTTTGAAAGGACCTGTTATACTACAAAAAGGATTTTTTTTATAGATGTTGTGCCAAAATGTGTGCAGTTTATATAATAGGCATGCATCTTGACATCAAAGTACATTGGTATAATTTGTCTCGAAAATGTACAAAAAGCTGGTGAGGCTTTGTGAGTCTGACCAATTGTGCAGAATTCAAATTCATACCTATTCAATCAATCAATCTTTATTGGTCATTGCACACTTTCATATACAACAAAATTTCATTTGAGCTGCCCTGCCAATGACAGCTCCGGCTGCTGCGCAGTGCTGCGCGCACCTTTCTTGAAGAAAAAAAGAAAAAGGACATGTTGGGATCTGGGTAGGGATAGAAGAGGGTAAAAGAAAAAAAAAAGGCTCGTTGTACCAAATGAAACCTCCAATGTTGGGAAATTCAATTTGAGAAGAGTGTTTAGTCTGTAGAACAGCTAAATGGTAAAAAGGAAGAGTGGGACACTTTATTGTCACATGTTGCTTGAAAAAAAAAAAGCTTCAATATTAAAAAAAAGGGGGGGGGGGATTTTGACTCATCTTCCATTAGCAATTAGTTTAGCTGGTCAGTTGATCACTTCCTGTTTGCGGCATTACAGTGGTTACTTAGCAAACAAAAAATCAGGAAAGCTGTAACCATCCATGAATCCTAGATTAGCATTTCTTTTTTGCCGACAAGTTAGTAAGGGTGAGTGAAAAAGCGCACCCTTACTAACTTGTCGGCAAAAAATAAATGCTAATCTAATATAAGAAAGCCACAAAATGAACATTATCTATGAATCCTGTAAATCCTATTTCTTTCCACTCTTTGCGTACATTATGTGGGGCCAGGACGACTACCTCTATCACCAATTTTGCTCTGAACTATGGATAAGTCCCTCTGGAAAGTCTGCAGATATGAGGACTCACAGAAAGGGCGCGACATTCACATCTCAGAAGACAGTAGCTTGGATCTGCAAATCAACAGCAACACTCCTGTTTTTGAACTCCTTTTCGAAGATAAGTGGACTGAGGGAAAGTTGAGATTGTGAAGTGAGTTCACGTTTGCCAACTTAACATATGCATTTGCATTTCTTGTTCACCTTGTTCATTTAAGCTGATACGGTAAGTTGTCCATCGCAGGTGATTAAAGTGTTCATAATATAAATTACTGCAGCCAAATCCATAATTTTAATGAGCGCAGCAGGTCATGGCAGTCCCAGCTGAGAAACAGCCAGTGCAAGCTTTGCAGAAATTCCTAGAAAGTTCCTGGGAGGCCGGGCCAAGCTTGCGGTTCTCCAGACTTCCCCTCCATGCATTTTGCACATTCTGTAGTAATAATATTGAATCAATTATCGAGGATCAACAGATGGTAACTGAACATTGAATGATTTGCATTTTTAGTGTGATATTTATGTACTGGCGGCAATTTGACTGGGAAAGGCTTTAAGTTTCTGACAGAGAAGCATGAGGCTGAGAGGTTCCAAACACAAATGGTGGCATTTTTTTTTGTTCAGTCCACACACTGAGTCACAGTCACACCTAAAAACTCACACTGAATCCTAGAAGCTGCCTTTTTTACCCTCCTAAATGTTGTTAGCTGGAAGAGCCTACTTAGGTGGGAGCAAGACCTGATGAAGTCGTACATATTTACATCTCACCGACACTGTACAGAAATAGAACACAATGAATAAATATGCATACATATACATACATAAATATTGATACATATAAAATATATAACAGAATTATACAAATCAGCATTGCTTCTATGACTACACTGCTCCTCCATCAGTGGGTGATTACCTTACTCTCTTCCCCTGTGTATTTTTTTTTACACTGCAACCTTACAATACAAAATACTGGATAGAAATGATAAACTACACTGATTAGGGTTGTCTTCTCTACACATGCAGAGCAGCCAGTCCTCCTTTGCTTTCTCAATCCCCCTCTGCAAAAAAGAATTGCAAATCAATGCATGTGTAAATATCCATTTAACCTACAAAGATCTGTTGTCATTATCCATTAACCAATACTACTGCAAAATATAAGGCAACTCAGCCTCAATTTCAATTTGCAAGTGTTCTGACCTAAAACAAAGCAATAAAATGGCAATATTATATGTATTTGTGTATATCCCCAGAATAATAAAACAAACATGAAGAACTCGTGTTAATGTAAGATGTTAATTGGGAGACACATTTTAAAGAATAAAGATAATTTGACAGCAATAGTTAAAAAGAAGTAGCAATACAAGGGGTCCAAAGTTTACGACTTCGTCAGTCTATGAAGTTTTGTCGTTACGTTGGAACTGGTTACATAGAACTAGTTGGCAAGCAGAGCAGACGGATACGTCGTCACTTGGTGCTATAAGAGGAAGACGGCTTTGTTTTCACTAGCCAGTTGTACACCACATTGGGCTGTGTTATACACCGTGGACGCATAGGACAGTGTGAGTTCCGACTTGTGTTGCAGCGTAGGAACAGAATTCCAATGTAAGTTGAGGACCCCCTGTATAAAGAAAAACCCCTAAACATACAAAATCTAGTTCTACTTTCCTCAAATTATTTATTTATACCTGATTGATAAATTGACATTATGCGGCCAATTACAGGCTATATTTTGTGTCATTGATGAATTACTCTTCCGTTTAGATTAGTCTCTGATTTGAACCTCCCTATTAGATGCCAATAATCCTAAGATCACTTCTGTTTGGAGACCTAGCCCAAAGACAAGAAGCAGACAAGACAAAGTGACTTCACACATAGTGTACTCTTTACAAAATTCATTGTATTGGCTGAATATCATACATCATTTTACACATGGGTCTGGGCCAGTTTCCTGCTTGCCTGACTTGATTCTAATTTGAAGTGGAGCTTTTACTTCACCACTCCCATGGCGCCTACACACTGGACTGAAATCTCGAACCCCCTAATTGAAGACAAATTACTTCACAATCCCAAACAATATGTGACCAGGTGAGCAGAGCTTTGGAGCACCCAGTGAGTGTCTGAGGGCCTGTTTTTGTCAAATAGCTGATTAGTGGCAATGCTTTATTGGGTAACACTAAACAGTGGGTCCCTTGAGCCATTTCAGCATTTTAGAGCTCATTTTCTGGCTGAGTGCTGGTATGGACAAAGGTGAATCAGGAAGTCATGATGAGCTGTCCAGTCAAGGTGGAAGTAGACGAAAATAAAATGCAGTGCGGGAGATGGTCAGAATAGCCGCAGCACTTCCTCAGAAACACCATTAGCCACCAGCTGTTTGTCTGCCTGTTACACTGCTGCTGTGCAATCTGCACACCTTTCATGTGGAATAACCGTGTTTGTCCCACCTCTTTTGGTAACTTTACAACAGCTTGCTTAATGATGAAAAAGAGGCAGAAGAATGGAAGAAAAAAAACACTGAAATGTGTCATCTAGACTAGTTTAGGTTCACAGCTTCATTTAAATCTTTAATTAATCACACTGGGTCTCTTTTTTGCTGCAGCTGTGTGGAACAACATCAAGTTAGTTGAAAACAGATATAGACTCTTGCATGATTAGTGGAGTTAAACAATGCTATTGATGGTGACATTTGATCTAAACATGTGCTTAAACTGATTGCAAAGAGTACAAATAAATCCATGATGCATGATGGGAAATTTTATGATGGTAATTTTAACATCTAATTAGGGCTAATACAACTAATACAGGACAATTATCTAAATGACTACAGGCATAGTAATAAAGCAGTATTGGCTATGAAACTAATTGGGTTTTCAGTTTTTCTGCTAAGCTATGCTAACATGCTGTGGCTCCGTGAGTGGTGTCAATTTAATAGTATTAAATAGTAAATAGTACACTTTTATTTAAAATGACACCATAAGTTTTCTGATATGTACTTCTTACTGTATAAAATTTGAGAATCAGGCTAATGGAAGGAAATTATAAGGTGTTATTAGGGGAAAAAGGAAATTCAAACCAACAATCACATAATATTTTACAGATAGTCATATTGTTAGCTGTATATAAGCTGTAAGTGTTACCAAGACACATCTTAATTACTGCAATGTCTACCAGTGAGCCACTGGCTGGCTTGTGCCAAACAAGTGCTCTGATGTATGTGTGTATTAAGACAGAAACAAGATTTCCTTGATCAGCTTTTACTTAAAGCTTTTAAAAAGTTAAAGTTCGGTAAAAGTGTTTCTAGAACAACATGAAAAAAGCAACTTTTCTCAAAAAAGTTGTCGGCTGTACGGAGGTGGAATAGAGGAGTCCTCTCCGAGGACCAAAGCAGAAAATAAGGGACTCCTTATGTTGCTTGTGCCTTTGCTTGGCAGCACTCTCACGTCTCTCCCAAAGCACAGAACAGAAGGGGGATAAGAAGGAGAAAGTCTTTAGCTGTGGAGGAGTTTTCTTTTTGTTGTTGTTTTGTTATGATGGATAGTGCAGACTGAGTGCCATGATGTGTGCGTCTCTGGGAGTGCTGTGTTGTGACCAGTAGGGTCGCTCATCGATTCCCAGCCATCTCTACTAAACCACTAATAAGACACTTGGCATTTTCCATGGTGCTATTACTCCCTTTGTGAGCTTCCTCTACCCCTTCCAGTTATTGGAGAGGGGAGAAAATGTGCAACGTACGCATCTAACTTTAGTCGTGTGCGTCTGTCCGTGTCTTTATCTGTGTTTTTGCATCCATATGTGACTGTGTGTGATAGCATTAAGTCTGTTGTGTTAAGCGTGCGGCGTGTGCACATGTACGCAGCTCTGTGTATGTGTCTGTACATACATATGTGCATATGCCAGGAAAAGATAGATTACATCACGTGAGGCTGGATTTGTGCACCTCTGCTGGTAACAATGCAGAAATCCTGAAGGGGGAAAAGAGAAGTCCACTGTGAGGAGAGGGCTCAGATGAAAATGTCACCTTGGAATCCGTTCAAGACTTGGTGAGGCTCGATTCCCCCGGTGAGATCCAGAATGTCATCTGATTTGGAGAAGAATCGTCAGCAAATAGGGTCTGATCTTTCTAAGGAGGAGGATTAGATGCAATGTTGGGGATGAGATCAGCGCAGGCAGATGGAGTATTTATTCATGTGAGAAGTTTGAGAAACCAAGTCAAATTGATATGGAAGCTGGCTGCACTGTGTATTCATTCTTAACTTTGCTGCCAACTGTTAAGAAGCTGATGCAAACTGGAACTGCTATGAAATCAAAGATATGAATAAATTAGGTATCGTGTTTAATATATTCAGCAGTGGTTCTAATTTGAACTCGCCGATATTCACACTTTATGAATTTGTCATGCAGCCCACTTAGCATATTAACAGTTTGTCCAGTGTACCATACACCACTTTGTTCTGTGCTCTGAAAGATTTCAACGTGATTGTCAGAAAAGCTGAGGGCTGCACTTATTAATGTTATCATCAAGCGATAAAAGTGAATGTATAACAGAATATCAATAATTTTAATGGGCAGAACAGTAGTGAGTGTGCTTCAGCCTGCTTTTGTTCAGCTGGGAAAATACAAATACATCTGTATTTATGCAATCCAAAGAGCCACTCTTATGAGCATGAAAAAGATATACAGTAACCCCGAGCTGGGTGTCTCAAGGCCAGTGGCCTGCATGGTAATAAATTTGTCTGAGGAAAACGATGACAAACACAGGCCTTTAAATGTCCCTATTTTCTCTACATGTCAGAAAGAATTGATATTTCAGCATGCAGTGCCACAAATTACCCCCAGAGAGAAAAACAGCTCAGTGCAGACAGCTGAGCGTGGGGGATCCACTCCCTCTGGAGAAGTCATAGTCAGACTGATAGGCTTGTGTGGAATTCAGTGAACCTGACTGCACCTTCCACCCACAGGGCTTAACTCTTTCCTCATTGGTGCAGTTCAGGCACCTTAAGGGAATATTCCTCCTCAGCTATCTTCAAATTTTTCTTCAGTTGCTTCTTTCAGAGGTCCTGCTGCCAACTCAATTTCAGATGACTTTTACACTTCAGCAACATGCCTCCTTGGTGCCCATGCTTGTGACATCCAGTAAATCTCGGGGCAGTATATTCTATTACCATATTTAGGTTTTTCCATTTGGTATGTAGAGTCAAACATAGACTCTATCAGATTGTAAACTGAGGCTTGGTGCCCCTGAGCTAACTGCCTGTGAGTGTCTCGCTGTCCACAAATCCCCTCTCCTCCTCATGTGTGTCCTGCAGATTGGTTTAGTGCTGCTTCATGCCCCAGACTGGGCTTCATTAACTGATAGCAGCAGAGATGGAGACATTGTGGAGACATGAGTGTGGAGAGAGAGCAGCCGGATAGAAAAGTGTTCGTCTCCAGGGCTACACCATATCAGACCACTTTACCATCCACATCATAGTAGTGAGTGACACATATTTTCTCCTCAGACGCCACAATGGACATTAAAGCTGCACATGTCCAGACTGATCTAACTAGAAAAGAGGTTAATGGGATTACTGATCAATACCACTCAACTAACTTTCCAGACTCTGTGTTGAATTTCTGGATTTTTAATCAGCTGCTCACCTGCTGATGTGTAATTTACTCCTGCTGCAAGCAAAACATCTGGAAGCGTCGTTTAGACAGTATTATAATTGAAGCATTCGACACAGTGATGACCTGTTCACCCTCACTTTCGCTACGTCTCTGCTCTAAGTGTCTGCTTTTCTTCTCTTTCTTTGGGCCATTTATGGGCCACTGAAAGCTGTGTCAAAGATCAGCTGTTGACATTTGAACTGCTGCCCAGTCATTTTTGAGTGGCTGTGCTTTGACCTACATTATGAAAACTATTCATTAAGCAAAGAGCATAAAGAAGTACAATCTTCAACATTAGTCAAATGCCTGTTTTCTACTCGGAGTAAATCCTTTTGCCATTTGAGGGTCATCGCATAAGAGCCATGTCAGAGACAAAAAATATTCATATAGAAATTCTTAAGGATCTCTGACTCTACATGTTTTCCACTTCACCTCCATCAAAAAAGGGAATTTAGATTACTGAGGTCAAAGGATGATTTGGGGGGGGATCCAGGGGGATGCCTTGCCTCTTGTTAGGAAAATGACCAGAATGTCTCCCCCTTGTTAACCTGCCATCACCCCCACATGCCTCGTCTATTTTCCTGAATCTTGTTTCCCCTTCAGTTGTGTTTCTTGCCTCTCTCCCTGTCTGTCTTGTGTGTCTGGGTGTGGCTGAACATTACTGGACACACCTGAGCTTCGTTCAACCTCCGGCTGGAAAATGACTCCAGCTTTACTCTCCATTACCCACCAGATCCTTCTCCCTATGCACATTTGGCCAACCTATACTTAAATTTGTCTTTCTAGTAACCCTGCTAGTCCCTGTTCCTCAGGTTCGAGCCTCGAGCCTGCAACATCCATCTCCAGACCTCCACATTCAGCCTCTACACAGCCAGTCCATCCACTCTCCCTGTTCTGCATCACACCCACTGCCTCCCTCAACCTGCCTTTGCCATCTAACCTACCGACCCTCTTGTATTCCCTCCTGTTGAGTTTTCTTCCTCACCGAGTCCCCCCACAGTGCAGTCAGACGCTGCACTTCCTACCTCCCACCAAACTTCCCTCACCACCTGCAAAGACTGCAACAATAAATTACCTTTTAAATGATCCTTTAAACCTTTCCCCATGTGTGTTCTGAGGGATACGTTTTAGGTCCAGACTTTAACTCTAACTTCAGACCCCTGTAGCAGAAAGAGAGGGATGGGCAGAGGATTTGTTTGGTTGAAATGTTTTGTGTAGTCTGCTCGAGTCATTGAACTTTTATCTGACTGAGGTGTGTGCATGTTAGAATCTATAGCCCCAACCATGACTCAGTAATATCAGTAGCCTAACTGAAGTGTGTATTGATAAATCCATGGTTCTGTCTGTGGTTCTGAGGCAGCAGACGGATTTGAAACTACACTTTTTTCTTTCAGTCTTGCCCTTCTGTCAGTTCTCTCCTGGATCTGTATGTTTCTCTAAATAATTTACAATAAATACTCAATTCTATATTAAATTCAAGCAAATACTCTCTCAAGTGGTATCAACATGACAAGTAGCAGTAGAGGATCACAGAGAAACACTGCTGTTGTATTATTCCCTGAATTTTTCTGCAATTTGTCTTGAACATTCAGGAATGTGAAGCCCAGATACGACTACAGTTATAGTTTTTGCTATCAATGTTTGGTTTAATCTGAGAGTGGAGCAGGTTATATAACTGAGGAAATTAACCTGCAGTGACCACACTGCGCTCAGCTGCTGCAGTTACATAAGGTAAAGTTTATACTCTGAAAAAAACTTTTAGAATAAGAATGATTAAAATACCTAATGTCCACATCCAGTAAAAGAACAGGTCTGTGCAACATCCAAATAGCAGCTCTGTCAAAGTCAAATTACAACATCACAAATTACAATCCACTAATAATCCATAAGGTCCCTACCTGTGTTTTTAAAGAAAACAAATCAGATACTGATTGAGGTAAAAACTGCATGTTGTAACTATTCTGTCATATTATGGGTCTCTTCAATCCATCCTTAGAATTTGACTGAGGAGAAAAGTCAGTGCTGAGCTAGCTTCAGAAGAATTCTGGGGGTGTTTTTCTTCCCTGAGGTTAAATAGCTGACTGCAGCTGAATGTCATTAGCCAAAAAAATGCCAAAAACAAAATACCTTAGAAATGTCAACACTATTTACTGTGATCCTAATTCCTAATTTTTCCTCATGTTTTTGATTTTAATGAAACCACATTATAAGCACATGTTTCCCCTCTCTTCTGTCCATACTGTCCATCATTTTATGCACCTGGGTATTTGTGTGATTTATGAGGTAATTGGTATGACTCAGTCAGTCTGCTGGGACCATTAAAAAGGATTACCACATTACCTATGGTGTCATTTAGCATTTAATGCATTTAAATCAAGTACTTCCAGTGTGGTCAGTGTGTTTTCACAGAGGAGATATTTTCAATGTGCGATGTTGCGCTTTATTGATTGGTGCAGCCCACAGTGTTCCAGGGGAGTAGAGCTCACAGGAGGCCAATATCAGGCTGAGAGAGGACCTGAGGAGGCTCTATTATGTTCCCAAAGCCTCACAGTTCAGAGGAGGAGTTTGGTTTAATTAGAGAAGCTTAATGTTGCTTTTTATGAGGCCTACAGGGGCCACTCTTTTCCTCTGCTTTCTGCATATCTAATATTCCAACGCTTTTGTTGAGAGAAACAGGAGTAAATGATTTCCCTCAAAATCTTAATGGCAAAATATCAATGGTAAAAATCTGATATTAAGTGAACAGAATAATTGCAACTGGCAAGAAAGTCACTAATTGCACACTTAGTGTAATAATGCCCATTATAGTCAAGATTTACTACCGTACGCTTTCACAAGGGCAAACATAAGCATTTGCAGGGTGATTGGTGCTCGATGTCTTCAAATAACTTGAAGCTGTAAAAGCAATGATCATAGCACATCTCAATAATGGCATTCATAAAAGCCAGCACCAAAGGAAAGGTCGCAGTTAATGGCTGCCAAGCAATATTTTGTGTCACTCAAAGCATCCAGCTTTGATGGTAAATCTCACTAATAAGAATGGCCTTGTGAACAATTCCCTTAACTTAATTAACAGGGTATTCCAGAGCTATGCGCTAGATATCTGCACCTTTAAGGTTCTCTTGTAGATAATTGCGTTCATTTAGAGAATGATTATAGTCCAAATATGAGACAGAGTTTTTGACAGTCTACTTCTCGCTCTGTCTTCACCTAATGAGCTAACCGTAATGGGTGGAGACTTAAGCTGCACATTAGACAGATATCAAGACATCAAAACCTTTACTGCCATTGTGCAGGCACCACGAAATTGCAATTGTAACATCCTCCATGGCGCACACAGACATGCACATACTCATACTCAAAGACTAAAATATAGGAATAAAAACAGCAATGAAGACAGTAAAAGTGCATACAATAGACACAATAGATAGATATAGCAATCTGAATATTGTGTGTCAGTCAAAAGTTCTGAACATATAGTGTATCAGCAGTACGGCAACAAACCCTGCATTGGATCATCTTTCTGCTCAATAATACTCCTTCTAAAACATGAAAATCTATGGTATCACATGGAAAAGAGAAAACAAAAAGTTAATAATAATAATAATAATAATAATAATAATAATAATAATAATAATAATAATAATAATAATAATGCCTTTAATTTGTAATGCACTTTACATACAGAATCTTCAAGTGCTACAATAGGGAAAGTACAAAAATAAATTCATAAAACATTTCAAAAACAATAGCAACATGTTAGAACTTGAATAAAAACGTCTTTAGCCCTGTCCTAAATGACTCCAGATGCACACATGGAGCTGATAGCTGACGGCTCTGCTTCCCATTCTGCTTTTATAAACTCTAGGAAGGACAAGTCAGACTGCATTCAAGAGCAAAGTGTTCTATTGGGATAATATGGTACAATCAGGTCTTTAAGATAAAAAATGAAATCAGGTTTCAGCTCAAAGAACTATAAGAAAATATTTTAAGTAAGAATATAAGAATTAGAATAGAAAAGAATTATAAAAAGTGCTTGAGTGATTCTTTAGAAACAAAATGATGAACAATTGAATGCTCAGTTTAATAAATGAAAGAAAGCTCTTTCAAGTTTTAACAGACCGCAAAAGGCTCATTATGACTGGAGGAAAATAAAACTGGAATAACCAGGCTGCGTTAAGGGCTTCCAAATCCAGAGAACAGTAAATGAAATCAAAGTAACACAATGAGAAATGCCCACTGACCCTAAGGAAATCATCACCTTTAGAATGTATTTATGAAAACCTTTATTATTCAGAGATTTCTTTATTATCAGCTGAGGGCAAGTCTAAGATTAACACTGAGCCCTGAGCGGCTGCAAGGGAGGAAAGACAGCCAATCCAGATGACTTTGGTCCACATATTTACATTTTTTGAAGAGAAAATATTCGGCCCACTTAAACAAAGAACGAATAATTTTTCTGATAAAGGTCATCTTGTTCAGAGTTTACAGAATGCATTGATCACCTATGAAATACCACCCATATAGACTCATTTCATGTATAAACTTTCATCAAAAAGTGATTTGAAAGGCTCTTCCTCGATGATTGGAATACCTCTTACTTTTACTCTCTGTGGTTTCCATAGACAAACTGAGGTTTTATTAACGGTGGTCAGTCTTTCTCTGAAATGAGAAACGGTCTTAATATTGTTCATGCAGTAAATGAAAAACGTAATATAACCGGAATATTAGTAGACACATTTAAGGTTTGTAATTATGTAGAATGGTTGTGTATATTTAGCCTTTGGGAAGTGCTCTTGAAAACAGATAAATATTTTATATGTTAAATGCTTAGCTGAAGTCATAAGCAATAATTCTTCATCATTTCATGCTCAATCAGAGATGTCATCACCACTGCAGTCTTTCCCTGATGCTTTTTATACTTGCCAGAGAACAGCTTGCAGGAGCTGTCACATCTCATCAGCATGTTTCTGGAATTTAATTAGTAAGCTTGTAATATATGCTGCCCTTACATGCAGATGATGTAATTTTATTCTTATCCAATTTGGCATGAGCAGCAGTATCCTATATTATTTAAAAAAAATAAAATAAACTGTGTCATCTTCTGCCCCCTTCATATTACATCAAGTATTTCAAAAACAAGTCATTTTGAATTCTTACACTGTTTTGATGTATTAATAAATGGTCACATCTCACAGCTTCTATAATTGAACATAATAATATAAACAAAAGAAATATTGGACATTTAATTAATTCCAGATTTTTAAAATGATTTCTTTTTGTCAAATTACACATTATTTTACAAACTTTGTCTGGAAAAATGAGAAACAAAATTGGTATTTAACAGTACTGATGGCAGTAGTTGCAATTTCACAGGTGATAAGTGAGTACAGCTGCCTTACATGTGTATTAATATGACTGGTACCCGCTAGTCAGTGGCAGCCAAGCAACTGAAGAGAGAACCACTATAGAAGAAAAACAAGTGAAGCAGCCAAGATAAGCCAACTAAGAGAATGTTATTTATTTATATATTTATTTATTTGTGCATTTGATGTGCTATTCTCATCAAAGGATGCTTTAAGTTGAACCACTGCAAAATGGAAAATCATTGCACGCTCTTCTCCACGGCAGTCATTGTCTCTATCATCCAGAACTATTATTGGGCAATTTAAACCAGGCTGCAACAGCATCTCCAGTTAGTATCACTTACTACCAATGCTGTGGCCTCCCAGTGATGGCTCTGCTATTACCTAAAGATGCCAGTGGATCTGTGACTGCCAGTGAGGGTTACCACGTGTCAGGCAAATGACAGCTCCAAAATGATTCTAATGTATTGCAATGACTTTCTGGGATTTGTTTTTAATCAACAATGGAGTACACAGTGTCCCTTGGAAGGATGCAGATCTTTTTTCATAATTGTCACTGTTGCGTATAATGGCTGTGTGTGACAGATTAAATGGGAGGTAGTGAGTCCTTGGGCCTGGCAAGAATGCTGCTAGAAAAGTGCCAATTTCATTTTCAGGCTGTGTGCAAGCATCTGGCCACTGACATTCATTACTGACAGGATGTCATTTGAAAGCCAATTTTACCCACTTTAGCAAACTTTCAAGTGCAGGCTGTTCAGGCGCATTATGGGAGCAGTAACATTTATTGAGCTTAAAACGTATATCTTGGAAAAATACTCATTATCTGAAATGCTTTTTGGATAAGTGTTACTTGTAAATATTTTGAAAGTATTTTTAATTTGAATGTATTCCAGTTAAAATGTCTTCATTATATTTAAAGTTGATTTAATCATCATTTATAGAATCAGAAACTATCAAATGCCCTAAGTATGTGTAATGTAACAGGGGTCACTCCTGGACAGACTGTTACAGCCTTGTCCAGCACCATTCTCATGATTTTAACCCTCTCTAGTGCCTCTGTATATATAAGATGTTTGATCCTCAACATGTGATTGGCACTGACACCGAGTTGCCACTCAACATGCTTTGCAGCTGCACTTTTAGGACTGTGATTGGAAGAACGCCGAATGCAACTATCCAATCAGCAGACATATGTATAAAACCCTGAAAGAAGTCAATCTCAAACATATCCATACAGTCACACATCTGTAAGACCCTATGTACATATTGCATGATGATAGCACCGTATTGCAATACATACATACTAATGCTAGTAGAATAAAAGCAGAGACCTAGAGATCGACCTTGTACATCAAATATGTGGCCAGACGCACATCAACAGTTCGGACCGAGCTGCTCTTTGTTCAGCCAAGTCATAATAGTGGGAGCAGGAGACAGATTAAAATGATTCCTCTTGTATTTACTGGCTCTGTACTAGACAGTGGGATGTGTCATATTTTCATGTAAACCAGGAACTCAGGTCTGAGGATTTGCAAACATAGTTTTGACATATCTTATGTCAGATTTGTCAAATTGACCACATTAACTTAAAAAATAAATAAATAAAAAAATGGTTGTTTTGCTCACACTAATGCAGCATTCAGATGGCACTCTGTGTCTGCTGTGCCTCAAGTTTCCAGTGGAACATGGCTTACTAAGCAATGGGAAACATGGCATCAGAACTAAGTGAAGACCAAAGAAGACTAAGGAGTGCTGACTGTCATGCACAGTTGCCTGACCTCAATCCCACTAAATGTTTATGTTGGCACTTGAAGTCTGAGAGAGTCTATGTCAGCTTGGGTACTGTCATTAAAGCAATAGCAAATTCTATACCTTATGCTATACCAAATCCCTCTGGTTCTGTATCAGTAGTAATTAATGTGACCAATAATATTATGCTAAAAATAATTAAAAGATATTAACAACTATGATATATATCTTCCGATGTGTAGTTTCTTAAGTTACATATTTACCGAGTAAACACACACACACACCCGCAATACACTCATACTCATACTTACACAAAAGATTATGGATGATATAATCTATAAATCAAAATCCAATGACAACAACAGTAATATTAATAATATTAGCTACTCAAAACTGAAACCCACAGAAGAAAGTCAGAATCATGACCAAAAATACTTTTTGTTGAACATGAACATTTGACAGAGGAGATGAGTGAATTTCACACTTGGCAAAATGTGCTAAATACTCCACGAGTCCTAAATACTGCAACGAAATATAACATTCATTGAAATGCGGAGAACTTCAGAGACATTTGGTAAATATTTGAAAAGAATCCAACATTTATTAACGCTGAGAATCACTGGAGAAAAATGAAACATTTATTACATTTTGAAAAAAGAAAAATAAAACATCTAACATGTTTGTTTGAAGTTTGAGAAGAACATTCACATACTCTGTGTTTCAACACAGGCACTGTTAGAACGTGTGGGAAAATGTGGTTGTGAGTATCAGCTCCTTTATGATGTGAATATTGAGGCCTGTCATAAAATTTAATTATGAGATCATAATCATCATCGTCAATAAATATTCCTCTATTTAAAAAATGTTGATATAAGTGCATTATTCACAGTGATAAAACCAAACATTAATCAGTTTGCAAAACCTGTAAAACACATATGCATATGTTTACACTTTATGTATTAACATCCATGCATTCTTAACCATTTTTGAGAAAATATTCATGGATGTGTCTGTTAATTTCTGCATTAAGTGGAAGAAGAGCAGCTGACCTCCATAGCAGCCCCACTTTGTAACATGTTGGGAGTTTCACATAAAAATGTTGCTTAGTGAAAGATTTTACTCTCTGTTCTATTTTTGTAAATGGAGCCAGCTCTATTAATGTTATATATTATCATCACTAATTTTTGATTTCCATTACCTTGAACTGCTGACATACGTTGATTAATGGTTGTGTTTACTCCCAGTGTTGACACACTTTTGCAATATGGGACACCAGGTGGGAGAACCTTTAAAAAAATATCCACATTATTCTTTTAATTACCAAGATGAGGCTGAGGTATATGTTTTTCTCCAGCCGCGGCGAGTGCGCACACTAGGCCATATATGACGTGAATCTGGCATAAGTCCCTGCATGGGTGTTAATTACAAGCTTCAAGAGTGCTTGAGAAGGTCTTTGAAAAGGTTTTGCGACGCAGTGCGACATAATCCTTTGTAGCGTCTGCTAATGACCCCTCATCTGGATACTAGCATCTCTGTGATGCCATGTGAGCTGATAACAAGGGGCTGATCTGCACTCTACACTGTGTCACAACTCTTTATTAATATAGCGAAGCTCACCAGCAAACTGGGGATTTACAAACAGTGGGTCTCAGTGGGGGTCATTACAATGGGGATGAATAGTGTCTCCTCACACTATAGAGTGTCCGCTGACAGTTTAGCAGAGAAAGTGAGGACAGAAGTGTGACTGTGTGAAGAGAGAAAATGTGAATGTGTGCGGTGAGTGAGCCGGAGAGGGAGACAGTCGTAATTGGAAACACACATAGCAAAACTGGGAGCACTGGGGACATAAAAGCAGCAAAAGGTTGCATGGTGGAGTAATCAGAAAACTTTCTTCTTAGAAACCAAAGCCAGTTTACTTTGTAGTTTGTGCGCACTGCAGTGAAAAGTCATCTGCTGGCAGAAACTGGAAATGCGAGAAGAAGTGATGCTCCAGTAAGTAGCTCTGGTTGACCACAGTAACCACATAATAGGTTGTTTTTTGTGGAACTGTTTCTGGGTTTTAATGGTCTGAAAAATGCAGTGAGTCTAGGTTGCTTGGATATAGGTCACTCTTTGCAAAAAAGTTTCACAGCAATCGCAGCAATTTTAGTTTTAAGTTTTGGCTGAGTTAGACTAAATTATCCGGCCGAAGGTCACTTTTAATGACGCCACTTATTAAATAAAGAACCATATACTGTCCAAGTTAATGGTCCAACCTAGTCTCCACAAAATTACCTTCCTATACAACTAAACTGCAGTGGAGGAAAACCTAAATTCGGCTGGATTATGTTTGTTTGGAATATATGTTTATATGTATGTTTCTAGTCAACATATTTTTTGCCATTTATTTCATTGCTTTGAATGGAGTTGAAGCTTCAAGCATGTAGTGAAAGGGTCATATTTTAACTTAAAGTTTAGTAATTTTGGTGCCTAAATTGAACTAAGCTTCCTGCACATTGTCATTGTTGTGAAACTAACCATGTAGTTTTGTTGCCGAAACCAGAAAGCAAGTTAAAAATCAAAACTAAACAAGTGGAAATGAAACGTAAGCCTAAGAATAATATTCTGTCTCTTCTTAACATTTTACATGCACTTTGTGGCTCCTCTTAAACTGGAAGATAGAAAATTGTGTTTTCCTGTGAAATGTTATTAAATGCAGTATAGTTTTTGGATTGAAAAAAAAAGATGAAGAAGTCTTGGTCTCTATAGACAATTTTCCTGTTAATGACAACTGCACACGGGTATTTGAAAAAAAAAAAATTCACTAATTTAAATCGTATTGAGGCTTAATCCATCCATCCATCCATCCATCCTTCCATTCATCCATCCATCCATCCATCCATCCTTCCATTCATCCATCCATCCATCCATTTTCTTCAGCTTAGCCAGAGCCGGGTTGTGGAGGCAGTAGATGAAGCAGGTCATTCCAGACATCCCTTCCCCCAGCAACACTTTCCAACTCTTCCTGGGGAGTCTCGAGACGTTCCCTAGCCAGACATGATACATCATCCCTCCAGCGAGTTCTGGGTCTACCCCGGGGTCTACCCCAGGCAGAGGTGTTCAGAAAAACTCCAAATGAAGCCTCCCCAGAGACATCCGAATCAGATGTCCAAACCACCTCATCTGGCTCCTTTTGACGTGAAGGAGCAGCAGCTCTACTCAGAGCTCCCTCCAGATATCCAAGCTACTCACCCTATCTCTAAAGCTGAGCCCAGCCACCCTACGGAGGAAGCTCATGTCAGCCAGTTGTATTCGCGATTTCATTCTTTTGGTCACTACCCAGAGCTCATGAGGGTTGGAACGTAGATGGACTGATAAATCGAGAGCTTCGCCTTGTGGCTCTGCTCCCTCCTCACCATAATGGTTCAGTGCAACGCCGGCATTACTGCTGCCGCCGCACCAATCCATCTGTCCATCTCTCACTCCATTTTTCTATCACTCTTGAGGCTTAATATTATGCATAAATAAGGCAATGTTTCTAAGACAGATAAATACCATCACAGGACAGTCCATGACCCAGAGACGTTGCATGGCTTGTTTAAGCTGTACTTATACTCCACCTTTGAGCACATTTTTAGCCCAAGAGCACCATGTTGAGTTTCAGATCTACTATTCAGGAGATGTATATGTGATGACACAAAGGGTTCATCCATCTTCACTTACAGTCAGTAGACAGACTTCACATAAAGACGGTTCCAATTAACTTGCACAAAAAGTTTTGGTCTTTCATGGACAGTAAAAAGTAAAAGCAATATGATAAATGCAAATACGTGATTTGTGATATTAGGCTGTTAAAAATTCTTTGACTTGGCTGACTTAATACGTCAGACAACATTACGCTGAACAACAGACCAGTAATGACTGTAGTTCTGCTGTAGACGACCCCACAAATCCTGTGAGAACACCTATTGTGGCAAGTTCTTGTAGCAACACAAACACAGACCAGCAGCTATTACTGTTTATGTCCAGTACAGTTAGCTCTGACAAGGTCATAAAATAAGGGGAAAAGGGCAGTGTCTGGGTGAGATCCTAGCTGGAGAGAGATTCTACAGCCTACAGAGGAGATTGGAGGAGAGTTTCTTTTTTTTTTTTTTTTTTTTTTAATGAAGCGGATTTCAGTTTAGGAAAGAGAAGACACACAAGGTATCTGACACCAGTATCTGAAAATAATCTTTAAGATTAGAATCTTTGCATATCACACTGGCCACTGTCAACACCAGCCAACCACAACAAATAAAATGAGCTATCCAACTTAGTCCAATCAGTCATATCCTGCAAATCATGTTCATAATCTATTTGACAGACATGATAGGTGTCACCAAACACACACACACACACACACACACACACACACACACACACACACACACACACACACACACACACACACACACACACACACACACACAGGGCTGAGATGGAAAACAGCACTCTATAAAAATAACAGCGCCCAGCAAACACTGGACTGATGGTGACATGGTCAGAAGTGGTTGCGGTAAGACGCCAAACACCATGAAATGCACAGAAAACTGACATTGTGACAAAACAGCCATCATTTAAATGATGTGTGCACGTCTCTGGTAAATCGCAGTATATATTTCTCCCTCTAAAAAACAATTCTGTTTGGTGTGGTTTTAGTAAACAGATGGTCCAATAATTCCTGGATGGGACTAATAAAACACTGCAATAAATCCATAAAGGATTTGTTTATTTATTGCTTTTGGTTTTTTGTGCATCCAAAAGCTTTCACCGCTGTCATAACAGGTGGTGAGCAGGCATTCAAAAAAGATCATCTTCCACATACATAAAAGGCACTACTTTATGTTAATGTATTTTATTATTTCATATTTTTATTCTTAGACTTTTTAACCACGCAGGTCAGTGGTAAACATTAAGTAACGATTTTATATGGAGTATTTGGTTGATTTTTGGTTAACCTTTATTTCACAGGCTTTTGTTGTTTTTTCCAGTTTTCCAGTGATGTGAGCTTTACTTTAGTTAAAAATAGACACAAAAGGCTTATCATTGAGCCATACGTCTTCAGAGTTTCATCTTATTGATGTTCGCTGGCAAAGGGGGCTGTTCTGCTTCAAAAAACTACTAAGATGTTTAACGCAATCTAGTCTGAGCAAAAGATCACTGCACACCACTTCACTTAAAAATACTCACTGACAGGATTGTACGTGGATGGACATGGCATGACCCTTGAGCTGGACTCCTCTGTGCCTTCTGCACTGTTGGGCTGACCTCATTCTTAAGAATTGGACGTCTGTGCTTTTATGCTTCTGTGCCAGCGACAGACGAGACTTGAATCAGAATGTTTTCAGGTTGCTATTCTTGTGAGCATGATATTTCTTGAAGATCTTGAGGCAATCTTGGTACAAACATTTATTTGGACTAAAGGACAAACTGATTAGAATTTGGTGGTCAAAGATCAAAAGGTCAAGGTCACTGGGATTTCCACAAAACTCATTTTTGGCTATAATTCAAGAATTCATACACAACAATAAATTGTTGTGAAGTTTAAGGAAATTTCACACGTATGTTCATCAGGATGTCATAATGAAGTGATGGCATTTTATATCCAAAAGGTCAAAGGTTAAGTCTCGATGGATATGGATGTAAACTGCAGTTTGACTGGCTTCCAGAGCTGAGCAACTGCAAAGTGGGTAATCTGAGTTTCATACAAGATTCAGTGCTTTCAACTAAATCCCACATTTCTTAAAGACCTGCTTGTTTTTCTCCACAGTGAATAAATCTGAGAAGTCAGCTGCAATGACCCGCTAGATAATTTAAAAAAGAATTTGATATGAGACATCACTAACCTTATTCTCCAGCTTAGGTATATTGGTTTTCATTTTCTCTTGTTGTTTGCATATTGAATATCTAATGCGAAATACGCTTTGAACTGGAGACCATTCCTGTACGTGCTGAAGGTTCTGAGTGTCAGTCCCACTTAATCTTTGTCATGTTTTTATGTATTATTCCAAAGATAATCCTATACCAGTTTCATTCATTTGCATGTGATAATTGGTTTGCAACAGTGAATGCAGTAAGTAATTGCCAGTAACCAAAGCATTCGGGTTCCCACCAATTCGGAGACACAGACAAATAAATTGATGGCGAAGTCAACTGTTGTGACTGAAGGTGAGCTTTCCACTTCACAGTTGGAACATAATGCATGTATGTGCGGAGATGCAGACACAATCCTATCTGTGTGTGTCAGATGCAGATTCCCTGTTGAGGCCTTAATTGCATCTCTCACTAATCCCGTCGCTTGTCAGGGCTGCCGCTGCTCATGGCCCTTTACAGCCGGATAATCGCCAGGCTCATTGGGCAAAACAGTGCGCACCTGTCTGCCGTCTACCTGTCTCCCTTCAAGCAGGTTGATGCCATGAGAGCTTTGATGTCAGTTTGAATCCAGGCATCCATATGCCCAAGATAAAATAAACAGTTTAATGAATCGAAACATTGGCATGTCAGATTCCAGAAGTATTAATCCCCATAGTGACAGATGGCTAAAATGTAGTAGGTAACTAGAAAGTGGTGAAACGGGTTATTTGACTTCACCTTTATCGCATTTTATTGAGTTCAAGAAAAACATAAAAAATCTATGTAACTGAGTTGTGCCTGGTTAATGGCATCGGATCGATATGAGAAAGTTAAGAGTACAGAGAGCAGAGTTTATGTTATGTCCCCGAGTCTGTTCTAAATCATAATATGTTTTGCTGCTGCTTGACTTCGTTCAAAATGAGGGAACAAATACAGGCTGTCTACTTGCACTTGACTGAAATCTATAACTTTTGTCATTTTGTTCCAGATCTTTTCTTTTAAGATGGACCTTATCTTTTAACCCTCTTGTAGCGAGTCAGTCCATATCTATTATGTGGTGTGACCATTTATTATCTAACGCGAAGTGAAACTAAGACATGAGAGGATAAATTCACACTTGTGTCCACTATGGTCATGTTCTAGGCAAATTTCCAGCTTTTTATTTATTTTTACAATATTAAGTTCTTTCATTTTATTAACTGTGTTCACAAACAGGACAGTATAACCTGGAGTTGAAAATCAAAAGAAGCTTAGTTAAAGACAACTGGGCTTGTTCAGTCTAACTACTGCATTTGCCCCCTTTAAATCTTTAATGTCTTGATCAGACACTTGGTCCTTTTACTCTGCATGCACAGGAGCCTTTCTGTTAAGAGCAAACCTTGTTGGGCTCTTTTTTTTTCACGTCGATATCACCAGCTAAATTTATGACTCCAGGGAGCTGCTAGCGTTCTGTCGATTTATACCTTCTATATTGATACAGTATGTGCTACTGTGCTGTTCTGGGTTATGGTTAGGGTGAGACTGCTATCGATTTGCGCTCTGGTGGTATTTTTTTGACAAGGCAGCACAAATCATCAGAACAACAGGACCCTCTGATGGGTTTATACCCACTATGAGTAAATTCTGATATCAAAGCAACTCTGAGTCACACCTGCCTCAGACACCAGGAGGTTTGTGTTAATCCCACTTTGTTGCCAACATTCTCAAGAGGAGCGCATGTGCCTCTGGCCCATCCAACTCCACTCAGGGCTTATTGCAGACATCCAGGACTTGGCCCCCTGTCAGTTCAACAGCTAGTCACTACTTCATCCAAAAACTATCAGGATGAACACGCCAGAAACATACTGTCTCTCCAGCGCCAGAACGAAAGATGTCCAAAAAAACTATGGATGCTGGATGCCACTGGCATTGTCTACAAGAGATCTAAAGATATTCCCAAACAACCCTCAGCGCTGTGAAAAAAATCCCAATGTTATATAAGTTTTTTTTCACCCACTAATGTTATCTGATGTTTTAGTGGTTCTTGGAAGAAACAGACTTATGAAGCAAACTCATCTGCAAAATTACAGAGAGTTAAGCTAAAAGCAGCAGTTGCAACAGTGCAAAATTAACAAACATAAAATCATACTTCCATTTCCTTACTTGACTGAGGAAATCAAAGCTTAATTACAAAAGAAAGTTCTAAACCTTTCATAAAACAATACATCAGTGCTCACAGTCTGTCAGTCAATCAGTCATCAAGAGAAGGTTGTAACTGTACGTTAATGCACATGATTGACGATGTGTGGGGGTTTGTGCCTGCAACTTGCAATTATGTAAGTTACATTTTCGGCATACTATGCCTAGTGTTCATTTTGTTAACAATACTCTGACTGAAAATATTTGGTGATCTATTTTTCATCAAGCTCAGTAATTGTGTTCACGACAGGTGGACAAATGGACATTTTAGCTAGTTAGTGTTCTATTTCACCATCTTATCCATTGAGCTGCAGCATCTGTGGATTAAAACTTGTAGCTCCTCATGAGTGAAGGTTTCTTGCACCATCCAAAACATCTCTTGTCCGAAAGTAGACTCAGCTGTCTGACCTCTTTGTATTACTGTTCACAAGAATCAAATTGCATTCAGTTTTGAAATATGTCTCCCAATAATGTAATCTGACGTTCTCGGTTCTGGTAGAATTATGGAAGATTTATGAAGTCAGCTCATCTACAAATTATGTGGAGACTAAAAGCAGCAACAAAACAGCTCAGACAAACTACAAACACACAGGCAACATGCGCTCATTTTTAAAAGCTAATGCAACATTGCTCATCTAACAAAGGTGATGTAAATGTAAAGTTATGTTACTTTCAGTCAGACATCTTTCATGCTGCTTTCAGACGGTACAAGTCACTTTCTGGATTGATGCCAGCACTCCATCTAAAGTTGTCCTCTACATGTTTGCAAGAAGTATTACTGTATTAATGTTCTCAATGCTCAAAGAGTAAACAAGATATTAGTGGAAAAAGTGCATGAATAATCTCCTGAATGAGCTCTGAGAACAGGTAGCTGGGCCCGACAGAGACAGCAGCTCTGTTCAAACAACCAGAGTTTGGCAGTGATACTGAGGGGAGACCGTCTGTTGCATCACTGCAGACACTGAAGCTCTTCCACTAACCTTGAGATAGATGTGAATAACCACTGAATTGGTGACAGGTGTTACCTCAAAATGTGTAGAAGATGCAAAAATTCCAAACACAAAAAATAGACTAAATGACTGACTGTGTCAACATGTGCACCAGTATAACGATTATGAGGATTATCAGTTTTGGTGTTGCTCTGTAAGTGATATTTACAAGGAGCCCATAGAAATCTGGTTATTCATATTGTAATAAATACTAGCATCCTGCTAACTGACTGCTGTGTACCTCAGCAGGTGATGTTTGAAGCACAAAATGGCAATTTAATCAACCCTTCCTGTCAATGTTGGCCAAATCTTAAATTAATTTGACTGCGGCTTTTGAAAATGAAGACATTTTTTCTTACGGTGGGGTTACACAACCAAACACCAGCATTACATTGGAGGTTCAGCTTATCTACTTGGCAGCAATGGAAGACGAAAAAAACAGGAAGTATTAAACATTTAAATGCGGTCATTCTTTTCCATGAGCATGTCATGGTGACTTGGAACAATTCACCAAAAATGACCAGATAGATGCAGATGATATTACATGTCTTACTAGCTGACAGTGTGCTTCTCCTGACAGATGGAGATGAAGAGCAGGACAAATTCCTATTATTTCACGTTAGAAGGTTACAGGCTCAGCAGGACCCTCCTACATGTTGCTTGATTGCTCCTCTCTAGCTGTCTCTTGGTCTGGATAATATTCTGTGTCCGCCTCTATTTTCCAACACTGACTTTCCTAAACCATCTTCATCTGACAGTTTGACCTTCTCACCAGTGTTATGAGCAAAGATGTAATCAAGAGTCCCACAGAGAATCAATCTTGTGGTCTTTATACTGGCACAGAAAAAAAGGTTGGCGATGATACATGTAAGCTTCATACACCGTAATATGAGAAAGACTTTAAAAAAAAAAAAAAAATGTTACAACTGCTTGTGAGGTTGCCAATATTTCCACAACTTCTGTATATAATATTTTGTTTTAGAGGCCCCTGTGCACTTTGCAATTTTCAGCCATCGCATACGAAAGATAACAACTGTGAGATCATGGCGATATCTTTGGTTGTGGCTCTAAATCGGTGGTCGCACAGTGAGACAGGTTCAAGGATTGCCGTTGTCATGGTCTTACGACCAAAGACAAGCTGAGATCAAATTCTGACAGTGTCAGAAGTTTGGGGTGATCATCTCACAGTGTTACTGCTGCTGTGACCTACGACAACTAACTAACCAATAGAAATGCAGTATGAAATGACGCACTGATCAGCACGACACTGACGCTAAACCCAAATAGATGATTTGCGGCAACAATGGCAAAACGCATCAAAACAAATATGTGGGATTTAAACAAAGACGACAGCGTAGTAGAGTTGTGGCAGCAGAAGCCTTTTTGACGCGTCATCCAGCTCGTACCACAACCGGACAAAAAAGGACGAAGTATGGAAGGATGTAGCAACAGAATTGCAGAATACCACTGTAAATAGTGGCCACTGCACTTAGTTTATGTTATTAAATAAGTAAAAATTAAATCCGTTCATGTTTTGCTAGTTTCCCTGTGATTGTAGGTGCTCCGCTTACGCTTCGGTTGTTTATTCTTCATGAATGGATGGCACACGCTTATTGCACATTCACATCGGCTCACGTACATCGTAGGCTGCGATTCAGCTTGGGTTTTCATTGTGCAGTCTGCACACAGCAAACTTCACGTCGTGGCCAAAGATTATTAGATTCATGTTGTACAGTGCAGCACAAAATTAAGCACAAAAAAGGTGTTAACAATGTGGTGGCTGATGCTGTCCTGTGGACAAATAGTGGCGTGACGAATAGTGGCGTTATTTTAGTAGATCTACTCAAATGACAGGTGTTAGACATGGGTCGAGTGAGTGTAAGCACACAGATGTGTTTGTTCCTATGGGAGGGGGTGTTACATTCTGTGGTGTGTTTGAGTAGGTTGTGTTTTTTTTCTGTGAATTTATAAGATTGCTAAAATCACACAGTGTGCAGAGGCCTTAAGGGAATGAATGATGAAACTCAAGAAAGAGTTGAGGCCTTCATGTGTGTGTGTGTGTGTGTGTGATCCCCATATTAGTTTGTCAGCACACAATAATATGAGGATCTCCTTGTGAAAGTCCATTTCACACGTTCCTAAATTCAAGCTGCATTCTTCTAGCTGCATGGCGAAGGTGCTAACCAACAAGCCCTCATTAGGGTCGTAGAGGGACTGGAGCCTGTCCCAGCTGATTTAGGGCAAAAGCAGGAGCCATATATACAGTTATATATAAAATATACATCATAATAAGGACATAATTAGTTCATTGTAGCCTATGCGACAAAAATCCTTTTCAAGGTAATGACAGAACTCAAATGGTCAAGTCCTGCATTCATACAGTCCTCAACCCATGCTTGCATAGTTTATAGCTGAGTCCATATCCAGTGCCTCATTCAAGGTGAAGGAATCATTGATTCAGATACTGTTTGTGATGAGTGGTTGAGCTTGGATTACAATCCAAAGACCAGAAGCGTCACCTGTCACAGCAGCAGCTGATCCTGGGTGCTGACAGATGTACAGGGTTCCACAGGTGCGCTCTTGCATGAAACTGCCGACATCCACGCTGCAGGTCATTCCTGTTAGCGCTGCAGATTCACAGAGCTTTTCTGATGAGGATGACGGCCTACATACAGAGCAGCAAAAACAATGACACAAGCAATGAATTGCTGATCAGTCACAGAAATACTGGCATGCTTGAATATGACTTGAGTATTTCCCATTTGTCTGATTGACTGAGTTCAGATTTCAGTATTCAGCCAAAAATTTTGTTCAAACAAGCTATGTTTCCAAACACAAATGCAACACAAATGCACTGGTTTGATAAGCAAATTCAGATAAAAACCAGTGTAGCATCTCTTCAGTTTGATACTAAAAGGCAAAAACATTTGATTTAAAAAAATTGATTTAAAAAAAAAAAAAAAAAAATGTCAGAACATACAAAGGTGCAGTTTAAGCAGCCTAGTCTGTTCATATGCAACTCATTTGCGCTGGCTTCTAGGCTTTAATGCTGACATGATGTCACAGTTTTAGCTCAAATGTTTTTATATCACAATGAAAAGCACATTACTCTGCCTTAAGGAGTTCAATATTTAGCCACCATCACAATTTCACCCCCACACCTTTCACCAAGTACTTTGAGTGTGTCCCAACATAGCCAGAACCACAGAACACAGAGTTGCCAGGAACCAAGACTTAGAAACACATAGAATGATGTGCAAATACAGACTGAAATCCGCTGTGGCATCTCTGTAAGTTCCTGTACCTAAAAGTAAACCTGAAAAACAGCAGAATGTACAAAAGTGCTAATTGTACAACTCACTGAGAATGACGTGCAGATATGTTCAGGATTGACACTTTTCCTCTGCAACTGCTACTTTACAGTATGTTATTTCCATAAATTGCTATTATGTAGAAAAAAATAACTGGGCTCTTACACTAACAGCTAGGAGCTATTATAGCAAGGAACATAATGTATATATGAAGGCCCTCAATAATAGCTATTATGGTAAATGTACACTACTGTTCAAAAGTTTGGGGTCACCCAGGCAATTTCATGTTTTCCATGAACACTCACACTTTTATTCATGTGCTATCATAACTGCACAAGGGTTTTCTAATCATCAATTAGCCTTTCAACACCATTAGCTAACACAATGTAGCATTAGAACACAGGAGTGATGGTTGCTGGAAATGTTCCTCTGTACCCCTATGGAGATATTCCATTAAAAATCAGTTGTTTCCAGGTAGAATAGTCATTTACCACATTAACAATGTCTAGACTGTTTTTTGCATTAATTTAAAGTTGTCTTCATTGAAAAAAAAATGCTTTTCTTTAAAAAATGTCGTTTCTAAATGACCCTAAACTTTTGAACGGTAGTGTATATTAACTCCAGCAGTAGTACAAAAAAACAAGTAAAGTACATATAAAAAGGCCTTGGAGGGTGGAACATGGTAATTGTTTGTAGGTAGTCTGCATGATTATTAAAGTCCACCTTGCTCTGAGAAACAACAATAATCTCAAAGCTAGCAACCTACCACACTGAAATTTTTTACTGCAGATTTGGATGATGCAATAAGGGAGCCCTGCTGTTGTTCTGTTAATCCCAGTGCTTCCACCACAACAAAACCACTATTTTTGAAGGAACATCAAACCTACATCCTTCACCCAACTCTGATAATCAACCGTGTTTTTCCCAAATAGCTTAATGATTGTGAGGTGCAGCCAGACCCTTCTATCTACAGAATGGTCTGGCTGAGGAGGCTAACCTGTAAGAGGCGCTGTAAGAAGTAAAGCGGGTAGGTCTGCAAGGCAGTGGTCATTTTATTTTGGTCATTTTTAGTTCGGGGATTTTGACAGAGTGGTTTCACACAAATCTGAAAGCGAGAGTACAGTTCCTAGAATAGCATTTTCCAAAGTGCACACACACACAAAAAAAACTTAGTGCCAGGAGATGCACTCAAATTGAACCACAGGATGTTTGTGCTGCAGCTGTACATCTGAGTGCAGACAAAAAGGTCTGAGCAGGAGCAGAGCAGATCTGAACCCAAGCAGGGGTTTTCTAAGCAGCGTTTTGAGTAAAAGCATTACAAAATTTGAACGTAAACTAAAGAAGCAATGCCCTCTAACTGAAAGTCCGTGTTTTTAAATAAATATAGCAAAGTAATTGCACTTCCCAAAAGAAATGGTTGCATATGAATGTAATTCGTAGAAAGTAGGGCTGCTTTCAGACGTGCAGACAGAGACAGATGTAGACAGTACGAGAACTTAAATACTGCATGTTGTCCTTTCAGAAAATTTAACATGCAAAATATGCATGCAGAATCGTTCTTGTGAAAACACCCACACCTTTTGTTTACAGAGGAAGACAGAGCATCATTATCCAATGGAAAATGTTCCTGTCTTCACAACCTGAGTAAGTTTCTTTGTGCAGTTGGGAAATTCGGTGTTTGTGCTTCCATTGCAGAGCAGCACCAAGACAGACCTAAATGATATTTAAAATGTCATTTTGATGCAGATGTAGTGTAGAAAAAGAGCTGGTGGTTATTTGTAGCACTCATGTATTGTTCTGGTAGTTTCCACTGACTTATTGACAGCTAGATGATACTGCTAGCACTTTGCTTTGGTGCCTATGATTCTGCTTAATGTTTGTGCTTTTTCAAAACCTTTCTTTTTTTCAAAGCAATGCGTTTGCCACACTCTCTTCTCCTGAATTTGATACATTGAGACTTTTCTTCCTTTGTTTTGACAGACACTATTCTCAACCGGTAGAAACATCTGCTGTCATTTGGAAAAGAACCATTAAAGAAGCAAGAGATAGACTCTGAGCATATGTCTGCAGATATTCAGCTGCTGAGAGAATGTAAAAAAGGAGAGAACATGATCTGGTAACTAACTTAGCATTAAGAAAAGAAATAGGAGAATTGCTAGATTGACTGCATAAGATAACAACACCTTGTACCTCATTTGTTTCATTTGTATAAAAACAGAAATGCAAAAATATCAAGCTTGTCGTTCTGACTGTGCAATGCCGTAATTAGTTCTTGTCATTTCTTGCACCTGACACACCAGAGGGTCCAAGAAATGATTACAGAATGTAATTTCTCTAAACAAATGAGATACCACCAACATTTTACAGGTTTTGGCTGGTATGTTTTGAACTTTGGACAGAGTCAGAGAAGCTGTTTCCCTCTGCTTCTAATCTGTATGCTAAACTGAGCAAATAGCCTTCTGGCATTCGAGCAATTTTAGTCAAAACACACAAATGTGAGGCAGGCACTGATCTTCTCATCTCGCTTTTAAAAAGATAGAGAAAAAGGTGAACGTGAACAAAAACAACTGTTCCTTCAAAGCTTGAATTTGCAGGGTTGCTTGTGTGACTCGGTAAAGGGGACACTCTCACCATCATTAACAGAGCACCTTGCAAAGCGTCACGTTTGACCTCAAGCGTCCACCTTGATGCTTGAAGTGGAGCTGCAGTCTGGCAGTTTGAGAAATTTCTCCAGCAGGTGCTGCTGAAATGCGGACCCTCAGTGGAGTTTAAGCCAGTTACTTATGAATGTGACAAATTACCTTTAGAGACGTCTCGGTCTCTTACACATTGCTCAATACGTACAGTAGCAGCAAGTCGATAGTGGATGCAGAGGGGGACAATGGCTGTGACCTTGCTGTTTCTACTTAATGGCCAATTCAGAGGTCATGAGTCAAAGCTCACATGCAAGCAAACACCTGAGAGTTGTGACAGACTAAAGGTGAACGAAGAATCCACAGTGAGTTTGAGCACACTACAGTGTTTTCAGTTTTTCTGTGACTTTAGTGTCAGATGTGAGAATTGTGAGAATTTAAGTATTTTCAGATGTATTTATTTTTCTAATGTTCATGTTGTAGCAATTTTTTTTTTTTTTTTTTTTGCCTTTCCGAGACCAAATGTTTGAACCTTTTAGACCACTGGACCACTGTAGCATTTCCTGGAGTCAGAAATTTAGTTACTCTTTTACGCCGCAGAGCACATGAGCCAAACAACAACAATGCACTTATTTTCACTTTATTCTAGACATATAGGTTCATATCAGTACAAAAAATACATTAAAAAACTGTATATATAGAGACATATTGTAGATTTCTAACCAAATAAAAGTATGGCCAATAAAGAATTAGTTGCAGAATAATGCATTATTGTGTTCAACTCTTTGATATAAACAAGAATCAGTTCAGTATTAAGAGCATCCAGTATAACACAATACAACAGAAAATGACAGAAGCTACCAACAAGAACCTGAAATAGAATAGTAAAAAGAAGAAGAACTGCACTCAGTCTAACTTTGAGCGTGTACAATGAATGTCACTGTTGCTATTATGTAGGATGACTAGCATGAAGGCCATTTTATTATTATTATTTTTTTAAAAAGTGTTTTTAGCTCATTGCACTGAAGCGTAGCCGAGATAGCAGTCAGTGGAAATGTTCTCACTCACTTTGTATGCACAACGTGGCTTAGCCAGGGGCTAACCTAGATGTGGTGTACATTTTAGTGTTAAGAAGTCTGTATTTGCTGTGGATAAGTGGCAGCATGTGTCTCTATTATCAAAGCCAAATCTTCAAAGAATAAAGACAGACACCATATCCCAGAGGCTTAGTGTCAGAGCTTTCAGTCCCTGTCAACCCATGTGAAAACACTTAGAATAACATCAGTTTAGTCCCACCTTGTTAATAGAAAAAAGATATATTACCGTCAATATGATGAAACGCAGTAATACTACAGAGATTCCAATGCTGCTAAAGAGCAAACGTGATCTCCAAAAGGAGGAGATGTGATTTTGCAATATGCAATACAAGTGTCAAGTATTTTCTTATGTAACATCTCCAGTGGCAATCATGTGTATTTTTAGGTGAAGGAGCACCGTTTTTTTATTTCATAAGTGGCCGTCATTATCTCACACAACTTCTCAACTGGATTGTCAGTCTTCATAAATTGCAACTTATCTCCCGAGAAGCTGCTCTTGCTGCTTGATTGACACAAAGAAAAAAAATATATAAAAAACAAACAGCAAACGCTTTGTGGCTCGACTGTTAACTTTTGTGTGGATGTTAGCTTTTATGCATTATTTACTGTACACTTGAAGCAAAGCAGTTTCTCGATGATGATCGTGACATAAGCCCCCGGAGGTACAGTGAAATGACTTAATCACTGAAGTAAACAAAACAAATATGAATCCCTTTCTACGCCTGGTATAAACATGTGATCCATACATAGATAGCTTATTTGGATATGCAAAAAGAGAAAATAAAAACGACATGTTAATGCAAGGAAGTGCATTCAGAACACATATGGATAAATATAAATGTGCAAGTTAAAGTGTGATCTAATCCAAATGTGGAAACAATCAAGATAACAAGAATGCACGTTATTAAAAGGTGTAAAAGCAAAAACCCAAGGATTGGATTTCATTATTTAGATACTGCATCCAGATCTGCATCAGTTTTTTGAGTTTAATAAATCATAAGATATGTCAGGCATGTTAAGAAGGAGTTTGTGAGAGATTGTGGCTGCTGGAAATTCCTTCATGTACTTTTTAGGCCAGTTCCCACTACATGCATCATGTGATCACAGAACCAAGAAAACTGCATGAAAATATAGCTCAAATCTTGCCTCCTACTTCTTTAGCCCCGGGTTGTGCAGTTGGACCTCTACACCACAATTACAAAATCCACTCTCAGAATTTGTAAATCACAACTGCGCCGTGGAAAGTGCACAGCTATAACTATTCTCTCAGGTTTTAATTAGGCTTTGATCTTGTTACCAGTCAGGAAAAGTGATGTGGCACCTTACACACATCTGACCGGTTTCACCATGTAACTGTGCGAAGAGGTAACCTCTCCAGGGGAGCGCAGAGAGAAAGAAAGAGTGGATCTTATTTTTTCTTTCCATTTCCTGCATGAGTGGATCTGAGTGCTGGCTTTGGTGTGCTTTTGTCTCCTCTCTCTGCTGTTTCTCTCATCTGCTCTCTGCCTTACGCTTGACATTTCTTCTCCATATAGGTCAGTCACCACAGGAGGCAAGGGAAGAAAGGATTTTAAAAAAAAAAAAAAAACACAGAGGCAACAGTGGGGGACAACAGTTTAGGCAACCTGGGATTTTACGTGACACTAAAGAAAACATGTTAATTGCCTTCTGCTCAGCGGACAATCTATGTTGCATTTCACCCTCTCTCCTCCACAAGCCCCTGCGTTGGTTGAAGAAGAAAGAAATGAAAGATAGAAGCACACAGAGGCTTCTTGATTACACAGAGGTGTCTTTTAATAGAACAGGAACTGAAATGAAGACCAGATCAAATGTGATTAGTGGTATGTTCATTGAGAGCCGGCAAGTGAAGAAAATACCTGTTTTGGAACTAATGGGAGGAGGCTTCATGAATTTTAAGTGTCCGTGAGGAAAAAATGACAACAAACAGAGGGGAAGAGTGTGGAGAGCAGATCAGTTCTACACCCTCTCAATCATCCAGCTGTGAAGTCAAACACCAGCGCCTAGAGATAGAGTCATTTGTAAGATAAATAAAGCTAGATGCAGTGGCCTGGCCTCTTGAACTAGACAAAGGAAGAGTTGCTGGGCGTCTCTCTGTCATCTGTCGCAGGGCCGAAGCTCAGCCTAGAAACTATCAGGAAGATGATGTGTCTCTGGAGACACAGACGCCTGGGGAAAGAGGCAGCTCTTAATCATCTGAGACCCACTTCTCTGGCGTTTCTCTCATTGTTACAGAACACTCTAACTTATGCACACATACCACATCGCCCTATAATGCTATTTGCATACTTGCAAATCCTTACAAAATGCAATTCTGAGCTCCCATTTGTTTTGGACTTTGAGACATCTCTAAACTGAGAGCGTTAGTTATTTCCTTTCACGACTCTGCAGCGGCTGTTATTAGACACTGTAATAACTCTCTGAACAAGGCAAAGGCCTATGTGGCTAATTAGAGATGTGAGTTCAAACATGGCTCATCTCTTCAAATAGAGTCTGGCATGCTCGAGCGGAGAATGACAGAGAGAATCCATCTCCAGTCATCTCCTCCCGTCCATTAGGTCTATATGCGAGCACCAGCCAGCCACTGTGGGCTATTTCAGCCGGGGCTGCAGAGAGCAGCCAGGAGGATGATCATTTGTTACCAGTCAGTCAAGAGACTCCAGACCACACTGAGACAGGAGGTGAGGTGGTATGACCTCCAGCGATTCTGACAGACGCCAACTGTGAGAGAAATTAGATATGATCTGTGATCAATAAGCATGTGCTTGAACTGTCCATGTGAACCACAATATACTGAAAGTGGGAGTCTATCAGGGTTGCATCTGTACTTGCAGCTGCACTATATGATTCCTTTGGTTCCTTTATCAAAGTTATTGACACGATTCTGGTTCATTCATTGCACTTCATGGGTGCTGGCTTTAAATTACTATCAGTATTTTAAGTAATGCAAATGTAAAGACAGATAACAAACATTTAATGTAGCTGAAAAATGGGGCCAGTGCATTCTTAACATGTCAGCTGTGCCATGCGCCAGTATGTGCTAGTATTTGTTTCATTACAAATTAATATCATATCGAGGTTTAAACCATGTTTTCATACCAGGTTATCTAAAATTATCTGCATCGTTTGAAGTAATTCAGTATCGTTGTGAATCTGTCAGTTTCTAAACTATAATTATAGGCCACCAGCACACATTGATAATGTCCATTTATGAAATGTCTACTATTTGTGATGTGTAAATGTTTTGTTCATGCAACCAAATGTTTATACAGTAGACTAGATGTGGTTTGTACAAGTTGTAACCTTGTCCAGAATCTATTTTAAGCATTTGGTTCAATTTATTCTGTTTCCAAGACAATATCTGCACAATGTCACTGTTTTTTTAAATACAGAATGTGCCTGAGCCCATTCTCATTCATGTTCTTGTTTTCACAGTTTTGGCCTATTGGTGGCAGTAAGCCATCAGAAACAGATGTCTGCTCAGTCACTGAGAATCAAGGATACGTATAGGACAACCAGTATCTCTCTGTCTCTCTCACACACACACACACACACACACACACACACACACACACACACACACACACACACACACACACACACACACACACACACACACACACACACACACACACACACACACACACACACACACACACATACACACACTTACATACACACACTCTTACAGGAAAATGACTAGTATAAGAGAAAGAAAAAAATCTGCATTCATTGTCAGTTTAGGGACTCAATTAATAATGCCCGAGATGAAGCTCCTCTCAAATGCTAACCTGTTAAGTAAACAATCAATGGGTGAATGTGGGAAGGGAAAAAGCTGCCCTCATTTTGGCTTGTTTGGGAAAACAAGGGGATCCAATAAAGGTCCCAGACACAAGGTGGAACTGCAATTAATATTCCTGTGCTGAGAAGTGGGCTTGATTTTAGGCAGGTCACGAGGACCTGCTGGCTGCCTCTCTCTCTCTCTCTCTCTCTCTCTCTCTCTCTCTCTGCTTCACACAAGTCAGATAATTACCTATTTAGATTTCACCCTGACAGCCTTTGTACTACGCGTGAAGAAGGGCCTCAGTGTGTGGATGACAGTGAGCGAGTAGGATGAGGGGGGCAAGTCAGATGCAGTAATAAACTCTAGAAAAAATTAATATGCTATTGTCCAACACATGTAAGAGATGACTGTCTGCCTTCACAGAGCTGTTGTCTATGTAGTAGAGAAATTAAATTTTAAGCTCGCCAGCACTTTAGAGGACATTTGTTTTGCCACTAAAAGACAGCTAACAGATGTACTTTGATGAGTGGAGCCCAAGCCAGAGCAATGGGATGTTGATGTCCTTTGGCTGATTCATCTAAATCAGTGGTAAAAGAGGGGACATTTGTTTTCAGTGGAGAGGGCTATTTATCAAGAGCGATTGATATCCAGCAACACTGGACTGCCTCAGGCTGCACTCATCCATCCGGTGCCAATCACAGAGGTTTGCCAGAGAAATTCACAGCACCTTCAGCACTGGAGTCTGGCTGCTCTAACAGTCCGAGCACACACTGAGGACTTTATCCTTATACAGCTTCTCTTACGCAGCTTAAAAATAGTGACACAGTCAGTATTTACACATCCATTCGCAGTCAGTAGTGGCATACTGAGGAATATATTTTCATCAGTTACAAGTAATAAAGCTGGGGTAGGCAGTATTTTCTTACCAATACACAAATGACACGCTCACCTATCCGTATAATGTAATTCAAGTGATCTGAGATGAAACTAGACTTCTGCATCTCCTCTGAGCTCCATTTTGGGGATTTGGAAAGTCTAGCTCAGGACATAAGATTCCAGCCAATCACAGGGCTTTTCACCAACAGGATATGGAGATGTAATATTCTAGGTTAGATGAAAAACCTACACTTGTGAACCCACACCCACGAATGAGTGTGACTTCACCTGGTGTATGCTCAACTGGAAGGATTTTCAATATCGCAGTTTTTCTTTCTTTTTTGGTTGCCTTTCTCGGATTTTTGCCTTTAATCATGTGCTATGTTGTAAATAGCACCCCTAAAAGCTAATCACACCATCATTTCATGTGTTTTGAGGGCTAGATAATAAGGCCATGGCTCTCATCACAACCCTTTTTCTTTACAAATTGCAATCCTGCCATTCAGGATCAGTCACCTCAAGGAATGGATATGGCCTCCTTCACTGACAATGACAGTTTCCATTCTGGCCATATTGCCTACCAGCTGCTATTAAGCCAGGAAGAAAAAGAACAAGCTATGGCTGTCCTTCTGAGATGTGTTCTGTTCTCCTGTGTTATCTGGCCTGGTATTTTGTGTTTTTCTCAGGTTGGAATAAGGTCTGTTATACACTGTGCTGTACATGTTGCATATAAATTGTCCTGATGAAGTCACAAGGTTTAAAGGTGGTTGACATCTATGTCTGATAAAGTTGTTATTTGTTCAGTAGTCTTATATTAGTTAGTGCATTGCTGGTTTGGTATTCTACGCTCTTTGATTTGACATCACCTTTTCCATTATGCGCTCTCTCTTTCATGTAAGTAAGTTAGTAATATAAAAAATACATAATTTTTCTTTCATTTTGTAGTTATTAGTTACATCAACTCTTCAACTCCATGCTTTGTCGATTTTCTTACTTAAAACTCTGTGGTTGGTGTGTAGTTGTCTGTATCCACTTCTCTCATTGAGTTCTGTATATAATAAGGAAATGAACAAACATACAGATTTTAAAATAAACAAAAAAAAAAAATCACTGATCCTTTTGCCTTATAAGGACAGCAATATAGTTACTGTTATGGATGCAGACTTAACATGGACCAAATGAAAGTGTGTGCTTGTTGCATTGATTAGAGCTTAGGATAAGAAGGGTTTACATCTCTGGGGGACTCCTGAATTGATTTTTGCCTTCATTGTGTGTGTTGTTAATGACTGAGAACCTTCAGTTTGTCAGTAAAATAAAACTCAGGAAGGTTACAAAATCAAAGTGAAAACTTATGGTGCAAACGTGTGGATGGTTTGTGTTTGTTTTGTACTTTTTTGTCAGCAGTACGCTCAACACTTCATGGTTTAATCACTTCATGTGATGTGTACTACAAGAAAGATCACATGCAGCCAATACAACGTAGGTTCCCCCTTAATTTTGATGAGTTAAAGCCAAATATGATGTTTTCCTATTTTTTATTAACTACTTATGTTACCCCAAACCATCATATTTCTCTAAGCCCAGCTAAAACTTAGTATAGTTTCTTGAATATAAACAATGCAGTTTACAAACTTCGCAGTAAGCAGGTGTTTAAGGGGTTTAAGACGCCGACAATGTAATTGCAGTGTTCCAGCAATGAGTCTGGGTTGGATCTAATTACATATCATCCCTCCACTTTCTCTTTTAATTTCCTGTCACCTGTCTGGTATCGCTTTGATGGAAGATGCAAAAAATGACAGACACCTTTTCATTATGGCAGAAGACGAACTCTTTAAAAGGATCACTTGCTATTGCTTTTGTGAAGATTTAAAGAAGGACTTTTAAAGCTGTCAGTTTGACAAAATTAAATGTATACTTGAGCTCAAACTAACATGCCAAATGCATTTTGATCCTCATCAAACACTTGCAAAAACTTGGTAACTAGCTTGCAGGCTTCTTTTGCCCTTCCTGTGTACTGGGCATTCCAGTATATAGACCGATCTGACTGAACATTATGATCACTGACAGGTGAAGTGAATAACATCAACTTGTTATAATGCAATGTTCTGCTGGGAAACCTTGAGTCCTGACATTTATGTGGATGACTGACATGTACCGCCGATCTAAACACTGCAGGTCAAGCAACCCCCCAACCCTCCACCCCTGATGGCAACAGCAGTCCTTGATGCCAGTTGCCACCCTCAGCAGGACAATGCACACTGACACACTGTAAAAACTGCTCAGGAGTGGCCCAGGGATCATGACAGAGCTGAGGTGCTCACCTGGGTTCCACACTCCCCAGATGCAAACCTTATTGAGCATCTGTGGGATGTTCCAGGATAAGCCTGATCTAGGTAGGTCCCACCCTGCAGCTCACTGAACCCACAGAATTCACTGCCACCATCCCGGTGCCACAGAACATCTCCAGAGGTCCTGTGTCCATGCCCTACTGGGTCAGAGGAGTTTTAGCAGCATAAATGGGACGAGCACAATGTTAGGCAGGTGGTCATAATGTTATGCCTGGCCGGTGTATATATCTGACATGTTACAGCCACCTGTAGATCAGATGAATAATGCTGCATCTGCACACATGTGCATACATACAAACTAGTAGATACAACAGTTAGTTCCACATCTAAAACTCACCCAAAACTCCACCAGTAGCCTTTATTAAAACTTTTCTACCATTGACCAGACTGTTGTATTCACATGGTCCGGTGTAGATAATGAAAAATGCACAGTACAAAAACAGAGACTGACTAGATTTTCTATTAACAAACCAAGCACAAATCACTCTTGGGATCTTCTGGCACAGTTTCAATGCAGCTAGCATGCAACAGTAAATTTGATCATTATTGTCAAATAATTTAAGCTGGCTGCTGTTTAACTGAAGTCATTTCACATTCAGCATGAATAACTATCTTAGAGACAACAAACATTTAAGCCTATTAACACTATCTCTGATATAATACAGCACACTGAGAAATAAACAAATACAATAACTCCAACCACTATCACTTTGGGAATAATCTTTCAGTTTCTTGCTTGTCCCATTTCTTTGACAGTGCTTTTGTCTGCTGAGTTCAAGTTGTGGACACAGAACTTTTTTACCAAAGGTTGATTTGCACGGGCTAAAGGTCCTCTGGGCCTTTCGGCAAGGAAGTTAGTTATGCCTCTTACTGTTATTTTTAATACGTGTAGCTGATTAATCTTCAGTAGCTTTTCATAAAAAATAAGTTCAAATGCACCCATCAAGTTTGCATGAAGTATGTTCAGAAGTTACTTATCCAGCCTGCAGGTAGTGAGCCGGTGGAGCTTCAAAAATGGTCGAGCCAGTGGGTTCTTCTGACTGTCTTCCCTGATAAAGAGATGCATGAAAGATAGATAAACAAGTTGAAATTGCCAGTGGAGTTGTATCATGGCATTTCTGATATGATCTAAAATTTTCAAAGAAAGCTCAAAAGATTTTTTTTCATACGATGATGATATTAAACTGGCTTTTTAATCCAGAATTTTTATGGTTGTGGCTGTCCCCTAAATGCAGTCCAACAAGACGTGCAGGATTGTGGGCTGATTAATATGATGGTTGCATCCATAGAAGAAAAGACATTTTACAATTCTACTTTGTTTATAATATAGTTTTACATCAATTATTACAAATTATTTAAATCCAGTAACTATATTAACCTTCTTACACTTGAAAATTCCACCATTGAAGGTCTGTAAGGGGCTTTAAAAACAGACATATCTGTTGTTTTGCCAGCATTTTAACAAAAAATGATTGAAGCACTTTGAGAGGCTTTCGACAGCAGTTGTTAGCTTCACAGTTTTGCACGTGTATACAACATTGTCACTGGAACACATATTTAAGTCTATTCAGGGCACTGTCAGCCATCACTAATACAAATAACAGAGGGCCAAACAGCAGTCCCTGGTGTACACCTGCTGGACACTTCATGAACAAAACAATAAGAATCTTAACACCCTGAAACTTGTTATTCATCCACTGATTGCTGGATGCAACTTTCCACTCGCTCTCCACTCACTACTACAAGTAACACCTGCAAGAAAGATAAGACAAATCTTTTTTGTCATTGCACAGTCATACAAAATTTGAGTCTCACATTGTTGCTAAGAAAAGGACATGCAATTGTCAAAAGATAAGCATATGCAGTTAACATAATAATAACGTTTCCCAGCAAATGCAGCGATTATCATTTAGCTGCATTACACAGCAGCAATCTGATTCCATCCTCAAAAAGCAGCAAATGGAGGCAATAACTGTATTTATCCCACTTCATCATACACAGGGTCAGGAGCAAACAGTAGAGAACTTCAGCAAAGTAAATATGATGTTGTGGTATATTGCAATTCACCAGTGTTGAGTAAATGATATTAAATGTGATCAGTGCCTCTCTCCTCTCCCATCATCCACCATCATAGGAAAGAAAGACAACTGGGGAGGTTTTTCATCTCCCATGATAGAAAATAGCTCACAGGCATAGGATTCAATACCACTACACAACTATGTAGCGCTATGAACAATTCATTTGCTAGACAAGATGGTTTCTATACTGCAGAGAAAAATAAACGTTTTAGGTTTCCTTTCAAGCATCTGTATGGCGGAGATTGGCTATTTGCTTCTTTTCTTTCTGTTGAATGTCCGTATTTTACCTTCCAATACAGTTTTAATGAGCTATTCTTTAAAAATCTACTTCACCACATGTCCTTTTTGGAAAAATTCAAGTTGGTCATTGTATGTTCTTCATCCACTGTTGGAACACAACTCTTATGATTGGTCATTCAAGGTTTTATGTTGTTTAGTGTAATAAACAGATTTCTAGTCAACATAGATTAGACTTGACAAAGGGCCACATCAAGAACTGATGGTGCATCCTCGTATTTTTGTGCATCTGGCACGTCGCAACTTTAGCAGAGTTGGCTTTTGCATTTTTCCTTCCTTTTCAAAAAGAGTATGCAAACAACATTCATCCCTTGATAAAATGAGTCAGTCATTATCTGGGTGAAAAAAACAAACAATGAGCAGGTAATTCTCTTTGCACTGCCTGTATCCAAACATAAAACAAACAAAGGAAGAAATCTTCCTGCTCAGACTCCACACACAAACCTCCCACCCATTACTGCGGTGGCATGTTATTTTGTGTTGGAAAATTGACATGAAATAACATTCTTATCCTAACAGTGTGGTACATGTTCAGTGTCCCGAGTTGAATTAAGAGAAGAGATTGAAGAGCAAACTACAGAATCGTCTCATAGTTTCTGTATTCCAATGGTCACCCACCAAGTTGGAAATGACACTAGTTCATCTTTTTTCTTTGTGATATATTTTTTAAAAATTGAAAAAAAAGACAATGAAGCAACTCGAGTAGATCACAGGTACAATGACTGTTGCATGAACTCCAATGAACTCCCAGAGGTCTTGCTGAGACAAGGTTATGTTACTCATTTCATCCATAACAAAGACCTTCCAAGAAGTTGTTCTGGAAGTTTTCCAGCTACTAATCTAACAAATCCCATCCAAGTTACTTTTCGTTTTACTGTTCCCACCATGAACCCACCTGCAAATAACAAACATCTGCCGTAATTCTATTAAAAGCTTGTACTTAGCAACACAGCTGTGTCACGCAGTTTGTTGTGGCTCATTCAAACCGCATGAATCTACAAGCAACATCTGCCCGATTCTACATTTACTTGCAATTTAATGGGCTAATAGTTCCATCCGATTCCACATTACATTAGCTTAGCACACCATGCCTCAATGTCAATGGGACACAAATGCTCAGATGGAGTGCCATTAATGGCACGTGTACGACACCTACAACTCTCCTTTAGTGTCCTTGGTGTGACATCTGTTTACTCCTGGATCAAAATGGCACGACTGTACATTATGTTAGCACAATTAACCGTATAAGCATGCAAATGGGAGTACTGATACATTTTATTCAGATAATCACAAGGAGTGAAACTTTCAAGGACTTCTACTGAGCTTTCATTATATTATCAATTTATTACTGTGGAATCCTATACAGCTGTCCTTATGCCTCAGCCCGATGCTGATAATTTATTTGCTGCGAAAACTGAATTTCGCTCATTCCTACAAGAGGTTACATTTCTCTGGGTGCATTATAATGACAGATCACTTCTTTTTATTGCAGGGTAGATTAATTCAAATATGTACTATCTGCAAAACACCTTGCCTCACAGATCTTTTTGCATTTTCTGCTTGAATTAGGCTTTATGCATGGCTTTGCTGTCTCGAGGGTGCCTCTCTACTCTTTTGTATCCTGTGCAGTGTACCTTGAATTAATTGAAGTCATCCTGAACATAATGCAGTTGTTTTTTTTTTTTTTTTTTACTGACCTGGGGATGATCACAACACCCTCTGTTCTGTATCTTTACATAGCACGACCACATGGATTATATGACACCAGCGTCTCAAGAAAGCCATTTACAGTGTTATTCTGGCTCGTAATCATTGTAGAGGGAATAAATACGATCTATCTTTATATGCAATAAGTTTCTTTAAAACAAAAAAACAAGCTTTTGAACAACTATGAAAATCAATAATCAGTCACATATCAAATACTGTAAAGCATATTTAATGTATTCAGGTGCTTCTATGCTGTGAAAACTAATTTAGTTTTAGTTTTATTCCTATAGACGGACTATTAATAGCCCATGAACCAGACACTGTGGACAGCGGCTTTTTATTTCCCCGTCTGAGGAAGGATGAAGTTATTCAGCTGAATATTGAATTGGAATTGGTCAATGCACAGGCAATGGAAAATGGTATTTGTTGGACGGAAGAGCCCAGCAGTAACAGGTGGTGTGGGTACTAACATTCAAGCAAGAAAAGAAAAGACACAAAATGACTGGTCCAGCTGCACAGTCTTCTCATCTGCTCTTCTGAAATGATGCTGCAGATGCTGTAAGCCAAAACTGAATTACTAATGAACACAGCCAACAGACTGTAAGATCCTGCTTTGACCAACTTTAGATTGCCATCCTCTGGAATTACATTCAAATGTCTGCGGTTGGTAATGAGAGCTCAGGTTGCCGTAATACATGTATTATGTTCATTGATCAGTCACAACATTAAATCCATTAAATGTGACAGGTGAAGTGAATAACACTGATTATCATGTTACAGTGACTCCCGTCAGTGGGTGGGCTACATCGAGCAGCAGGTGAACTGTCACTTCTTGAAGTTGATGCATTGGAAGCAGGAAAAACAGGCAATTGGCTTTGACAAGGGTCAAATTAGGGCGGCTAGATGACTCGGTCAGAGCATCTTCCAGCTCTCAGCAGGATAATGTGTCCTGCCACACTGCAAACATCAACCAGAAATAGTGTGACGAACATGACACGGGTTCAAGGTGTTGACTTGGCCTCCAAATTCCCGGTATCTCAATCCAATTGTGTATCTGTTCGTATGTGCTGGAAAAAAACAATCCGGTATGTGGAGGCTTCATCTCACAACTTCCATGACTTAACCCTCCTGTTGTCTTCATTTACTGGCACCAAAAAATATTGTTTCCTTGTTTCAAAAAATATAAAAATTCAGCAAAAAATGCCCCAAATTTCTGAAATTTGCAAAAACGTCAGACAATTCCAACAATTTCTTAAAAGTTTCCCTAAAAAGTTTTATTTTTAAAAAGTCCCCCAAATTTGGCAAGAAAATTCTTGTAAATATTTTCAAAAAATGAGAAAAATGTTCCAAAAACATCTTAAATTATCTAAAGTGATTACATACACATCAGTAAAGCTTCTAATGTCTTCTTTAAGAACATTCACAAAAAAATATCAACCAAAATCCAGTGAATTTCGCTGGATTTTGGTAGATTGTTTTTGTCAATGCTCTTAAAGAATTTTTTTTTTTACATTATTTTTTCAACCAAAAAATGTTTAAAAAAAAATCCCAAAAATGTTGAAAATGTGGACATCAGAAGTTTCACTGTGAAAATATTTTTTTTCTTTCACATTTTCAAACGTTAAAGCGGGTCAATTTGACCCGCAGGACAACACGAGGGTTAAAAAGGATCTGCTGCTAATGTCTTGGTGCCTGACACCACCTACTAATACCACCTACAGACTAAAACATTTGCCAATATTCTGTTTATTTCTGCCAGCCAATATTTAACTCAACTGCTGCCCATTGAATACATGCTGCATGACACACTGAAGAACATAAAAGAACACTTGTGGGAGATTTTGTTCACATACCAGAGTCACATGAGACATGATGGTGGGCTGATACAGTAATCAGTTTTCTGTCTGTACATCACTTTCATTTTGCAAGAAAGTAAATTTGTTTTGGTTTTCGCATTTAGCTAGTAGAAAACTCTTTGTTTTGTAGAAAGAGAAGGAAAAACAAAACAAAAACCTCTTCATACAAGATTTTTAGTTGTATTTGTTCTTAATGATGGAGCTATCCATGGTCCTGAAAGAAGAAAATCTGCCAGGAGCAAAACTCAGGCTTCGCTTAAAATTCGTCTTGAGGAAATATTTTTTGTAAGTAAATAATTTAAATATATTCATATTAACAAAATGGCTGGTGTTGTAAAGAAGTGAATCTATACACTAGAGACCACAATACCAGAAACTTGGTAGTTGGTACCAACACCACTGAAATTCCATGATTTGTGATACCAAATATTGATATTACAGCAAAAAAAATAAAAAAATAAATAAACCAATGAAATGGATGTATTCCAACATCAAATATTTTATTTTAAAAAATGAGAAAATCATGTTGAAGCTTTCAATTTTAAATTTAAAATTAATTGACAAATATTTAACTGTGGCACATTTCTTCTTCAATGCCAAGCTGTCTGGTACAGGGAAAAAAGATGAAAAAACGAAAGAAACGTGACTATTACAAAAAAAATTTAAAACTGTAAAATGTAGCCTTCAAATATTTAAAACAAACAATACTGTGATGAAATTCACTCACCCAGTTTTCTTGTGAGGACTTTGAAGGGAGTTTTTAACAGATTTTCTGTCTGAAGACTCCAGGAGGCTTCAGATATAGTTGGCTGTGTGTGTGTGTGTGTGTGTGTGTGTGTGTGTGTGTGTGTGTGTGCTGGTCTACTTGCACCTGTCTCTCCTGCTGATATTGTGAAAAGACCATTAGGAAAAACCTGCTGCATACAGTGTCAAACACATACATGCGCGCACGCACGCACGCACGCACGCACGCGCACACACACACGGCATCCTCCTAACGTTATCACCAGCACACAGCTCACATTATGAGCTATTACTACATTAGCCTAAACAAGCTAAGTTAGCCTCGGTGCTTGTTGCGTGTGGAGCGCTGCTACAACAGATGCAGCCGTCACTGTTGCCAAACAGTAACATCGGGACGACATGCTGTTAATATAAAGCAGCCACTGAATCTCCGGCAGCTTTAATTCTGCGCTCAGCTCTGTCTTTGAGCTGCTTGGATCAGTTTGAGGTGTTTTCTTCCATTTGTTTCAAATGTGACATTTGGGTTGTGAGTTTGATCACCAACTGAAACAGCAAATGCACATATTTTGGTGTGTCTTTTTCACAAGCCTCAGCAGACTTGTTGCTCCACCTGTACTAGCCACACCAGAGAAATCACAGTCTGCATTAGGCAACTTTTGACGGACACCTTCATGCCATAGAAAATAAGGTCTGTCACATTTTTAGAATTTTGGTCTTGACTTGGTACCAGAGTTTGAATTCTCGTGACATCCCTACAGCACCACGATATGTTGGCATTCCTGACAGAAACCTTTCTATTACAAAGGTTGAGGAGTTAAGGATGCAACCCATTTCAGAGAGAATTAAAACATTTGTGACCTTTTGCTTGTTTGAACATTTCCGAGTTTCAGTTCTCGGAAGAATTCTCAGTTGATTTCAGAGACAATTGGCCTTGTCTCAAAGCAGCACCTGGTGAAAACCGTATTAATGCTGCCTTCCTTTGCCAAGACAGAGAACTCAGAAAGTGGTAGTCAGGCAGCAGGGTGGATATGTACCGATTGAGAGCATAGACAGCTCATGATAGCTTATCAAAAGGTGAGGTTCATACCACCCAGCCACTCTGGGGAATGAGCTTCTTCCACTAGGATAACTCCCCAGAGAAGGTCGCTGCATTGAGATTTAACATCTTTTCATCTCACAGGAGGTGGGATGAGGATGAAGCATTTCCTCCCTCTGATCCACATCCTCTAAATGGAGTGATAGTAAAGAGCTGCCAAGCAGACATCACCACCGCCTTGAAACGTATTGAAAGCAAATGAGCAGCCCATATGAATTTATGTTCTCTTTTCCTGTATCATGAGGAAAACCTGACCTATGATGGATACGATTTCAGTGGGTTTTGGAATTTAGGATATTAACATATCGAGGAGCTTCAACAGGTAGTAGGAACTGCAAAAAAATCTGGGCTATTTGTTAGTTTTGTGTTGCTGTACATGTATAGATACATAAACAAGGAGTGACTTTGACCACTGGGGTTCACAAATCCACATCACCTTGTCAAATATCTACATTAATCTTACTTAACCATGATTATATTTGTTCTCCAACCTCACACAGGTAAAATAGGTGGTTAAACCAATGTTAACAGATGTTTTTGGCCAATTTAATTCATTTGGTGTCATGCCTCTGGCTACCTGATAAATGCATTTTTTTCTGTTTAGAGCTGTGTTTATGTCTTTTTGGATGACATTTTTCTTTGCTTCAGACATTTGCAAATTCTCTTACTTTCCAGGTGCTGCTAAGAGCAGTGAGAATCAACCAAAACAGTAACAACAGTGGGTTGTAAGATGAATATTATGAGCTACATTAAGCATTCTGTTATTCCCTGGCTTGTTGTTGTGGCCAATAAAAAAGAAAAATACCTTTCAAGTGAAAATATCCACAGTATCTTGACTTGAGACACCATTTTAAGTATGTACTTGACCCGTGGCATCAACACAGAGCCTGGCTGTGCTTATGTGGGAAATGCATCCACTGTTGTGAAAAGACAGACGCTTTGAGAAAAGCATTTCTAATCTGTCCTTGTGTCTTTTGTGCACAACAATAAAGAGGCAGGCGAAGGATATTTTAACCTCTCAGGGATTCGGCTGTGGTTGGAATGGTGCAATACAAATCAATCACCTTAATCACCTTTACATCAGGCTTTGTCTGCACAGACAGTACTTTTACAGGATAAATTCACCGTTAATATTCATTTAGGATTCATTAATATTATTAAAACAATGAATGCTACCAGCCCAGTATTTTGAACACACACTCAAATCAGTCTTTTACCCTGCTGATGTTTCCATATGGTGTGTTTAACATGCTAGAGGACATATGAGTGAAATAAGCATTCAGTGACAGTGTGAGGACCGTTAACCCTTCGATGCAGAAGTGGGTCAAAAATGACCAGGTGAGGTCATTTCCTTGCAATATCTTTGTAATGAAAAGTTGTTTTAATTTCTCAGCTATTCCTCAAAAACATGTGTCTGATATTATTCCATTAAAAATTTTTAAGTTACCTTTTGTAGTTTTAAAGAAATTGTAATATTTGTATTACTACTTCAGGCTCTTTATCACTGATAATATCATACAGGAAGTGATGCACAAACTTGGAGGAACAGAGAACAGCAACAGATAGAGGAAAAGAGTAGAAAAATGTCTACAAAATGGATGCTGGCATTCTTCTGTTGCTGTTCTGTGTAGTATTCTTCTTCAATTATCAAAATGTTCAAAGTCTGTTATAAAGTGAAAAATAAACATATTTCAAACATGAAATCATTGTGGACAAAAATATAGTACAAACAAAAATGCAAATGATTCTTCTTAATCAAAATGACAAAAGGGGTATAAAGACACATTGATTCTTAAATGGGTCGTTTTTAACCCACTTATGGAAGAGTGTAGGGTCCAATCATTTGTGCGTCTAAGGGTTCAAAAAAAGAAAAAAGAAAATGAAACATGCAGTCAGACAATCCTAAGAGACCACCTTAGGGTGAGGCTCTCTGTGTCATTATTCTTCTTCCATGTCAAACATGCATTGCTGAATTACTCCAGTTTTACAAGATGGTATTGTTGAGTAGCTTTCCAGTGTTTGAGTAGACTGGTAGGAGAGCTGGCAGCTACAGTGAGACATGGATGGGTGCACTGACAGAGAGGCAGGGACTTCATAGATCTGCACATTACAGAGGAAGCTATAGCAAAGAGTTACATCCAACCTATTTTAAAGCAGGAATGGATTCTTTTTATGGAAAAATCCTCCTAATGTGCAACTATGATGCACAGATATTAGTTTAAAGGAGTTTATTTGGTGATTGGAGAGGAACTTTAATGAACAGTAAGACATGAATGGATATGGACGTCACAGTATTTTTTTAAAAAGCAAAAATATCAGTGTGCCAAATTTACATTCAACTCTTTAATGTCACGAAACCTTATTTAACTGAGTCTGTGATGCTGATAAGTCTGACGCTAAATTACACTTTCAGTTTCAGGGACGTAAGAGCTGCAGGTCACCGCTCAATATATGATATATATACATATATGTAAAAATAAATATTCCTGCAACTAACAAGGTCTTTCTGCACCTCTGCAGGAAACTGGAAATGTAAATAGTCACATACCTCCCTGAGAAGTACTTTAGAAATGATTGCATTAGTATATAAGCATCTTTTAAAAGTCTCTTGCAGGTTAACGGGGAGCCAGAAAATGACAAGGAAAATGGCAAAGCTATGTCACATTTATCAAGGTAATAAACAATTCAGAGTGCATCTTGGGAAGGACGACGCTTTTCTAACAGTTATGATCTATACTCCCAGGTCACAGCTAGTTTGTTTGGTGTTTCTATGTTTTCATTTTTAAATTTTCTGCATGGCATCCCAGGAGTATTGTGCTGGTGGAGATGGGATTATGTATTCAGAGAATGATTTGCCTGAAGTACCTTACCCTTGATTATTTCAACAAGAAAATAATATCATTCCACTATCAACATAAAAAAGCTGAATAATTTCCATTCAACATTCAGATGAAAATAATAAACCAAAGCCAGCCTTCCAGGAATGTGCTTCAAAGACTGTTAGATGGCAGTAGAAATGAATATTCTGCTTTACTTTGACTATGTTTGATGGTGGTTAATGTAGCACCAGGGGGAGACGGAACAGGGTTAATGAAGTTGTCTGACATTTTGGAGATGCTGTAGTATCTCCAATATGTAATGAAAAAAGTAGCATTTAGCATTTAGCATCAGCATTTAGATGTAGGACCAAAGGCAAATAAATATGACGTGATATTATCCTCAGTGAAAACTTTGACCAAAGCATGTTGAAAATTATGGCAAGCTAATAAGATGGTTCGGGCCTTTTGAGATTGCAAAATGAAGGTGAGCTCCTGCTTTTTGATAAGATTTCTATCATAAAGAAAACAGTTTAAGACGTTGACAAATGAAGGGAAATAAATGGCAGATCACTGTGCTGTTCCAGCGCTCTCCAAACCCGTCAGCAGAAATCAAGGACGACCTCCGTATTAGTTTCATCTCCGCCCTGGAACAGAGCACTAAAGCAAAATGTTAAACAAAAGACAGATAGTAATACAATACAGAACATCCGCAGACATCATTGCTAGCACTAAATGGAATGTCTGGCTCTGTCCCAAGACTCACACTTGTGGTCTGTGGATGTTTTCCAGGTTCCTACTCGTGTTTCAGATTTCCGGTAATTACCAACAGTGTTCAAGTGTCCATTAAGACTGCGACTGTGAGGTGTGGAGGACTTTCAGAAGGCACAGGGACACAGCAGGTTAATGATATCAACTCATCCTTTGTATTTGTGGATAAAAAAAAAGGAGCTGTATTTTTGCATAATCAAGTCTGAACAGCAACAGAGATTTCCAGTTAAATAGGGTTGCAAATGATGGCAGTGAGGAGTAGAGGTGCAACTAAACAGTCAGCTGTCAGCTCCCAGTTTTTTTTTGTATTCACACTTGGTTCACAGTTCATGGTTTGTGATACTGTTAACAAGTCCTTGAACTGGAGCCAACGGATACAAGTAGTTCAACAAGGGCTGCTGAACTACTGCAGAACCGATGGTTTCTGCAAGGTCTCTGATTATTTTCCTGCCAAATAAGTTGAGAAACAGATTTTTGGCACTGCGTACTAACATAGTCATGATTATGCATTAGCCAATTAGGAAAGGTGGATCAGTTTTCCCAAGGAAAATGGAGAACTGGTTAAAATTATCCCCTCAAATCAAAATCCTCCTCGTTATATGTGACCTCAAATACGCAGCCTTGTCTTGGCACAGACGTCACTGAGCCCATCACCTTCACTTTTAATAACACTGTTTGTGTGTGTCTGTGAACACTGCGTTATGGTAGAATTTATTCTGCTCGCAATTGTTGGAAAAACTGTGATGGATTCTTCCAGTTTGATTGACTTATTTCCTTCAGCATCCAAGGAGGGACTGTTGAAGCAATGAGTTTGCAGCAGCTCTTTCTAAATTGCAAATTTAATGCGTTCCGAAAGCAATTCACGTCATGGCTATGTGGATAGGAGTTTTCTGCACTGATCCAACTATATGACAAATTTATCATATGAAGTATTTCCGCCTCTATTTTGCATGTAAGCATGTAAATAAACACACATGTGAATTACATGTGAATCTATCAAAGCTCAAAGAACTTGATTAAAGTCGTCCGACCTGATTTCTTCTGTCCATATATTCATGATACGTGAAAATATTAATAGTACTTTTTTCAGGTTTCTATGTTCTGATACCTCTGAGCTAACAGTGCATATGCTGCTTGTACATAAACACATTCTTGCAGAAAGTACATGCCCCTGAGGTAATGACAATGTAATGGCGCTGTTCACACTTTCATCAAAGGCTGATGGCTCCTGACAACAAGATGGACCCGGCTGCACTCACTGTATTACCAGAATAACCGATGACCTCAGCTGAGCAGACATCAGGGCAAGGAATTGTACTTTTTTCTCAGAGTGAAAATGCAGAGAAATTCCAAAATTTGGAGTCATTTTGTGGTAATACAATTAAAGTGATGGTTAAAGTCATCTTAAAAAATGATAAAACTTGAAGGACATTTTTAAAGTGTCATGTGTGGGATTTAGAGGTCTCTGTTATGTTTTTGTCGGTGTACGATCACCTGAGAATCTGAATCGGTGGCATAGAATACGTCATTCATATCTAAAGAGGTTCACTGGTTGCACTGAAATTTTTCCACAGTAGCCCAGATCGGACAAACTAAACACTTTCTCTACGCGAGGCCTTTGAAAAACCTTTAACTTTTGGTAGCCACCTTAGGTTCTCTTACATGTTTGAAGTGAGAGGAGGCAAAGGATATTCAGCTGGTTACAATCTGCAACCTCATCTTTAGATGCCACTGAATGTGACACACTACACCTTTGAGTGTTTATTACTGTACAATTTCTATACAGCTATTTGTTAGAAATACTAGCTTCTCCCATGAGGACACATTTTATATTATTTTATTACATTTTCATTCTGCTTATGCACTGACCTCCACTTATTGATGCCCGGTGGAGGAATTTTTTTTTTTTTAAAGAAACCCATGAATAAACACTAATTAGTTCTTACAACTACGCTATAGAGTGCTATAAATAATTTATGAAATGTTTATGCATGGTATACCTTATAAATCTCTATCAATTGTTAGATAAAGTAAAGTAAGGTGTTATTGCATTTGGGATACAAAATGACTTCACACCTAAAAGCCTATTTTTGTTGTGATAACAGACTGGGACCCAGTTGTTCTTTTGGAGTTTTATATTTTTCAGTATCTTCTGAGTGCTGTGGAGCAGCTCCTACATCTTGTGAAGCCTAGTGGGAAAGTGCTCTAAAAAAAGACAGAAAAATATCTGCGCTCTGAAGCTCACAGGTGACTACTGGTCACAAAAAATGTCAAATACCTGAACTAAAATTTGAAATTATTGGATTGTATAGGGTGGTTGCTAGGGCAACTGCAGCATGTAGAGCGGGGTTAGATGGAGAGGGAGAGTCAGGGGTCTCCGTTGTAGATGTGGGCTTATTGATTGGCCAGACATATCCAGGAGCTGACAGGTTTTAAGATTCCATCTCCAGTTTAAGCTCAGCTCTGCAGAGATTCGGCATTTTCATTGTTGCGGCGTCAGCAGAAGGTAAAGTGAACAAAATGAGGACACCAGTCATAGGTTGTGTTTAACAAGGCAGTGATCAAGGCTGCAAAGATATCGCTACAATTAATTTTAGACACATCATATATTTAACTGTTGAATTGTACAAGAGCATTTTTTTTTTGTTGTCAGAAATGACAGATGCAGCAATTTCAAAGCATTTAATGGAGCTTTGGTTATGGTTATTCCTATTATGAAGAATAGGAAAAATAGGAGTAAGAAAATAGAGCAGCACAGTGACATGGAGAGCAAGACAACAGAGAGGTTATTTCAGTAATAATAGGAGTACATTTATACTGATAGAAAACATGTACAAGAAAAATATTTCATTTTATGTTTTACAAAGGCGAAAAGAACAATAAGTCCTTTACGAATGTTGTAATTACATTTGTGACCAGAAAACAAATTTTCGCTTGTGGATTTAGAAATGAAAATTAAATCTTTTTTCTTTTTTCATTCCTTTAATCTTCCTTAATTTTTGTTTGGTTTTTTTATTGCTTCTGAAAACACTGTGGAAAAATGACAAACATGTATGAAGGAGTGGGTTTTTTTTTCTTACTCTTTTAGTAATCCACCCTCCTGTGTGGAATAAGTACATCAATCAGATAATTTTAGGCATGAACAATGATAATCAAGATACAGAAAAATACAAATACATGACAAAACCAGCATGTTGTCAGTATTTTAGAACAAAGAAAGCACGCGCTCAAATCTTATTTTCAGGGGAGCTACTGTCTTTTCAAGGCGCTCCCTTGGCTTCCCTGTAGTTCGCACTTTTATTAAAGATGTGATTTTCAAACATGAAAAGCCTGATTTATGTTATTAACCTGCCCAACAGCACTAGCACAGTGAATACACAAATCATGTGGGCATTTATTATTGCAGTAATAGATGTCAGAATACATACAAGCACATGAAAAGTTAGGTTTATTGAGGTTTCTGGCAGGTTTTGGTTGAACATAGATGGCAGGAGTCTCTTTTATTTGTTTCGTGACCTGCTGCAGGTCTGGGGCCAAACAAGACTCCGATGACCCGGTCTAATGGGATCAGGGCCTTCCACAGAGAATCCTTTAGTCCAGCTGATGCATGACATTAGATGCGAGTCCTACCTCACACACACACACACACACACACCCACACACACACACACACACACACACACACACACTGCTGGGTTCTCGTCATGCATGCCAAGATAGAGGAAGGTGAAAAGGTTAGAGGCCCGGTTAAGTTGGAGCAGGGCAAAGCTGGCCGTGTGCATTACAACAGGACAGGTGACACATCAGGTGTGTGCCAGGTTTAGCATTAAAGATTCCCACTGCAGAGGTCTATCTAATTTTCTCCTACAGTTAAGGTTATGCAGTGACATTGGTGTAACCCAGACGATGCATTTATTTATTAAATATTTGTCTAATACTAAGTTTAACCTAAACAAACAAAAGGGGGCACTGCCCTCACACAATTTTAAGTGTCTAGTGTTTTCGATATAAATGCAAATGTCAACCTCTGGGGCTGAAAATGAAGCCAACATGTAACTGCCGGTAACTGCAGTTCTCTGAATGGCCACTTGATGCTGGTCACGGCAACTTGCTTAAGTTCAAACTGAGCATCAGAATGGGATAGAAAGGGGATTTAAGTGACTTTGAACGTGACATGGTTGATGATGCCAGACAGGCTGGTTTGAGTTTTCAGAAACTGATCTACTGGGATTTTCACACACAACCATCTCTAGGGTTTACAGAGAGCGGTCCAAAAAAGAGAAAATATCCAGTGAGCAGCAGTTGTGTTGATGAAAATGCCTTGTTGATGTGAGAGGTTGGAGGAGAATGGGCAGGCTGGTTGGAGATGATAGAAAAAATGTTTCCAACACCTTGTTGAAATTATGCTACGAAGAATTAAGGCAGTTCTGAAGGCAAAAAGGGGTCCAACCTTTAACTGGCAAGGTGTACCTAATAAAGTGGTCAGTGAGTGCATATGCTCTAAAACTGTGTTGACGGCAAGCATATTTTCATCTTGTAATCAAATTATTATGCAGGAAAATTTCACTATTCAATCACTGGACAGCAATAAGCTAGATGCTGTACATGTCTATATTACTACCTTAGCATGAAATACAAATATTTATTGATCTGTTGAAGTATTTACATCCAAAGCAAACACACATAAATTGATAGGTAATGATGTACATGTCCGTATGATATATTTGTAGCTACAGCCATTGACTGGTACACACAAAATAGTTAATTTGTCTGAGGCTAAACACATATGATGTGAGCTTCAGAGATGCAGATATACTGATTTTACTACTATTTTAGAATTGTGCTGGCTGTCTATTCTTGTCCCTAGTCTTTTATGCTGGGCTAAATTATGCTATTTGGCTGCTGATTGCAGAAAACAAACAAACAAACAAACAAAAAATCTTCTTGTTTAACTCTTAACAACATAAAAACTCAGGTACATGAACATAGTAGTCAGGATTTATGATAAAAGTTGCTTTTTACCAGAATCTACTTTGTCAGATGTTATCTAAAGTTACACCTTTGTTCTCTGTGGTTACAATAAGTCCCACATGTCAGGGCTTGATGAATGTGTGAAATATGACTAATTGTGGCGCAGCTCTTATGTAAATGTGTAAAGGAACAGTTCGAGTTCCTGCCATTAACGTCCATTTAGAAAATTAGCCCCCACCCCCCACCCCCACTACCACCTTGCCTAGAAATATAATGACTGACCTTTAAATACAAATGCATACAAGACATTTGATAACAAAGAATCTCTTTGCTATTTTTTTTAACATAAGTGACAGCTAACACTTCATCTCTACATCCACTCTAGACGCAACCCTTAAATTCTTAATCACTCTAATTAAGTGCAATTAGGCAATGGGCATCTGAAATATTCATGCAGCACTTAAATTTGCCGTTCTTTTCCAACGGGATATGATTCAGAAGTCCTTCAATGGGAACCGCTAAGTGGTTTTCGGAGTTTGGACAATGTCTGAATGCCAAAGCATCCTATTATAAGTAGTGGAAGTATCTGCAAGACAGTCACAAGTGTCTTCAAAGCCTGGATGGAGAGCATATGGTCTCTTACAGTGTTATAATAGTTACTGAGTGAGGGTTCTACATCACGCTCTCAATGATAATCAAAGGACAACATGAGACATAAAGTGACAAGATGCCACTTGGCAATAGCAGAACACAGAATGTATCATTGTGTATGCTGTCTTTTTTGCAAAGATCTCCCTCTTCACATGAAAGGTGGAGTGACCATCTGACAATTTTGGCTCGCTAAACCCCTGCACAGCTATGTGCTACATTCCCGACACAGGCACAAAATGGATGGATCTGTTAATATGGCTGTCCTCATATTGTAATGCCATCTGTTCCGTGGCAGGCCGTCGAGGGGTTTGCCATCAATTTCACTGTGCAGATTGAATTTTTTTGCACTCTACTTCCTTTCTAACCTTAAAAGCTTACTTTGTCGCATCTTGGGAAAGTAAGACTGTGTGCACATCAGCAGTTATGTGCTGCTGTCCACAAATGTGAGAAACAACACGAGGTAAGAACGTATGAATTTCCACATGTCAAAATATTCACATTACGACTGAGTTCGCGTAGTGACTGCATTATAATATGTCTCCAGTCTTCATCTCTTAATTCACATTTGCAGAAACCCGCGCAGACCACTAATGTAATATCTCACAGGACAGTTTGTATACTGCATGTGACTGTCTATGTTTGTTTGTATTCTATTAAGAGCCACTCAGTGCTTATTATTGTGCCTGAAAGGACGAGAGGTCAATTTTTCTCCCTTTCTGTATGGAATTGAAAACAGCCAGATAATAGATTCTCTCCACACTTTGGTATAAACATAATTTATCACTAGGAAAGGAAAAGAAATTATGTCTCTGTGCAGTTTGAGATAAACAAAAGCGCTGGTATTACATGAATACCACACATATCGATAGGTCGCCTGACCTCATCTTGGGAAGAAATATTGGGACGTTTGGTAACTACGCAGACATCTAACAAACTCATTCCTTTCATACTAAATGGCCCCAAGCCGCCTGATATTTATTTTCCTCAAAACCATATTTAGAGACAATAAAGACAAGTTGACAGACATGACATATCATTAACTTTTAAGTTTGTATGGCAAAGAGGCACTTATTTAAACATCCAGCAGCAATGTAGCAGCATTGTTATGAACCTCGAGCACAGTTTTTTTAACCACTTGGTAAATTTAAGTCTAATATTTATCCTCTTCCAGCACTTTCTGGTTTCTACCACTTTTTTCTTTTAAGGGAAATATCTGTTTCTTTAGCTCCTAAATGCTCCATTAGGTACAGCAGCTAGCCACAAACTTCTGTTTGAGTAGTTACAGTGGGTTTATATAGCTTCTATGCTGAAAACAGCCAACCTCCTTTGACTGAGAAGGGTGCTATGAGAAAGGTGAAGGTAAGCTATTGTCATTTGTTACATTGTTAACATAGAAATATTGATTATAGCCACTAGCTGCTAAAAACAGTGTCTTTTTCCATGAGTAGTCTCACTCAAGTGAGGACGGCTGACAGCCAAACTACAGTCAGAGCCAAACGTGGTGAGGACAGATGCAGTGCTGTAGACAGGTAGGTTCATTCCAAAACTTCTAGGAAAAAAAGACTTTCTGGGAATAGACTGCTTTAATGACATGAGCCCCAGATACATGCACATTTGAAGCCTCCAGCAAAGCACTCATGATAATCTAAGGTGCCAAGTTGTCAAAGTGATGCAAAGAAGGCTGACATGTGAAGGTTGGTCCCAAAAAAAAGTACTATTTTGGTTGGAACCTGTGCTTTCATTTTTTTTTCCAGTCAGTTTTTCTGGTGAAAAACCCGACAACCTTATCTTTTGTAACTTTCATCAAATTGTCATGTAAGTGATAACACAATACTGCCACAAGTCAACAAGAGTTTAATTAAATTGTGGGATTTTTGCCTTTACTTTCCTGCATTCTGCCAGGAATACACAAGCAGTCAGGGGACTCAGTGTGGCAAGCCTCTGCCTGTAAGCATTAATCGTACGGTCTTACAGAGTCTCCCTTGACATGAGGAGGAATATTGTGAGTGGGAGCAATGGACTGTGACATTTTAATGTCCAATTTCTGCTAGAGCTCAGACCTCCCACCAACCAAATCAATTGCTTTCTTACTGCTGGGGATTTGTTGATGAGTTATGTCACAAAGACGAAGCAATAAGCCTTAATCAGGAGCACGTTGTGTTCGTCTCGGACATGTGAAAGCATTTGGAAGTGAAAAGACATATTTTTTTAAGGTTAAGGTTCATGCAGGCATAACTCCAGAATGCAACCATAATTTTGCACAGTGCAGTCAAATAGGCCATTTATACCCCAGAACACATTCTTAAAAACATACTATGCTGTCCTGTTGTTTCATCTACCAAGCAGAAGAGTGCAACTGCAGTGCAGACAATGTCCTCAGATGAGTCACGTTAGTGGACCACGCTTAAGTCCAACAACAGCACAGCTTTATTTGTGTTTTCTCACTGAAGAACTCGGGCACTAGCTGTTTTATACATGGCAGCTGTGATGCAACATGATCACAACACGGATGCCTGCAGGGTTATTGAGATTGGGAATAAACATTTTGACGCACTTTAATGTGACACCCAGTTTTCTACTGCAACAAAATTAATCAGATCCTCCAACGCGCTGATTTCCAGCTGTGCAGCCGCATCTCGTTCAGGGCTACATAAACTCAAAACTGAAATCTCAGCGGAGCCAAGTCCATTTTAATTAGACTGTTTATTTTTAATTAGAGCAATGATCACTTTGAGATTACTGTTACTCATAAACACTATGTCAGTCAAAGACACACGGAGGGCTGATGCATAGATGGGGCAGACAAAAAGATTTCTTTAGTGTGGCCAGTTGAGAATATTTTACATTGCAGCAATAACCATATTGTGAGGATACCTGAGAAATGAGAGCAGAGGAGGCACAATGGTGCTGAGCTAGGCACAACAGAGAATGTGAGGCTCTGAGCCATTTTGGATAAATTCACATAATTTATCCTCCAATAGCTGCAAAAGCAGTGCCAACAGCATGGAAAAGCATTCAGTATTAAACTTTGCTTAAGAAAAGTGAAGAATAACAGTACAGAAAAGCTACTCCTAGTCTATCAATGTCAGAAGGGAATGCAAGTTGCTTTAATAGCTAAACTGGAGATTTTGAGAGAGATATTGTAAAAGGGGAACATATAACTTCTTAAGACATAAGTGCTTGTCATTTTTGAATGGAACACATACAGTGACAGTGAAGTGGTCTCATGACGAAATGATAGCACTCATGAGAACCTGATATGTCTACAAACTAGAAATTTAAACAATTAAAAGGCATTAAGTTTTTTTTTTAACTTTACCTAACCTTTTTTAATATACTAGAATATATATAATGTGTAAAAAAAACAGTCAACACCACAGGTGAGCATTTTGTATTGAAACTGGAATGAACCAACATGAGTCTCAAAAACACTAATTTAGACTTCCAAGTTTCGTACGTAATAAATCTGAGGAACCAATCCTGTCGGCTTTCAGGGTGTGGTTTTTCACGTCATTACTCATCTTCAAAATTGATCTCCAGTTTTAGCATGTGTGGACAGTGAAGTTATGTGGCGAACGTGTACGTTTAACAGATTTGGATGAACTTTTCTAGGGAAGATCAGAAATGACAGAAGGACCAAGTGATTAGATTTTGACAGTGATGCGGCTTATAGTCTGGATCCACGGATTTGTTAAAGATTTATGTATCATTGCGAGATAGCGGCACGGCATCACTGTAACTATGAGTACAAATGAACACAACGTCAGCTGCCTGCTGACAATCACATGATTGTGATCCTACTTCAAATCAACCGCTGCAGACTTATCTGGACTTCAGTCAGAAATGATACAAGGCACAATTTATTAAATTGTGGGGGTGTTTCCGAGTACCATCAATTCCTGCCACCTGTTACATATTTAGGTCACGTGATTTGGTATCCGTACATAACATGCATAACACACGCCTGTGCTCCACGCAAGGTCATTTTGTTTGTGGGTACATCGATATTAAATAGCCACATTCTGATCATCAAAAACTAATAAACAAATGCTGCATTTCTGATAATGCCATATGGGGGAATGAACAGCCTTGGTGGAGTACTGCGCTTTCACAGTGCTTTTCTTGTATAATATGCCATTGTGTGGCATAGTTAGTTTTACAGAGTGGAATTGAATATGCTCTGGTGTGCAAGAACGAATCGGGAGTTTGATGTACATCCTTGTGGATTTTACTCAACTAGAGCTGAGTTCCTCCTGGGAATAAATGAAGACACACAGTACAAAGAAAACGGACTCTACTGAAAACTGTAACACCATGAAGTGAGGATGATAGTGATAATGGCTACTGTTCAACCTATTTCTTTTTGTGGAAAGAACAACAGTTATTTTCTATATTAGCATGGATCAGCCACCAGCACCAATTACTCATACATTTTGTGTGTATTTTAGAGATAAAAAATAATAAACCTCACAAATATTTGTCCAACACTTTTGCAGCAAATGACAGTAATAGTATAAAATCTGAAGGGGCCTGCTAATTAAATACAAGCTAGCTTCTGTTTGATCTTATAGCTGAATATGACAAGTTTAACATTTAGAAAAACAGGTTTAAGACTGTGTAATTGAGCTCAAACAAACTTTATAAGATCAGGGTAAAAAACCTGACAAGGTGCTAGTCTGGTGTATTAAGAGCTTAATATTACCAGAAAAGAAAAGTAATTTAGATTAACTTTAAATAAATCATACACATTGGTTAATTAGTAAAAGTCCCTCAGTCCCATATATCAAATTACCCTGAGAACACAGCATACAAGACAGTTTTTAGGAACATATTGGATCTTGTCTGGTTTCTGGCAATTCAAACACTCAAGGGTGACTTAAATCCATGGATAATAATACTAATTACTAAATTGAATGTTAACATGATATGACATGATTCCAGCTGACATTTATGGGACATTTAAATAGAAACTAATGGCTTCATTGTTAAACATGTAGGGTAAAAACAAATTGGCAAAGGTACTATTTATTTATTTAACAAAAAAAATCCAAGATAGCCAACAGAATTCATATTGCATTTTATTAACGACTATTGCAAAGACCCAGACCATATAAGGAGAGCATTTCTCTGCATGCTCTTGTAATGGCTTTAAAATCCAGAAAGTATATTGTTAATTTTGTATTTCTAGTACAGTGTATACTTTTCTTGAGCTAATAATCATAGTAAGATATGCTATCCCTTTATTATTGCGCATGCCTTAACATATTTAAATAACTTAAGCTGATGTCATGGATTGATATTGAGGCTGGACACCGCATTTTATCATTGATCGTATTGGCATCAACCCAAGCCTGAACATTTGTTTAAATTCGCTGTCACGTAGATGGCAGAAATTTTATATTCATTTAGCATTCAATACACTAGCTCTGGCCAGAGTACATTTAGCTTCACAGAAGACTGTGTCATGGTGCCCACTGCTAGTTAAACTCTTAAAGTGCTGTCTGCTTGCTAACATTAAACAGCCCATAGTTTGAGGAACTGCCACTATAGTATTAAATAGTATGAGCATCCAGGTAGTACAGCTAATGCACAATACATTTTCTGACTGCATGAACAAAATACAGGTGTTTCCACTTTCCTGAGCACTGTACCAACTTGACAACTAACATTTCATACAGTGCATTACCAGAACTTTACAACAAGATGTGTTTGCACCTATGTAACATTGCATTCAGTTGTCAGGCATATACTGTACATTGGATGGATTTTAATCACATAAAAAGAAAAAGAACATATTTAAATGGTGTGTTTTTTGATAAAATTAAATTGGATTGGGACTTGGTAATGGCAGACAGTAAATATGAAATGACTCAAATTCAATCACAGGAAAAAAAAACATGACAACTGTCATGGATCCAGGAAGTAATATTGTTGAGGAGTGTAATTATATCTCTTTTGCAGGTTTATTGAGTAATTTTTCTTACAAAGAGAGCTTTGTTTCGCATCCCCTGCAGATAGTAATTTGAAGACATATATTTAATATAGGTATGAAAACAGGTAAACAATTGAATGAATTTGCTCCATATCTTTCTTAATTTAAATTCGATAAAAAACTGTAATACCAGTCCTGACATTTATATTTAGTCATTATGGCATTTTAGCCTACAACATCCAGGTTCTGAATATTCTGACTGTTCCAAACTCAGCCTAGCAAAAACAAACAGGGATTCATTTGGAACGAAGGGGGCATACAGGAAAAAGAAAAGAAAAAACAAGAAAAGTCTGAAAAAACCAAATAGGACAGAGGCAACAACTTGTCATGGTAAGTATAGCATAAACAGAGGGCACAACAGAGGGAAAGACAAAAATGTAATTAGTCCTATGGTTGCTGGGCCAAACAATAAAAATCTTAATGTGCATTGTAATGGTTAAATACTTGAACTGACAAAATCTCCCTCCAGTCTTTGTATAAGGCAAGACTGGACCTTGTATGGATATAGTAAACACATGTAGCGCACACACATCTAAGGTCCATGAAATTCTAGTGGGTGGGAAGTATTTATTTAAGTTCCACAGTGGATTCATTAACAACAACAAAAATTAGACTTTTACTTAAAATTTTATAAATAAATATCTGACTAAAATTCATTTTAAGAATCCCAAGTTTACACAGTATTGCAATAGGGAATTAGTTATGTTAAAACCGCTTTTGTCTGTATTCAGCTTACACTGCAGCTGGACTGAATACAGTACATAGCCCAGGGTGCATTCAACATATCTCATGCTGATGTGAGAACTTTAATTGGCAGTAGTGGTAACATTCTGTAAGAGCCAGGCATCAAGCCGCAGGGCGTAGGTTTCATGCAGCAGATTTTTATTGGAATTGGCTCTGAGATGCGGTGTTGTTTCATTAGTCTCCAACCTCTGACTAATTGCAAAAAAATAGACAGTCCTGTCAACTAAAATCCGATATCAGTCAGTTCAGATATGTCTGAGAAAGGTGTAGGCATGGGTTAAATTGGAATTTGATACTAGCCCTGGGACTTCTTGATATTTAGAGACCCTTTGAGGAGGTAGCAGATCATTCTTTCTAATTCAGTGCCACTACCTGATTATATTAGCCAAGCTCATTAAAATTAATACCAGGATTTGGCAACAGTCCTAGTCAGGTAAATACAAAAACATAACAATGATAAAAATGAGTAGAAATAAGAGATTTAGTGGACTGTGTGTTAATTATTCAGTGTTAGGGAGCTCTCCCTCTCTTGTATTTGCAGTCAAGCATTTGGTAATCAGGCACAATCCTCTGACTTTTATGAAAAATGCTTTTCTGAAACAAACTCTTGCCCAGACAGAGGATTTTGTTCATATAAATGACATCAAATTTGGCATTTAAGCATGAATTATGCTGTTGAGACTGTCAGTTTTTGCAGCATGAGGCTCTCACACCAAAGTATTAAACTAAAGGCATATCACAAACTTGTAGACAATCGAACATTCATCACATGTATGTTGTACTTTGTTGTTACTAAAAGCTAATGCTTCTATTCCTTAAGGCACAGGAACCTCATTAGGCAGATATGCACACAACAACAAATACAAGTCTTCCATTTCAGATTAGGCCTCTCTGTGTTTCTGTATACAGTCAGAAACCCCCTGGAATGTTAAATATTATAAATGGTCTTACCCCATTAACAGGAAATGTTTGCCAGCTGATTTTGTAACATGTTTAGCATCTTGAATCCAGCAGCGGGATAATCCTGCACGTGCTTGTGCCTTTGATTGATATTATTGCTTGGCAACCTGCCTTATCAGTCCTCACGCTTTTCATGTATCAGCCTGAGGTGCCATCAGTTACACAGGGCGAATTACGGCTGAAAACGTGATGTGGAAAATAAATATGCATGTACAAATAGTTAGGCGGATAAGTAGGTGTCTCCATTACTGGAAACACAGCTTGACAGTCGCTGTTCACCAAACCTCATAGGTTATGTGCAACTTAAATTTGGCTTGGTAGATTATTTTCCTTATTAGAACTCGCTGAGCCATTTAACATCTTATTGGAGGAGGCAGCACCTTAAAGGGATCAAGGGATGAGGCTGATGTGTTTGGTCACGACTGATTCTGTACTAACCCCTAACCTGCCTCTACCACACAGAGTGATACTATATCCTGACTGAGCTGTGTGTTCTGGCCACAAAAATAGGGCAGCAGTAGTAAACTCCTATTCAGTTATTCACCAATGTGATCCCAGAACACATGTAGCTGAAAAAAAAATAGCAGCAAATTACTAAATTACTCCCCATTAGTGTGTCTTACTGGAGGGCTTGAGTGCATAAAACATGATTTATCCAGATCCCTTCAGTTTTGTTTGAGCCTTACTTCCCACACATCCCTTCGGTGCTCTGTTTTTGTATTTTTTGACAACACTTGTGTGTTCACAGACCAGGATCAGCTACACATGGCTGTTTTAACTGCTTGGAGGCCTCCTGAGGACATTAGAGAGAGAAAGACATTAGAGAAATAGAAGTGGGAGTGTTGGGTTCGGGGAGGCGGGGGAATGGGTCAGGTATTTGAAAAAAGCAACAACTGTAAATCTTTGTTGTGAGGGGTAGCTGTTTGCCGGCAGCAAAAGACACATACTAACCGCATATTTGTTCCTGTTTTTTCTACTCTTTTCACCTGCACTACTGTATGTGGAGATTCTAAGCAGCTGTGGACAAGAGGCTTTGAAAAACAGTACTTGCTGCCTCTTGCTCCAGGTAAAACAGCGTTTAAGTATTTGTAATACACAGAAAAATGACTCATCGTAACTAATCTACATTGACAGGCTGGAATTAATTTTGCTCCCTGAATGTCATTGCTCAGTCTTTCCTAACAATACAATTACTTTGAATATGAATTAATTCAGCCTGTGATTTTTACATATCCTCAATGTCACCACAGTGTTACAAGATATCAGAATTGACTGCTAAGTGAATGTAAGTGCTAAAGAGAGAAGAACAAATGAGTGAGTTTGAATTTGATTCTGTGAAGAGTTTTTAGGGAGGCTCTACAGGATTCCTATTAGTCCCATGATATTGAGCAATTTAGTGAGAATATGTCTCTGCTACATCAAGATAAAAAGGAACAGAGACTCCACATCATTAATTAAAGGTCCTAGGATGAGCTTAGTTATCAGGAAATGTGAAAAGTTTATACATGTGACTGTCATAACAGAGCCAAGCTAAAGCAGAGCTTATCCAGGTGTAGCAATGCAGACAAAATTAATATTCTCTAAGGCAATAAGGCCAATCACTCAGTCACTGCTGATAAAACAAGCCCAGAAAGTCTCTCTCAAATGCATCACAAATGCAATTCTCCGTTTGCTGCAATCTGATTGTGGTGGAGTGTTGTTTTGGCATACACAAAACATTAATTGAATTGTTGCTCCAGTGACACAATAATGAAAAACTTGTTTTGAAAAAAAAAGTTTGGAGGGTTTGCATCTGTTAGACCTTGCAAATAAATGTAAAAACACAAGCAAATATGCCCTGAGGATGACGAATTAAAGCTAATCTCACATTTATTTTCACGAAAATTACACTAAGGCAGAGAGGCATGAAGGTTTAAATTTGAGATTACATTCCAGAAAATGTTAGCAACACAATATTTACAAGTTGTACATGCATCATGGAACAAGTGAAGAAGAATTTTCAGTGCTATTCAATAACAAGAAGCTGGTGGAAATGTCACAATTACAAATTATTTAGCGATTGCAATAGATAGTTTTATCTTGGCCAGGACTCTAATCTCAACAGGATTTCTCCTGGATAAATAAAGGTTAAATACTTTTTTTTTTTTTTTTTTTTTTTAAACAGTTATTGTGTATATGCCATTTAGTACCTGTTTTTGCAAGTGGTCAGTGTGAAGATTCAAGGAGATCAAAGCAATTCATGTTAACTGGAAATAAAACTATTTTTTTCAGTAGCTACTTTACACATTTGTTAGATTTTAGGTTGAGCTGCTATCCACAGCTATAGTCCTTCTTCACTATGACAGCCAGTTTCTTTGCTTCATCTTGTACAATATTCTTGCAATTGCATAGTCCTGTTATTATCATACACACTGAAATAGTCACAACATTAAAATCACTGACAGTTGAAGTGAACATTGACCATCTTGTTGCATTCCAGTGTTCTGCTAGGAAACATTGGATATTCCTTTGACATGTACCACCTACCTAATCCAGACCAAGAAAACACCTCCATGGCAAAGCCTCGCCCAACACAAAGACAATACACCCCACCGGACCACAAAAAACAGTGTTCAGGAACAGCTTGAGGAACACAACAAAGAGCCCAAGGCATTGGCATAGCTTCCAGACTTCACAGATTCCAGTCTGATCAGGCATCTGCAGAATGTGCCAGAACAAGCCTGGTCCACGGAGGCCCCTCCGATAACAAATGGGACTCAAAGGATTTGCTACTAACATCCCAGTGCCAGGCACCACAGGGCACCTCCAGTGTTTGTGTTCCTACAGGTCAAGGCTGTTTTGGTACACAATTTTAGGCAGGTAACTGATGCATTGTGGGTGGTTGTTCACCTGCCTTTGTCTCAGCTAGTATTGTTCAGTCTTAACAACAACTTGGGTCTGTTTTTTGTGGTTTGGCCATCATATCAGTTTGTAGCAATCGCACTATAAAAACCATTTGCTGAGATCTGAAAACACTGCTACATCACAAAATTTCCAGACAAGGCAAGAAACAGGAGCGGTCAGACGATCAGACAGGCTGCAAAACCCAGGTCAGAAATTTATTTGGAACAGAAAACAGTGTAGCAATGTTGCTTCTTCACACAGTTTTCTCTACTTACATTTGACATTTGTGCTTTACTGCTATGAGATAGGATAGACTGTCTGATTACTGTGGAGAATCTCAGGTGATTGAACCTCTTCTTTTTGTCCACTGCCCTCCATGGCTGCGTATTTTGCCTTCTACTACAGCTGAAAATATACTGTTTATGTTACATTTATGTACTTCTATCTTTCTGATGTCAAAACACACCACGATAATACTCTTAAGCTCATAATGTAGACAGAAATTCTCATACATCTGCAATAAGACCACTGATCACTATTTTACAGAATGCATGCAGCTATATCGTGTGATCAAGTAGGCAATTCAAAACCCCAAAGCAGCACAATCTTTCACAGCAATTCAATTCATGTCTCTCTACTTTAAAGACTGGATGTTCTTTGCACCATTTAAATATTCCTTCAGCTCCTCTATCTTCATTTATATGAAATATCCCAATGGTACACTGTCTGCCTGTACAAGTTTTGCATCTAACCTTACAACCTTACATGACTCCCACATATTTCTACTCATTTGCTGAAACCGATCCAGGAAATATAGGATGTCCAGGTTATGTATCACACGCCACAATGAATTGTAAAAGGGTTTTAAACCTGTGATGTCTTTGTTCTGTAATAGGAGACTTGTATTTCTGTAGTTAGTATGAAATAGATCCCAAATATAAACTCACTGGCCACTTTTTTAAATACACCTGACTAGTAAAAGTTTGGACCCCCTTTCGCCTTCAGAACTGCTTTAAGTCTTCGTGGCATACTTTCAGCAAGGTGTTGGAAGTTGCTGCAGATCTGTCGGCTGCACATCTATGATCTGTATCTCCCATTCCGCATCCCAAAGGTGCTCTATTGGATTGAGATCTGGTGACTGTGGAAGCCATTTTAGTACAGTGAACTCATTGTCATGTTCAAGAAACCAGTTTGAGATGATTTGAGCTTTGTGAGATGGTGACATTATCCTGCTGGAAGTAGCCATCAGAAGATGGTCCACTGTGGTCATAAGGGGATAAACATGGTTAGCCACAATACCCAGGTAGACTGTGGCGGTTAAATGATGCTCAGTTGATACTGAAGGGCTTAAGAAAATATCCCCCACACCATTACACCACCAGCAGCAGCCTGAACTGTTGATACAAGGCAGGATGGATCCATGCTTTCATGTTGTTTATACCAAATTCTGACTCTACCATCTGAATGTCGCAGCTGAAATGGAGACTCATCAGACCAGGCAATGCTTTTCCAATCTTCTATAGTTCAATTCTGGTGATCCTGTGCAAACTGTAGCCTCAGTTTCCTGTTCTTAGCTGACAAGAGTGGCACGTGGTGTGGTCTTCTGCTGCTGCTTTAGAACATCTTCTTCTCTGTTGTGCGTTCAGAGATGGTATTCTGCATTCCTTGGTTGTAACAAGTGCTTATTTGAGTTACTGTTGCCTTTCTATCATCTCCAACTACTCAGCCCATTCTCCTCTGATCTCTCAGACCAACAAGGCATTTTCATCCACACAACTGCCTGGATATTTTCTCTTTTTCAGACCATTCTCTGTAAAGCCTAGAGAGAGCTGTGTTTGAATACTGTCAATACTGTACTATTTCATCCTCATTTCTCATCCCTGTACATATTGTAAATATTATTACTACTATTCTATTATTATTTTATTTCTATTACTACATCTAATGATACATAAGCATAGCAATAAAGCATAACAATGTGAATTTCCCCTGGTGTGGGGAGAAATGAAGGACTTATCTTAATTCTAGTAGATCAGCAGTTTCTGAAATACTCAACCATACTCGAATACAACAATTATGTCATGTTCAAAGTCACTTAAATCCCCTTTCTTCCTGTTACAACCCCGGCTCGGGGGGGAAGGGAAGCAACATAAACAGTTGTTGGATGGTAAAAATCAAATTATTTATTACAGGAAAGGTTGAACAGAAAATATGCAAAAAAACTGAGGCAGAACTAAGGAAGAGGGCTGGTGGGTGCTGCTCAAATCAAAGAAAACATCAAAACACAAAAAGAGTTCTCATAAGGAGAACTTAATGCTACCCTTGCGGTGGACAAAAGAAAAACGGAACAAAAAGGCTCACTAAAGAGGAACTGGCAAAACAAAACTTACACACGAGTCAGCACCCCTAATCCTAGTGAACTTAAACAGGAGGAACTACCTGCAATGAAGTGAGGCTGTATCAGTTTTTAAACTCTAGGTCTGGCCCAATTCCTAGCACACACTGTCTTGCCTCGACCACACAGTAACATACAAAACGGCATGCTGAGAGTCAGCTGCCCCGTTCAGTGGAACTGCCAACTCTTTTAAAGGAGTTGGCAGTTTTCGATTGGACAGGGTGGTAAGCGCCGCACCAATCACTGGGACTCCCGGCCGCAGTCACGCCTCCGTCGTCGTGGTCCAATCCAGGGAGTGGGGATCGCACAGCCCTATTTGTATAAGCCACAATATTTACATTAACACACGCACACCCGGGGTAGGAGACACTGGCCGTAACACCCCTCCCCTTAAGATAAAAGTCGTATCGACTTTTTATTAAGATTCATCATCACCCAACATGTTTATCCTAATATTACTGTCACCTATACTTACCACACCCTGGACAGGGCATCTGCCAATACATTTTCAGTCCCCTTTTTGTGACGGATCTCAAGATTATATTCCTGCACAACCAACGCCCAGCGCATGAGGCGTTGGTTGTGATTGTACATGCGGGAAAGAAAAACAAGTGGGTTATGATCGGTCATTACCACGACAGGACAGTGACTTGAACCAATATAAACTTCGAAGTGCTGCAGTGATAACAACAATGCAAGGGTCTCCTTCTCTATGGTGGAATATGATAGCTGGTGCTTAAGGAATTTACGGGAAAAATAACTGACTGGGCGATCAACTCCAGCAGAATCCTCCTGTAGCAGGACTGCACCTGCTCCCACCGCGCTGGCGTCAACCTCCAGCTTAAACGGCCTGGAGAGGTCGGGAGCAGCGAGGACAGGGGCATGGCAAAGAAGGGACTTTACACTCTCGAAGGCGTGTTGGCATTCTGGGGACCACACAAAATCAACTTTAGTGCTGAGCAAGTTTGTCAGCGGACGAACAACGGTGGAGAAATTACGGCAGAAACACCTGTAATAACCTGCCATGCCGAGGAAACGCCGTAGGGCTCTACGGGTGGAAGGCACCGGATAGCCAGTAATGGCAGAGATTTTCGCCTCTAGGGGTCGCACCTGACCTTGGCCCACCTGTCTCCCCAGGTATGAAACTGTGGCCTTGCCAAATTCACATTTGGCTAGATTCAGTGTGAGCGACGCGTCAGCGAGCCGAACGAAAACCTGGTCAAGGATCTGCATGTGCTCCTCCCACGTAGAGGAATACACGATCAAATCATCCAGGTACGCGTTACAGTTTGACACCCCTGCAAGAACGGTGTTTACAAGACGTTGGAACGTGGCGGGGGCGTTGCACATGCCAAAAGCCATCACGGTGTACTGGAGAAAGTGATCTGGAGTTACAAAGGCAGAGATAGCGGAAGCACGGTCTGTTAGCGGCACCTGCCAATAACCTTTAAGCAAATCCAGTTTACTAACAAACTTTGCTGTGCCAAGATTATCCACACAGTCCTCCATCCTTGGTAATGGATATGAATCAGGGACTGTGACAGCGTTTACTTTTCTGAAGTCAGTGATAAAACGAGGGGAACCATCGGATTTAGCCTCCAAGAGACACGGCGAGCTCCAAGGGCTGGAACTATGTACGGCTAAACCATGTTGTAACAGATATTCTGCCTCCTGTTTCATCAGCGCACGCTTCTGTGGATTTATCCGGTAGTGATGCTGCTTTATTGGTTTCGCATTATTTACATTAATGTCATGCTGAAGGACAGTAGTGCGACTAGGCACATCATTGAAAAGACATGGAAAACGCCTGACTAGGTCGAGGACATCACTTTGCTGTTCATCCGTCCGATGATGCAGCTGAGACGGCAGCGCTTGTAACGTCTCTGAATTTGGCAACCGCGCGCTTTGATGTGACGCCGGACGCAGCACCAAGCCTTCGTCTCCGTCGGTCATATCTGGTGTCCCTGTCACAATCAAAGCAGAACTACCAGCAAGGACAGGAGATGAAACATCTACCTCTGGCTTTACTGCGGGTGAAACATAGACATGATACCGTTTCAGCATGTTAACATGACAAACGCGAGTCTTCCGTCTCCGCTCAGGAGTACTGATTACGTAATCGGTATCACTCAAGCGATCACGGACTTCATATGGACCGGAAAACTTAGCAGAGAGCGCTGAGCCGGTGATCGGCAGCAGTGCCAAGACTTTGTCACCGCGCACGAAACTGCGCGGAATAGCGCCGCGATCGAAACGACGCTTCATCACCGTCTGTGACGAAGAAAGGGACTGTTTCGCTAGAGAGTTAGCGTGATGCAAACGCTCCCGGAATCGGCTGACATAATCCAACACGTTTGTTTCAGGAGATGCAGCGGAGCACAGGAATTTATCTTTTAAGGATTTTAACGGCCCGCGCGGCGTGTGGCCGAAAACAAGTTCCGCAGGACTGAATCCTAACGATTCTTGGACGGCTTCGCGCGCAGCAAACAGCACAAACGGAACCCCGTCATCCCAGTTTTTGGCAGTTTCCAGACAATATTTTCGGAGCATGGACTTTAACGTCTGATGCCACCTCTCTAATGCTCCCTGGGACTCAGGATGATACGCGCTCGATACTGCATGCTTGATATTTAATTCACTGAGGACCTGTTTAAACAACCTTGACTGGAAGTTTGTGCCTTGATCGGTTGGGATTATTTTTGGCAACCCAAAGGTGGAGAAAAACTTCGTTAGGGCTTTCACCACGGAGTTTGCTGTGATTTTCCGCAACGGAACGGCTTCAGGAAACCGGGTCGCAGCGCACATTATGGTGAGTAAATACTGATTACCACTCTTTGTACGGGGTAACGGGCCAACACAGTCTATAATTACCTTTTCAAACGGCTCACCTATTGCTGGTATAGGATGTAGTGGCGCTGGAGGAATCAGCTGGTTTGGTTTTCCTGCAATCTGGCACACATGACAACATCGACAGAATTTAGCAACATCAGATTTTAGACCAGGCCAAAAGAAATGCCTGAGAATGAGCTTATAAGTTTTCGTTATGCCCAAGTGTCCTGACCATTGGCTTTCGTGTGCTACAGACATCACATGCTGACGGAAGACAGAGGGAACTACTACCTGATAGACAGCACACGGATCTGAATCGGCAGCAGCAGGAGACCATTTACGCACCAGCACATCATTCTCCATCAAATACGTGATTTTATCGCCACTTGCATTGTTGTTACTCACCACACTGGTAAAACACTTCTTCAGCGTTGGATCTGCTCTCTGTGCGGCACTCAGACGCTCGCGAGTAACTGGAAGAGACAGATCAGTGTCATTCTGTGCTGCGCTGTCGGAACGTAACGGCACGGCAGCGGGTTTGCCGGGAGACGCAGTTTCAGTCTCCAGTTCATCCTTCGCTGTAAACTGTTCTGATAATTCGGGCATAAGCACACTGTCATACAAAGTCACCTCAACGTCATTATCTCTGTTTTTACGTGCCTGTGCACGGGTGATCACACAGTTAGGAAATAAATCTGTGTTGTTGGATACGTTACAGTCTTCAAAGCGTGGAGGCGATTCTAACACCTCCAGAACAGGATTAACCTTACCTCCAGCGATATCATTCCCCATTAAAAACGCGACACCTTTAATCGGCAGCTCACTGCAAACAGCGACAGGAAAGAAACCCGTAACTAGTTTGGATTGCACATGTACTCGGTGCACAGGCTTTGGGCTGTAACCCATCTCAATACCACGTAGAACAGCACCATAGCCACAGGCGGACTGCTCAGAGAAAGGCAGTGCAGTAGATAAAATCACCGACTGAGAGCCACCGGTGTCTCTCAAAATACGTACCGGACGCTGTGCAGATGGCTCACCTGTTAAAGATACTAATCCGTCAAACACAAACGGCTTAAAACACAAATCAACCTCCTCATTTGGGCCGGAGGATGAGGCACGCGGCTCCGTTTTAATTAAACCGATGCCTTTCGGCTGCGCGCTCTGAGGAGAGGATTGCTGTGATTTGCGTTTGAAGCTTCGGCAATCAGCAATGACATGTCCAGGTTTGTGGCAATAAAAACACAGTCTGTCCCTATCCTGCTTTGCTACCATTTGTGGTTTGGGATGACTATTGTGTGTAGCCAGAGTATATCGGGGCTTCTCAGCGGGAGCTGACAAAAACGCTGTCTTGTGAGTCAGAATATACTCATCGGCTAATACAGCGGCTGCAGAGAGGGATTGCACCTTCTGCTCATTTAAATATAAAACGATACGGTCAGTCACACAGTTTTTGAACTCTTCTAACAGAAGGAGCTCTTTTAAGGAATCAAAATCATTCACTTTACAACTGTTTAACCACTTGTCAAACAGGATCCCCTTTTCCCTCGCAAACTCCACATGAGTCTGGGTTTGGGTTTTTTTATGATTCCTGAATTTCTGTCTATAAGCCTCAGGAACCAACTCATAGGCACGCAACACAGCAGTTTTTATGCATTCATACTGAAGACTATCAGCTAAGGAGAGTGCAGCAGCAGCTTCTTGAGCTTTCCCATGAAGTTTGCATTGCAATAGAAGAGGCCAAACTTCAACTGGCCACTGCAGAGCAGACGCTATGCGCTCAAACGCACCAAAATAGGAGTCCACTTCAGACTCACGAAAAGTGGGTACCAATGCCACATGTTTACTTACATCAAATGAAGGTAATGAGGTGGGAGTGGAAGGATTACCTGTGTTGCTAGCAGGTGTGGGTGGGATGTGAGTTAGCCTTTGGGCCTGGAGCTCCAGCTCCCGTAGCTTTACAGCCTTATCAGCCTCAATCTCCAATTTACGCACCTCCAGCCGATACTGCAGCTGGGCTTCACGGTCACGCAGTTTTTCTTGTGACTCCAGTTGGAGACGGGCTATGCGGACTTTCACCCGTGCTTCATCTCGTGACCCATTGCTGCTTGGTGAAATAGGGTCAAACCGAGGCAGCGTATGCGGTGTCTTAACATGCACACTAGCACCACCACTAGCAGTAGCTGCCACCGGGGCAAGCTGAGGCTGAGACTCAGGCTGGGCATGCGATGGATGAGGCTGAGGCTCATCCTCCACATCATGGACACCTGCCCCCTCACTCAATGTGTCAAGACCAAACACATGCCTTCCCTCGTCAGACTGCACCGACAACACCAGAACTTCCATCTCCACCAATTTACCTATAATCAGGGCTTTAAGATCCCTCTTAACAATTGATTTGGCATATGCAAGACTGAAGTGATCTGCTATTTTGGCCAAATCATCCTTCCGGCAGCTATCAAGCTCTTCAATAGTAGGAGCAGTCAGAAATGACTCCAAGTCAAACATGGCTGACACACAATGGAAACCTGCTGCACTATGAATACACGCTAACTTTGCACACTCTATTCAAACTTACCTTTAACAAACAATTTGTATTACGAGACCCCTTTTAACAGGAATCTCCCGGACGAGCCCCCATTTTATGTTACAACCCCGGCTCGGGGGGGAAGGGAAGCAACATAAACAGTTGTTGGATGGTAAAAATCAAATTATTTATTACAGGAAAGGTTGAACAGAAAATATGCAAAAAAACTGAGGCAGAACTAAGGAAGAGGGCTGGTGGGTGCTGCTCAAATCAAAGAAAACATCAAAACACAAAAAGAGTTCTCATAAGGAGAACTTAATGCTACCCTTGCGGTGGACAAAAGAAAAACGGAACAAAAAGGCTCACTAAAGAGGAACTGGCAAAACAAAACTTACACACGAGTCAGCACCCCTAATCCTAGTGAACTTAAACAGGAGGAACTACCTGCAATGAAGTGAGGCTGTATCAGTTTTTAAACTCTAGGTCTGGCCCAATTCCTAGCACACACTGTCTTGCCTCGACCACACAGTAACATACAAAACGGCATGCTGAGAGTCAGCTGCCCCGTTCAGTGGAACTGCCAACTCTTTTAAAGGAGTTGGCAGTTTTCGATTGGACAGGGTGGTAAGCGCCGCACCAATCACTGGGACTCCCGGCCGCAGTCACGCCTCCGTCGTCGTGGTCCAATCCAGGGAGTGGGGATCGCACAGCCCTATTTGTATAAGCCACAATATTTACATTAACACACGCACACCCGGGGTAGGAGACACTGGCCGTAACACTTCCCCATTCTGTTTCTTGGTTTGAACTTCAGGAGGCTGTCTTGACCAAGTCTATATGCCTAAATGCACTGATTAGCTGATTAGTTATTTGTGTTTACAAGCAATTGGACAGGTGTACCTAATAAAGTGGTCGGTGAGTGTATTTGCAGGCTGTTTTCACTGAAACTCACTTTTACTGTTTTGTAGCCAACCAATTTATCTTTACAAATGTTTTGGTTTTTCACTTGTTTTAGTATAGAAGACAGTTTGAAAGGGTTTGACACCGCTACATTTTGGAAATACTTTCTTTGACTTTAAAAGAGATTAATTTTCATATGCATGACTTGATAGAAACACTGCACGGCTGAAATACAGGAATGTAGATTATCCAAGGAAGAGCAAAGTGAAATGATATTCTGAGACAGCTTGGTGGTAACTAAGAGACCATGAAATGGAACCTCAGCTCTAGTGTGTCATCTAGGCAATTTTCCCTTGTGTGAGGGCAGACAAATTCAGAGAAAGCTTTTTCCTTCCTTTGTTTAAACTTTCACAGGAGAATAATTCTTCAGAAGATCATACAGGGTTGTTGTGGTTGCATGTGTCATAACCTTTTTTGCGTTCAAAAAATATGCTCAGTTACAAAGTAAAAACTATTTTATGTGGGTGGCTGTTGAGGGTATTGGCAGAATGCATATGGACTGTTCCGATTCTAATATTTACGCTGTAAACAGACCATCTGTCCAATCCCTGTGTGCTGGAAATGAATCACAACACATTTACTGTGAGCCACATTTTGAAAGAGAGTTTTCTGATTTATATGTGACATGAAATGTCTGCCAGCTACATGGTGAATATGTCTAATGACAGCGGTTCCCAGGTGAGATAATTTCATAGTTTGAAGTGCACCACTCTAGAAGACCTTTGTAACTCAGCTGCTCTTAGTTTAGCGTAGGAGATCGAAAAGTAGGCAGCTTCATAAATAGAGCATATTTAGTTCTAGGTGAATAAATCAAAGCATTTTGTTATTGCTCCCTGTTGAAAATTCATGTTGACACTGCTCGCTAGTTAGTTATCCAAGCAGCTTATATAGATGATTTGTACTTGGTGTGGTTTGGGATTGAAACAATAGCAGTTCTTCTGCCAAGAAGCGATAATATTTGTCGGGCTTGTTGATTGATTTCTCATTTTAATGCCCCAGTTTCATGCCTTAATCTCAAGGTAACGTTTTGCAGCAGAGTAAAACTGTGGAAGAGAGCCAGGGCTGACATTTTTTGTACTTCATCTGAGGCAAATTGCCATTTGTGTCCTTATATTGCTTCACATAATGGATTTACTGACAAGAAAGAAAAAACATCAGGCCAGCAGAGCTACCGAACTTGTTTTTTGTACATTAATGGGGGTTTTCATGAAAACCGGCACTGGAACTTTTGATGCCACAAATTCAAGCAATATTCCTCTGAATAAACACAGGAGCTTAGAAACAAATTTATGTGAACAAAGTTTACAAAATGTCAAATACTAAATTTTTATTCAGGAAGGACATGGGAGCACATCTACAATTTACAGTCCATTACTAATCATATCTGTCAGGATACAAAGGTTGCAGTTATTGAAAAAGCATGTTAGAAGGCTTAAAAGCTAATTAGACTCTGGACTTTTTTACTTGTGTCACCTTGTGGCTGCCCAAGCATGCAGACAGTTTTTGTGTTCTTGCACTAAGAATGATGACATCCAATTCTGTGCAAAAAGGTTTTAACAGAGCTTCTTCCGAGGGTGCCGTGAATGTGCTTGATTACAAAGACAACCTATAATTTCTACATCATTCTAATGTGCCATTATAGTCATAAGCACATTGTCAAAGAAGTTATTCTAACATAATTATAACATCTTGGCATAAGCTGGTGATTGCTGAGGAATATGTTTTTGTCTGCATAGGCCATTCTCCACAATGGCACAACAGACCTGTAATGGAACAGTTTTGTTCAAACATTTTTATATTTATTGCTTATGCTAACAAGATATCTTTCTAATTTATTTATTTGGTCTTATTCACTCAAAAAATCTGCTATACATTATTTGCCAATATTACCAAACAGCAGACAGATACATGGGGATGACTGTAGAACATTTAGCAGGTCACAAACCAGATATTTTCAGTAACAGTTGGAAGAGACCAAAAACAGAGAGTGAATAGACTTGCATCTATCAGGGAAGCTGAAACACAATGTGTGATAATGTTGCGGTGTACCTGCTGGATGTGAGAATAATCATTTCCTCAACATATCAGTGTTATAAGAGATAATATGTCAGTGTTGTCTTGTAATTGTTATTGTGGTTTTAACTGAAGCATGCAGCTCCATAGAGAATGACTGGACTGCATTGTGAGTGTCACATTTGTTGGCTGTGTGAACGTTCAAGGCTTTACACTGACATCAGAGCACAAACCAGTGTCCAGTGACCAGTCATCTATCTTTTTGCCCTGGTCAGAGATGCTCAAATCCTTAGGCTGCCCATTTTTCCTGCTTCCAACACATCACCTTCAAGAACTGCCTTTTCACTTGCTGCCTAATATATCCCACCCACTGACAGGTGCCATTATAATGGAATAATCAATGTTATACACTTCACCTGTCAGTGATTTTAATGTTGTGGCTGATGAAAACTGCATGTCGGATATCCATTAATCAGCAGTTAGTTCCTGATTTGTTCTTTACTCTCGCAGAATGTAGTAAAATATAATTAACTGGGGTGCTAAACGGGTCTTTTCATTTTAGCTTTGCATTTTTGACAGTAAAGTTGATTTACACAGATAGAAATGGAACAGTGTTTCCCATACATTGATTTATTTGTGGTGGCCTGCCACACTATCAGTTTTTATTTATTTGTATCAATTATTTAAAATGGATAAAAACTTATACCATAGAGCTGTGGTAGTGTTGATTTACTTAACCCCTCCTTGCCCGAGTCTTACTCTCCATCTTTCTTTTTCACTTTTTTTTTTAAACTTTCTTTTCACCTTCTGTCCTGTTGAATATTGAAAAATATTTATTAGGGATTCAAAAGGGCTTGTTCTGGGGGGGTGCAAAGACAGTCTGGACAAGAGAATAGAAGATATGTTGACAGTGGCAAAAGCACGGGTGCAAATAATATAATCAGTGGTGGCTTCATTCAATAAAGCTGTGTCAGTGTCCAGGTCTCATCATGCATGTTGGATTACATTCCATTTCTTTATGCCACACATGCACAAGAACATATGCGTGAATTGTTGCTTTGTACATGTAGATTTATTCTAAATATGACATATGTGTTGTTGTAGTATGAGATCTGACACTCTAATGTGTGCAGTTTTGATTATCTATAACACCTTGGTTCTGCAAGAAGGAACCAGTTGCTGTTAAAGCCGCCTCCACAGAAATATTGTCATTTAACTGACAACATACAGCTAATGTTCTGTTTCATCAGTTTTTTAAATGCCCTTTTTATGTATTTATTTTTTTTACTCCTGCTGTCACAGATCTTTCTGTTCCGCTGAGATGTGATTTAACTTCAGCTAGCTGGATTTTAAGTGAAGCTGCTGACATGCCTTTACAACTTCACTTTCAACAGACATTTTTGACTTGGAAAAAGCTGCAGGTGTGACTGTAGTCAGTGCAAACTTCACGTTTCTAACACGCATAATTGAGATAAGTGATGTTTTTCTTCCCAAGCCGTTACCTCACCCATTGCCAATCCATGTTAAATACCGGCTGAGCCATAAATCAAGCCCTTCAGAGAGACCCTGGCTTACGTACAGTTTCTATGGTGTTTACCTCCCCATCCAGTTATACCTGCTTCTGGTCTTTTTAGATGCTAACATCACAGTTAGCAGACTCTGAGATTTTGAACAGGTAGTGCTTTTGACATCTATTGTTTGAAAAGTGACAGTTTTCTAACATACCATCTGTGCTTCTGTTCATTCAATCTCAAATAAAACAAAGAGTCTGTCTATATAGTTACGGATTGTATTCAAAGCAGTTTAGAAGCTAGAATATGAGAGATGTAATTCTCAGGATGATAATCTAGTCACACCTTTTCTTGTAACATGACAGCAGCTCTAATTACTGTAATGTTGTATCCTTTATGTTCATATGCATGTTGGCTATACTTAAGTTCTCCCTACCTTTCATGTAACAGTAGTGTGGCTACAGAGTCCTTGTTCTTAAATGATTTACTTCTGTTTGCATCCCTCTTGCTATTAGAGCTAACCACAAATGTGACTATGAAGACATACTACTGATACTATTAGTAAAGAATTGCCTCTTTAAAAAAAAATAAACAACCAGAAAAATTCACACAAATTAGCATATTTGCATCAACTATTTGGAAATAACAGTACATTATGAGTTCTCAGTTGCTTTATACAGACTTTTAAAAATATCTAATCTACTCTAGACATCACAGTGGGCCGAAATGGATAATAAACACTCGCAGTAAGCTCCCTGACCTTGACAGGTTATACAGCCAAAATAAATGTTGCCCTTTGGTATCCATGGGAGAAGATAATTTACCTCTTTATCCTCATAATTTAAATTCTTTCTATCATAGACAAAACCATTGTTCTAGGAAGTTTTTGCTTTAACTGTAACTCTGAAGACACTGACAGTTCTAAAGTCCCTGCACCAAAGTTTGGATTTTTTTTTTCTACAGGGAAGTTTCTGCTCTATGTTGAGTTAAATTCATGAAAATATCACAAAGCATTTGCTGTTTATTTATATGACCCTGACTCTGAATGCATTGTGTTTCCAGGGATATCATAGCAATCAAGAAATATGTGAGGTATGTGGAGTGTCTTAAGTGTGTATTTTCTCATAGGTCAAGTCCACAGTTTAAGTGAGCGAGTTTACTTATAATACTGGGTCACATACTGTGGACCTGTGTCCTTTTTGTAATGACGTTAAAATGTCTGTGAATACGTTAACTAGACTAAATTTGAAATTTAACCTTTAACATTTATTAAGGGTTAGCGTTTTGCATGAAGGTTAGGGTTAGTAAATGCCCTCTATGGAACGAACTGTTAGTATCCTAAGTGATGGAAACACCTCTTGTGTGAGTGTGTTTTTGTTTGACTGAATGATTCGGGGACCGTTCGTCCGATCCTTGATATTCCCAAATATACCACTAGCCTGAACTCTCACCAGCGATAAATTAAGAATTAGATGAGGGAGCACAAAGAAACAAAGGTTTACAAACATGGAGCAGTGTTGATTTATTACTGCTTTAGAGGGTGGCCCCGAGTTAAACCATGGCAAGATACAGGAATAAAGCTCCCCTGATCTGACTGAGCCTGACTCAAATGTAACAGTTTGTTTGGCCCCTGAGGTCATATCTGCTGGCCTTGGGCCACTTGCAGTATTTAATCTTCAGCCCTTCAGCTGAGCTAAAGCTTGGATAATCCAAGGCAACATGGACACATACAGCCCTCTCACCCTTCAGGAAGACTTGCAGATCCAGGAGAGGTTTCACTAGCCATCTGTGGGTCTTTTACAGCTTTCTATAGTTCACAGCATCTGGTAACACAAAAGTAGTTACAACTAACTAGCTGCTAAATGAACAGCTAACAAATGTATCTCAAATAACTCCTCTTAAATGCTCTTAAATAAATACATCAGACTGCCAACACACAAGGAAACAGTGACTAAATGATTAGTTTTAGAGCATCTAATGGATTGTTGATTAACAGTAGATCTGATGCTAAATGCATGTAAGAATCATTTGTTTGTCCCGACAACTGCGTTTCCAATATCCATTAATTATCAATTAGTCTGCTTTGGTCTTTTTTTATTAAATGCATGCGGTTGTAATTAACTGGCTTGCTTAACTGTAGAAGATGCACTTTTCTTATTCAGACTCTTTATTTTTATTTTTGGATAATTTATAGCCAGAAAAATAGGTATACATTTCCAGTAACTAAAAGATTTTAATTTCAAATTATGATTCTCATGACTTACTAGGATTCACGTGTTCTTTTTTATTTTCCAATGTCTCATGTAGCCCCCACTTATTAAAACCTATTCCTGGCAGTGTAACTATCACATAGTGTACCAGGGCACCATCTTGTAAGGAACAAGCTCTGCTACTTGTGCTGTTCCATGACTGAACAAACTCACTGCCTATGACTTTATGTAAAATAATCGCATTGCAAAATGTTTTTGAAAATTTGGTATTTTGTTTGGTTTAATGTTTTGGCTGAACTCCCACATTACCTTTGCGAGTATGACTGTGCTCTTACAGTTTGTCAGCTTGAGAACAGATTGTGCACTCAGCCTCTGCTAAAGTGTTCATGGGCTTCTAGGGATTTGTAACTTTTAAACTGACACCAAGTTTAGGCACTCAGTCCAGGGACTGCATCAGGGTCTGTAATCCACTGTTGGGCTGCCAAGTCATATGGATCTGTGTTGTTTATTGAGCTTAGTTTGCCCAAATATTGCTGCTTGGCATTCAGTTCAGTTGTTCCCAGTATGATCCTTTTTCTTCTTCTCTTCCCTTTTCAATCTCTTTCCCTCTCCATTAGATTTGACTGATTTAACCAACTTTTTAGCCAAACAAAAGGTAAGCACGTAACCACAGAGCAGGCATAAGTAATGTGCTGTATGTTGAGATTGGTTAGCACTTTGGCCTTGCAGCTAGAAGATCCCTGGTTCACGTCCCGGCCTTCCCAGAATCTTTCTGCATGGAGTTTGCATGTTCTTCCTGAGCATGCGTGGGTTTTCTTCTGGTACTCCGGCTTTCTCCTACAGTCCAAAGACATGCTGAGTTTAATTGGTAACTCTTAATTGTCTGTATGACCTGTCCATGGTATCCCCTGCTTTGGCCCTAAGTCAGCTGGCATAGACTCCAGCCGTCCCGTGACCCTAATGAGGATTAAGCGATGTATAGATAATGGATGGGTGGATGTTGGGATTGGGCCCATATCCTAACATGCAACATGGCATGACATATCTTTGCTTTCTCAGTGTAGTATGACTTTTGATGAGCGTCACCATTTGCTGCTGATCTCATTTACAGTGCTGGAACACTACTAAGCATTCAAAATAGTCACATTCTCTCCAACATGCTCCCAACATTACTGACATGCTGCTGTTTAAAGGTTTCTTGTGTTTGTATTCTTAGTTTAGTTTGGTAGCATGCTAGCATTTTCCCAATTAGCAAGAAATGTTTGTAGCTCCATCAGCTAAAGGTTGGATCTTCATGTGAATGGTGATGTCTCTAGTTTTGCAGGTATTTGTTCATGAACTAAAGATTTGGACAAATTAATATTTTGACCTGGTGATGGTGCTAGATGAAGATTTCAGGGTATTGAGTGCTTACTACAATTCATCTTAGGGGACATGGATGTCTGAAGAAAATTTATGCCAATCCATCTGAGTTATTTCTGTTCATAACAACAAATGTGAACCTAATAGTGGTGCAACATGAAAAGTCAGGGGAACCACAGTTATTAGGACCCATCCTCTAGGAATATGACTGTATGCAGTCCAAATTAAAATTTAATGAGATATTTCACCATGGACTGACAAACACACCAGTTGTCACCTTTGCCAAGGCTATATTGCTAACACTAATGCGCAATTTAAATTTATTGAGAGGACAACATTTTTATTTATTTTATTTTAGTGGCAGCACTGAAATTCAGAACTGAAAAAGCCTCTTGAATGAGAGGCGAAACATTTTCAAGAACCTTAAAGAGAATTCTGATTGCTTTTTACTGAAGCTTAGAGGATTAACATGACCTGGATGACTGGCATTTTACACAGATTTACTGAAAACATTTACAGTATACATCAAATGTCAACCACAAAATTAAAACCACTAATAGGTGAAGTGAATGACATTAATCACCTTGTTAGATTGCAATATTCTACCGAAGACCCTTGGGTCCTGGCATTCATGTGGGTGCAGTTCTGACACGTGTTACCCACTCAAACATCCATGCAGCCCAAGCTCAAGACCCCCTGGAAACGACTCCTTTGACAGCGTCCTCCCCCATCAGGACAATGTCCCCAACCACACTGCAGAAATCTCTCAGTAACGGTTGGACAAGCTTAACGAAAAGTCCAAAGAGTTTGACTTGGTCTCTAAAAATCCTCAGATCCCAATCCAATCTAGCAGCCACAGGATACACAACAACAAGCCTAATCCACACAGACGCCCCACTCCAACACCCACAGGACCCAAAAAGTCTGCTGCCAACGTCCCAGTGTCAAACATCATAGGACATGGTCCAAGTACTTGACTGGTCAGAGTTGTTTTTTTCAACATGATTAGGACCTGCACAATATTAGGCAGATGATTTAAGACAAGGGAAATTTATTTCTATGGCACATTTCAACAACAGGGCAATTTCAGGACTTTATATTGAGCAAAACAGTAAACATAAAAAGTAAAACAGTAAAGAAAACACTACAATGCAATGTAAGATATTAGAAAGCCTCAGATTTAGTTCTATGATGGGCAAACAGAAAAAAACAAAACTTCAGCCTTGATTTAAAAGAATCAAGAGGTGCCACAACCCTGCAGTTTTGATGAGTTTTTTTCCAGATATGTGATCTATAAAAATTGAAAGCTGCCTCCCAGTCTTTCGTTTTGACTTTGGATACAGAAAGTTGGCCTGTCCTGTACCACCTGAGAGGTCTGAATGGTTCATAACGTAACAGTCCACTCTGCTGGTGTGGACACAAGCAGCAGTGATCTGAATCAGCTGCAGCTGACTGAATGCCTTTATCGACTTGCGAAGACACTGTCATAGTAGTCGATTTGGTAATTATTTTAATGTGGCTGCTCAAATTTATGTCTGAGTCCCACCAAGATTTCTGGCTGGGTGTGTACTTTTTCAACATTACCAACTGAAGCTGATTGCTGACTTTTCATCATTGTTTCTTGGCTCCAAAAATTATTTGTTCAGTTTTGTATTTGCTTATTTAAAGAAAACTGTGTCACTTTCAATCACTGAGTTGTTCAGTGCAGCTACCAAGTGCCTGTATGTGATTACAGCCGTCTGATGACTTGGTAATTTAAATTTGTGTGTCTTCTGCATAGTGATGGTAATGTGTATCATTGTTTTCCCTAATCTGAGCTAGTAGGAGCATGTACATTTTGAACAGGAAATGCCTCAGAATGGAACCTTGGGGAACTCCATAGTTTTTTTTTTTTGTCTGTATAGATTGTAATTACCTACAGACCCAAAGTAGTCACTGTGCAGTGAGCAGAGTTTAAAGCATTTCCCATTTAGTGTTGTGGCTGATCAGTGTACATGCAGCTATAGACCTTTTTTTCTCTAAAAATGTGCTTCATAAATATAAAATTAAGTAAAGCTGAAATCAGGGATATTTGTTATCAGCAGGGAGTCTATACAAAACTATACAAATTTTATTTTATTTATTTTATTACATACACACTTGGATTAAAATGCAGACGTGTGCAATCAATTTTACAAAACACAAAGCTAACCGACCTTATGACAGCTTACTCTCTTTGTTTGACCTCGATATATCAAAAATGAAATACAGACATGCATATGTCACTGAAAACCACCTTATACGATTTGCTTGTCAAAGCATTTATTTTGGCTTTGATACATGCCATTTCCTCTTGAAGTTATGCTACATTAAATGCTCCGTTTAGATTTCTGTTAGAGTCATTTCAGCTTTGGAGTAGTTGGTTGTGGTTATCTGCCAACATTAGCCTCATCTGGGAGGACGGTCCTTGGGGTTTAACACCTTCTTAGATTTTGCTGCCGTACTTTATGCTAATAGAGGAATGCAAATATGGTGCCTGACAACAATTTCTCTCTCAGTCCTCCCAGGTGTTACTCAGTTTATGACCCTTATCAAGGTACTGTACGTGCTTGTAAGTATGTGTGCGAGGGAGAATGAAGGAGGAAGAGAGACAGAAATCAGGGGAGAGAGAACTTGTAATGGAATTAGGAATGATTGAGTTCCGTGTCATGCACAATCCTAATCACCTCACATTTAAAAGACCCCTGAGTAATTGTCATGGTTTGCAGATTGGGCAGATGGATAAGCAGTATAGTCTCTCCGGGCTAAATGTCAAAGGCAGGCAGAAACCCCTAGAGCACAACACCCACACACAATCTTTCCTATTGTGCAAGGACACTGTCAAGGACAAACACCACCACATATTTAATGCTACAAAAGTGTAAAATACATCATCTGTAATGTATTGTACCGCACAACAAATAACATGTCAGTCTACTCGTCCACTTGGTGTACACTTTTACACTATGTTGGGTTTTTTTCTCCTTTATTTGCTTGCATTGAATTTCATCAGCTAAATTCTCCTGACATATTTTCTGCAGCCAAGATACAAAAAGCCATACTTCAAGTTTTGTGTTGTGTCAGGGCTGGAGTAAAATTCTAAATTTAAGGTGAGTATTTTGTCCAGAATTTTTAACCTTAACACATCTCAGCTTGTTTAAAATGCAGAACATCTGCCTCTGCATACAAATGTTCCCATAAATTAGTGTTTGTTTCCACCTCCTCCTACTTCCAGCAAGTCCCCAAAGAATTTCAATGCCTCTGTTTTGATTCACCTATGCACCTAAACTGCTGATGGCACTGGAGATCTAAATTTGTGTTATTTACAAGATTACCTTCACATAAAGGATTTGCTTAGAAATTGTAATATCCATAAAGACCATTGTGAGGAGAGCAGATTGGCCAGCTAAGAGCCCTCTTATTTCTCTTATTCCCAGTGAGCATGACAGCAGCTCTAAAGGACAGGCACAGCCATTATATTCACATAGAACAAAGGAGAAGCAGAGGGCTTGGATTCACATCACGCGTTTTAACCACATAACTTTTCTGAAAGAGCCACTGTCTTAACACCAAGGCTCAAAAAGCTGCAGGGCATCACAGAGCAACCAGCATACAAGACAAAAAGATTCAATCAAATTGATTTAACATGCTGCTGCCTCTAACTGCAGCTTATTAGAGGGGATAAGACAATTCAGCTAAGGAGGGAAAAATGCAGGGCTGATAAAAAGAAACTTTGATCATCAACTGAATAGATTTTATGTTTTTAGTACTCAAATTATGACATTTTGCAAACCATTCATACAAATGTAATGCTAAAACTTGTATCAATCTTGGCAAGCAATTTTGTCAGTCGGATCAGATTCGACCGTTCAATACAAAGGTTTGACTGTTTTGTTTTTGCCACATAGACTATCCAGGAGTTGCATGACTTTCGAAAATGTAAAAAGAATTTCAAAATATCAGTAGACAGCTGTGCATGATGCCAGATGTGAATTATGGTCTGTCTGAATTACCGCCATACGTATTATGTCAGCTGGCCAAATGGAAATAGCATATTTCTGTTTAAATCAAGCTCTTATAGCCTAATTCTTTGCCAAGGTGAAAGCCGAGGAGGAGGAATAGCTAATGGGTGCAACCATACACAGATGCATGACATGAATTTAAACTGGAGCAGCGACATAATTCACAAACTTATACAGTAAATAACTATTGCAGCCTGGAGAATCTCTGTGTGTCTTCTGGTCTGTATGAGAAGTGAAGCATAAATAGCCTACAGACAGTATAGAGGCTAAAGTATCAGAATGCAGCTTACATCTCTACTGACCCCTGCTATGGAGCCATCAGAGCAGATTTCCAATCTGAAGCTGTTTCATACAAAGTCATTGTTTGTTTGCCAAGGCCAGAGCTGAGGTGGAGCTATGTCATCACTGCTGTCTCTGTCTGTCTGTCTGTCCGCCCGTCTGTCAATAGAAACTATCAAATTTCATTGAACTTCTGGAGCACTTTGGTCAAAATTACAGGATAGGTTATTGGTCTCTCTGAGTGTCATTGCAGTATTTTTCTTTTAAATTTCACTTTAAACAGTCAGTGTGTAACGTAATGAACCAATGAAACAAATTAACTTTACTGCATTGTCAGCTGTGAAATGATATGAACTAACCTGTTTCTAGTGGTTTTGATGTTAAACGTAATTTCATAATGAGGAAATTCTTTAGCACTACAGTTCTTTTCAGAAATAGGTATAGTTATTCCATTTTACTAGCCACTCCATCAAGGTTTAAGCTTCATTCTTTAGTTAACCACTGGTGCAGGTTATCACCGTTTTTTTTTTGTTTTTTTTTTTGTTTTTTTACTCTTTTCCCCAGGGACATGTCTTTCCTGTGCATTTTAGGCTTCTGTTGCATATCTTGTTGCAACAAAACACTCTGACCAAAGAAAAAACAGAAATACAATTACCACCCTGTGGTTGTATGCTTCTGCTTGTTGCAGTTTACATCTCTGCCTGTCCATGCTTGGCCCTTGACCTCTTGGATATAAAGCATCATCACTTCATCATTTTATCCAATCAGACATTTGAAATGTTGTCCTACTTAGCATATGTATTCAGGAGTTATGACCAAATGTGTTTTGTAAGGTCATAGTGATCTTGATCTTTGATCTCCAAATTCTAATCAGTTCATCCTCAAGTCCAAATGGACTCTTCTGCCAAAATTGACAAAATTCCCCCTGGGTGTTCAAGAGATATTGATGTGCTCGATTTGAGGAATCTCAGCAGAATATTCAACTTGCTGACTTTCAGGGGGCAGCCTTCATGTCAGCACTGTTGAGAAAAGGTGCTATAAATGGCTGCTATTGTGTGCTATGCTTGTACTGTAGGCGTGAGGCTGAAAGTCAAGTGCAGAAAATATATGAGTTTATACTGTACAGCATTTTAAACAATACAAAAAAGCATCTTTCTCATTTTTGTAGCTTAATTATTTTCATTTATTCCCCTTGCAAAAAAAAAAAAATCTGTATGTAGTGACCACAATTCTCATGAAACACACAGAGTACAATGTTGTCATTAATTCACTCTAATTGGCCTTGTGTGACCAAGTACAGTAAATCTTGATAGTGCAACACTTGTTAATGTCAGCTCTGAAATACAGAGATAACAAGGACCACATCCTAATGAACTAGTAATGACAAACACACATTTCATAAGACACAAAATGATTTCCACACTTTACACAGAGCTGCGAAGAAGGGAAAGAAAGGTTGAGAAATAAATTAAATGTCTGGTGGACATTAAAACACGGAATAAATGGCTCCATATCTTACATATTCAGGGCTGACAGGAATCCTAACAGAAACAGACCCACTTCTCTCCAGTCATGTCACAGGGAAAGAGTTTAGTAGTGATTTGCATAGCACACGATACCAGGTTGTGGTACAAAACCGTTGTTTTGGCTGCATTACTTGGGAACAGAAGAAGAGATGAATCTTAGAAATGAATAGACCGAAGTGCACTGGCAGCCACATGGTTACACGTCTTCACTATCTGCTGTCTAATAAAGGCAACAACTTCCAGACATCCAAACACACCTTCCTGAGGATGCAAAGATGTTTATAAAAAGGGACCAGGGACTCCAGTAATGTGACGATGGTTTTGCTATGCAGTGCTAAAGACTTTATTGATTCTGTTTTCCTAAAGAAGCAAAGGCAGCACAGGAGCAAGAGCAGTTTATAATTTTTCATGGGCTTGAGTTTTATTTATTAATTTTGTGTTTTTTGCATCTGCGCCTGTTTGGTAATTTCCTGCACCAATCCAACATGTTTGTGTGGCAAGGTGGGAGCAGAGCTGAGGTGAGTTTATGCTGATTAGGTGGCATGAAATTGTGTTTACATTAAAACCAGCTCAGACCACCTCTTATCATAAAAGCAGGGCAATTTTCAAGGCTATAGTTGGCAGACGTGCACGCATACAGATGTCTCCAGAATCAAAAGAAAAGGAAAAAAACAACCTGTTAATGCTAAGTGTAGAATCTTTCCATTTGCTGTACACCTTTTCCTGTTTTTTTCATCTATTGCAGACAGATATGTGCATCAAAACACCATTTTTATTAGACTGAGGGAGCTTCTTATCTGGAATATAATCCACGAGTGTAATTGGATTCAAAGAAACGTGTTCAAATCAATAATCACATCTGATGTTGTGTTTGATGAGTTAACTTCTGCAATAACTTGTATTCTGCCAAATCTTTCCTATGCAGTTAAATCCTTCACTGCAGCATATGTGTCTTAAAAGTCAGATTTGAAAGGAAACTTGAGTTATTATTTAAATCTGCCCACATTTCAATCAGCATGGAACAGTAAATAACCTTCTGTGTATTTCTAAATGTCATATTTGTTAGCCATTTTTTTTAGTCCTTGAGCAACGTGCCTGTCATCAGGATGCGTCTTGAGCTCCAATGAAATATCTCTAGACTACAAGTAAATTTTTTTCCCCCATGTTAGTCAGCTTTCTGTTTCGCCACTTGCTGTCATGTTTATAAATATTTTCAGTTGTAGTTTATGTGCACAGAAGAATATCCATATAATCAAAATACCCTATATAGGGTCATTTTTTTCCCTGCATGGGTACAGTAAGCGCACCAGCAGAACCCCTTAATATTATATCTGACCTGCGGGCGTCCTGGAAGCTCAACTGGTTGAGTGGGTGACCCTTAAACGGGGGCTGTAGTCCTCAATGCAGTGATCATGGGTTCGAGTCCAGCCCATGGTCCTCTCCTGACTCTTCTCCCCACTTTCCTGTCTCTCTCCACTATCTAAAAGGCCAAAAAAAATTTTAAAAAATTCTGACTCATGTCAGAATTCTGTTCCTACGGTGCGACGTAACGCGACTTTCGTCCTAAGTCAGAACTTGCATATGTACATAAGTACCTATGTCACTCATCTACGCTAACACAGTGGTCTTCGGAAGCACTGCCATCAGAAGAGTCTGACTTATGCTTGGGAGCCATAATGTAGGGCAAAAAGTTTCCAAAAAACACAAACAAAAGAAAGTAGCACATGTGGCGTATAACCGGCGAATGTAAACAAAGCTATCTTCCTCATACAGTGCTGCGCGACGATGTATTCCTCTGCTCCGTTTGCCAACTAGTTCCCGCACAAAATTTTTTTTTAATGTCGCAAACATCGGATGTCTGAATGATGGAACAAGACTTTCTTAGTAAATTTATGGGAGATGGCGATGTAACCACGAAACGCTGTAGGTCGAGAACGTCGTGAACCGAGGACCTACTGTATATTATACCTGACCTGGCCCCCTATTTAATATAGGCACAGAGCTGCAGTAAAGACAAAAGTTTGAGATGTAGAATGCTGCTCGGTTTCACAACAGCAAGAGGTAATAAAAATGCACTGATATTTGCAGATGGCAGAGACAGAAACAACACTATGTTAACTTGTGTTCCCTCCTGCAAAGAACAACTTGGCAGAAAATAACACTCACACCTCTCCAGGATCTTGCATATTTGCATACACTACTTGGATCACATTTTTCAATCCAAACATCCAGTCAAGACAAACTGTTGACTGTCAACTAATAATATTATTTAAAGGATTTCCTATCTATTCATGTATTCTTTTATTTTGACCTGAGATGCTTCCGAGAGAGGATTTTTCTCTCTCTCACACTTCACCTTCTCTCCCTTCATTTCACCTGTTGCTGCTTTTAAAGGAATGTGATTGGTCATTATTGAAGCCAGCCCAGACTCCATCTGCTAACTCTATATTCCCTCCACTAACAAATGAATTCAGCATCTCTTCCAGGCTGTGCCCAGCTGTGCCTGGTTCAAGCCAGCACCAAAATTGCTAAAAATTTGCTGGTTATGCCCATTCGTGATTGTGCCTGCAATGGAGGATTTTGCTCATCTGTGGACTGTTTCAGGAAATTACTTACAACTCCGATGGGTGACGACCCACTGGTCTGGTGCAGGGTGAGGATATTTTGCACCATATCCATTTTCACTGGAGGATGAATAAATCACTTCTCAAGGCATTGTGAGGGAACAGGCAGTGTGGGATTGATGACATGACAAAGGGAAGCAGTCAGAGCTTGAGAGTTTATAATTTTATGCAGCTAAAGGCTAAATGTGTCCAGAAGCTTCATAGTGATTTTCCAAAAGTCTCACAATAATATCAGCAGTCTGCAATGGTGAGCCAGGACATTTGGCTTAAATGTGGGAAAAATATCTGTGAATGAGAAGATTATTACAATGTCTCAGAGTCCTCGTTTGTATGACGCTGCCCTCCAAGATTACAGGTTGAAGGTAAAGTGCTGCTTGACATAAACTTCAGTTGCCTGCACCCAAAGCAACACTTGATACACTTGCAAAACTCATTGCACTTGCATGCCTGGCAGTAACATGTAATGCGGTAGAGGCACATTTTACACTCTAAAGCAGGTCTTCATGACTTGCTTATGAGGGCTAAAAAACAGCTCTAGTTTATGTTGAAACAGAGCGCTACTCAATCCAAGCAAAGAAGCTGAAAATGTGAAAACCTCCAGTCCACTTTATTTCCAACAACACCACAACAAAAGCAAGAAGACATAAAGGAAATACAAGTGCAATAGCATTAACTATTCAGGAGGTCATCTCTAAAATGGCTATATTCATACCGGAAATGACACTACACTGGCATATTATCAAATCATAACATAGGATCAAATTATGACATTTATTCTGAGCTGTGGTTCTTGCTACTTGCGAAAAATAAGTTCAGTTTTTAGCGCTGAGCCTGAGCAGGTAGCACATTGTTCCCTGAAAGGTTTTTCACAAAAGCAGCTGCCTTTTGCATCTGGAAATTTGGCTGACAAACGGAAGCAGTGAGCTAAAGACCCTAAAATGCCTCAAGAGCAGAAGGGAATTGCAAAGTAGGTAAGTCATTTTCTAGTGTTACATCAGCACAAGTGACACACTTAATAAATAGTTTTTTGATCAATTGGCAACCTCCTGGGCTGAAAAATTAAGCCAACGCACAAGTGCCAAAACCTGCAGTTCCTTGAATGTCAACTTGAGAGTGGCTCCAAAAGCGAGTCAATTTTAATCAGTTTTAATGACAGTGTTCGCCTCCCTGCATGCAAATGTCCCACCTAAACAATTTCCCTGTTACTGTTTTGAGGGAACACTATCACTGCATCCTGGGCTTATCCCCACCCAAGATGATGGTCATTGTTAAAGTCAGAGCTGGTCAAGTCAGAGCTTTTTGTTTCCCACAGCAGAATGATGATGAGGTCCAGCAGGTCATTCTACACAATGCTGTGCACTAGAAAATGGTCTGGTTTTGCAGGAATTAGCAGAGTGATGCATGGCCAAAATAGTGATGACTGGTGCCAATACAATGGGCTTAAAAACCACTGTTCAGAAAACCTTTGGGTTATGTTATAGAACATTCCTCTATCTTTATACACAGTGTATGTATTTGATTGGTTGCATATGGTAGTTTATAAAAATAATGGTTTCTTTAAAAAAATCATTACTCTGCCAAGGAACAGTAGACTTATGTGATGATCGGTATATGTCTGTCTGTCTGTTAGCAACATTACTCAAAAACAGACTAATGGATTTGGATGAAATTTTCAGGGTAGGTCAGAAATGACACAAGGACCACTTGATTAGATTTTGAGAGTGATGCGGCTTATAGTCTGGATGTACTGATCTGTTAAAGATTTCTGTATCATTGTGAGATAGCGGCACAGCGTCACTGTAACTATGGCAACAAGTGAACACTACGTCAGCTGCCTGCTGAGGATCACATGATTGCGATCCTACAACAAATCCACCATTGTGGACTTATCAGGGCTTACCTGTCAGAAATGATACAAGAAACAATTGATTAAATTGTGGGGGTGTTTTTGAGTCCCATCAATTCCCGCTGCCCGCTACTTATTTAGGTCACGCAATTCGGTATCCATGCATAATGCACACAAGCATAACACACGCCTGTGTTCAGAGCAAGGTCATTTTATTTGTGGGTACATCTATATTAAATGGCCACATTCTCTGGTGCCATGATTCCTGCCATGAATTTTTTCAAGACTTCAGCCATTGGAAATGATTCAACTGCGCAGCCTTGGTGAAGCACTGCGCTCTCTGGTTGCTTTTCTGGTTATTATTTGATATACGGTACATCATTATTAGTGAATACCAAACAATGTAAGTAATACAGATACCAAAAATAATGCTGAATGATGAAATAATATGATGATAAATGAATAAATCAAAATTTATAAAACTGAGCCAGATCCAGTGCGTAGACTGTAAATTATGCTCTACAATATATATCAATCCCTCTTGGAAGCCTTCTTGTCTAGTGGTTTCATCTCAAGAAATTCTAAATCCAGCATATAAAATATCCACAGATTCAGTTTAATCAAAGTCGCCGCTGACAGCAAGGTTTGGCATGAATGGTGGTAAAATGTTACCACAAAGAGATTTAAAGAGAGAGTCTGCATTTCTGGATAAAGACTGCTAATATTTAGTGAGTTAGCATATTTAGATAGCATGTGTCTGGTCTACAGTCTGTCTTGCTCCCACTGTCTCCTTTCCACCCAACTCTCCTCTTTTTGCCCCAGTTCTCTGCATGAGCATGAGTGTGCACGAGCATGAACATGCACAAGACATGCCGAAATGCTGTTGTGTGAATGCATGGTTCCCAGCTATTTTGTTTCTTTCCCATTTACAGATCTAGGGCTGTATACGAATAATAGAATTTTTTTTCAGTGCACACAGAACAGACAGCTAATGGAGCAGGAGGAGACATTCATTGAATCTGACAAAAAAGTGTATTGGATTAGAATCACATACTCTGCCTTCCCTCTAAGTATTGATGACTGATAATGAACTAAGCCTATCTTGTGACGTCTCTACACATAAAGGTATTCTGGCTGCAGTCATGTGGTTAGCACTGTGCAAATTATTGATCATTAGGCTTCCAGTGTGTGAAATAGTGCACATATTTTCTTGGCATACTGTACCTTACGTGACACCCCTAACCACTGGCATATCCAAGCTATTATTGTGACTGAAATGTGGAGAGGCATAGCGGGATGGCTTGCCATGACTCCCATTTCTCTAATTGGCGAGACACGGCTTCAACTGTGTCTGACAATAGAAGGCTGGGGGAACAGAGGGTTTGTCAGTTGGGATTACTGAAGTGAAAACAAGAGAAATTTAAGAACAACTGTGCAGTATGTGGTACATAAGGCGCACATTGATCACCCTCCATTTGCTTTAACTGCTTCACATTTCCCCAGGATTAGAAAACCGAGACATTTTTTAAGATATACTGTTTGGTTAAAATACTCCCAAGAGTTGAACAGTGTTTGTAAGGATCATTGGCACACATGCATAGACTTCAGACCCACTGCATGCATCACAAGCTCAGCAAGAGTGTACATTTCAGGAAACTAATAAAAGGCACCGGAAGGTAAAAATATCAACTCCATGGTCACACTGTAACAGCACATCCATCTGTACAAGTGTTTATTTTATGGCTGGAGCAGGCAGCCCCTGTGGTGATTGTGTACAGTCGTGTATCCAGGAGCGTACAGAGCACAGTCTATTTTCGGAGTTCACTTTTTTGCTGATGGTGACAGTTGCTCAGCCTGGATGGTGTTTAAGTTCAAAGGCCGCCGTATCTCTACCTCTCCTGATTCGTCTTGCATGGAATAAATACTTCTTTGACTGTCCATTCTTGTCAAAGGTTTGTGCTGTGTTTGCATTTGCACACAGCAGGACCTGCCCATAGCTGCAGGATGAAAAATGTAAAAATCAGTTGTGATGGTCAAAATTTTGTCTCTCAGTTCAAGGTATTCCAATACTTGATGCCAGGGTAAATTTTTTATTTATTTATTTTTAAATTTGGTCCATGAAGTATAGGATGTTTAATTTTAATATAGTGAAATGTCTCGGTGCTGCCCCATGCCAGTAAAGCTTTTAAAATCTAAAGTATGAGAGCAAATTTGACGATCCAAAGCAAATTAATCTTGTCAGACATCCAGTCCCTTGGCTTTGGCATTGAACTATCTGTCCTTTCCCTGTTGTTGAACACAAGCTGAACTCCTGAGGCCACAGTAAATTGCTTTCCTTGTAAATTCACCATCCACCGATTTAATCTAAATCCAGGCTTTTGGTCTGGTGTGAGCTGAGTTCACGTCTTTTCAAGTTATTTTTCTTAGAGTAGTTGTTGCTCCGTGATGATTGACGCTAATGTTGGAGGTGTGAAATAAAAATATTTCAAAGCCTAGAAATACTTTTCAGACGTTCAATTTGCCACCTAAAATACTTCAGCAGGATGAGCCTGTTATTAGCTTACAGCTTTTCAATCTATTTGTTTTTACACAGACACATGTAATTCTGGATATTTAAATTTCACTTGAATATATACTATAAAAATATTTTAACATCAGTGTTTTCAGAGCATTTCTGATGACTGTGTGAGCATCTTTTAACATTAATGGGTGTATATGCGGAAATAATCTCAGGATTTTCAAAAGCACCTCACTCTGTTGTTCTAATAAGCAAATTGTCCTGCCTCAGGTGACCTAAGTATGAACAAAACATCAGTGCTCAAAAAAAATGCATATGTTACACTTGTCTTGTCAGACTGTGTATTAACAGGCAGGTTGCAAACCTGAGCTTTAAATGTTGCTGTCAGAGGTATCCACCTTCTGGCTCTTTGGAGCTTAAATAAATGTTTTCTATTGATCCTCATTCACTAATGGTGTTATCTTTACTTTGCTCACCTCAGTGAATCATGTAACCACATATACTCACCAGTGCACAGGTTGTTATGTTTGACCTACAGGTGAAAAGGATGCATTTATTCTAGCCTTGAAAGGTAACCTGTTGGCTATTCAAATTAAATGTGTTGTTTTTCCTGCAATGATAATAATAACCAGGCTGTGAAGTGTAGCTAGTGCATATTTAGTTCAATTGTGCAATTAGTATTGGCACAGAGTGTTAAGTAACGCCTGCTTGTACAGGTTTGTAATGCTCTTGTAATTTCCCAGAAGTTTTCAAAAAGAATTCAGAAATTAAGTTTAACATGCGATGAACTTTAACCCTATATTACCATTTGCATCATATTCGATACATGAGTTTCTGAGACCTCTGTCTCATCAACACGATAAATAGTTAAATAAATAGGACAAAACTAGTTCCTATTTCTAAAATCAACATTGTTGTGAGCAAAAACTTACCAAAACTGCCCAATGTTTCAACTGTGATTCAAAAAAATATATCATAAGCAAAAATATATGGCAATTTATTTTATTTTTTGCGAATTTTGTTAAAGAGGTTAATAAACATCTCAGTTCCAAAAAAATAGAATTGTATGGCATTTTTTTTGATAGGTCAGGCTTTACAGAGTCAAACAACAAAAATGTTTATATTCATTTATATTTATCAGTTCATTTTTAATCTGTCTACTACATTCACAGTTTACTGCAAACTCAAAGTGCAATTATACCTATATTTTAACATTTTAAGACTCTTTGTAAACTCAAGCACTTTCAATGTCTTCTAAAGTGGTGCTAAGATGCATTGTAGTGACACTGTGACGGCTTGAAGTGCTGCAGTGATCAGAAAATTCTTTGTTGCACCATTTGCACACAAGCCCGCTTTTATTCAAGTTGCCATCGGGAAAACTACACCCAACAAGCTCAATGTGGCCTCGTTTTCCATCACTACTCAACAGACTTTCTTGTGTGCTGACGTCACTCAGTGCATCCTGTGCATCTTCTTCACGGCTGGCAAATAGACTTTAGGTGCATTACTGCCAACTACCGGGCTGTAGTGTTCATCAGTGTTAGCGGTGTGCCAGTAATTGCGGAACTGAGAAAGGTACGATTAAATGCATTATTTTTTCTGTAATTATTTAATCAGAATTAACGCGTTGAAGTCCCAGCCCTAATATATATATAATATTTAAATCTGCATTACTGTGCGTTCATTCACTTTTCTTATTGCTAAAATTGTCTTCTCCATCTCTTCTGACATACAGCTTGACATTTCCTTGCATTTCATGAGGTATGCCATAATTGTGCAAAGAAAAAACATACTTTTAATGAGAGCAGCATCATGTTTTTAAATTACACTGTGGCAGATATAGTTTCAGTAAGCTAGCCTACTTGACACTGAAATATGTGTGGTTGTTGAAATTAAAGTCAGCAAGACGAACACCAGCAGGTATATTGCTGTTATGGACCCAGAATTTTAAAATAAGTTGTCACTTGGTGGCTTTCAGGGCAGAGATAACAACACTGCATTGGAGCATACTGATGCTATGTATTTGTTTATACTTGCTGCAAGCCACAATGACCTAATCCCTGTTTGGCACATTTGCCATTTCAGGACAGCAAGCTGCAGGGACGGCCACATCTCGCCATGTTTCATATCAGCTGATCTAGCAGAGCTACAGTGTGTTTGCAAAGCCTGCCCTGTGAGAATGATAAATTGAAGTGATACATGTGTGGTCTCACCTGTACGGCTGAGGAGTCTCTTGGGTGAATAACTCTACTCTGTTTGTGTATGTGAACTGAACCTATCCTCTCTCTCCAGGGGGGAGTTGGGGTGCTGGGCTCAGTGGGGCCTCTGGGAAGACATTATCGCCCACCCACCTATCCCCATGGGCTGCAGCTCCCTATACCTCTGCCACAGGGACTTGAATGTCATTTGTTACTCCTAGCATCTTATTACATGTCTGCAGGTGTTGATCTTTCTTTATTGTAGTCATTGCTAATTTAAAATGTGGAGGGTTTCTAAAAATCACACCATTAGTTTTGCACAGCTGCTTCCCCTGTATTTGCAGTACAATTAAAATAATGCTGCACTGAACAATTTTCAGAGATAAACTAATTTTCACTGACAGCTCAGTAGTTTATGTCAAGTAGTTAGAGACATTGTACTGAGTCACTGAACTGAACATTTGAATTTTCTGTTGTCAGTTTATTTATTTTTTTCCTTGAATAATCAGGCTGGCAATGGCGTTGTAATTTTATGCAATAACAGCTGAAATGCACTTAAACCATGCTTAGAAATGTAAGATCCCCACTGCATTGGACAACCGATTAAAGCAATGATATTTATTTTAATAGGACATATAGTATGTTTCCAAAGCTGCCGTCCTTCTGTTTTCTTTTGAAAATTTAATGCAATGTCTTTTACCTACATTTTTCTATGGATCAGACACCAGCTAGCATCTTATCAAATAACCCAATGACCCTTAAGGAAGTTTGCTGATAACTGCTGTGTCCAAATGGTTTTTGGGGCCAGTGAATTACAGTATACAACAGAAGTGCATACATCTCTCTGCAGTCCCTTAAATGCTGCTTAAACTACTGAATACTTTAGATATGTTAAAGTGAATACACCTGTAATTACTGACAGGTTAGAAAACATGTGATTATTGAATTAAAATTGAGCAAAGTTTGGCTTCCAAATACAAATAGCTGTATGAACATGGTTATAAAAGGAAAGAATGGGCAAATTTACATAGAAGTTGAAAACTCTAAATGTGTAACTTGCGATATTGGAAGACTAATGACAAATTAAAAAGCAGGTTGCAGCAGTAATCAGGAGGTATAAAAGGAGGCATAATGCCGGAAATGAGAGCTGTTTCAGCAGTCCTATTAGAATCAGCTAGGAACAGTGTACTACTTGCACAATCTAACTCTGAAAAAGCAGATTCGCAAGTGTTTCAGAGTTGACAGAGTTTATTAATGAAAGTTGGAGTTTCTGTGACAGCTAAGCAACTGTGAAGGACAGTCCATGAAATCACTGTGCATCAATCTGGCTGGACGATGTTTAAGAAAATCACCCTTGCTTGCTGCAACAAAACTGCAAAATTAAACTTGGCTGAAGAACGCAAAAGTAAGCTTGGGCTGCAGGATTTCAAAAGGTACCGAGGTGAAGACATCTATAGATGGCAACATGAATGTCTGTGAATATACCAAAATACTTGCTGCATAAGCTTTGGAAGTAGAGGAATATTCTGGCATGACAACGGTCCAAAGCACACAAGAGTTTCTCTAAAGTAGGAAAAAGTGAGAAGTATGATCTCTCCGAGTATGTTCCCTGACTTGAATCCGATAGAAGATCTTTGTGGTTTGTTTAAAAGAGAGAGGTAAAGCAACCTAACCCCCTGCAGCAGAGAGGAGCTGGAGAGAGAGAGAGAAATTCTGGTGCAGTTGGGACTCCCAGTTAGACATCTCTTTGTAGTGATGTATTCTACACTTCTCATTCTTTTAAACGAGTAATGAACAGTGTGTTTGCAAATGAACAATACTGCATTGCTTACTGTAATCTGAACTATTAGGGAGGATTCTTGAACAGGCAGCCAGACACATCCCATCTGATAACAAAGGACTAAAAACAGAACTGACTGATATTTTGTCTGTAGAAAACTATGTGATCAGCTCTGTTCTCCTCCTCTTCCATGCTCGAGCAGAGAAGATGTACTGGCTGTGTCAGACAAGGACGTTCAGTTAATCAAGGATATAAAAAAACAAGCTGGAGGCTGTAAGTAATGCGGTGCATATGCCGGTACACAGCTGCACCTCCTTCACCCTCGTATCACGGACGACATGTCTCTAACAAAGCTGTGGTTATGGGCTGAAACTGGAATGTTAACCAAAAACTATGGCAGTTGAAGTAGGAAGAAGTAGATGGAGGAGAGGATAGAGAGATTTGTACAATCTGTACTGATAGAAAAAACAACCCATAAAAAAAGATAACTTGTGGGAGTCTCATGTAAATCGGACTTGTTGGAGAAACGAGCAAAATCCGGAATTAGAATTTTCTGTTGCTGTAACTATTGATTTAAAAAGACAAAGACGATCTTCAGTGATCAAAGTTAGGTTAGGTGTCCCCCAAGTATTTAGAATTCATATTAAAGCGCTACAACCTCACTCTGAGACGGAGTGTTCATGCAGAGTTGTATGTTTATCATCTGCCTTGGTCCAACTGGATAATGAATGTTCTTAGGCACCTGGTCAATAAACCCTAAAGACCCCCTCTGGTGAAAATCATGTTTTTTACCTTGTTAACTTGCCTGTGTGATGTTTTTTTTGTACATGCTGGAAGACATGCCTTGAGTGAAATGGCCGTCTTAAAAGTACAGATTTAGGATTCCAAGGTTTCATATGTGACAAACCGAACAAACCAATCCTATATACTTTCAGGGTGAGGCTTTCCTTGTCGTTACTCTTCTACAGAATTGGTGTCTGGTTGAACTACCCCAATATTACAACTTGTAGTGTAGAGTAGTTTTACAGTGTTTGAGCAGAGCTGTAGCTGAGCAGGAGTTCTTTAACTGCAGCGAGTGGTGGAGGGCTGTGTGGAGACGGAGACAGGGAGTTTATACAGCTGCACATTCTAGCAGAAGCAACAGTGTAGAGTTATATCTAAGATATTTTAAGGCAGGAAAGGATTATTTTCATGGACATAAATGCTAAATATGTCATTTTGACACACAGAGATGAGTTTGTAGGGGTTTACGTAATGGCGAGAGACAGACTTTAAGTCACTGGGACTGACTGGATTAATAACAACATGACACAAAAACAGTATACTGTAGTAATTTTGTGAAGCCATGCTTACTATTTTCCACATCTGACACACTGACTGTATATAAAGACAGATTAACTCTCTGTGATCTCATACGTTTCCCTAATAGTGGTTTTAAAGCTCAGTGCAGTAGCTCCAGTCATCCTTGCACTGCCTGACTCTTCTTAACTCCTTGCGACTCCTTGGTGTGGGAGTGGAGCTGAGGCAGGTCATGCATGTCTCTGGGCCATAGGCTGTCCAGTGACGGTCCCCACCTGTGACTCAAAGTGGCCACGCCCATAGCTGTGCATAACTTTAAGCCTTAATATAATTCAGATGGTTTAGGTATATAAAATTCACCCCCGATAGTGTTTATTTTTTTTCTTTCTGGGCTGTCAACATGTTTGTTTCTGCTGTAAATTTGAACATTGCAACATGGAGGTCAGTGAGGACTGACTCCTTTTTGGTGCCAGCTTCAAGTGACCATTCGAGCAACTGCAGTTTTTGGCACTTGTGCTTTGGCTTCATTGTTCAGCACCCTGAGGTTGCTGCTTGATCTGACATTAAACATCTCCATCACAGGACTTTGGGCATTTCAACCCCACAGAGCTGTGAGGATAAAGAGCACACCAGCACTTATTAATCCTTTTGAATCATTCATTGTCACGTGAAAAAAGGGCTACTGACGCCTGCATTTAGACAGCAGGGATTTTTGCCCATAGCTATAGAGGATTTAAATGAGAGCTTTGCTTTCAAAGCTGAATGATTCACTGTTTTCATAATCTCACCTCAGCAGAGAGCTGAGCTGCTATTACACCCCGTTTGGAGTTGTTTACTCAACGATTAGCCTTCTGCACAGATGACAGAGTGGGGGCTCAAATGTTATTCACCATAACACATATGCTATACCTGGGAGGTGAAGAGATATTGTGATATACTGATCCTCTCCAAGTGGGTTTGTGGTTGAAAACGGTTTGATTATTGTGCCACATCTAGCATGCTGGACATACACAAACTTTCCTCTGCACAGCGGGTGCCTGGTCTAAGGATTAATGACTCCTTTTATTGCCAAGAGCTTCTGTGATATCACATTTATGACTGGAAGAAATAAATGACTTAGCGTGGTGGTTTTAATAATGCTCTCTGAACTAATTTGGAATATGCAAATATTCATTTTGACTAATGTGATTCTTTTCTATAATTCATATATGCTGACACAATAGTCTACAAGCAGCATGATGTAGAGCTATAAAAGACAAATCTATGACTGAAATGGATGCTGCGTTGTACAGAATCTGGTTGAATATAAAAAGCAAGCATGCAAGTTATCCTCTCTGAAGAAGAATAGCTTTGAAAATGGAGACACTGTTATGAGGCATGGCTATGTTTTGTGAAATGCAGCCTCTCATACGTCCCCCCACCGATCTCAATGCACAGCACACACATGCACACACCTCTCCAAACGCAGTGCATTCTTCATGAGAGAAGATCTGTCCCTTATGGATGAAATTCCCTCAGTGAGCTAGAGGCGTTTTTCCCTGCTTAAATACCATTTATCTCTCATTCTCTTTCTCCACCAACCCCACCACCCTTCACCCTAACCCCACTTCCTCCGCTGTGTCACATCATATCTCAGTCAACAAGATAAAACACAAGATTATCTTCAATCATTCCGACCTCTGTTTGATTCAAGTCTTGTCCAGGATGGAGTGTAGGCGGAGAAGGGCCTGATGGGTAGCAAGTGGCGTCAAAGTGTTCGGGTGTGCAGCATGAATGCATGAACACAACACACGCCTGCTCCATTACCCCCTCTGTCACATTCTGTTCCATATATCAAACTGATAGTGAGGCTCGTTTGGCTATGAGACATGTAGGATTATGCACTCTGCAAAGATGGACAAATAGAGCAGACAGATCTGTTATGCTTGGTTATCAGGGCCTTCGGTCCTGTCAAAACATTGCCTCATCTGCTTATGAACTCCTCCAGATTGCTGTTAGTTACCATTCCTATCTTCAGAAGGTTATTTAGTGTTTAAATAAACTGCTGCTGCATGGACAATGAATCCTGCCAACAGTGGTACCATCTGCATCGCTGCTTGTCCGATAAATTCAGACTCACGGCCTCAAAAGACTTAAGGTTTTAGTGCTGTTTTGCTCAAAAAACCACGACTCCAGGTTCATAGTTGTTGAACAGAATAACCAAGCAGCATTCTCAAAAACATTTCCAAAGTATCATAATGAAGAAATGATACACTCATCAGGACAGTGCTGTATATAACCACTCACCCAGTTAACATTTGGGCAAATCTGAGGACTTGTTGAAGTCATGAATGACGTCAAATTATTTATAAAAAATTTACTGTCTACAAGATGAAACTCCCTGTGTCAATCGAACCCAGTCAGTGTTCTCAGAAGTACGCCAGTCCAAACACAATGAACGAAAGCAGCATTCGAATATTTAATATTCAACGGAAACATCAGCAGTCTCTGCACTGTTTCGCTTTCAGCAGCAGAGCAATTTGTGGAAAACTGTCTGATGTATTAGTATTCAATGTGATAGCCACACCTCATCCAGACCACTGTTGTCTCGTATCGAACCGCAAGCCTTAATGATATATTATTCCTCCCAATCCAGGCGATTGTGACAGAGAACACCTTGAACAACAGTGTGTGCATTACCAAATGTTCACAGCATTAATCTTGGCTGCAACATGGGCTGGAACCACAGCTGTGCCAGAAAAGAGATGTACTCAAATGGTGTTTTCAGGTTCAATATGTGATTGGCTTCATTATCTAAATTACATTATACTTCAATCACATCTCAGCATTTAAAAAAACACCACGGTGGTTACGCTGCAGAGAGAGGATAATGTCGAGCAGTGGATTAGTATTGTTACCTTCAACCTTGATTGTTTTATCCACACCACTTAACACCAGTGAACAATGACAGCAATGAGTTAGTCAGGGTAACTCAGAGTGCACTGTGCGTTAAGGACACTTGTGCCCCTCAGGCCTACTAAAACTATTAGACTTAGCATTTTTGTTGTCAGTCAGTTTCAAAGAAACTCCTAGACATTGAAGAGAAAGATCGAGATGCAATGTGACATCCTGAACTGGAAGAGGATGTGGAACACCCAACTGTCTCCTTAGCTTTGATCTAAAGGAGGGTTTAGAGTAGAAATATTGGGCTGCCAGTTAGTCTTGTATGTCACTACAGAGGAATAAAAAAGACCTGAAAAGATGCAGTAAGTGTCTGCATACTCCCCTTGCATAAATTATTCTGACAGCAAATTCTTCAAAAGATTGCTGAAGTGATTCCAGGATAGAGCTTGTCTTTTCAGCGCTTGAAAGAACAGGTACAGTTTCAAACAGAGACAAAACCTCTCAAAAGTTCTCTCTGCTGCAGGGAACGTCGGTTTTGTCTGCCACAAGATGAAAGAAAAGCAGCAGGGTTTCGATCCAGACTCAGCACGCCACCAGGAGTTAACCAGGCCATTCCTCTAAAGCTTGTGTCACCAAAGAGATTAATTGGCTTGGGTCTCTTCAGAGTATTACTGATTGGCTCTCACAAATGCAGAGGCTTTTATCTCATTGGCTCAGGCACTGCCTTGAGTAGAACGAGAGACTGAGACCTTTCAGCAGCCCCAAAGTCCAAGTTAATGTCTGACGGCCCTTTCACAAGTCTGTTTTGTCTCTTGTCCCTCCTAGTAATGCCTATTGCTGTGTCAGTGTCTCTGAAGGGAAATTATTGTAACGTTCTGAATTGAGTCTCTGCTTTTTGTTTTTACCACAAAGATTCTGTGACACATTCATCATGTTATTTTGTAAAATTCATTATTTTATGACTTTCTGCACATTCTGTTTAGATTCTGATCTCCTCCTTCATGAATATAGCAGAATGATGCCTGAAGCTGCAGAAGGATTTCTACAATAACTGAGTATTGTGGCTTCATATATTTTTACCCTCCCACTGTTAGTTTGGCTTTTCAAAGCATTAGTTCCTAATGCTAACAGACTACAGCTCTGAGTAGATCAAGCTCCTGGTGTGAATGCTGGTCTGAGGTCAATACAATAGAGATCTGCACTGATGGTGAACTTACAGTGAGCTAATTAATATACACACAGTGTGTCATGCTTCAAAACAGCTACTCCTCCTGCTTTCTGTTCAAATATAAATATTGGAGCTTTTGATTCTTTGCAACTGCATTAGCTGTTATTGTTCATGTAGGCTGATGAAGACATCTTAAAAAAAGCAAAGTCAAAACGGGAAAAAGTCAGACTACTAAAGCTGAATCTGGGTTGATATCAAGATCAAAAATACTACACTCAAACTGTTGAAAAATCAACATCACTTCAAATAGAAATTTGGATTTCATAATATATTGCTAATCAATCAATATTAGGTCTTAAATTCTAAATAAGAGGGATTGTTTACCTAGAGATTCCTTATTTTAATACTGCACACAGATCTTACATGTTTAGCCAGCACGTTTTATCATATATTACAGCTGCTTTCATGAACTATGAATTGAATAATGTTTAAACCTCATAAAAGCGTAAACTTTGTAAATGCAGAAATCAGCCCATCATAGATAATCATATATGATAAGTTGACTATATCTGACACATGCAAAACAACTAATAATCACATCAAGATGTTCAGCATCCGTTTCTGCGCAGTTGTCAACTAACTCTCTGGAGACAGAGCTCGCTGATGCAAATCCATTTACCTGCACTTAGAGCTGAACAAAATATTGTACAGTGATGCATCCATTTGTCTTTTAAAGCATAACTGCACCCTCAAGTTCAAGAAGACTCTCAGAATATTTCAGAAGTGACACAAAAGAGTAGGGGAGCAATGACGTAAGATTGTTTCATGCTTTCTGTGTCCATGCGTTCCTAAGAGTTGACAAGTGTGCACATGATGTAAATTTTGTCATCAGCACGAGGGCCTGGGTGAACCTCTCTGCAAACGTGAGTGCACTGATTGTCCTCTGTGTCGTTTATTCTGGTAGCTGGAAATATAAGAAAGCCTCTGGTCAGCGGGCTTAGGTGTCTCGTGCACAACATACTAAAAATCGAGCAGAACGTTCATTAGGCTAATGCTCGTTAGATAGCTAGCTCACAGAGTATCTCATACTCCCCAAATACATGATTAAACAAATAAAAACATTAAATCAATGTCAACATGCTCCAGTGAACATCTGAATAGATCACAGTGTACATATACTCATAAAATAAACAAAAGCACATCAAGAAAACCATTTATAAGCCCGTGCTTTACTCTGCAACCTACCTCATACACACTTCTCAGGAACTGACAGTGTGCACTGCAAAAACTCAAAATCCTACCAAGTCTGTTTGTCTTATTTTTAGTCAAAATGTCTCATTCCACTTGATTTAAGATAAATTCACTTAACAAGTGACATTTCAGCAAGATGGAGGGACTTGTTTTAAGACAATGCATCTTAAATATCTTGTTAAGTCAAACAATCTTGAAATTATCTTGTTTTGAGTTGTATTTTACAAGAAAACTCAAAATAAGTTTAATACATCTCAAATTAGGAGGTTACATGAAAGCAAAAATCAATTTTTGAGTGAAAAACTGCTATTTTTTTTTAGCACATCTAGCTTATTTTAAGACACCTAAGCTTGACAATCCTGGTAAAATATAGCTTAAAATGAATTTTCCCAGCTAATTTTAAGATCTAAATATTCAAAATATCATATCTTATTTCAAGAAATCATACCAAGCCATTTTTAACTTTTTCTATTGGCAGATTTTTTTCACTTATTTCAAGGTAGAAGTTCCTTGAAATAATTTTTTCTTGTTTTGAGAGGGTCATTTTTTCCAGTGTGGCACCGATGCCAATTACACACTATACATCCAGAGAGGGCGCAATTGGGCCAACAACAATAAATGAAACCCAAAATACAGCAAGTGGAATTATTAACCATATATACACTGATCCAGCAAAACAACAAATGTTTGGTATGAGGACAGGCTGTACCAGAAGATTTCCATTCACACCTCTATGATTCATCATTCAAAGAACTGTAATTGAAGTAGTCATTACAGGACTTTGGACGTGCTCTTATTTGCACATGCTTTCACTGACACAGTGGGAATTTCTAAATTGTCCAGAAATGCTGTGCTATGTCCGCTGACTGTGCTTGACACATCTTAGGAATGATCACAATGACTCCATGCTACAGCCCAATCTGGAACCAACTCCTGCATCCTGTAAAAAATTCCCCAGCCTTTCAGAAACACCCATGAGAGCCCTGTTTATCTTTGCTTGATATAAGGGGCAGAGTGGCAGTCTGCAGCAGACTGAAGCGTACCTGTTGTATTTTGAACAGAACCACAAGTGCGTCCACTTTCACTCCACATCAGTCATGCAGAAACTATGAATTAGCCTTTAGGAGGCAGAGACGCACTAAGAGTGACTCACCACCCCTCAGTGTACCATGAGCAGTGAGTGGATACAGATCTAGCCAGCCATGAGAAGCTTCTGTCAGAGTCTCTGTTTCTTTGCTGGAAAGACAGGAAATGTGGTGGCGCGCTGACAGTTCCTAGAAGCATATTTATGGCCCTTTGAGAGAGTTACTAGGTGGAACAATGCCAGTTAGCATGTATACTAATACACAAGACGCAAACTGAAGCTAAAACTCATGTCCTAGTCAGCCAGTGTTCTGCAAGTCAAGAAGACATGTGAAAGCTATAGTTTTGGTGAAAATAGATCTTAAGCATATTTTATAAATGGGACATGCAGTTTGTTTAATTTTACAGCCAACACTGGATGGAAAAACTGCTCAATACCATCATGATAATGCATCCCACAGTTTAGCACTATTTTCATTTTCACTCTAAGTGCAACTTCACAATAGCATGTGATTACATCTTTGTTTATATCTAACAAACACTAAATGGAGCATATGGACACATATTGTCATATTAATGCCCATGATTTTGGACCATGTTGTCCACATTTGGTGGGAATGTTAGTGTGCCCAAACACTCTTGGCCACAGATGGCAGATAGCTAAAGCTTTTCACTGCATTCCTGGTTTCTCATTGTCCTGTCAAAAAGATGAAGAACCATTAAATCAAACACATTTTTAAGAGAATGAGTTCACAGCATTTCTGTAGACTTTAAACTACAGACAAATCCAAAAAACAACATAACCTGGCAGCTTGCTGACTAGATATAAAACTGTAAAAAAGTGTTCAATCCTCTCCTGAGTTTTTTTTTAATTTTTGTGTTTCTCTTGCTAAACTCTATTAGAGCATCAAACAAAATCTAACAGAAGATGAAGGTGACCCTATCAACTAGAAACTGCAGGTTTTAAATTATAATTGTCTGCGCTGAAGCAAAAAGGCTGTGTAATACCAACTGAGCCTGTATGAATAAACCCTCGTAGTTAAAAAATGTAAAAAAAAGTACTGACTGCTTTGATAACTGGAACTAGCCCTATTGGGTCAAATTATCCTCTAAATAGATCATTTTCAGAGGTATGAAGTTGGCTAAAAGACCTCACCAGTAACACGCTGTGCCAGAATCAAAAGAAATTCCAGAGGAGAAGAAGGAGAAGGTGATTGAAATATATCAGTGTGTGGAGGGTTACAAAGCCATTTCTAAGGCTCTGTGACTCTACAGATCCACAGTAAGAGAGGTTATCTTCAAATGGACAGAGTAGCCAGCCTTCCAAAGCTACTCCAAAATCATGGTGGCGATTCATCCCGGCGTCACAAAAGGTAAACATCCGAGGAACTGCAGGTCTGTCTCACCTCAATAAAGGTCAGTGTAAATGACTACACTATCCAACAAAAACTGGACAGAAATGGAAGGAATCCATGGAAGAGTGTTGCAGCTTAAACAAAAAGAGAATTAGAAGCTCAGCACCAAGGTGATCTTCTAAACATCTGGGAGAATGTTCTATGGATTGATGTCAATTTTTTTCCGAAGGTCGAGCTGTGTCTATTATGAGATACATCCAAAAAAAAAAAGAGAAATCAGGGCTTGTTGTTAACTGTGCTGTATGCCTGTTTGAACCGTGTTGTTGTTGATTGTGAGAGTGGCTGAATTCCGCATTTCAATGTGCCAAGGTTCCCTCTTTACAAGTTGAAACATGGAGTTTTGGAGTTGACTGACCTCCGCATTGTGAAAGTCAAGATCAGAGATTTCAGTCCTCACCATCAGAGCCTGACAATAACCATAATGAAGACTTTGTTGCCACAGCCGCTAAATGTTCATCAACTGATGGGGTCCTCTGAAATCTTCCTTTTGGCAATAGAAGGTGGGGGCAGGCCTGATAAGGGCCACATATAGGGATCATTATTGATGATCACACCCCTGGATGAAAACCATCAACCTCCCTATTCAGTGGAGATTACGCTTGATGAGATTATAGGCCATGTGTGAACGGGTTCACCGAGAGGGCATTTGTTGATGTCACACACTGAATGACAGGAGAGGTGTAATGTGCCTGAAATCTATGTTCACATTTTGTGTGCGTCGTCTCACAAATGTAATTTATGGTGCACTTTTATTGTACGGCTGTGGACATTTATGGACAACATGATGTATGGATAGTAAATGTACAAGATATTGTATGCTGACCAACCTCAGCCACTGCTTCGCTGCACTAATTAGATCAGTTCTCCTGCACAGTGCTGCAATCAGCTCGTTATTATTATTACAGTCATGGTGGCTGCTCAAAATATGTTGGCATTTGCATTTTTATTGTTTTAACAGAATTTTAATGTTGTAACAGAAGTTGTCTGAATATGGCCGTTCAAAATATGTCTTAATAAAATCTGTTTCTCCCCCAATGACATTGGCCTATTGTGCGAAAAACTAATAATTCCATTTTATATTAACAACAAAAATAACAAAATACATAGTGCATCTTTATACTTAGAATAATTCTGTTCATTAATTTAATTTTAACCATTAAAGCAATTTTTGTGATTATTTGTAGCAACTGCAAATAATGCAAATACCTACATTATCTGTAATTACCTGCACCATACTGATACCATCAGTGTTTTTGGTGCTAAACCTTTATCAGATAAAATGCCTAAAATGAGTAAAATAGCTCCTATAATACATGATAGGATAGTTGAACTAGTTGCATAGTTGACATTGTGGCAAAAAAGGACATTTTAAACCAATATCTGGGCTGGATTTGTTTGTTTCAAATCATAAATGTGGATGTACAGTGCTTAACAAATTTATTAAACCACCACCTAGTGTAATGTGTTTGCCACAGCTGCCCTAAATTAATAGTATTGCTGATTACCAAACTATTTTTTTATGTTTCTGTAATGTTTAGTTCGCCAGTATGTGTAAGCTCTTCAATCAAAACGATATCTTTCATGCTAAAAAAAATTATTGTTGTTATTGTTGTTATACATGAATTTTCAAATTTACTCTTTCCAAAAAAACTGAAAAAAATAGTAAAGCACTATTATTTCTTTGATTGAGATGCCAAATGACAGTTATTTGCTTGCATTCCTAAACAGAAACTTTTGTTCTAGTGGTTGTATGTTATTCTTGATTAATTTCAAAGAATTCCAGAGTATTAGCTCAAATTTGGATATAAAAACATGAATTTAGTTCGAAATTCCTCACTCCTGTTCAAAATGGAGAAGCGTAGGGAACTCACTGTGAAAGACAGAGTCCGAATTAAAGCACTTCATGATGCTGGATGCTCTTTGGAACAATTAGGGCAAAGCATAAAGTGTTCTCACAGTGTGGTCAAGAATGCCTTGGACTCAATTGCTAAGGAAGAGGTCGAAAACAAAAGCTAATTGAAGCAGATGTCAGGCACCTCAACATTTGAAGTACTAGAGACAGAAGGAAGACCACTGCTGATCTTCAGGCAGAGATTAATGCTTTTAGATCAGAATCTGGGAAAGTCTCCAGAATGACCATAAGCAGGAGGAACAAGGCTTAAAGGGAAGAATAGCTGCTAAGAAGCCTTTATTGAGGCCTGCAAACATTCAAAAACGACTAAAATTTGCCAGGGAGCACAAACACTGAACTCTAGATGAATGCAAGAAGATACTCTGGACGGACGAGTCCAAGTTTGAACACTTCTGTCAGCATCATCGTGCTTATGTCCACAAAAAAACTGGAGAACGTTTTGATGCTAGATGGGTTGCACCCACAGTGAAACAAGATTCCATTAAGGTCTGGGGCTCCATTTGAAACGGCATGGGCAAATTAGTTCAAATTGATGGTATCATGAACAAGAAAGTCCACCACAACATCTTGGTGCATCATGGAATCCCTTCTGGATTGAACCTGATTGGTCGTGGGTTCATATACCAAGAAGATAATAGCCCCAAACATGCTTCAAAGCTGCACAGAGATTACTGGACCAAGAAAAAGGAATCTGGAGTACTGGAACTGATAGACTGGCCAAGTCAAAGTCCAGACTTGAATCCTATTGAGCATATCTGAGATTTATTGAATTTGTATATAGAAAAGTTTTATCCAAAGCAAGTCTCTGGGTACAGCTAGAAACTATTTGAAACTCAACAACAAAAGAGACTACTGAAAAGTACACAAAAACAATGCCAGCAAGAATACAAGCAGTTATCAGGGACAAAGGAGGTCATACAAAATACTAAGATTTCTGGCTAATATATGTGAATAAGGACTATTTAGTTGTTCCAGTTTGTTATTTGCCTAATAAATAACAACACAATTTTAGGTTTCTAAAATATTTGTGTTTTCTCGTTCTGATGACAGGTGGTCTAATAAATTTGTTAAGTACTGTATGTTCCCACCATGTGCCAAAGATCATGAAACTTTTTTAAAAGAAAAGAAACTCTCTGAACAACACAGACAAGAAGTCAGTAAATTAAAATGAAATGTATCTAAAATTCATCACACTTTGTTATCTGAGAAATGTGAATGATTCACCTCTTAATTGCAAAGATCAGGCATATCAATGAAGGCATACTGTGTGAGCAATATTAGCTTCAAAGTCTGCTTATCGCAACTGGGAGACCTGCAATGTTTGTGATACTAATTAAATGGCAGTGTGGTGGAGCAGTGGTTAGCACTTTCGTGTCACAGCATGGAGTCCTGCTGGTTGGCTGAGATGTTTCTTTGAGGAGTTTGCGTATTTCTCCAGCCACTCCAGCATACTCCTACAGTTCAAAGACATGCATAGCAGTTGGAAATTGGTGATATTGGGCGTAGGCGTGAGTAGACATTGTTGCTTGTCTCTCTGTGTTAACACTGTGATGGACTGGTGACCTGTCCAGGGTGTATCCTGCCCTTCACACCATGTCAGCTGGGAGAGTCAGGATAAAGCTGGTATAGCTGATAGAAGGCTGGATGGATGTGCTTGATGGGAAGCCAGTGAGGGATCCTGATTTCCTCAGACCAAGAGGAACCGTGATGCTGTATCGATCCTGTCATTCAGTCACAACCACCAGCAGACGGAAGCATCATCACACACAGCTGCTCATTTCTCTTTTGTTTCTGAACTACAAACTATAGCGCAGTTATGAACCGAGTTCCAGCAATAAATATTTGAGCATCACATGTGATGACCTTGAGTAATACAAGAGAAATGAAGCACAGCATAGCTTGACAAAAAGCCTTGTGTTTCCACATCACTTCCTCTCTTATCAGGTAACAATAACGACAAAAGGTTTCAAGCCTCTTTGGAAAAAAAGGTCCACTTACTGTAGCTCCTTGTCATTCACATCAAGTGCTGTGGGTAGGGGCGCCCTCTCTACTGGGATAAGGTTATCTCGAATGGAAGAAATCCTAGGAGAGGCAGTATTGATCCAGTCCACAATTTCACACAAAGCTCTACACTCACCATAAAAATGTTGGAAGGAATACTGACATTGCGTCTCATTTGGGGCTTAACACAGAATTCTCAGGAGAAGCTGTCCAATGACTTTACTTATTTCTTATGCAGCCTCCCTTCGGGCCATATCATAAATGTCATCATATGCAAAGAAGGATTTCTGAATGCCCAGCTGTATAAATGGAGCTGAAAGGGCTGAACGCTCAGTCCCTTATCACTCAAAATGACCTTACCACCTGACACAGCAAAGGCTTAACTCTTAGATATAACCTTGACATTTCATTATATGCTATGATTGACACTTGACTATCTTGTTTTGCAGTCATGAAAAAAATAAAACACTATTAGCAATGACTGGTAAATTCTAAATGTATAAATTGAGGCTGCAAGCCGACCAACAAACCAACATTCCTCTGTTCAAAGTGGAGCCCATTTAGTGTAAAAAGCGTGAATTTTTTCACCTGGATAGCACTGTTATTGCATTGGATGGCCCACCACTTTAATCCATACTGTTGGATGGATTGCCATGAAAAGCCTACAGACTACAATCCACCAATGAACTTTCTTCTAATGGTACCAGCACATTACTATTTTTGATTTATTACCAAATACCTGAAAACCTAATAACAATCCTGTGAGCCTCAGCTGCACTTTCTGTCAAGTGCTAATTGGGTAATGCTAAGGTGCTAAACTAAGATGGTGAATTTATCTGCCAATTATCAGCATGTGCACGCTCATTAGCATTCAGCTCAAAATCTCTAAGTGCAATCTCGCAGAAACAGACTGTAGACTTTCATTTTTCTACAAACTGCAGAACAATAGAACAATGTACTCAAGTGATTACATCAGGACCAAGAAATAAAGGAATAAAAGGGTGATCAAAAAAGGCACTTACAATCCCAACAATAAAATGTTTCAGTTAATCAAACCCAGGTATCAATCATTTCATATCTGTGTAACATTCACTTAAACTCAACGATCAAAAGTGCTTTTTTAAAAATTACTTGAAAAAAACATGGCACATCTCAAAGACTAACGGCTGGAAAACCCTGAGTTAGAACTTCACGTTTGAAACTCTAAAGAGACACTGTGACATCTTATGCATGAATGTATGTACTTTAAAAATCAAGAGAAAAAGACATCTGATTTGCCTTGAAAACAGAGCAGAGGACTCAGATCAGCATTTCTTATTCAGGGACCATGAAACGGCTAGGCAACAAAGAATTTCAGGCCATTTTAGACCCCTAACTTGGACTCACTGTCACTGCAACCAAGACACACATCCCTGGGTTGTGTTATAAGGATTTCCCTTGGTGATGGATGAAAGACTCAAGAGAATTTCATATGGGAAGCTGTATTGGACCTGACCTTGAGAATCTGAGGAAATTATTTGCTGCTTTCAAAGAACCTGGCACAAAGAATAATATTAACATCTGGTGGATCAGAGATCACACTGAAGAGCATAATGCTGCCTGTGATGTTCTTGCATGAGATGTATTTAATTGAGGTAATCTGACAGAGTGTGTAAAGTTAAGGTCACACAGAAGAAAGTGAAGCTGGAGCGCTATGCTGCACTAGCTTTCCTGATCATAAATTTTCATGTTTTTCAGTGATACTCTATTAGGAAGTAGCTAAAACAAGCTTAGGTGTTCATTACAGTTTTTCTCCACATACTTACATTTTCTAATCAACTAGAAAGAAACATTGCTGTAAAATGTTTGCATGCAAGTTGTAATTTCTTAAAGGGCAACCGCTTGAGACCTCTTCAGATTGATAAATGTTTAAATCAAAGTAGCCTGCAAGCAATTAGTTGAGCAACTTCGCAACATGGTTTATTAAGCCCTGTGTAAAATTCTGTACAAGTGTTTTCTCCAAATAAGCCTTTTATAAAGTAGATTTTGAGATGGTACCAGTGTTATTAGAGATCTTACATTCAATAAATCAAAGCCACAGAGCTTAACTCGAGCTTTCAGCTGACATACTAATGTTGATAACCAGCAGCTGACTTGTTGTCAACCTCTCATATAAATTAATAAATTGTATTTATTCTAATGCATTTTCCCTCAATATATTACTCTCCCTTAGCTTTACTGAATGCAAAATAACTCGTTCTCTATCCTTTCAAATACACAGCATTTTCTTGTTCTTCAAAGACACTATTTTGTTTGGGAATACAGTGGAGATTTCACATACCAAGATACAAAGAGTAGCCCACTCAGTAAACAACAGGCTCGCAAACATCCCAAGAGTTTCATTTTGTCCGCTAGCCAATGCAGAGGCATTAATTAACTGCAGATGATTACAACTGTCAGTGATATTGTCGCAGTTTGCCACATACCTAGTTAAAACTTTCACCTCTCAGGGTATAGCTTCCTAAGAGGATAACGTACCTGATTAAAATAACAACTTTCCAGATTCAAATAAATCAGAAATGGAATAAAAAGTGAACTATAAAATCAATAAAGGGTCACTGTTGCTCATTTTACCATAAAAATATGAATAATTCACCCTATTAAACCATCTCAAACTGCCGCCTGTCTTTTATTATCTCTTTACAATTGTCATTTTTCAAAGGAATACTTGTAATATAACAAATAGAACACTCAGCATTGCAACCTCAAATGACCCGGTTATATGATGATAAATTAAAGGACTTGTGAGTGCTTGTCCTATTACATATAATAAAATGGTCTGTTAATTATACGCTGTTGCTGGATTGTTTTCTTTTGTTGATATAAAGCAAGCAGCATGGCCATAGGATGGGATCTAAATAACTTTTGACCTCCATTTCTGAAAGAATCAGATGAATGAAGGTTACAGTGTAAACCAGATCATCTTCAACATACTATTTGAACTGTTCTCTAAAGGCTAATTTTGTTCGTCATTCCTCTACCATCAGTTCATGACTGTTCATTACAGATAAGTGTGAGCCAATGGAACTGTGTTTCCAAAGAAGCCAGTAAGCGCGCCTAATCCTATTTTAAAGAGCTCAACTGGGGGAAGCTGGTTAATATCCACTTCAGCCAGAACCAAAGCCTGGAGGTGCTGGTGCTCCTCTAGACCCGGCAAATCTGGACCAGAGAGACGAAGTGTAGCTGAACGGCAAGATGCAGATGGTCTCACGGGCTATTCAGCGGGTGCCACAGTGGAGCTTCACTGGAGGCATCAACAGTCTACTTGTAAATACATTATGTGTGGCCAACACTGGAGGCGAGGATGAGATCATGGAAGGCACAGACGAGGGGGAAAAAAAGAAAGATAAACCGCACTTTAGGCAGAAGAAGGAGAAAAAGGACAAACAGCCAAGGCCAATTAGAGTAAGACGGCAGTGGTGGCTGGTGAAAAAGTTTCAGGGTGGTTCTGTTTAATATCAATCAATGCAGTACTCATCCTAGTCCTGTGTAATCCTGTTAAAGAAAACAACACATAACATAATTTAGGAAGTAATTACAAAATAAAAGAAGTGAACAAAAGATCAGAAGAAACTGCCATAGAAATGTAAATTAATATATATATTAGTGTTACAGGAGCTTATGTTAAAGCTGCAATAATCCACTAATATTCTTTTAATATTAACAACAGATGAAATGTTTATGTTACTTTTGATCACAAACCAATGTTTAATTATCACTGTTTAAATTCCCCTACATTCATTGAGTTTGGTTTTACGGACTATTGATTTTAACAAGTTTTGATGAACTCGATGTCTGCAACCAGTCTAGGACTAAACAGTAGACAGAAGTTGGTGGTAAGCTGGTGAACATATCCTGTAACCACTAAAAATTCAGATAATTCCCATAGGGATTGGTGGAGACCAAACCAGAGCAAAAAGTCGAGGTAATAAACTTGCTGCTTGTCCCAAATCTGCAGATTCCTGTTAAATCTGAATTTTTCAATGCATCAGTAGATAATCTTAAATGTAATCTTCTATTCTGATGAATATTAGTAGCTGGAAATAAGGCTAGAGATGTATGGTGAAGATAGGGAAGATTAAAACAACAAATTATACATGTCTCCAATTAATTAAAGCCAGGCTGGGAAATATAGTGGCCATTTTGCTGTTGAAAAATGATGAATGCCATGAGGTAAAAGAAACTTTGATAGCAATTTTACAATCCTGTCTGTCATATCATTAATCATTATACTATCGCATATTGTTGCAAAATCAGAGGAAATATCATTGAAGCTCCCAGCATGTGACCAAAAGTGCTCTGTGGGTGAAGCAGTATTACACCTAGTTCTTGTCATGTTTTGTGGGAAATGCATCGGTTTACCTTCCAAATCACAATGTGCTATCTAGTGAAAAACAGATCAAATATTGTTTCCTTTGGCAATCAACCAATAAGTTCTGTACTGATTGGTTAAATTTCCGTAACAGGCACACAGCTTGAGTATTTTTTTTGGCTGAGTTCCAGCACTGAACCATGTTATTCGGGGTAATATCTTCAGAATACTCACTGAAAAGTCTGCAGCTTGCTAAAAAATACTAAAAACAAAAATCCAGTCTTTTACACACCATTAAATACTGTCCTCACTTCTAAAACACCACCCTCAGTTGGGTGGTTCCTCACTTTGGTCCACACTGAAATATTTGAAGTACTGATTAATTCCCATTGGAATTTGTGAGAATCCATGGCTCCTAGTTGATGTAAATTGATGATCCATGACATTTTAGTTCGTTATTCAACAGCTACAACTATCTTGGCTACTGTTGGATGGTTTGCTCTGAAATTCGGCACACACATTTGATCTCCATCTAGCTCCGTCTTGTCAAAATGTTATCTTGTGGGATCCTTTGGTTTGCGAAAGTAGTATCGAATTATTGACCTGCACAACCAATACCTTTTCTACCAGCTTCAACTGGACTTTATTTAGTGCAAATTAGCACCATGGCGATAAACATTAAGCTAGCTTTACTTAAGCTTGCTAGATTTGTGACAGTACGCATATCAAAATGCAGTCAGGGACAAAAATGTGTGGGATCAAATTTAACCCATGGTCTTATCACAAGATTAACAAGAGTTTCTCTTTATCCTCCTGACAAAACTAAATCCCAAGTTTAACAATTACTATGAGCTCTTAGTGTGTCCACAAAGTGTTTTCTTAAAGCATTGCTGTTTTTTTATGTTTCAGTTTGTCATTGTCAAAGCTGAAATATACATTTGTTGCATACTGCAATTATATCAAAGGTCTGCATTTTAATGAACCAAGAGAACTAAACTGAGGCCCACATTAAAGCTGTGGTCATTCACAGACTAAAAGTTTGGAAGCAAGGTCAAAACAGGCCAAACATTTGGAAGCAACTTTAAGTTTCTGTTTGCAATGTCTTTCTTAAAAAGGTTAAAATAATGAAAATCAGTATGAATTCTTTAAATTTTGGGATGTATTTTCCGGATAATCAGACTTTGCTTTCATTAATATGCACCATTTTCCACAATTGACCTTTAGGTATACATTGTTACCAGAAAATTGCTGAATAAATGTTAACCAAAGAAGGTGTTAGTTTTAGGGTTGAGACTATTTTCAAGAATCACAACTTTAGTGCACAAGTAAAAAAACAAATCAGTTTGCATTATTCACTTTAGCTATTTGACTTTTGAGAGTTTGCACACAAAAATCTTAATAAAGCTCAACCGAGTCCATATCTCAACAACTACCACAGAAATGGCTAGAAAGAAACAGCTGAGTATAGAAACAAGAGTGCAGTTACAAATACCTGATAACTATAGTAAAATGTATTTGGATGAGTCTATGATAATTTTTTGTACAAAACTGATCTTGCTTCCAAACTTTTGGCCAGTAGTGTACCTATAACCACATTTTGTAATGGCTGATTTCTCTTCTTCACTAAATGCCTCCCTAAATCTGTAGGAATTTACTCTTCTGTTTAGCTAAACTGACAACTTCATGTTTGTATGTCACATTTTGTGGGGCCATAAGGTGGACGATATTGTCTTCTTTCCTTTAGGGTTACAGAGAAAACAAAACCCACAATTTTTTAGAAATAAAGGATTAGGATTCTGGCATAATCTTTACAGACTTTATCACCATCTAAAGTGCTGCCACTTCTTATACCACCAGGACAGAAAATTTCCCTTTCTGCAGAGCACTCATCTCATAACACAGTGCAAGGACTGCATTTGCATGTTTCGAGGGGTGACAATGTCATTTGCATAAATTTAATGAGTCTTTCAAAAGAAAAAAGAAAAAACACTGTGGATACCTGCGGAAACAAGCTGACATTGTTCAAAGGGCTTTTTCCCCCTTATTACTCACAATATTGGCCTTGGCTTGCAGACAAAGCACTGCTACACAGATAATCAGGAGGTTTGACATCTTTGTCCCAGAGAGGTTGTTTTCTTTGCAGGAAAAATGTGCACAGGAGATGGAATTTCATCCCCTTCTAAATGGGTGACATAGATAGTTAGGATGATACCGGTATGAGGACTTGTTTTCTAGGAGGTGCTGGCAATCACCCGTCACTAAGGCTAGTGTGTTACCGCTGGCAACGCAAGGCACCCCAGTCTGTGGTATTTTGATGAAAGCAGTTCAACTGTCAGCAACAAAATGGGCAAACTAATTACCAGTGTAAGCTGATTTCCTGGTTCAAGCTCTCCACAGCAGTGGTTCTCCCCAAGCACTTGGGTATGATTGTTAGACTGAGAAAAGGTACATGTTCTGGGTAGATCCACAAGAGACTGTGTAAATGAATGGGATTGAGTGTATGGAAATGAAATAAATGTGCTCCTCTTATTGGGAATAGCTCTGTGAATTCCAATGAGACAACGATGGTCTCTGTGGCAACGACAGTGAGGATTTACATCTCCGTACTTCCTCTCTGTCAGTCAGGCTTCTACTGTGATTCTATGACGCGATGCCACACAAGTTAGCAGAAGCCTTTTTGTCTTCATATCATGAGATATGAGATGAAAGTCTATGCAAGCACGTCAAAGATGCCATTTGTGAAAACTGTGACTATACCTCGCCGTGGTCATTTATATTTTCAGCAGCTCATCTTGTTTGTGTAGCTATACTCAGCAGCACATTGCTCTCCGTGCTGAGTCATTTATTAAATACTGATGAAACAATGGTGACACATAAGCTCTCCTTTGTCAGGCCTGAGCTAAGTTAATTAATTAGCAATCCATGCCACTGTGCCAGGAGGTTGTTGATTGTATCATTCTAAGCCGTCATCCTGTGTAAATTGACTGAGATTGAGATCTAACAAGGCTTTGACCTGGATCCCTCCCTAACAACCTGATGTGTGAAACACTGATGAGGGGATTTAGCTGGAGGAGGCTAGAGGACATGTTATCTTTAGCCATGCCATCAGCTCTATTATGCAGCAGTGGACAGACACTCTCTTATGTGTAACTGTATGCAACCTTGCAAAGTGTGTCCTTTTAAGCTTCATTGCTATGCTTTCACGCATCGTGTGAAAGACATGACATGAAAGATGCCACCACGCTACCTCAAACACAATTAAAAGACGGTGTTGAAGTTTATGCTTCAGTTCTAACTTTGCCTTCCACTGTGCCCTTTAGTTTTTCAGCTTGTTCCCATAGAGACGATTTCTGCTGAAATATTTCAGTCAGCATTGCAACAACTTTGAACTCTTTAAAATGTCATTCATTTGCAGTATACGTCTTGTGACCTGTTTTTCTTTATAGAAAAACACAAGAAAAAGAAAAAAATACATCTGGGCTGCTGGCTCCATATCCTCAGAAGGAAAAAATGACATTGGTGGTCACACCAAAGTGGTTTGTGAATGCATTGCCACCTCCTTGGGCCACCCACTGCTGTAAGGCACAGTAACTGTCGAGTGAGCAGGGGCCCCAGAGAGAGGTTAGAAGTCTGTTCACTCTCATTTCACATGCTCTTGGCCAGAATAAGAGGCACAGCAGGTCCCCTCACATGCCTATACACAGTGACGTGAAGAAATGTGTTCAAGGCACTGTGCAGTGCTACATAAAACATTTTATCTGAAACCAGGGTTGTACATTTATGCTGGAAGCCACACACAGCCTATATAGTGTATGTGGAAATTCCAGTAGTATTTTTAAATACATTTTCAGTCAATGATCCAATACTATTATTACAGTCAAATCAGTGGGGTCTGAAGGTCTAAGGGTGTACTATCCAGTGAGTTTAATGGGTCAGTGAGGTATGCTGAGCCTAAAGCGGGAGTTTTCACCGTCATCGAGGTGGGTCTCTTTTAACCTGCAAGATCACCATGGTAACTTATGTAGTGCTGCTAGCCTGCCCTGAAGGAGGTTCTGTTCAGCATTTAGGATTTAAATTGGCTGTAAGAAGTGTAACATTTTCAACAATTCTTTTTCGGCCAATATTCTCTATGAGCAAAACAGATTCTCAGTTCAGGGAATATGTCATACTGTAAACCTTTTAAACGTATGTTACTAATTCCACCTAATGAAGCCTTGCTTGTAGAGAAGGGAAACTGTGTACATCGTGTTGCCAAGGTAACCCATATGTATTATTTGGGGATGCAGGAAATGCATAAATATGTTTTTATGCTTTGTCCTGATTTGCTGTAAAGGTTCAATAAATATTATCAATTTCACTTTGATTTGGCAAAACATGTCCTTCATTTTGGGTCAATGTCAGACCTAAATGGACTTGTTGGGTGTTGTGTTTAAATGTGTAAAGCATAAATTTGCCAGCTCTGATATGCAGCTGATACCAGTGGCATTGAAAGTACACTGAGAGGTAAAATAAACATTCTAACTTGAACAATGAACACTTTTTTCACCAGCATTCCTCTCTTTTGCGTCATTTACAGTAACATCATTTTTGACCACTCACGCCTCTATATTATAAGAACCTGTTTCTCTTGGCTGAAGTAGGCAGCATACAAATAGTCTATTTTGTGTTAAAGACTCAAATGACGCATCAAACAAGACTTTTTATGTGAGCGCGCACGCAGCCTGATGAGAAAAATTTAAGAAAGTTGATAACCACAGTCATAATAATTTTTGTCACTGATTTGAGTTTGGTTGAGTCAGATTAGAAAAGGAAAGTCCAGCTGTCTGAAACTTCTTCAGATACCTCTCATAGTGTCATACAGTTCATACATACACACCCATATTCCAACAAGGAGAGGTGCATATTTTTAGGTACACCTCATTATATAATGTTTTTTCAGTGCAGGATAAGCAGGTTCTCAAGAATTATCAGTGTCAATATGCAATGAAATGTTTGCTACACTAATTTACCAGTTTAATTCTAGTGAAAACCAATTCAGTCCAACACAGCAGGGCTATAGTAAAGTTGATCTCCAAGGATCCGACTAATTCACAGTGTCTGCCAAGATTGTTTTAGAGAGATGTTGATTCAACTTTATGATCGTATCGAAGGCTACAGTTTGTGGTACAATTACATACAGTACTGTATATACAATACTGTATAGCCTTTCTTTCTTAAACTAAAGAGTAAATCAGGACCCTAACCATTAGCAGACGAATCAATAATGAAAATAATTGAAAATAATTGCTGGCTGCAGGTGATCTAAAAACATCTGCCACACTTCAAGTGTTTTCAATGACCTTTTCATAAAGTACTAATTTATTCTCCATGTTATGCTGTGATAACAATCATGTATGCTGGCTGCATTGTATTTACAGGCAACACGCTTACAAGTGATTGAAGTGCAGATTAAGTGCATTTAGGTGTTGCACAGAGAGCGTAAGCAGGTAACTGAGGTGATTGGCTGAGTGTTTATGCTAAGTTATTTTAGGCAACAATAACACATGATCATGATTTCATTCACAATAATAATTTTAAGCCAAGACCACAATCGTTCTCTAATCTTTACCAAGTGCTTCCAATGCCAGTAAACCGAAAAACAATTGACACCGCTGCTTTGAGCAGATATTATGTCATAGAATTTGATATTTTGGTGGCAAACTAGTTAAATTTGTTGTCAATAAACAGTATGTTTAGCATTAACAATTTGTAACTTTCCTGATTAATGTCACGTTAATTAAAACAACAGGCTCATTTTGTGCAGTGACACAATTTTACCTTCACAACATACTTGTTGGAGGAAGTTAGTTGTATACAGTATAAATGTAATTTTTAGAAGGCGCCTCAAGGGATGAAAATGGACTTACTGTCTTATTTTAGCAGTACTCAACCATTTTAAAGAAAACAGAATCTAATTCCAGTTAACACTGCAACACACACCTGCCTGAGGTACATTTGTTGTGCTAATTAATAATAATATAAGAAGAAAATCTGCAACTTTCTACACAAGAAAAGTGCACAAATGTTTTTAGCCTATACTGAAAGGCCATCCTGAAAGGCTTACTGAGGAATAAAACATGAAACCAAAATAGCTGAAAGTAAAGTGTTGTCTTAAATACCTATATACACCGATCAGGCACAACATTATGACCACCTGCCTAATATTATGTTGGTTCCCTTTATGCTGCTAAAACTCCTCTGACCCAGTGGGGCAAGGACCTTTGGGGACGTCCTGTGGTACCAGGATAGTGGCAGTGATTTCTGTGGGTTGTAGGGTGGGACTTATCTAGATCAGGCCTTTCCTGGCACATCCCACAGATGCTCAGTAAGATTTGGATCTGTGGAGTGTGGAACCCGGGTGAACACCTTAGTGTTCTGTGCAGTTTTTTGTGGTGTGCCGGGGCACATTGTCCTGCTGAAGGTGGCAACTGACATCAAGGACTGCTGTTGCCATGGGGGGTTGCTTTACCTGCAATGTTTAGGTGGGTGGTACATGTCAAACATCCACATGAATGTCAGGACTCAAGGTTTCCCAGCAGAACGTTGCATTACAAGAAGATGATCAATGTTATTCACTTCACCTGTCAGTGGTCATAATGTTGTGCCCAATCGGTGTATATAGGTATGTCAGGCAACACTTGGCCTTCAGCTATTTTGGTTTCATAACGTTTTATTCCTCAGTAAGCCTTTCAGTATGCCTTCATTTTTCGATGCCACCATTACGAAAGCATTTCTGGTTTACTTTACACTGAAGTTGTCCTGTGGACTGATGTTAATCATGTTCTCCCACATGCATAACAGGAGGTACATCCTAATGATATATAGGAAAGTCAAGGAAATATCAATGTAGGCTACTGCTGTTATAATTTAATTGGTTTGGCTGCCTCACTGTATGTGCTTATATTATATTATTTGAGTCAGTATGTGATTAGTCTCCCATAGGCTCTGGTGTCTAGCTGAGCTGAAAAATCCCCTGTGCTTCCTGCAGAGAGACATCAAACTGAATTGGACCCAATGAAACGGGCTGCTTTAAACTTCACAAAATATCTAACAGTTTAACCTCACAGTAAGGTCCGTGGGTGATTAATTCTGACCCCCTTTACTGTTACAATTGTTCACCTCAGGGGGTGGAGAAGGGAGTTGATGTGGGGTTTGGGGGAAGTGTCTACCACAAACCCATGACCCTTTTTAAGTGATTAGCATACTTCAAGGAACACTGGGCAGTTATGTAGGATTTTAACATTAAAGCATTTGTATGGCATGAAAGAATAATAGCATGTATGTGCTTTGGCATTTTTGGCATATTAGTCAAATCAAGTCACATGTACCTGTAAAGCACAACAGAAGCACAACAGAAACAACAGAAGTTGAACCGGTGTGCTGTATAATTACAAATAGCAACCTATTAGACATAAACACAATGACTAAAAGGCAAAGCTGAAAAAAACACTATAACATAAAGAAAAATAAAAGATACAACACATTAAAAGACAAAGTCAGGGTGTCAAGCTCTACTTGCATTAAATATGCAGTGCATTTGGAGTTTATGTCTCAGCAGCTCTTACACGAAAAGGTAAACTGTTGTAGAGATCAGGAGCAGCAACTGCAACGGCTTAATCACCTCTGTTTTTGTGTCTACACCGATCAGACATAACATTATGACCATCTGCCTAATATTGTGTTGGCCCCATTTATGCTGCTAAAACTCCTCTAACCCAGTGGGGCATGGACACAGAATGTCCTGTCACCGTAATAGTGGCAATGAATTCTGTATATTCTGAATATCTAGATCAGGCTTATCCTGGCACATCCTACGGATGATCAGTAAGATTTGGATCTGGGGAGTATGGAACCTGGGTGAACATCTTAGCTCTGTCATGTTCCCTGGGCCACTCCTGAGCAGTTTTTGCAGTGTGTCGGGGCGCACTGTCCTGCTGAGTGTGGCAACTGGCATTGAGGACTAATGTTGCCATTGGGGGTTGCTTGACCTGCAATGTTTAGGTGGGTGGTACATGTCAAACATCCACTATTCACTTCACCTGTCAGTGGTCATAGTGTTATGGCTGATTGATGTAGATCTTTGAACATCTAAGAGTCCCTGGTTGGTTGACCTCCCACTGCATTGGGGTATAAAAATGTAAGAGATCTGCTAAATGAGAAGGTGCCAGCTCAATAAAAAAAAACAAAAAATAAACAATAAAATCTCAAAAGCTTAAATCCATCCACGTTTTGACATCTTTTAGGCAGCCATAGCTGCTCGCGAACCTTGCAAGACAGAGACAAAAAATAAAATATAAGGCGATGTCTGCATGACATCACTGTGAGGTGATCTGTCTGATACATATTGACCGTTGGGACCTTTGTTTTGGAAAAGCAGAGCAACTTGTCAAAACACAGAACATTGTTCTGGACTCCAGTGTATTATTTTGACTGGACTTATTTTGGCAGCTGGCAGCAGTGTGGCCTTACCAAATATGAGAACTGGGGACAAAGTGAGCAGCAATGCAACCTTGGCTTTATGCCATCCTACACTAGAAAACCAGTGGTTTACACAGCTACTCATGACAGGACAATTGTACAAAACAAATTGAATTCAAGACAGTGTGGCAAACAACCAGCCACTGATTGTAAAGAGATGATGAAAAGACATCGAGTTCCTGTTCTTTGGGTCTGCCCTAAATCATCCTCAATGTTTTATATAAAGGATTTAAAAATAACATGTCTGACGATTTTGAATGAAAATGAAGCAATTCAGGATATTTATTTCTTCAAAGTGATGACCTATTACTGTCTTACTGTATCACTGGGGGAATAATCAGATAAATTAGGATAATGGCCTCATAAAAACCTTGGAAGTTCAAACTCTTGTGTGAAACATCATGCCACCTACATTCAAATGTAAAAACTCACTTTTTGAAAGTATTAATGTCCTTGTGTCAAAAACAGCCATGACACAAATTAGTACTGTGACATTGATGATCAGCAGCAATATCAAAAATATATCCAGTCTGCAATAGCTTTGCACTTGATAATCCTCCACTTTTAACAAAGTACTTGTATGATCGAACAACATCTAAAAGCTCCTCTTCTCACACCTTTTAGAGGCTGACATTGAACAGTCAAGAATTTCTCTAACATTTTAAACTCAACAAGCAAGCAAACATTCCCATTTCACACAGCTGAGAGAGTATACAAAACTCAGTGCACCAGTTCAATGCCTTTGAGAAGAGACTGTCTAGGTATGTACCGTTAACCCATTCTGTATGATTCAGCGCATCTTAATACTTTCTACAATGGGGATCTTTTCTTCCTGCATTCAAGCAATATTGCCTTCAAATGCATTTGGACATATCAGCTAGTTCATTTGAAGCTTGATACCCTTTAACCAAGTAAAATAAAATGCCATGCTTGGGATAATTCTTTATTTTCCACCCATTATCTATACACCGCTTAATCCTCTGTAGGGTTATGGTGGCTGGAGTCTACCCCAGCTGACATAAAGCGAAAGCAGGGGACACCCTGTACACACTTGCATTCACACCTGCAGACAATTTTGAATCACCAATTAACCTCAGCATGTTTTTGGATTGTGGGAGGAAGCCGGAGAACCTGTCGAGGGAGAACGTTCAAACTACACACAGAAAGATCCCAGGCCCAGGTCGCGAACCGAGGTATTTTCGAGCTGTGCAGAGACAGTGCTAACCACCAAGCACTGTGCAGCTCAATTTTTATCTGTAAGAAAAATACAAACGGAAATATAAAATAAAGCCCTGGATGCTTTATCTTTACTGTCACATGGCTTACATGCTAATGGCCTGAAGGAGACACACCATTTAATTTAATAAATACTTGAAAACCCGAAATCATTTCAAGATTCATTTAAAAGTAACAAGTTTTTATTCATTAACTTAAGACAAAGTGTTAAATTACCCAGCACAAATCAAACTGCATTCATGCCCACTGAATGGAAACTAAGCATCCAGATGGACCGCGCTCTTCTATTTCAATCCTTAGCCCTGCAGCTTTGCCGTATTAGCAACAGGTGAGTTGCAATGAGCTGCAGATTACACAGGCTCTATTTGCATGTTGATGAGTGGCAGGTTACTGAAGTGTGAAGTAGCTGAAGGCCTTCCAGCTGGATGCTGTCACATGTGAGAGGACTGTTAACACTGTGTGAATTTAAGCACTAACAACTTGCAAATAAACACCACAATATGAAGGCGGACACTACATTCCTCTGCACAGTCCCTTTAATCCTTCTAAATGTATACATATAAATGGAATATCGTATTAGCTATGGCGAAATCAACACAGCCTCTATTCACGAGTTTACTTCTCAGAGACATACTAGCTACTATGTGCACGGATATTTGTTTTACTTGTTTCTGCTAGCTCAGTCAGTGTTTTTTATCATTGATTTCTTATGTGTAGTTTCATGATATTGGTTTTTAATGATTTTGAGATTCAAACACAAAGTATTGTGGGTAACTACCAGAAAAAAATCTACAGTGTCCTATTAAATGAAAGACGTGTGCAAGAGTAAAGGTCACAAAAGTAGCCCTCCAGCATTTACAAATTCCAAAGCGGGCAAAGCTTTAAGCCTCTGCAGATTTCTCAGAAAAGCATGTTAAAATCTGTAAGTGTGTGAGGGCACACATTGGGGCTGAGCCCTTCTGACTTCAGTTTCTTTACTCTAAAAATTGAGAAAAAAAAGGATGTTGACTGCATTGATTGATATAATTTAACTGTTTTAATTGAGCTGTTGGTTAAACATTCAAATCTCATGCTAGTTCTTGAGAGACAAGCGTTGGACTTGCTGCTCAGTGGCTGTTGTTGTACCTGTAGAGGAAAACATACACTATATTGCCAAAAGTATTCGCTCACCTGCCTTGACTCGCATATGAACGCAAGTGACATCCCATTCCTAATCCATAGGGTTCAATATGACGTTGGTCCACCCTTTGCAGCTATAACAGCTTCAACTCTTCTGGGAAGGCTGTCTGTAAGGTTTAGGAGTGTGTTTATGGGAATTTTTGACCATTCTTCCACAAGCGCATTTGTGAGGTCACACACTGATGTTGGACCAGAAGGCCTGGCTCTCAGTCTCAGCTCTAATTCATCCCAAAGGTGTTCTATGGGGTTGAGGTCAGGACTCTGTGCAGGCCAGTCAAGTTCATCCACACCAGACTCTGTCATCCATGTCTTTATGGACCTTGCTTTGTGCACTGGTGCACAGTCATGTTGGAAGAGGAAGGGGCCAGCTCCAAACTGTTCCCACAAAGTTGGGAGCATGGAATTGTCCAAAATGTCTTGGTATGCTGAAGCATTCAGAGTTCCTTTCACTGGAACTAAGGGGCCAAGCCCAGCTCCTGAAAAACAACCCCACACCATAATCCCCCCTCCACCAAACTTTACACTTGGCACAATGCAGTCCGACAAGTATCGTTCTCCTGGCAACCACCAAACCCAGACTCGTTCATCAGTTTGCCAGATGGAGAAGCGCGATTCGTCACTTCAGAGAATGCGTCTCCACTGCTCTAGAGTCCAGTGGCGGCGTGCTTTACACCACTGCATCCCACGCTTTGCATTGCACTTGGTGATGTATGGCTTGGATGCAGCTGCTCGGCCATGGAAACCCATTCCATGAAGCTCTCTGCTGAAGCACTGTTCTTGAGCTAATCTGAAGGCCACGTGAAGTTTGAAGATCTGTAGCGATTGACTCTGCAGAAAGTTGGCGACCTCTTGGCACTATGCTCCTCAGCATCCGCTGACCCCGCTCTGTCAGTTTACGTGGCCTACCACTTGGTGGCTGAGTTGCTGTTGTTCCCACACTTCCACTTTCTTATAATACAGCTGACGGTTGACTGTGGAATATTTAGGAGCGAGGAAATGTCACGACTGGATTTGTTGCACAGGTGGCATCCTATCACAGTTCCACGCTGGAATTCACTGAGCTCCTGAGAGCGACCCATTCTTTCACAAATGTTTGTAAAAGCCGTCTGCATGCCTAGATGCTTAATTTTATACATCTGTGGCCATGGAAGTGATTGAAACACCTGATTCTGATTATTTGGATGGGTGAGCAAATACTTTTGGCAATATAGTGTATGTTGGAAGGAAGGACAAAGCCAAATTACATGATTGGTCACTTATACTCACATCCTACATCCAGCAGAGCAGACTAGCTCAGAGAAAGCTACATTCTTCTCATGTTGATGACACATTTCCCTTGTTTTCATAGAGCAAGGATCTGGTAGTTAACACTCTACTGCTGCAATTTACGTTGTGATAATGACACTTATTATGTCACATTATGCATTCAGGAGATCATATATGCTTTTTTTTATGCAATTAAAAAAAAAGTCTTTTTCCTCACAGAACCGACGAACATGAATACACATGTTCACAGATGAAGGAATGTATTAGCATGCTAATAATATTATGTTTAGTCAGGTTATGTGATTTCCTTCTAATGAAACAGTCATAAGGTTAGTCAACACGATGTTACCATCAGATGTTACCGTCGCTCATCGAATACAGACCAATACAGCTACTGTAGCTGACTGTAGCAAATTCAATCATACTGTGGGGGGCTGCATAACATGTTTAGTTATGCGTAAGTGTGTGTGTGTGTGTCTACTCCTTCATGTTATATACCTATTTCCACTGTACTGCAGCTGTTAGAGGTGCTATGATTTAGATTTAGATCAGAGTTCACGGTCCTGACAGCATGAGGAAAGAAGATCTTCCTGAGTTTCTCTGTGCTCACCTTGATTTTGCCCAGTCTCTAACCAGAGCATAACCACTCCCACTCAACTAGTCTGTCGTTAGGGTGGTGGGGGTCTTTCACAATCCTGCTTGCCCTGACCAGCTTTCTCTTAGTGTAGATTCCTTGGAGGATGGGGAGCGCTGTGTCCACTGATCTCAGCACCCTTGGCAGGGTTCTCCAGTAGTGGGCAGTGCTGTTTCCATACCACTGGGCAATGTTCCTAGTCAGTGCACTCTCCACCACACCACTCCAGAGAAAAAGTCCTCAGGAGCTTCAGCTGTCTGAGGTGATAGAAATGCTGCCTAGCTTTTTTCCTTTTTTACTCTCTGACGTATTATTCTGTGTGTATCATGTTTCTCCAGCTACAGGGAGTAAGGAGGAATGATACCCTTGATAGGCGACCAAAATGAAACGTACCATCACACCGAATAAAATTACAGATTTCTGTGCATCTGAACGTTGGAAACATTTGTGATAACATAGGTATACAAGTCAACAAAGCATATACCATGGGCACCCGTATAGCTCAACGGGTTAAGCGGACGGCCCATGTACAGGGGTTGGTCCCTGACGCAGCGGCCCGGGTTTGATTCCCGCTTGTGGCCCTTTGCTGCATGTCTTCCCCCCACTCTTCTCCCCTGTTTCCTGTCTGTCTCCACTGTGCCTATCCAATAAAAAGCAGAAAAGGCAAAAAAAAAACAAAAAACAAATTGTATGCCATTAATCTAGTCGTTTTTATACAATTTATTGTATTTTAAAACCTGTAAAAGTTGTAAATCAATATTATGAATAATGCCAGTCGTTGATTTTGCATAGTAAAGAAAAGTATAGAAAAGCTATAAACATTCGCTCTTTTAGAATATTCAGTGTCAAGTTATGGTTTAATACAGTAACTTTGTTGAGAAGCAAATTAAATAGATTTACTGAAGCTTGAGTGCACTGAGATACTTAAAAGTTAGAACTTTACAATGGTTGTTACACATTGATGCTTATGATTATATTCATAATAAAATACTTTATGATATTACATAATATATCTTTTCTTTCAATGCTTAGATTTGGTTATATCCAGATGCTAAAACCTTTATGGAACATTGGTATTCTACTTAAAGTGTAAAGCTGTGCAACAATGTGTGATGATAATGTTAATTTTACAGTCAGTTACAATATCCAAATAAAACAATATCACTGTTCATTTTTTTGTGACAACATAGGGTAGCATTATGATGGGGGTAGGCAAGAAGGGAGCCTCCCAGCATGCACTGGGGCTACATACTTAGGGACGTACATGTAGAGTTATTTCTGTGTAGGCTTAATGGGATTGACATATTTGGCTGAAGATGTACTTCAACATTCCCGTGTACTATTGTTAAGAGGAGAATGATGGCATCTTTCACATCTAAAACTCATGCCAATCATAAGCCTGTATGTCAAACCCCCTCTTCTTTGCAAATAATGTTCCTTTAAAATAGGCTATCTTCACATGATAATGAAGCATTTCAATAAAATCATTTATACTCATAAAGTGAGGACATAATATTAGACCTGTCAAGAACTGAATTACCACTGCTGAGCCAAGTAGTGAGCACTCAAAATTGCAAAAGACACTTTACTAATAACAAACAAATCTCTTATTTGATGTCAAAGTATAAAATACTTATTCAAGAATTTTTTTCAACATCTGTAAGTTGCATTTCTATATAAAAATTTAATGTCTTGCACCTAAATGTCAGTATCAGGAGTGAGCTTCTATTAATCACTGATAACTACTTTTCTTCCATAATGCATTATCTCCATGGGAAGTATATGCTGAGACAAATCTGAGGATATGTAAGATAGGCCTTGATATTCTGTAGTAGTACTGACCTCAGGTTCAAAGATGAAGCAGACTCTGGCTGGGATAATTTAAACCTGCTGCCCTGGAGAGTCCATCCCAGGGCAGTCATTTGGAAGAAATTCAAATGGTCAAGAGATGCCTCCGGTTAATTAAAAATTAACTACAGATGATTAATTGACACCCTTGATAAGAGGATCTTAACAGGCTTCCATTTGTGTGAGTTGAAGACTGGTATTTCACTTACAGGAGCCAATAATGACATCCACCAGAAATCATTAAATGTAAGGCTTATTACCATTTTAATTCACATTTTTATTCATGATTGATGATCCCTAACTGCTTTTCATTGCTGTATTGATATGACTGAACGCCTGTTCTATATATGTATGTAATATAAAAAAATAATTAGTGATTGCATGGATATGACTTTCATTTTCGTAATATACACCCATCTCCAGGCCTGTTGGATGTCGATGGTACATTCCCTTGAATTTGACTCGATCTTCAAAGCACCGTTAACATGGGTAAAGGACAGCAGAACTACAGAAGCTGTATCTGCAGGCGTTTACAACAAATGATGGAAACAACATTTTCACTATTAAATCCTTAAATTAAAATGACTACAACTATCACAATGCCGTATAAGGCTGCACATCATAATCAAATCTAAAAATGTCTCCATAAAGCTGAATAATGCAGTTATTTCACCATTTCACATTCCTTTACCACCCATTTTGCATCTTATCACTCTCATTTATTACAATTCTGTTGAAAGACCTTTCATTTTTCTCTTTTTCTCCAGGCTACATTGGATGCATTTGCTAATTACCTAGTGCCCTGCAGAGTTACCCCCTACCCCAGATTTCCTCCCTACTCATTACTTGGCGCTCATTTGTAAACTGTGTTAACTTCACCAAGGAAGTCAGGGAAAAGTTAGGGCTGTGGGTCCTTCACTGAAAGGTGCTTTCACACAATGAGAGAGAGTGAACATAGAAAAGTCTGTGCTGCTATATTAAGAGACCAGCCACCTTCTGTGCCTCGTTATGTGGACATAGCAACCACAAACACTAGTCTGAGACAAATGCGCAGCCTGATTTTATAGTTATCTCAGAAACCCAAAGGATTCACCCTTTTAACAGCAAAGGCCAGGAGACCAACCAGAGAAATTCCATGAGCAACATCAGCTTGAAAGTCTGATTATCATGGCTTGGTGCAACGGGTAGCACAGTTGCCTCACATCAAGGAGGATTTAGGTTGGAACTTGCTGCTTCAGGAGCCTTTCTCAGTGGAGTGCTCTCCATGTGCCTGTGTTACCTGTGTGGGTTTCCTCTGCATGCTCTGTCTTCCTAGAGAATTGGTGATTTTATTGTATTTTTTCATTTCGAAGTGACAACAGACTTGTACAGTTATCCTAGTCATTATATGTGTCTCAATTAATGAAACATGAATAATGTAAAATAAGAACAGGGGGTCCTTGGTTTACGACGTCATCGACCTACGGCGTTTCGTCATCACGTCAGAACTGGCTACATCGAACTAGTTGATAACTAACTAGAGCGGATGAGTATGTCATCATGCGGCGATATAAAACAGCTTTGTTTACATTCACCGGTTGTACACCACCTTGGATTGTGCTACATTCGCTAACTTTTTGCCCTTCAATATGCCTCCCAAGCTTAAGTCAGGCTTTTCTGATGGCAGCGCTTTGAAGAAATGGAAAGCCATTTCCATGCAAGTGAAATTAGACATAATAAAATGCTCCTAACAGGGCGAAACACAGACAAACATCGGTCAAGTTGTAAAAACAGAGCGACCCTCTGTGATGAATGAGTGAGGCTTTATCTCGTTCTCTGGTTTATTGAACCTTCACACAGGCTACTGTGGGCAGTAGCCAACGCCAAAATACCTACAAAAAACCTATAACTTAGCTCCAGAATTAGCCACTGTTCTCTGCTCTCTCTTGCCCCATATTGCTGACTCTCAGCCAATCAGATGTGAGCTAACTAAACATGGCACGTTCACTGACATTAGGTAAATCTTGAACTGAACAATAAACACTGAAACCTCAACATCAACAACAATATCAGTCCGTTACAATATTCTGTTATCTTCTTGTAAAATGCCTCACACATGCATGAAAATCATTGGTATTCATGACTTTTCCAGAGAACTCATCAATATAGTGATGTATGTAACAGCTTTGTTTACATTTTCATCGTAGGTCCAACTTGCGCAGATCAGTATGAACGGAATTCAGACTGAAGTCGAAGATTACATTAGTATTCACTCCCTTTAAAGTGACTCACAAAATTCAACACGCATGCTGAAATTTGTGCTATAAGTCACACAATTAGTGCAATAAAGCTTATTTGAGTACAGTGAACATGTTTCAAGTGACTGTAGAATAAAGACACCTGTATGTGAAAGGTCAAGGAACTGGTGAATCAGTACTCCTGGCTAGAACTACACCATGAAGACAAAAGAACACTTCAAGCAACTCTGTGTAAAGGTTACTGAGAAGCATAAGTCATGGGATGAATACAAGAAAATTTCTGAATATCACTTGGGAGTACAGTTAATCCATCATTAGGAAATGGAAGGAATACAGCTCATGTGTAAATCTGCTTGAAGCAGGGCTTCCTCAAAAACTGAATGGCCGTGCAAGAAAGAAATTACAAAAAAAAACATGCATACAGCAAATATCGCCTGTTTTTCATCCAGCATTCCACTCTCCAGCCCCATTGTGAAGCATGGCGGTGGCAACATCATGCAGTGTTTCCTCTAGGATTTTTTTCCTGCAACGGCGGCGGCAGTAGTACTGCTCTTTCAAAAAGAGGTACGTGTTTGACTGATCAGGTGCTTAATTGTGTGGTTTATAATCTACCCATCACAGTGAAAACAAAGGATCACAGCAGTGTATGTGTAGTGCTTTAACTTCCGTTTTATATCCTTTTTCAAAGGTATGCATCCTATTTCCATAGCAATGAGATTCTGTTAAATGAAACTAAATGTGCTTTTCAGATGCAGTTTTGATTTTCCAAAGTACCAGTAAATGTTACATTCTTATATTTACACACTTATATTTATATAAAATATATATTTTTATATTTATCCTGTTAAAATTTACTTACAGTTTCAGAATCCTTAATCTGTTACCTATTTCATGCAACACTCTTGAGGTGATACATCAGCTACTCGAGCTTTCTATGAATCTATATCAGACCCTTTTTTTTTAACATGCGAGTGACAGACATGCCATTATAATTACATTTATGATATTCAATTTTAGGATTCACACACAGCAGGACTAAACGACAACAGATGCAGAGACCGCTGAGTTTTTTGCAGAAATGGCTTATTTTGTGGATAAACAACAAAACACCAGGAAAACAGTGCTAAACATTACAAATAACACTGGTCTCAGTTTGCACCACTGTCATATACAAATACAGATTTTTTTTTTTTATTATTGTTATTTTTTATAGAACAGCTAAACACAAACATTTACAGTGTGCAGCACACACCACAATGCATTCTTGGCTTAAAGTCCAGATGAAAAGACCTCCTATTTCAGCCCGCAACAACCAGTTAGAGTTACACAGCCACTATAGATGAGTACATAAACCTGCTCCTGCCACCTCCATCTGTGCTTTTATATATTTATTGTGTGTATTTGTATGATTTGGGATTTCTGCTGCCATTATTTTTTACATTCAAACACTGGATTGTGGGTTATTTCCTAACAAAGTGTGCGGAGAGAGCTCAAAAAGGCCACAAAAGAGCCCTCAAGCACCTACTGATCCCACAGTGTTAGAGGTAGTAGGGTAACATTGTGGCAACATTATTTGCAAATGTGTTTGAAGAGTTGTGAAATAGCACCGCAATTTGGATGCGTATCTTTAAACTTGTAAATGTGTGAAAGAACCCATAACCGTGTTTTCAAATCTGTAAATGTATCTGCAGATTTGTACATTGGTATGCAAATCTATGAATGCAATTTTCATGCGCATGAAGAATCTGCAATTATATGGATTTAAAAATGAATGTGACATTCCTAACCAGGAGGAAAAACTGGAAACCTTGATTTTTACTGTGACTTTTGCTGCAATCTTGGCATATCTGAAATCGACAAATGTTTCTGGTCATTTGGCTTTAGATCAGGGTTTTCATTGCCCTGAGTTCAGCAAAGGATGTTTGCTCAAACAAGCAGAATAGTTCTGTCACCCACAGAATCAGCTCTGCTTGTAGTGAAGCATGAATGCAACACGTATAGTCGTGAACAAAAGCTTCCATACACCTGTAAAGCCATGTGTATCATAGCAGTCACTCCTACAGCTCTTAATTTTCCATGATGGAATCATTGAAAAAACAAAAAACATAGTAAATTTTGTTTTGTAAGTTTTTACAAGTGTTCTGGATATATAAAGTCTTTTGGGTCAAAAATATACATACAGCAAGGCTAATATTTGGTTAAATGACCTGTGGCTATTTTAATCTCAACTAGGCACTTTTGGTAATCAACCATAAGCTTCTGGCAAGTTTTTGGTAGGTAAAGTTTTGTTAACAACTGTATATTTTTTGTTGTTTTTAATAAACACATTTACAGTAATACAGCCTGCAAACTATTACTATTACTGCACTGATTGACATTGTGGATATAAAAAACATTTGCCGTAAATATTCACTGTCCTGCTAATCACACTGTCAGATTGATATAAAAAAAATGTTTTAATTTAATCTGTACTTGTCTTTGTATTTCTTTAGTCCTGACAAACAACAGTAGAAGTAAAAATATGCAAAAAAAAATTTAAAATACTGAGTCTAAGTGGAATTTTGATTCACTAAAACATTACTTGAGTTTTTGATACTATCTTTACACACTCCACATTTATTTCACAATTACAAATCAGTGGGTCCAATATTCAATTTTCTTGTAAACTTTCTTTAGAATTCCCACAGGGACGTGGTCTAAGTTCACAAAGCAAAACTAGATTGCAATGGCAAACAGCCACGATCCCTCTAGTAACCTTGTAAGGACACAGAGTTAGTCAACTGTCCAGGAAAGATTCACCATCGTTCCTCCTGAATCTGAAGTTTGATCATCGATCTCAAAAGGCTTAAAGGAGGCTACACATATGAAACCCTAAAAACTGGAGCACAACCTCTGGTACCCCTTATTGAAAATGGGAACATTTACAATGATCTACTAGTGCACAGGCATTGTAGCTTCTACAGAGTCTTCCTACACCTGAGTTTTTGCATCTAGGATCACTGCAGTTGAGTTTGCAAAGTCTGTCTGCTGTCAGACTGCTTTAACTCACCTCCATTAATCATCACTATTGGCTGACAGCTCTGCTCCTGTCCTTACACGAGTGTCCAAGACAGACGAGCACCACTCTGATGATACAACTACCCTGTCAATCATACATCTTTGGTCTGGTACCAGGTACTCTTCAGAATCAGACTATGTTTGAACGTGGCGTTCGTTCATTTGTTTGTTGCATTTCATGGATGTGAGCCGAACTTAATACACTTGGTACAACTCCACTTTCACAGTGTCTACATCAATCAAAGATGTTAAAATAATCCCTAATGACAATTCTACTGAATTTGTCTTGGTACACTTGATGCCATGTTATCACCCACTGTATGCTACTGTATAGTATATTTTAACAAGTAAATTAAGATGGAGAAATGTAAAAAAAAAAAAAAAAAAAAAAAAACAAACACACAAAAAAGTCCAACTTTAAAGATAGGATAAAAACCTAAATGTTTGCCATCTATTGAGGTTAAAACTTTTGTCCACTTCTAAATGTCTGCTTCAGAACTTTCACTTGAATGGACAGAGAACATGGGGAGACACTGGCGAAGTAGTCCTCATCTTCTGCCATGTAGCTGCGGGACAGAGTGTAATCACTCTACAGATGCATCAGTGAATGAAAAGCATATACGTCTGTTTCAGCTTATTTAAGCCACTTTATAATGTGTGTAATTTTAGTCCCGATAATTATTGTAAAGCTTCTATTTTAACACTGCTACCCTTTAATTATTCTGTTCTACGATCCATTTTAGGTAACACATGCTGCCATTAAGACATTAACACTACGTGAATGACTATAATTGACATATATTGACATATATAATTAACTGTCAGACCTGTAACCCAGACTTAATTGTTCAAATTGAATGTGCTTGTGCAGAGATCATTATCTAATATTTGACAATATGTTAATGATAACCTCTAACACAGCAATGATACATATATTTTTGATTCATTATTGATTTAGACATCATTGAAAAGTATGTAGCTGTGGCATAAATGTGAAACCACAATTGTCAGCGAAAATGTATAATTTGTGTAGCAAAAATGTATTAGAACGCGGGAGCAGCAAATAATAAGATCTGGGCTATCAGCCTCGCATGGCTGTGCTGAGGAACAGAATATGTAAAATGGGTAGTCTCAAGCGCCACCACAAAATTGCACTCGTCTAACAGGGGCACCACTCACACACTTACATTAGGCCATCTGAGAGAACCTTATCAAGAATATTTCAGGTTGAATGATCTTAAATTTATCAAATCTACTTGTATTGATCAGTCTCATAAACAAAAGATCTCTGATTTCAATGACATCCAGTTTCCCAAACAAAGAAATATACTCTGGAACCAATGATAATTACACATAAACATTTACTAACTAATACTACAAATAAACAATAACCAACAATGACCTAACAAACAATAGGGAATGAATGAAGTAATGCAGGTAAATTAATTAACCGTGATCCTCACTGGAAGCAGTTGGTAGAGTGACGGTCAATTTAGAAACACCTCAGAATCGGAAGCCATTTCTAATTTGTAAATTCACCCGTTTAGCAAGAAGGAAAATGATGCTTGCGTAGCCTTTGTAGGAGGGAGAGGGAGGCTGCTGCAGGATGTGAAGCTGTGAAGATCTGCTGGATGAGTTGGTTCAGGAACGCAGAGATAAGGAGGAACTTTTGAATGTTTGCATTGCAAAAGTGTGCTGAAGTAAAAACACTAACAGTCAAACCTCATAGTTCTAAAGAAAATGTTTGCGCTGTTGCATTATCAAAATTAACATACTAAGTCCAACTTTAAGTGAAAATAGAAAAACAAAGCTCAACTTAAATTGCAGAAAAGGATCTTTAACAAGTTCAAATAAGTTGTCAGGACGCACGTAAAAACAAGCCATGTTTTAAACCATCATAGAATCTTATTTTAAGCATGAGTTAAATAATAGAAAAGTACAATGTTAATGTGCTTTTCAATGTTAGTTTGTTAGCTACATTTAAAATTAAGCCCCAGTTGCATTCCGGAGACTTTCTTTTATACAGAAAGTTTTGGAGCCAAATTCAAATCAGCATCAAACCAATCATGGACGTATTCCTCCCAATGGGTGGTGTTGAGCTTCACTGCTCAGGAGAAGTTTAGAGGCCAAATACCTTTAGAACTTAATTTGAGGTGATTTCTGAAACATACAAATCCAGTTGTTAAATATCCATGATGATCACAGACCAAAAATCTCATTAAACGTGATTAAAACGACATCAAAGATAATATGTTTATCTCATATGGTTCCTGAGATAATAACAGATTTAAACATGCATACAAATCTGGAATTTCACAATACAGGAAAGTAAATTCTACTATAAAGAATAACACAAGTACATACATTAAATAACAAGAAAAATAGGATTTGATATGTTTAGAATAAAAAGTCTGTCTGTGTATTTTGTGGCTGTAACAGAGAGAAAAAGGGGGATGTTTGTGTCTCATGTTTTTCATCAGATTCGATGTGTTCTTCTTCAGTATTGGTCCTGATCAGCCTGGTGTCACAGATTTAGTTCAGATGTTGGGATCATCATTCTGCTGATGCTGAGTTGCCTTAATTTTCAGAATTAAACCAGTTAATTGTGGTACAGAAAGTGTTAAGGAGAGAGAAATGTCAAGAGGTCACAGGGAAATTTGCTATCTCCTCTTCTCCAGAGGTGTGGTTATTCTCATAATTGTAATTTTATGACCCTTATCAGATTCTGGTGGAGGCTCCAAGAGGACTGTGGGTGGTCCTGTTAAAATAAACATCCAATATGTAGATGTTCCATTTAGATGTGAGTTTTAAGTTGTCTGCTGAAATGGTTTCCTACCAACTTTACAGTTCTGTGAAGAGGTCTCTGGATTCTCTGTGTGTTGCTCTGGAATGTTCTGCTCCACAGTCCACTATATAGATTTCTCATGCCACTGGAAACATTTGCTATGAAAAATAAATTAAAAATTTAAACATGATCTCTTAGACTTTGAGCCAGTGAGATAAAGTGATATGAAGTGATTAATTTAAAAAAAAAAAAAAAGTCAAATATTTATCAAAAAGAACACAATGAGCACTCTAAAATCACTCATTGGCATTATGAAGCAAAATAATCTGCAAGTTTCTGACAAGGCTAAGTGATAGTTGCAGTATGCCAACCACTGGTAACACCCAAGAACAGAATGACCAGATTAAACTGTTTAATTTGCTACAGAACATCTTTTTAAAAAAAAGCTTCTCTGCACAGATGAAATCAAGAATAACTTGTGCCACAAGGATGACAAGATAAGAATATGGAGAAGGAAAGGAAGGTGTCATGATCCAAAGCATAACACATCATCTGTCAAATACTGTGTGATGGCTTTACCGTCAATAGTACTGGGTCACTGGTGTTTATTGAATTATGGCTGCTGATAGGAGCAGAATGAACTCTGGTGTGTGTAAAACTGCACTTTCTGCTTAGATTCAGGCAAACGATGCAAAACTGTTAGAAAGGCACTTCACAGTACAGATGGATAATGACCCAAAACACACAGAGCTGCCTAAGGCAAAGGAATGGAATCTACTTAAATGGCTGACTCAGTCACCTGACCTTAACCCAACTGAGCATGCTGTTCACATACTTAAGACAAACCTAAAGGCAGAACGACAGCCCAAATGAGCAGCAACTGAAGTTGGCTGCAGCTAAGGACTGGCAAAACATCTCAAGGGAGACATCCCAGCATTTGGCAGCATCCATGGGTTCCAGACTTTTGGGATTTGTATCTAAGAATTAAAAATAATCCTTATCTATGTAATTAAGTTAGTTTGTCCAGTTGCTTTTAAGCCTGAGAAATGAAGTATGTAAAAATATATTGTCATTTCTGAACAGTTAATGCAATATTTTGTTAAATCCCTTGAATTAAATCTGAAGCTCCATCCATCCATCGAGTCACATCTTGATTGCTTCATTGCAAATCCACTATGGTGGTCTACAGAGGCCAAACCATGAAAATTGAGCTACTCTCCACATACATATAGACCTAATTTACAAGTATATTAAGTATGTATGTAGTTAAGCCCTATGAAAAAAGTCATGAGGGTATGTTTTCAAATACGAAATACGAGGCAGTTCTACAGTTGTACTCTATGCTCTGTTACTCTGAGGTTCTCATTTCCATTTTGTTGTTTTCAGATTAATGTTAAGCTAACATAAACTACAGTTTTCACAACAAAAGCCTTCAGGCTGCAAAAAGAACGGAATCCCTCTGGTTTGTGGTGGGCTTCTCATTTGAAAATTTAACAAGTTTTGACTCCTATTGACAAAAAGGAGAACATGGAGAAGCAGTCACCAGCACTTCACCATGGGCAAGATGTTGCTGGCACATGAGGACTTTCCATAACAGTACCTAACAGTAAGGCAAATTACAAAAAAAAAAAAAGGCTGGAGGTAAAATTTCTTTTTTTTTGTGTGGATTTCTTCCAAAGAAACAGCTCAGCTGGTAATTGTTTTTTGTTGTTGTTGTTTGTTTTGTTTTTTTCAACATTTAAAAACAGGCCTCTTATTTCAAATGTTACAACACTGAAAAATAAATGGAAGAATTCAGCCTCCTCCCAGTGATGTGTACAACATGCCGATTAACAAAATACAACAACCTTTCCAAAAGATTAGACATGACTCAGTGAACATTGTAGCACACATTACACTGTTCTTCAATTGATACCACTATGCTTGGTTCCATTAAGCTCCATCTTTCTTCAGTATCCAGTACTTCCAACCTGAGTCATTCCAGAGGTCCTGCTGAGCCACTGTTCATGCTGCCACCAATGCATGAAAACAAATTCAAAGGGGGCATTTCTATTTCGAAGCAGCACATTTTCTCTCTCCCTCAGTGGACGATTGCTCATACAGTAAGCAGAGCAGAGGTGGCTATCATTAAGCAATTTCGACTGAAGGTGGGAACAACAAAGGTTTGGCTCACTGAGGCCTGCAATTACTGGACAGTCTACACATAACTTATTTCTAGAAGTCTTCAACTTGACCTAAACTCTAAAGATGCCATCAATCATCTGGGTTCAGGATAATATTTGAGAACGTTAAATCTTGTGGCCATTAAGCATTTTTAATGCTGGTAGTAAGAATTTTTTTTTTAGATCATTAACTGCATAATATACCTTTACTGCAGGCACAAGCTATCTCAAGTAGCAATTTCAGCAAAACACTTTAGTCTGCTGCTTGACTACTACTGATGGCTTAGTTGGATTTAGTCTTGACACATGCAGATGAAAGATGAGGAGTAGAAGTGCATCCAGTCAGTCTCAATGACCTATCCTACTTTAAACGAAAATCAACCTTCTTCCCACTGAGTAACAACTCATGCTTAAACGCATTTATGAAGAAAGTCGATCATGATGTCAACTTGATTCTACAAAATAACACAGCAACTACGTCAAATTTGTGCTCAGGTGAAAGACGAGCTATGGTGTGGCTTAAAAAAGAAGAAGACATCGTGGTGAGAAGAGCGGATAAAGGGGGAGCTACAGTAATATGGGGTAAGAATGATTACATCATGGAAGCCCAAAAACAATTAAACAATAGACAGTATTATGTGCCACTCAAATCGAACCCCACTGAGAACATAAAAAGAGACCTTTTTGCAATTTTGAACCCTGCACTGGAAAATAAGTGGATTAACAAGAATGAATTTGAATTTCTCTCTCCCTCTAACCCTAAACTGGCAACTTTTTATCTTCTTCCCAAAATACACAAAAACCTTCATTCACCCCCAGGTAGACCAATAATTAACGGAATTGACACTATTACAGAACCAGCTTCTCAATATATAGACTTTGTTATCAAACCCCTAACAATGTCACTGAAAGCATATTTGCAAGATACTACACATATACTCAAGGACCTTCAAGAAATGCAACAAGCCCCAAATGCTATTTTAGCAACCATGGATGTTGAGTCACTTTACTCAAATATTGACCACCAGGAAGGCCTAGAGGCCCTTGAACATTTTTTACAAAAAAGATCAAACACCGAGACTCCTCCGACACAATTTGTTGTTTCTCTCACCCAATGGTCCCTCAATAACAATATATTCCTATTCCAGGATCGTCTCTACCAACAAACCAAGGGGACTGCCATGGGGGCTTCATACGCCCCCAACTATGCGGGATTATTTTTGGGGCTATGGGAAGAGAGGTATGTGCACAGCACTGAAAACCCCTTCAAACAGCTCATCAAATACTATGGTCGTTACATTGATGACCTTTTCTTCATTTTTACTGGTACAACAGAACAACTTCAAGAATTTCATCAATATTTAAACAGCACTAATCCTAACATCAAACTCAGTTTGGAATTCAGCAACAAAGAAATAAACTTCTTGGACCTTCTAATATCACTGGATGAACAAGGCTCAATACACACATCTCTGTTCAGAAAAAGTACAGATCGAAATACTGTTTTACATGCTGAATCCTTCCATCCTAAGAGTCTCATTGAAAATATTCCATTTGGGCAATTTCAACGTCTCAAGCGCATCTGCAACTCTCAAACGGACTTCAATACCCAAGCTACGGAAATGCAACAGCGGTTCGTTCAAAGGGGCTACAAAGCAAAGACACTGAGTGGGGCTCTAACACGAGCAAAAACTTTGGACAGAAGAAATCTTCTCATAAGGAGACAGCGAGCTCCATCACAAACAAAAAACAGAATTTTCTGTACTTTACAGTACAGCAACATGGCATACAAAATCAAAAACGCCATTATAAAAAACTGGTCCATACTGGCTTGTGACCCTTCACTGGGCCCCTTGTTCTCTGAGCCCCCCAGGTTTGCCTTTAAAAAAGCCCCCACCCTCAAGGACAAAATCGTCAAAAACTATTTGCCAGCATCAAAACTTGAGACTTTTTTCAAAAAACCCATTGGCACCTTCAGATGTGGGGCATGTGTCCATTGCACACAGATCAATCGTTCTACACATTTTATGGACTCTACATGCACCTACACTTTTAAATGTCGTTCTTTTGCAAACTGTAATACAACACATGTGGTATACCGACTGGACTGTGTTTGTGGGTGTTTTTACATTGGTCGCACAAAAAGAAAACTGAAAGAGCGTTTTGCAGAACACAAATATGCTATCCGTAAAGGAAACATGGAATATCCGATTGCAAAACATTTCAAGAACATGACCCACACAAACATTAATGAACTCACAATCATGGCAATTGAAGTTATTGAGAACACTCCCCGAGGGGGTGACAGGTTGAAAAGATTATTGCAGAGGGAAACCTTCTGGATCCACTCTTTGAAAGCAACTGTGTTCCCTGGACTAAATGAAGAAATAGACTTTTCTCCGTTTCTGTAAATATATTAATGTGTTCTGAATGATTGTCTTTGATGATGAGGGTTTACTCACTGTTTCATGCCACTGTTTCCTATTCTACACACAGTGCCTTGCAGTCAGTAATTTTTTCATTATTTATTTTCTTCTATATGTTAACATGATGCATCATGGTTTATTATTGAAATATAGTGTTACATAATGAGCTTTATTTATGCATTATGGATGATATGCTTGCCTATTGCTCTGTGAAAATATTCCAAAGTGTATATATTTTATTTGTCTTTTATGAATGAATACTTGGGTGGAGTCACATGACCACACACGATCATGTGACTTCCTGTTAAGTGTTTTTTAAAAGTAGACTTCCTGCTGTTCAGTTCATTTACAAATGTTGCCCTGACGAAGACTTGGTGTCGAAACATGTTGGTGGTGTCCATGTAGCTAATAAAGGACTTTTAATTGAGTAAGTACAGAGTGCCTCGGACTTTTCTTGCTTCAGTTCAAGTCACAGTTACTGCTTCAGCAAGTTTTTTCTGTATTTCTATTCATCCGCGGGCCTGGTCCTTGTAGAGCACCTGCTTTTTACCCATTGTTCACACCTGTTTTGGAGCCATAAGCAGCACTCAACAATCCTCCCTTTTTTTGCAAAGTCTCAATGACCATTTACTGTTGTTGAATTACAGAAAAGCTGAAATAAAAAAAAAAAGTTTTAAACTAAAGACTCTTTAAGAAGGCCGAGTTCCTTGATGCAGCCACATGGTCAAAAAACTGTTTGCCTTCCTCAGCCACACCCAGATACTATAGCAGTTGGTTCTTTTTTTAAGTTACTTTTTTGGCATTATTGGACAGGTTAGCAGAGAGGCAGACAGGAAAGCAGGGAGAAGAACTGTAGTAAAGGACCAGGAGCTGGAATTGAACCCTGGCCAATGGGGGACTATAGTCAGCAACTATAGTCCCCGTCCATGGGTCACCCACTCAACCACTTGAGCTACCTGGGTGCCCTAGTGGCTAGTTCTTACTCAACTTGGGCTCAACTTTCAACTTCCTCACCCAGGTGGAGTTAGACTCTCTGGTCTCCTCTAGGTGGGGGTAAACACAGCTATGGCCATTCATTCTCCCATAGGCACACATGCACACTCTCTCTCTCTCTCTCCCATTCACATCCCCATACTTGTAACAAGAAAGAATGTATGAAAATCAACATAAAGCTTAATTTGGCTCCTACACTATTTCTATTGTTACTTAAGTGAATGATTATAGCAATTATCATTATCTATCAAATATAATCAAATCTACACCTGCATTTGCTGTAAAGGCCAGTAGGGAAGTGTATAGAGCCGAACCTCTAGAGACGGCTAGCGCTCATAATGGCAATGATTATGGGAATCATGAGCTGTTGTTGTTGTTTACGTTTGTTTGTAGTATTAGTTAATAAATGTTTGTGTATAATTATCATCAGTTCTACCATGTATTTCTTTGTTTGGGAACTGGTGAGCATTGAAATCAGAGTTCACAAAATGAAGACTGATCAAGACAAGTAGACTTCATTAATCATTAAATTCAGTCTGAAGTATTAGTCATTAATTTCCAAATGTAATACTCAGTGGTGCTCATGATTGGAAACAAGTGCAATTTTATTCATAAATTGTAGTTTGTGTATTGTAATTTGGTACAGCTATGCGATGCTGCTACGCTACATATTCTACATGTGGTGTAGCTGCTGGTTCTCACATGAGACATATATTATCATGTGTGGGTAAAATCAATTCAAACATATGTTACCAATTGAAGTAAATCATTTAAGTTGGTTGAACAATTCTACTTTTTAGTAAATTAGGGATTTTCAGATTTAGTTGTTTTTTTCCTAATCCAGATCCGAGTCCTTTAACTGGGCTGCTACTATGGACACTTTAAACAATATCAAGACAATTTAAGACAATTTCAATTTCATTTTAGCTGCAATACATCTTACGGATATATGTGTGTGTGTGTGTGTGTGTGTGTGTGTGTGTGTGTGTGTGTGTGTGTGTGTGTGTGTGTGTATTTTAAATTATGTTCTCTTCGTTTTGCCCGCAGTGCAGTTGTATATACAGCTAAATGAAAATGAAGGTTGATTTGACTTGATTTGAATAAAATCAAACAGTATTTGCCAAAACCATGTCCAACTTGACTATTATATACTTTCATTTACCTAAGTGTTCAATAAACAAGTTTAACCTTCTAAATGTGTGATCCATCTCATTTTCACAAGATACTTTATCCAAATACTGAAAGTCCTGCTTTAAAACTATCATGGTAATGAGCATGAATGATTGATTTGATGCAAATAAAAGTTTACCTGCGAGAATGAAACCCTGTTATTTGGACTACAAAGACATTTTCAGCAGTGATACAGAGTGTTGCTTATTTTATTTCATAAACAAGTTCTGGCTGGCTACAGGCACAAACAGTCAAGCAGTCGAGTTTAATTTTCGCCTGTCATCACAGACTCGCAAGTGACAGCTGCTATGACCTAAGACAGGAAAGACAACAGATTCATGACCATCTGAGCTTAGCGATCCATGTATTTTTCCAACCCGAGTGTGTGAAGAGTGTCATTTACCAGTGCGAACAAAACAACTTTTTTGTTTCACATTCACACACTAATTTTGACTCACATATCGAACAAAATGCTGGCAGTGTAGTCCGGCTGTCATTACGGAGAGCAGCAGGCAGCAACACTGGCAAGCTGAGGTGAACAAAACACTATAGAATTCAGTGGAGAAAGAATAAGAATTTGATCAGCTTCATTTTAGCCAATACCAGTCTTAAAAGATGTATTTTTGACCGAATCAAACATCATCCTGATCCTTAAAATCAGCATGGGACATTCCTTGTAGCAAGTTAGTTTATTGTATAATGACATGACCCACAGAGGCTACTGTATGGATAGATTTGGGGGAATAACAATACAATGACTTCTTCTCTTATTGCATGCAATGTTAATGGTGCTTTCTAATCCAGTGACTGTGATTTTGTACGTGTGGTGGCTGTTGCCAGGTGACAGCGACTAGGAGGTATTGAGAAAGTGTCGGGATTCTGATTTTCAAATGTCTGTATCCCTACACTTCGCTCAAGTCCTCTCAAACACAACATGTGGTGTGTCTTGTTTGGTCACCTGTGGAGGAATTATAAAGTGGCAGAGTCAAAAAGTCCTGCGGGGAAATTGATGCAAGATTCCAGCAGCAATTTCATATTAATTTCTGTCTCCACAGGTACTGGACCCTGAAGCTGAAATGATAATGAGATTACACTTGTCTGTTTCTATTTGATATGGGCAGTGCGATCTTAATCAGAATTGGATCTTCATTACAGGGTTACCGTTGTAAAAGCCTCACACAAAAGTGAATCCACAATATTAATTCTACTGACGTGTGTAATTATTTGTGCAATTTAATTAATACCTGTAAATGCCAAAGTGGGTATCCAACAATTCAACAATCCTCATATAAATATGGAAATGAACATGTCTATGCGTCAGAGTTGTGGGAATATGTCTTCTTTTTTATTTCTAATATTAGTTATATCTAGTGCTGTGAAACGATTAAGAATTGTGATCAGATTAATCACACGGTTGCTGTGGATTAATTTCAATGAATCACAATTAAATATCATTCATGTTTAATCTATATTAATCACGTTTCATTTTGCATGAGCAAACAGACTCAAGAAAGAAGGGAATATATATGTATATATATGTGTGTATATATATATATATATATATATATATATATATATATATATATATATATATATATATATATATACACTGCTAAAAAAAAAAACACTTTGAAAATACATTATATTTTAATGGGAAAACATAACAACCTGGCAATCTGGATATCTACATTGATATGGACTGGATAATGTGTTAAGAATGAAAACATGCCACATCGCTTGATGGAAATGAAAATTAGCAACCTGCAGAGGACTGAATTCAAGACACCCCAAAAGTCAGTGAAAGTGAAAAAATGATGTGGCAGGCTAGTCCATCTTTCTGAAATTACTTGGCATCAACCTCAAAATGATACTCAGTAGTGTTTCTGACCTCCACGTGCTTGTATGCATGCCTGACAATGTCGGGGCATGCTCTTAATGAGACGATGGATAGTGTCCTGAGGTATCTCCTCCCAGCACTGGACCAGGGCATCACTGAGCTCCTGGACAGTCTGAGGAGCAACCTGGTGGTGTTGGATGGACCAAAACATAATGTTCCAAAGGTGTTCTATTGGATTTAGATCAGGTGAGTATTGGGGCCAGTCAACGGTATCAATTCCTTCATCCTCCAGGAACTGCATGCATACTTTTGCCACATGAGGACAGGCATTGTCGTGCACCAGGAGGAACCCAGGACCACTGCACCAGCGTAGAGTCTGACAATGGGTCCAATGATTTCATCCTGATACCTAATGGCAGTCAGAGTGCCATTCTCCAGCCTGTAGAGATCTGTGCGTCCCTCACGGGACATGCCTCCCCAGACCTTCACTGACCCACCACGAAACCGGTCATGCTAAACCATGTTACAGGCAGCATAATGTTCTCCACGGCTTCTCCAGACCCTTTCATGTCTGTCGCACGTGCTCACGATGAACCTGCTCTCATCTGTGAAAAGCACAGGGTGGCAGTGATGGAACTGCCAATTCCTGTGTTCTATGGCAAATGTCAACCAAGCTCCACAGTGTTAGGCAGTAAACACAGGGCCCACTAGAGGACGTCGGGCCCTCAGACCTTCCTCATGAAGTCCGTTTCTGATTGTTTGGTCAGAGGCATTCACACCAGTGGCCTGCTGGAGGTCATTTTGTAGGGCTTTGGCAGTGCTCATCCTGTTCCTCCTTGCATAAAGGAGCAGATACCTGTTCTGCTGATGGGTTGAACACCTTCTACGTCCATGTCTAGCTCTCTTAGAGTAACTGCCTGTCTCCTGGAACTTCCTTCATGCTCTTGAGACTGTGCTCGGAGACACAGCAAACCTTCTGGCAATGGCACGTATTGATGTGCCATCGTGGAGGAACTGGACTGCCTATGCAACCTCTGTATGGTCCAGGCATCGCCTCATGCTACCACAAGTGACACTGCCCCTAGCCAAATGTAAAACTATTGAAAAACAGTCAGAAAACACGAGGAGGGAAAAAAATGTCAGTGGCCTTCATGTGTAAAACCATTCCTGTTTTGAGGGGTGTCTCGTTGTTACCCCTCTAGTGCACCTGTTTCTAATTTTATTAACACCAAAGCTGCTGAAACTGATTAAAAACCACCTCTTTTACTTACTTGACCAGATCAGTATCCCAGAAGTTTAACTGTCTTGATGCAATACTTGGATTAAAAAGTGTTCCTTTATTTTTTTTGAGCAGTATATATATATATATATATATATATATATATATATATATATATATATATATATATATATATATATATATATATATATATATATATATATATATATATATATATATATAAGAACTCAAGATCTACTGATTTTTAACCCCTATCAGGTCAAGATGCTGCATCCAACATTTACCATGATGCGACCTAGAGCAGACTTTTGGACTTTCTCGGTCTAGTAAAATGTTGGGTTTTTTTATATTTGGAAGTGTGTAGAGTTTCCAGAAGGGTTTGCACTTTAAATATACTGAAGCTGCTGTTGCTAACACCCATCTCCATTAAACTCCATGCCCCCAGTTTACAACATTAGATTCCTAATGTGAGTGCATAGTACATAAACTCAAGCAGAAATAACCTGTGGTGACATCAGTAGAGGTTATTTCTCAGATTTGACAGCACTCCTTCAGAGTCACAGAGGACTTTATACAACTGTTTTCATGGGCTCAGTAATGCTCCACTTGAGTCTTGTAAAGCGACCTTTGTGTGCTAAATTGGTGGAGTGCGGTTTTAAAGCTTTATTGTAAAATATTACAATTCAGAAAAAGAAGGGTGATAAACGCTGCAACAAAGGTTGACGCTTGAAGTCTCAGTACCCGTGAACTCTACGGAACAGATTTTTAAACAGGCATGGATGACTTGTAGTAATGTAGTAAACAGTCACTTCTGCATGTTTTCAAAAGGGAACATGCACTTCTATGTCATTTTTGGACAGATATTGTAATTGAGTTTCCATTCACTTGGTGAATAGCAGAAAATTGAAGGTCTAAGCAGAAACAGTGAGGAGATCTCTTGTGCATATTGTATGTTGTTTAATGGATTTGATCATTTGTCTTTGCCGAATATTTTTTTATTTAATTAGCCTACAACAGCTACAGCGCAATAATGACAAAAACGTACTCAAAGTAATTATGAAAGTGGGCACAAATAACTAATTGATCATTTGCCACTTGCAACATACGACACTGTACCACTTCATGCGATTATTTTTCAGCCAGAGTCTGAGCAACAACATAATTTTCTATAATTAAATACAATAAACAGACACTGTAATCATGAATGTAATCAGTTTCTTATTGCATAGAGTTTGTCAAGAGACTGATTTACTACAAAAAATAAGAACCAACAAGAAGCAATCACTTCATGCATTTTTTTGTATATTACATTGATCAGGATCTTCAGTATAAACTTAGCCAGGATGCAGAAAAGAAGGTTTCTGAACTGTTTAAAAAATTTCTGAAAAGACATAACTGAACCAACTTTGTAAACTATTCTTGAAAATTTGTAAGTACTTAATATCTTCTTTACTCTGCAATACATACATTTGAACACTTGAAAATCACTAAATTTTCTGTTATATATGGCTAAAATATGGGGTGAAAATGTGCATATTTAATTTGAACATTTAACATAGAAGGATTTATAGAAGAATTTGTGCTTGGTGTCAAAATTTAGGGCCATTCCTGTACTTTCACATTGTGTTTTTTATTTTGTGATATTACCTATCCCACATGACCTTTGAATCCGAAGGTCAGACAGATATTTTTGATTTTTAGCTGTTCTTATATCATACATAACATAGGACCTTTTTTTTTTTTTTTTTTTACAGAGATCCGTTCCCTAGGTAGCCAAGATACAGCACATAAAATTTCTAATGAATAGGATGATCAGTTTTTGTGTAACAGGTGGCCAAAAGTAGCATTTTAGAAGTTTGCGATGGATAAAATCTCAAATTTGTCATTCTCTGTAACATGCAATTATAAATTTTAAGTAAATATTTTCACATTTCTTAGGACTATGGATTCCGCTGAAATGACCCTGAAAATTTCAGACCTCTAGCTCTTTTTGATCAGAAGTTATAGAAGCCTGAAAATAGCCGAAAATTTCAAGTCGCAATTTTGGTCGCAATTTTAGGGTACCCCCTACCTACTTCAAATGGTCATAAATTTGAAACTCTTTACAATTAAGCCTTGCAATTTTGGATTTTTCCATCATGGATAATGTTCTATAAGTATGTAAAAATTTAGAAAAATCTGAGAGGGTCAGGTGGGAAATTTTCTTAAAATCTGTTGATTTCACATGGAACGACCCATGTATTAAACACTCTAAGTTTTTTTTTTCCTTGTCATGTTTTGTCTTCCACATAGTGTGATCGTGGAGATATTGCACATTATCCTGAGGAGAACATTCATGCATATCGAATTTCATGGCATTCAAGTATCTGTGGGAACATATATTTCAAACCAAAAATAATGTTAACATGCTAGTGGTCGAAGTCAAAACATAATGAGTCATTTGAAATTATCCACAATGAATCATGATTTTTTGTGCATTATAGATATTTCAGATCAGACCAAAGTGATTAATTGGTCAAGAGTCAAACAGAATGACTGACATGGACATTTCATGTGTAAAACCACTAAGGCTGGGAAAACAAAGGGATTTATGTCATTGATTTTGCAAAGTATACTGTCTACACACAAAAACAAAACAAAAAAATATCTTGAGAGTCTACAACTTAGTTACGCAAGTCCACAAAGCAACACACTGCCTGCACGGATTTGCAGTAATTGCTTTATATGCTTACACCATCAAAATAATTATAACATTTAAACAGAGTCACAGAAGACTGTGAACGTCAATAGTAAATTCATATCACTATACTGAGACAGCAGCAAAACCAATTACAGTATTATTTCTAACTGACTCAAAAACAATTTTCCAGATTGAAATGAAAAGGGTGGTTGATTGTTTCTACCCTGTAGACAAATATGAAAAAACAACAGCTTTGAACATAATTTGCTGCAATAATTTCAAATTCATTTCAAGTGACAAAAAACACTGAATTATTTGTGGCAGCTAATATAAATTCTACCCTGACATTTATGCAAAAGATGTTGTCATAACATCACTGTACATTCTCCCTCTCTGCAAGGACTCTGAACTCCAGCACATGTTCAGACACACTGCACTGTAAGAGTACATGTTCCAACATTCCTGATTAGGTTTGATGTTGGTTGAATGCAAGCTGAAGACAATAAGACACTCAGGAATTTAATTTGGAGTGAAGAACACAGCACCATCACTGTTTCTCCTTCACAATCCTCTGATGGCTCCTGATGTCTGTCAAATTCTGGTTTGAAATGTTGGACCGGGAAACAAATTGCCTCAACCAAGGAGGCCAGTAAAAAATTTCATTCCTCATGTATTTGCTAGAGCGCAACTGCTGAAGACTATTCATGCACCATAATGGCAAAAGACGTTGCACTTGCACAGTTACCACCAAAGGCTATATAGTATTCCTCCTTTAATATTTTAGTACCGTTGTAATGCTTTGTGTGAATTCAACACCTGCCTTCCAATCAAACACAGAGGAAACAAACTAAGGTTTGCACACTTCATCTTTTCTCAGTAAATTAAATATGCTCACACTTTTATCTTACTTTAAATGCACTGTCTGTGTTAAATGGTTCAATAATCAAAAATTCTGTAAATTATACTGTACTTTGTTGTATCGTCAAGAGATCTGCCCACGCTCACTGTCAACATTTTGGCTTGAGATCATTATACTAGTTAACATTATACTTTTAAAGCAAGTAGCATAAAAAGGAATCAAACAAGCATGGAAATTTTTACTATCCAGTTCAATTACATAACGTTCAGAAAATAGTCTGTCCCTGTTCATGTTCTCTAGATGTACCTACCTGGTCCTGCAATCACCTGAATAAACTGAGTCATCCACCAATCACCTGCTGCAGTAATAGTAGTTAAACTCTCACTCCATTTCACTCCGCTTCTCATTTGATTGTCTTGCCTGCTCTTGTGGTTGCATCATTGGCCAAACTCGCCTTGTGGTAGTGTTTAGTGTAACCTGCAATTTCCTTGTCCCTCAAGTTTGTCAGTTCACTCCCACTACCAAGCTCCATTCTGCAACTCACACACCACATTCAACTTCCTCAGTCTCTGTATGATCAGTTTACCACCAACCAAGCCACACGCACCCAAGTCTCAAAACCTAGCAGCCATCAGGTGTCGCTCTCTTAACGAGTCACACATCAGTCACTCACCTACAACAGCTCCCTCATCTCCAAATACACTCCTCTGGTCTCCTTCTCCATTACAAGGACTGGTTGCAATAAACTTTGAAAATTGTGCAATTAAGTCTGTATACTGCGTCCAGATCCAAGAAAACCCTTAGTCACAACAAAATATTGCTATAATGCCCAAGATTCCTTCATTTGTCATTCACATAGTCTATTCCAAAGTGTAAATTTACTCTAATGTTCCAATGGTGTGTAATTAACTTCATTCATGGGTTCAAGCCACACAGAAGGAAAATGTTAATCTTGTATGAGAAAGATGTTCTTAATGCAAGTTATCAGCATTAGTATTTTCATATATGGGCTCTTGCAACCCTTTGGCCAAAGGTGTTCACCTGAGGCTAGCACTCTGACAGCTACCCTTGAACTTTCATTTTTTAAATATCAGAAATACTTAGGGCCCCGAGGCCATAAGTCATTACTAACTGAACAGAGACATTTTAAAATATATTCTACATCAGACTGAAAGTCAGTGTACAGAATTATGAGTAGAGGGAATGTGTTCAGCATCTTTTCCTGTTATAAAGCTGCTTTGAACATCATTGTGAACATGGTGCTGTTGTCTGATGCTATTTTGTATGTAGAAAAAACGGGGAAAATTAGTTTCTTTGAATGTTGTTTGGACATTAAATCTGTAATCTGATTGACTTACTGACTCTGTCTTGTCTTTAATTGAATCAGGTGTGGTTGTATATAATGGTTTACTGGCTCTAAGAATCAACACAGTGAGTCTTTGGGAAAATAACCATTCAGTGAATATGCTAAGCAAAACTGTGGGTCATTCACAAAGCTACGTTAAGTACTCTTGATTGGCCAAAAAGAGCATTGCCATTGGATAATAGTGAGAAATCCCCCCGCCCCAATCAGATTTTTTATAATGCACATTTTTTATATTACATCCCTCTAAAACAGCGAACAAATCTGGAGGTAACACTGACCCAATTCTAACTGACCCTTTACCACCTAGTCAAAACGTGTTTGCCAAATTTTAAAATGTGCAATTTCCTTTAGAAAGTACCTGTTGAACCAATTTCCCTTTACTTTGAAAGCACATAAAAATTCACAAAACTCATTTCCAGTGCAGTCAGAAGTTGAAATGAATGGCAGTGGCCATTAACAGTAAAACTGATTATTGACAGCTACATATAATAGATCCCCTGCCACAGCAGAGCACACACTACTACACAGTACATTTTATTACAGGCTCTGTTATGGTAATTTTCTTATTTTCCCATGCCTCTGCCGGCCAGTGTCTTTCCTCTCTCAAACCAGAATCAAATCGCAGTAAAACAAGAGTTCATGCCGTCAGCAGCACATGCCTGCCTACAGTGGAAAGCAGGTTTGATATGATGACTTTCCTATTAATGACATGCAATGATATGATCTAGACATTTCACTCTTAGGATAATCATTTCTCTCCTCAAAAAAGGCATCATCCAAATATACCATGGCTTTTCAAAACTTCGCACTTGGAAGTATGCCCTTGACAGCTGATATTCTATTCAGACAAAATATTTTTCTGGTTTGAGGTTGGTATCCGAAATATCAATATCCCATCCGCACTGCTGAAGTGTGCTGATGTGTGAATTAGACAGAAAATGTTAAGGTTGTTTGCTGAAACCTTGACCATTGGCTTGTTTCAAGGAACAGACAGCAGTAATAAAACACTGTGTAAATGTCAGAAGTGCCAAGAGAGGAAGGACTTGGTGGACAATGATAGATGACACTTGGTGACTGGTTCTTCCTCAGGGTTTTTCTAAGATAAAAAAAAGTGTATAAAGAAGGCAGTGCTCGCCAGTGCTGCAACTTTGAAATCAGTGTTTAACAGAAATAACAAGAAAAGCACTCAGAGAGTGCAATAATCCGCCAAGGCTGCTCAGTCTTTGCATCATTTCCGACGGATGAAATCTTTAATAAAAAATGACCTTGCGCTGTGCACAGGTCTGTGTTATGCATGTGTACGTTATGTATGAACGCCATATTGTGTGACCTAAATATGTAGCGGGTGTCGGGAATTGATGGGACTCAGAAACACCCCCCCAACTTAATCAATTGTTCCTTGTATCATTTCCGACAGACAAGTTCCAGTAAGTCCCCAGTGGTGGATTTGTAGTAGGATCGCAATCATGTGATCGTCAGCAGGTAATGGACATAGCGTTCACTTGTCATAGTTACAGTGACGCCGTGCCGCTATATCTCGCAATGATACAGAAATCTTTAACAAATCCATGGATCCAGACTACAAGCCACATCACTGCCAAAATCTAATGAGGTGGTCCTTGTGTCATTTCTGACCTTCCATGAAAATTTCATCCAAATCCGTTACAACATTTCTAAGTAATGTTGCGGAAACACAAACATACAAATAATCAGAAGACTTAAAAGACAATCACAACAGTGGCTGTCAGTGGTGTGGGCACTGATTAAAGTACACATTTAAAAGCTATGCAGTTATCCATGTAGATGTAAAAAACTTGAACCAGAAAGATTTTATGTTGGTCATGTGAGCAAAATCCCGTTCCAAGACTCAGCAGATGTCAGCAAAGTAGGACCACTTTTATTCAACTGTTTCTTTTAGCACTACATACACATAACTATCTCTTTGTCTCTCAGTGAACCAACTGCCGTATTTTTAAATACACAAACAAGTTTTGCTTTAGTTGTAATGGCTTTAGAAATACATGGTGGTATGGATTAGTGGAGGGCCGCAGGAAATCTCTATGGACTCATTATCCAAGTGATCTAGTGCCGAAGAATCTTACTATACTATTCTTCTGATGAAAGTTTGACTCTCACTTATAAAATACTCATCCTTTAGCAAATAACACTCAGCAATGCACATTCTTCCACAAAACATACTTCACAGTCTGTTAAACTCTGCTGGAAGGTTGCTGTTGACAATTTTGAGTTACATGGATTTTGATCAAATGTACAATTTATTTAGTCAGTGAAATGAAATGAATAACTCAACCCAAACATCTGATGATCCCATTTCAGATTTGAACACTGCGTGCATATCAGTGCTACACATTTATATCCAACACACACTCACATAAATTGGATCTGGTTCATAATGTTCTTCTTAAATACTTGAACAGATAATATTGCACAACAAAACATATAATCAGCTGACTGGTGCATTATGTCTCATATTTACATTTACAGCAATAACTAGAAAATATATTTCATTCTTTATTTATTTTCATAATGCACAACCCATGCACGAAGCATTATACGTCACATTTACCGACCAAGTTGAATTTGAGAGTCAGCTGAAGGAATATTGCAGTGTTCTAACATGATACCTGTCATTTCCTAGTTTATGACATATTTGTGTATAAAAAGATACAGCAACAGCTGAATAAAAATGTATTTACAAGAATACAACCAATACAATCAGGAAAAAGGTAGGTAGTTGAAAGGCTATGATAAAATGCAGACTGTCCATGATGATGCTTTGTTCTGAATTTCATTTTTTAGGCATCTGTAACACATTTGTTTCTAAAAAGACATCACCACAGTTAAATAAAACTGTATTAAAACAGGCCTCAGTGGTGCTTTCAAATTTTAGCTGGCTTGTAATGAGTATATGCTCATTACATGAATGTACTCCCTTAAGTTAAAACTGCATATTTATCGTTTTAAATAAAAGGACAATTACCCTACTAGAACAATATACTACTAACGCATATTAAACAGATATCAAAAAAATCAGGAATGTTGTGGAACTGTACTGATATTACCCCATCAGAGTAACATTAACTGTAAAGTAAGAATACAAAGTATAAGGATTTGTGATTCCTCAACTCTAGTATGGACATAATTTTCAACTAGCGTCAATACAATGACAACTTAATAAAAATTAATGAATTCTGGTTTTTGGTTTTGATGTCCCACTCCATGATTTTCACTGGCCCTATCTGGGCACCCCTGTGAAAAATCTGTGGTGGGGCCCCCATCCTACTGCTGTCAAAAATGGTATAAGAAATGTGTTTGGTTACTAATGATCTTGCTGGTCAAATGTCCATATTCCCAGGGGCAAGACAGCCAGCTGACAGAGTCCCTCTAATAATGTTGCACAATGACCAAAAATAACAGGAACTCTCAAATCCACAAGTGAATTTTCTTTCCTGTCCAATGTCTGAATAAGCCTGACTCGAGTCTTTCATTTATTATTGCTGCAGCTCAATTGCAAACTAAACTTGTAATCTCTCAATGAGAATGCAGATTTCCTCCACCTTCTGATTTGATGACAACTTTTGTTGCTATATGCTGATTGTGGAATCAGAAAATGAGATTTGTTGGGAAGTGCAACACGTTTTTACTGTGACACTGCAAAGTTTTAGTAATATTTCCTCACTGCAGAACCGAACTAAAAAAAAATGTGTCCATCACATTGAGGATTTAATGATTACACACTTCTCTTCTCGAAGTGGAAGCCAAGCTGTCAACCAAGCATAAAAACTGACTAAATGCTTTGCTGTTTTTCTCTCTATATGACCTGCCAGGTCATCCGCCACCCATCTGCTGATACAATTCAGAGGATGAAGCTTCAATCTTCAGTTAGCTGTCAAATGTAGAGGTACTAGAATACCCGTTAACAGCCTGAGAATTGGAGAGCAAAGAACATTCTGAGCAAAAATCTATCACAAATTGACACATATGCCCCAAATAAAATGGAAGGGAAGCTGTGCATTAATTGGCCCCCATGATTTCTATAGGAAACCAAGAAAATAGAATAAAAATATGCTGTTTTTTAAAGTACAAGGTGAAATAACTTAAAGCATTAACACATAAGAGAAGCGAATGAAATGCTAATGACATCTCAGGCAGCTATTTATTTGAATCATTCTGTTCTCTACGAAAGAGCAAAAGGGGAAAGCTATTACTTTCAGATGCAGAGCCTCAAAGTTGCATATTTTAACGATTCTCTACTATTTTGAAAAATGCTTCTGTCCTGATTATGATCTCACACACGTAGATCTTAACGTACATTAAAACTTATATTTACACAAAAAATATACCCAGCACAAATCAAAAAGTGAAGGAAAGTAAATTTCATTGAATAACAGAAAAAAGAGAATCAAACAAAACATTGTATTTCTATTTTGCATAGGCGTACCAGTTTAAATAGATTACCTCATTTTATTTTCTATTCTGTGCAATTGCTTGATTTCTGAATAAGCCAAGACTAAGTTTAATGCTGATGCGTCTCTGTGATTCCAAACTTCCAGACTTCCCCGGATACCCTGAGCCTGCTCATCTCCTGTGGCTGGATTTCCTGCATACAACATAATTTTTAAACAATGACGTTTTCATGGGATTTGTAGGAGATTCAACTGATAGAGAAGGGCATGCATTAATCGGCTGAGTATCGAACCAGGGACTCACTGATGATAGTATTTACACCAATGCAGTGTGTGCCGTAACTGCTGTGCTATCAGGTTTTACAGTTTATTACTGTTATTACTTATTACATATGATTAAGCCCCTGATCTTTCCTTGTTTTATTGGTGGTAGCATGATATCTTCAAAGTACAAAATGCATTAGCATGGACAAGTTTTGTTGTGTGCGCAGTGCAGTGCAGATGACAGAGAAAATGAGCAAGACCACATTTTTGCCCCTGATAATATGGGATAATCCTGTAATACATAAAATGAACTATTTCTTACTGAATTAATATTGAGACATGATTTGTCCCATATTTTCATCCACAGCCCTCTAAGTATCAGGATGGTGTTTTCTACTACTACTCTGAGATTACAAGTTTAAATATTTTCTCAAGGTTGAGATTAAAAGAGTTTAGTGAAGTAAGAAATGGTGCCAAGATTATTGGGAGCAAATTCAAAAAATGTGACAAAAGAATGACATTGTGAAGCAGGACAGACTACTAATTCTTGGTAGTAATGTAATGGGTAAAAGCAACTATGATTTCCTATTTTGTTGGCACTCAAGACATTTCCCAGTGTCCCAGTGTAGTTACAGTTTGTTGGTTTTGGTGAATGGCTGACTGATTATCCAACAATTTAATTTCCAGAATCTATAAAGTAGCAACAGACTCTTACAAACTGACATAATGATCCAATGTGGTGATTAATCAAGCCTAATGTCACAGAGCATCTGCCTTGGCAATTGGATGACAATTTTCTGTACTTAAAGTTTAAGCCCTGCACACTGAGGGATGTGCACTTTGAAGAAACGTTTTTAAATTGATATTTAAGTTGATCTTTCAGTTGAAAAGTCCAGATTCAAATTCCTGATCATACTAACAGGTGCGAGTAAAATACTGTGCCAAGCATAATGTACAACATAAAAACACATGACCATTCCGGTTTTCCTCTCCTCTTCCTTAAGCATTTAAAACAGTTGTGCGTCATATAGTGCCTGCAGAGAGATGAAACATGCCATTTGTGCAGATGTCTCTTTCCCACCATATGCCTCGGTTGTCATGGTTGCTGAATTAATTGCAATAAATCTTGTTTTCCCTGTGCAGTGGGGTGATGCTGGTATTAAGTTAGGTTTTAACATGGATGGATGTTGAAGCCGTAAATTAGCTCTTATCATGATTAATTAGGGAGTTAAAGGTTAAATTCAAATATAATTAAAGGTTAAAGACTAATAGAAAAATCATCTTCCAGGGAAGAAGTTCCTTTGACCTTCAACAGATGTTTGTTTCCTGGTTAAGATGCCTCCTTTAAAAGAACATTATTTTTTTCCAATTACATTAACATGGTCATGCTATCATAATGATAAATGAATCCTGTTAAAAATTCCATCAATGACTACACTACATACAGTATACAAAATTCACTATAAATCCTGATGCAGTTTTAGTTCAGCTGGAGTGTTGCTGTACAGTGGTCACCGACAGCATAATTACTACTTGTGTAATCTGATTGCGTTCACGCATACTGTAGCATTGTCTACTTTATTATCATTTAGTACAAAACAGTGCAATGACATTAGTTTATTAATTTGTCTAGTTCTTGCTGCAAAATATTGCTGTTACATACAGCAAGTGTTCTGCTCTTTGGACAGATTCTTCAAACTCCCCACCACACGCACAAAGCGCAGTTGGATTGCAGTAAAGAACATATAACAATGCCTTTCCTATTTCAGACAACAGAGAGAGATTGAACTGAACTCACCCACCCTCTGATCAGCAGAGGATTTCACTGCATGTCAGACTACCTACAGCAAAAGCAGCCAGAAAACCCTACAGAGGTCGCTGCAGATTGCTGAGTCCATCACCGACAATGAGCTTCCTCCATAACATTAACACCAGGCTATGTTTGAGGAAGACTCAGGAAAAAACAACAAAGCTACCTGAGGAACAGAGTTACTGTAGCAGCAGGTCCTGGACAGGCAGACTTCAGGAGAAACTCTTTCATCAGACCATCAGACTGCTGGATGTTCATCAGCAGCTCAGTAGCTAAGGTGATAATGGCAATCCAGTCAGCACAAAACTATATTCCTATACAACTAAACTGTATTCTCAATCATGTTTTAAAAGAAAAGTAGTTTCTGACAGATTACGTTTGAACCATATCACAGAGATGTTTCTGATCAACATACCTATGCCATGGATTTTACTGCTTCACTGTCGGTCCTTTTTGGCCAACCAATACATTAGAAGAGGAGGAATTTGTTCCATGGTAAACCAGAAAATGAAGGAGACATGTCATGCCATGACATTTTTTCTAACCGTAGCTACATTGTTTCTTTGCCTAAGCCTAACCAGAAAGCAAGTGAAATCACAAAGTAAATGATTGGAAACGAAACTTAATCCTGACACTGATGAGCTGTCATTCATCACTGGACGCAAACTCTAATCTTCTGGGTGAAAGTCTGGTTTATCTTTTGTCTTTATCATCCTGTTTTGAGACTCTCCTCTTCTACTATTTCTCTGCTTGTGTCTGCTCCACTGCAGTCTTTGTTTCTACACGTGGGACTACTCCGCTCAAACACAATCTCTTTCTGTTGGTGTGAGATGCTCGTGCAGCAGCAACCAGGGGTTCTGAGTTTTGCACATAGAACCTTTAAACATTTATTTACTATTCTACAGTACGTACAGAAGGTGGTGAACAATTGTGTGACTTTTTTTATTCATTTCTATGCATGACTTTCCCAGAATATTTGGTAAAGTTAGACCAATTTTTGATTATTTGATTTTTAAATAGCGTGCTGTTCACGTCCAGTGAACAGTGGCGCGACTCCCAATTTTCCACCTTTGGACACACCTTCTCATTCACTGTTTTTTCTTTATTTTTCTTACTTTCTATATTGTAGATACATACCGAAGACATCAGAACTATGAAGCAAGATATATGGAATTATGTAGCAAACAAACAATTGTGAAAGAACTCTTAATATGTTTTATATTTTAGATTCCTCAAAGCAGCCACCCTTTGCTTTGATTAGTGCTTTGCACACTTGGCCTTCTCTCAATGAGCTTCATGATTTTCACTTCACAGGTGCGTCTTGTCAAGGTTAATTTGTGGAATTTCTTGCCTTCTTAATGGGGTTGGGACCATCAGTTGTGTTGTGCAGAAGTCAGGTTGGTACACAATTGACAGCCCTATTTGACAACTGCTAGAATCCATATCATGGCAAGAACCAATCAGCAAAGTAAAGTGAAATGACAGTCCATCATTACTTTAAGAAAAAGGTCAGTCAGTCCGGAAAATTGCAAAAATTTTGAATGTATCCCCAAGTGCAGCCGCAAAAACCATCAAGCACTACGACCAAACTCGCTCACATGAGAACCAGCCCAGGAAGGGAAGACCAAAAGTCACCTCTGCTGCTGAGGATAAGTTAATCCGAGTCACCAGCCTCAGAAATTGCAAGTTACCAGCACTTCAGACTATAGCCCAGACAAATGCCACACAGAGTTCTAGTAGCAGACACATCTCTACATCAGCTCTTCAGAGGAGACTGCACCAATCATGCCTTTATGGCCAAATAGCTGCTAAGAAACCATTTCTAAGGAAAAGCAACAAGCAGAAGAGATTTGTTTGAACCAAGAAACACAAAGAAGGGGCATTAGACCAGTGGAAATCTGTGCTTTGGTCTGATGAGTCCAAATTTAAGATCTTTGGTTCCACCCGCCATGTCGTTGTGCGACGCAGAAAAGGTGGAGGTGTGATGGTGTAGAGGTGCTTTGCTGGTGACACTGTTGGAGATTTATTCAAAACTGAAGGCACACTGAACCAGCATGGCTACCCCAGCATCCTGCACCGACCGGCCATCCCATCCGCTTTGTGTTTAGTTGGACCATCATTTATTTTTCAACCGGACACCGACCCCAAACACACCTTCAGTCTGTGTAAGGGCTATTTGACCAAGAAGGAGAGTGACGGAGTGCTGCGTCAGATGACCTGGCCTCCACAGTCACCTGACCTAAACCCAACTGAGATGGTTTGGGATTAGATGGACCGCAGAGTGAAGGAAAAAGGGCCAACAAGTGCTCAACATCTATGGGAACTCCTTCAAGACTGCTGGAAAACCATTTCAGGTGACTAACTCATGAAGCTGGATTAAGCCAGTGCTTCTCAATTTTTTTCCGTCATGGCCCCCTTCTTAGGACAAAAAACCTCAAATCAATTTTTCTAGATCTAGAAATTATTTAACATTCACAGTTTTAGAAATTTACAATTAATGTCTTCTCTTTAATTTCTACCCTTTGCAAAGTCGCCCAAAATAGACCATATGGCGGACGGTTTTGGCCCGCGGGCCTTATGTTTGATACCCTTGGTAAAATAATCGGAGTAAATGAGCTGAGATGGTGACGTTATCAAGTATGCCGGTGTTCCAACTGCACATTTACGATATGTTCTCCCGTTCGTGCACCGCAAAAAAAAATACTTATGTTAAAACAACAGTTCAGCTAATTAGTTCCACATAGACAGACCTCTTCCTCCCAGTCGCTTGTGTTCTGCTTGTCATGTCTCTGCACCCCTCCCCTCAGGGGGGTGCGCCCTACTATTTGAGAAACACTGGATTTAATTCAGAAGTCCAAGGCTTTTATACTTCAAATTATAAGAAACTCTGCAACAAGACCAGGCAAGATTATCATTTAAATGTAAATTACATTTGTATCAATTCAGAATGCTTTTTCTGTGTACGTGTAGATTTATATCTTAATCTTGCTAACCACCTGTTAAATCTTCTGAAGTCCTTGATACAGAGCTCTGAAATCCCCCTAAAGATTAAAGAATCTCTGCAGGCATTTTGATTTTGATTCTTCTGATTGTCTGGTCATTTAAGGCATGTCAAAATAGTGTTTCTTTATATGCAACATATCTATGACACGAACACATCTATGACACGTAGCACGTCAACTATGAAACTCAAAAATAAGGATTCAGACTTTCAGAGTTTCATATATAACAAAAAAGAACAGATTTGTTTATGTGTTGGACTGCCTTACATGCATTTCAGAGTGCATATACATAGTTAGAACCTATCTCAGCTGACTTAGGGTGAAGGCATGGGACACCCTAGACAGGTCACCAGTCTATCACAGGGCAACACAGAGAGACAAATTCATACCTATGGACAATTTAGAATCACCAATTAACCTCAGCATATCTTTGGACTGTGGGAGGAAGCCAGAGAATGTGGTGAGAACCCCTGCAGGGAGAACATGCAAACTCCACACAGAAAGACCCCAGGCCGCCCTGCTTTGTACCGTTTTCTTTGTAAATGCATCACAAATAAAGAAACCATGAGAGTGTTTGTGTGCATGAGTGTGTGTGTGTGTGTGTGTGTGTGTGTGTGTGTGTGTGCATTCATGGAAGAGAAGTTTTTGTACTTCACCACACATGATGAATCGAATCAAACCTTGTCTTACCTGTCTTTCAGGTAGTTTCAAAGCATGAAGAAAGGCCAAGGTAAGGTTTCTTGTCCCTTTTCATGGTTTCTGTTTGCTATCTGGGTCCTAGTGCTAGACTTACTTTCTTGTAGCAGTCACTACATTAAGGGAAGACCTTTTTTAAGCAAAATAGAGCAAGCTACACAGGGAACACCCTGGAACAAGACAGACATCGAAACTCAGTAGGCTTTAAAATTAAATTTGCTCATATTTGCGTTGACAGAACCCAAAAGATCATAAGCAGAATTCCGTTTCACCTGTTCATTTAAGCCCGCAGCTCCACAGACAGATACGTGCATCGAGTTCTCTGATTCTGAGGAGTCATGGACAGGAATCACAATTATCTAGTCTCCATGCTGCCAGGCCACAAAGTAGAAGTGAACTTCCTCTGACCGTCACCCCTCATTCCTCTCACAGCAAAGGGTCAGGAGCTCTGGCACTTCCTACCATGCTGTGGGGCTCAAATATCACAGAGACTCCATGAAAAAAGAAGCTAGCACATCATTTCCTCAACATCTGCTACCACAGCAGGTTTTTGCCTCCTGTAAGCTGGCAGTGCCTTGTGTGACTGACATGAAGTGGATTTAAACCAATAGGGCGATTATTGCAGCAGCCAGACAGAGCTCGGATTTGCCAATTATGGCACAGAGGCAGGCTGCTGGTCATTATCAGTCAGATGCTTCAAATGTTCCCCTACTTTAGGCCACCTTACAAGGTTCCAGATCAGGCCACAGACAGGCAGACTGCTAAAGGCCAATGTGGCACTGAGAAATAGAGAGATAAAGAGAGTGAGCCCCAAGCTACTTTTGGAATGTTAACATTATTTTTTCCTGCTTGGATGAATGCATTTGGAGAGAGGAGTACACCACACTGTTCACTTGGCACACACCATAGTATGATTGTATATATCCATCACGCATAATGGCCCATGAAGGTGGTCAGTCTGTGACTAATAGGTCAGATGTGTCCACTCTGTGTAGAATTCTTTCAACCATGCATATCTGGTGGTATCAGAACAAATAAGGTACACAGACCCCCCTGTTCCAGTCCAACTCTTTCATTTCCCACTCGTAGACTATATTGCTGAGGTAGGGAACAACTGTTCTGCTACATAACCCACCTCCCCCTCTCGAATTCAGTACATCTGAGAGGCAGTTTACAGGGAGGAAGGGAATAAATAGAGAGATGAGAACAGAGGCTATTTTCAAATACATATCATATCTAAAGGCTGCAGCTAAGATCTTACTGAGGTTAACTTAGAAACATATACATTTCATATCTCTGCTGTTAATAAATTCTATACATAATGTCAAACTAGGCAATATTACACAGTGAGGTGTGCTGATAAGGTGGAAGTTCGTACTATGTATTAAGACACCTCAGAGCGTATTGTTACATAAATACAATGGCAACTTAGTGTGCTATGGGAGAAAAGGAAAAGATGTGTTCCAATGATCTTTCATGTGTAAAGCTTCTTTGTAAGCAGTTCAATCTGTGGCAAGTTTAAATTCACCAGTGAGAGTTAACTGGCATCATATCACATATAAAGATGCATTGTTGTTATGGCCACTATCAGTTTTTTTACACACTGCACACTGATTTAAAATAGTGTTTAAAGTACCATCTGTCATGCATAACAAAAACACTTTTTCTGCCTATACATGGAAAAAGAAGAAATGTTTGAACCACAGAAAAAACTTCTCAGCTGTCAAAACAATCTCTGATCAAGGTCCACTGACAACAGGTCGAAAAGAAACTGCCATGTTTGACCTTCAACACATGATCTGGTGCATTTGTGTAAATAAAGGTGGAGGTTTTTATTTGCCTGGCAACACTTTTCTCATGTACAGTAAATGCAATGCAATGCAGCAATGCAGATGGTCTGATCTACTACCAACAGAGGAAGTCATCTATTTTTTAAATCTAAGGATCCAGCAAATATCGGTAGGATGGAGATGTTGTGTTCCTGGACAAAAATTGTTGTTGACAGCAAAAACTGTAACATATACTGAAACTGATAACAAGCAAAACCGTAGTTCAATCAGCGTGTACAAATATCGGGGTTACAGATGTGCACGTCAGTTCCTCTAATGCCTACTGGGTTCAGTCAAAATTTGGTTGTCAAATGGTTATCAACAGTCATTCATTCTACATCTAGTACCTGTCATCTTAGATTTGACTTTAAAAACACTTTGATTTTTCTTGGTAGTACATATATGACTGTTTTGTTTATTTTTAATGTTTTCATTCAGAAACCTTTAATTTTGTCTTTAACTGGTGAGGAATGATTTGTTATGAATTAATGTTTGTATTCAGATTTTTTTTTTTACTCATGGAAGATTTTACATTAACCACAGTGTGTGAGATTTATAGGGATTAATGAGTGACACAATAGATTTACTACAGAATCAAAATGAGAAAAAAACACCATTCAAAATTGAAACAAAAGCCAAAGCACCTTGAAGTGCAATACTACCCAAGGCCACCAAGCAATCAGACTCCCATTCAAAAGGTGTCAGTTTCTCAAATTAAAGGAGGATTATTAATTGGGCTGCATGTTATGACTGTTGTTTTGCTGTCATTTTATTGGTGGAGTTTGCAATTCATGTTCCACAGACAGTTCTGCTGGTCAGTCACTTGTTTTAATTTGTTTTCAGTTCACTATAATTACGGTTCGTTCCAGCAGAGAATTTAAGCATGGGGGCGACATGGGCAGCCACACAGGGCAGCATCTCAGGGGGCAGCTTGAGGTCCCTGAACAGAAAAATTTTAAAATTGATGTGGGGCAATTAACCTTGTCAGACTCAGCACTCTGATTCTAGTCTGCTTTATGTTAATACATGATAACTGTAAAGAGCACAACGGTAATGCTAACTAGAATCACTAATTAGTAAAACTGCTGCCCTCCACAAGGCTCACCCTTGTGCAAAACTCATCATACTTTATCAGCTCATCAGTGATGATTCAGATGGAGAGCAGAGGATAGCGAGTTGTTCAGTCGCTCCATAAAACAAAACACCTCTAAACATCATTAAGTCCAGTTATACCAGCGACAGCAGCACAGTGAGAACTGAGGAGGAAGGCAGCTGTTTTTGGTGAACCTGCACCAGCACTGCTGCAAGTCTATAGCCTACTCTCATGTGTCGCACATACACACTTTGGCAGCTGCACTTTGCATTGTGCAAGAGAGCTTTGGATGAAAACCTGTTACACACTGCACAGTAATGGCAGACAGCCGCACTGAGTACTCAGACTAATTAGCAGTGTCTCAGAATCCTGGAAACTGGACACTTGAGTATCGGCTACCTTTGGTCATTGACTATGTTATCCATCATTTTGGGGTTTTCATAGATTTTTGTTTCGCTAGACGGGAGACGAGAGAAAAAGAGGAGATCATATGTAGGTATTATGATACAAATCTGCCTAAAAATCCAAATAAGACAGTTTTATACATTGCATGGTTAAAGGGCCTAATACCTGCTCTCTCTCCATTGGCTAAGGTGATGTTTAGGATCCCTCCACTGTCTCCATTCACTGTCTCCCCCACCCACAAAATTAATTCTTGTCAAGTCAGATTTTACCAAACCCTGTCAAGATTCATTTGTTTAGCTTGCAGAAATGCATGTATATTTTTTACCCCCTTCACCTAATGGGTCATTATTAAGATGTTAGATAAAGAATGAATGAATTAAAGACAGAGAGCCTCAGTCTGCTTACTAAGCTGTAATGTATTTCACTCAAGTTCAATCATCTCTTATCCCCTCCAGTTCATCTTTCCTGCAGATCTTGGCCCTATTAGTGCCCCTCATGCATTCCTCTTGTCTGCTTCCTCACAGCTCTTCATGTTTGCTAGAGTTGTCCTGTTATGCTTATGACCTAAAATTTGAGTGTTTATGAATGTCAATTGGATTGAGGTGTCAGCCCACAGGGATTTTTTTGCACCTTGACAGCAGTTGTCCGTCATTGTCGGTCTTTCATTATTTCTCACTTATTTGTTCGTGCACACACATATTTGCATATGTGACGAAGGGGTTCGCCCAAGGTACCATATATGCAAGAGCTGCCACTGGCTTATTCTGCAGATAACTGAACTGACAGACCCTCAAGGTATTCCAATAACTACTTTGGTTTCTTCTGGAAGGTAAATGTTTGTTTTCTTAACACAGGTAATGAGCAATTTTAGCATCAAGCGGCCTTTTTGAAGGTCTCTGTCTAAATCTGTGTATTGACCTAATTTTTACTGTCTTTTCTCAGCCTCAAAGAGGACTTCATTTCAAATCACAACTTCTATCACACCCTGTCACATGCAAAAAAAAGTGATTGTGAGAGAAAGGAGAAGAAGCTGTGGCTATCTAGAAGGGAGATGTCAGCCAAATCTTCTGATTGTTGACTGATGAAGGTCTAGCACTGAAACATATTGCTAAGAAATGTATCTTTGCAAGTTACAGTGTGTAGGAGTCTGTCTCAAGTCTTTTGTGACAAAATTTCGACTCCTAAGCTGACAAGAGTTATTCTGCGACATGGTGTCCAAAAGGAAATGCACAACAGTATGTACAAGGGTAGTTCACAAAGTTCCTGGACTCACCTAGAAACAAGGAGTGTTCGTCCAGTTTTGGGACTTTGAAGGAATCAAAGAAAAATGGAGAGAAAAGCTTTGAGCTGGCCTGCTCCAGATGTGACCTTCGCCTGCAAAGAGATAGCAATGCATGAACATTGGTGGACTAAAAACATAGCAGTTAAAGGAGATGATGTTAGGGAAAAAAAAAAAATCATCACGATAAGAATCTTTCTCTTGTGATGTTTTCTGGTGAGGCCAACAACCTTTTAAAGACCGTCACACATTTTGCAGTGCAATACTTATTGAGACAGCCTGGACTGTGCCAAACTTTTATGACTTGGTCTCGGTTTTGGTGGTTTTGACACAACACTACCTTTCCCATAAACTAAAAAAAAACTGGAGATGTTGCTAATATTAGTCATCACGTGTCAAGCATCAAGCTCCCCTGTTCTGTATATTTGAGAAGTACTGGTTCCAGTTGGAAAATATGGCATTTACCACAAAGTCACTATCTATCCTTCGATTCAGCTCCAATGCAAACCAATGGTTTATGTCATCACTTGCTACTCCATCTTTATATATAGTGTATGACTGTAACACATATGCACTTCTTCATAGCGTCCAGTCTTATTAAATTTTATTAGAAAGGAAACGATGAACCATGTTGCCAGAAGAGATGACAGATGCAAAAGCAGGGTTGCACTTAAATGTTCAATATTTAACAAGCAGTAGAGCACTGAAATAGTGCAAAAATAATGTTGTTAGGTCAGTTTAAGATGTTTTCAGTTGATGTCAGCATACATATTCTCTGATTCTGTGATTTAGAACCTCTGTATTTCTGACAGAGCGTTGAATTAGCTGACAGCAGGTCTTCACTGGAAGCTGGAACAAATTATGTCCAATGGAAAGAAAAATTGACAATGATTTCTGGGTTATTTAAGAGCAACTATGTGTTTACAATTAGTAGTTCTGCTTTTATGAGTTTGCAATTACATGTTGAACAGGTAACTGGAGTGAATATCTAATGTGTGTAAATGAAGTTTGAAAGTCTAAGAATGTTATTACTTGTCTTGTTTCTCTTCTATCAACTTTTTTCTTCTACTTTGTATAAAGTTTCTTTTATTTTGCTGTCGAAAGATCACTCTGTACTCCGTTTTTCAAAAACTGACCTATAACCTGTGCAGGTGTCAAAATGTCAGAATTAAAGCATTAAAATGTGCAGTACACAATCAGTATGCAGCCTCGAGTTCCGCACACTGCTGTGATCAAAGACTGAGAGCAGAAGGGTTGCAAAATCACAAAAGCTGCCAAAGAAAGAGTGGACCCTCCCACAGATTTATTGGCCTAGCATACTGAAAGTGCAGCTTTCACTGTGGGGATTACAATTCAGCCCCATTTCCCCCCCTTAATCCGGTCATTAGTCAGGTTTTGTGAGGACACAAAACATCCTCAATTTCAGGCTGTGTCGCCTGCATGTAAATCCGACAAGTTGTTGACCAACATTTTCAGGGAGGAAAAAAAGTCTTCCGTAAGGAGCCTTTAGAAATGAGATATATAGGGGTGGTAGCAGAGCTTCCAAATACATTTTAGAAGCCTTTTAAGGACAGAGCAGACTTGTTTGAAAACAGTTAGCAATAAAAACTGATTCATGACCTTTGGTAAAATATAATTTATTACCTGTGATTTGCAAGCCATTTCCAAAGACATCTACTTTCAACCCCAGCCTCCAGATCTTAGCTCAGTGTAACAGAACATTATGATAAATATAATGGCGACATTTGTGGTCATATAAAAACCCATTAGCTCATAGTGGAATGTATAATTTGGTATTTTGCATAATCAAACTGCATTTTAGGTTTGATAGTATTAAGACATTCAAAACTACCAAAATAAACTTTCAGACAAAATTCCATTTCTAGGATTATAGGATTACGCCTGAAGTGAGCTTCATTTTCTCATATACTGTATTGCTAACACACGGATGGCAAATCAGTAATGTTTAGTCTTTTGTTTAGTTTTGTAAAAACACATTTCTTATACTTCACTGCCTTTTTTGACACTCTAGTGGCATGAATGTTAAGATGGCAGAGTTGATAGGTCAGCTAATCGACTGGTAGGGCTGAACAATTTGGGAAAATATCCAACTGCAATTTTTTGGACAGATATTCTAATTCGATATGTAATGTATTTTTAAAAAAGTAAACTTCTGTTTAATATTCACTATGTATTAGATTTAAAACCTTTGAGTGAACATTACCATAGGAGGACAGCGCAAATTACAGCTTAAACCCTGAGTTTGACATGCTGCAAAATGTGTGAGATGTGGCTATCAAATTACAAAACTGGGCTTATGGCAATCAAATCACAGCATGCACACATGAACCATGTGGTACACATAAATGGGTAAGCACAACCCATGAAAACTCATATCTACTTGCATTAAATCAAACTAAACTGCATTAGTCTTCTTTTTCTAATAGCCAGACCTACTGTATCTTTAACTGCAGCTTTTGTGATTTGCTAATGGCATTGTTTCAAATTGCTTTTTAGATTTGAAATCAATCAATTGTTCAACTTTATCCATGTTTCGGTCCTGATGATGATATCTCAGCAGCTACTGCGTGGGTAAAACACTGTACATTATTCACATCCCCAGAATCTATATTCTGAAGGCTTTGTTGATTCCTTATCATCATGTGGCATCAACAGAAGTGTGTACTGAGGTACAGTATATATCACACCTCTGGGTGGGGGTCTTTACTGTATCCATACCTAAAAATAGCTTGTATCAGCGCACACCAGTCGATCATGTTACAGTCATCTGTGGAGAGACACTTTGTTAGGTTAAAGCCACAGCATATCCACCTACCAATACATCCCAGCACAACAGATCACTAGGTTAAAAAATAAAAAAAATGTTCAACTGCTCAAACAAATTATATTTCCATAAGCTCCAACTGTACTTTGTTTTATTAGGCTATTGTTAGACTATTGCACATAATTGTGGTAAACTAATTAAAAATTACAGTTGTTTAAAGTTGGAGTGCAGCTTGCATGCATAAATTAAAACCCGTCACATCCAAACTCTTGCCAAACAACTTTCCATGATTCTATCAGGGCCAGATAAATCTCTTGTATTTAAAAGTGTATCATTTTTAAAAATCTGCTTTCTGTGCAAACATTTCTGCCCTACGTCACAGATAGAGATGTTTTACGACAATGAGTAATAATCAATTTGGCAGAACTGAAGATTGGAGCAGTAGTAGCTCCATATCAGGAATGACCGCAACAACAAGGAGCCAAAGCACAGGAAGTGTCGACGTTTGTGTAATTACTCTCACGGCTAGAAGTGGGCGACAAAAGCATTACAAGTTAAAATAGAGTTTTAAGCTAGTTTTAAGTGTTTTCCTCCATTCTGACATTTCATTTCAATATTTTTTTTAAACAGTATTCCTAATCTGAACACAGAAACACAGGATTCTGCCAGAGAGTGAAACAATCCTGTAGATTTATACAGACACTATGTTACTTATTCAGACATTGCCTCTGAGAAATCATGTTTTGTCTGTCATTTTGACATGGCAGATGGGTCTAAATACTGCAACACCCAAGAGCCTCAGGCAAAGTTTCTACAGAAAAGAAGTCCGAGACGCGAATCCAAACTGTAGGGAATCCAAACTGCTTTGCTGTTACAGTTCACCAAACATGCTGCACAGTTGGTGAATTCAAGTCAAATCAAAACTGACACACTTCAAAAGTGAAACAGATTAATCTGTACATTGTGTTCTCAATTTTTCCAAAACTGTAGTCTTTAGTTCTTCCCTGCCCATAGCAAACTACATGACATATTTTAAGCCTGAGGAGTTGTAGTTGACTTCTCCCCTAAAGATTTTATGTGCACAAGGTGTTACTTTTGATATTTTATCAAAGCACATATCTTGCAATGCCTTTGTTTATTTTATTTCAATTGATTATTTTATTGGGAGTGTTTTATGCTACAAGTGTGAGTCACCTAATACCATTTCATACTGGAAAAAATGAAAGGGACAGAGTCGTTGAAAAGTCACTCCACTCTTGTCATTCTGACCATGTCAGCATAGTGTCACCAGATGTATCATCATTTTTCACTTTGTAATTTGTAATTCTCAAGAAAAAGGCTGACATGCTTTCTGAAGTTACACATTAGGTCTGCTTGTTCTCTTCATCATAACTCAGGATGATAATGTAGCGCTTCTGCCCTCTATAAAAGAAAGCATAGGCAAGCCATGAGTTCTTTTAAAATAATTACTTACACACTTGCGGTGAAAATTGACGTTAATTACCTCAGCTTTCCTTCAGTGTAGTAGCTCATAAATTTAAGTATTCTATCTTAACCAACCTAAATGTATTTCCCCTTTAAGTCAAGAATATAGACTCCAAACAGGTTAAGAAACTTGCAAATAAAATAATCAATTACCACAGGAAATACGATTACAAAAGAATTTCTTATTATTTGAAAAATATGAAAAGAAATGGTTTCGAAATACTATTAATGCAATTATTATTATTATTATTATTATTATTATTATTATTATTATTATTATTGTTGTTGTTGTTGTTCTCCAAGCATATCTTTCACTTTTGTAAAGAATTTCAGTCAAGTGATAAATTATTCACAAAATGTGAGGTTGTTTCAGCCAAAATTACTCCAAATTAACACTCAGCGGTCCCACACTCTTGCACTCACACACATACATACATACATACATACATACATACATACATACATACATACATACATAGCTGGCAAAACCAGGTAAACTAAATAAACATAGGAGGCCTTAGGCTGGCTCCTTAACATTGAGACCCAAAATAAAATGGTTATTTCACTTAATTAAGAAGCAAATAAACAAAAACAAAAGAGTACCATGTAGCTGATGCTGTTCTGTAGATGGTTTATGAGGTTACCTGTCAGCTTGTGACCATGGAGGTGACGTCCGGGCTTTCATGGAAACCTCGTGGCACCAGAAACTCCCTGTCCTGTCCTACACCTTCAAAGTGGCGAAAGGAACCTGGCAGTTCAGAGCGATATCTGGTTTTCACTCCACTCGGTAAGCTTTGTTCGGTAAGCGGTGGTCAACTGCCCATTCATTCCATACAGGCTATGCGTATAGCTTAATATGCTACTTCATTAGCTAGCGTTCATACCATAGACTGTCTATGGCCCATACCTAGCAAAAAAGGCTAATAAAGGTCTGTATTGGGTTCTTCTGTTGTTCCAAAAACTTGTAAAACATAATTCCACACAAAGAAGAGTTGACAGTCCAAGGAAGAACTCCACAACCTGGCATGACTATAACTTAAAGCTTCCGACTTTGTCCTACTTTTATCTCCCCTCACACGAACTTATTCTGCCCATGCGCTTCCGTCAGCCCAAGACATTAGCCAATAGGAGCACAGTATCAGACGTCATTTTAACAGAAAAAAATATGTTAATTATTCCTCAACAAAACTTTAGCTAAATATTCAGATTTTAACCTTATTTATTTTACAATTAACTGTATAATGTCCACCAAATAGTGTTTTTTTGTAAAAATATAAAACACCTATTTTCCCTCATTTAATCTCTGGTTCCGACTATTATGAACTCTTACTACTTATTTAAAACATTCATTATGTTCATGGGTTACAATAGTATTGCTCCACGTAAGATCATTTCAAGCCTCTGGCATGATATTTTAACACACATCTGTGTTAGCACGCTGAGATTAGTCTTTAGCTCACTTTACAGAGATAGCGTGCAGCTAGCATGGTACCAAGTTGTATTATATGTACAAGATTTTATTTATATGCAGGATTTTACTGATTTTGAGTAAAATGAGTTTACCAATAAATTGCTTTAAAACGACTGAGCGGCTCAACTTAATAAACCATCAACGCTAAGACTAAAATGTAATTGGCAATGCTAACCAGATGTAATTTCGCGATTGTCCATGAACCCTTTCTTCCCCAGTTATACTCTTATGGTTTCTGTCTTTTATAAAGTCCATCTCCCATTCACCGCACATGGAACGATAAGCAGTTTTCCTTGGTGCAAGCTATAGCATGAGTATGCAGGACTTGTTGTTTATAATGTGAATACGACTCCTGCTGTTACTGATTCTGTCCGAGAGATGAGCCCTCTGGGTTTTCTGATGTTTATGCAGGAGAATGGTGATGCTTGCTAAGTGGAAAAGAGACAAAAAATCAATAGGCAAGGTGAAGGGAGGGGAGTGCCAGGCATCTGGCAGTTCAGGACTTGTTTTCAAATTTGTTTTTCTCTTCTTTTGATGCACTTTAGGGGCCGAGTGAGTGGCCCAGCAGCTCTTTCCTAATTTCTATTACTGTACTGGAGGTCTTCATCCATTAAAGCTGTGTGCTTCTTTTTGCACTAGTTTCAACATCACAGAAAACATTCCTTCAGTTATTCTTCACATTTATTAATTTAGCTTTTTGTTCGTGTTGTGATCAATGAGTTTTCCACAATTTTGCTAGAATCTAAGTCCAGCGATAAAATTTTCTGTTCGACAAAACAGTCCCATTTGACCATACTAGCTTGTTTGATCTATTAGTATTCATTAAATCTAATAATTTTCGGTGGTGATGTATATATATATATATATATATATATATATATATATATATATATATATATATATATATATATATATATATATATATATATATATATATATATATATGTATATATATATATATATATATGTATATATATATATATGTATATATATATATATATAGACATATATATGTATATATATATATATGTATATATATATATATGTATATATATATATATATATATATATATATATATATATATATATATATAGACACGCACACACATACATGTTTGTGAGGGTTGAATGGTTAAATAGTTTCTCCACCAATTATAACTGTAAGATTATTAATAATCTGATGTATAAAATGTAGGATAAATGTTTGCTCCAACGGGGTTAAGGTTTTTATGCAGAATTATTACACAGTCTACCTGATATTCGACCAGCGAAGTATTTAGATTAGACAAATATAATAATGCAGCATATGAAACACTTCTTGTTGCGCCTGGTCCTTGAACTGCATTATCAACACTGTAATCTATTGGGTCCCTATTGGTACTATTTTCATGAAGCCACTATCCTACCTTGTAAATGTTCTTTCTAAAATAGTTCAGCATTTGCATCACACTCACTGATGACATGTTCTAGTTGCCAGTACTTGATGATCATAGTGGGCACGTTGCCAAACATCATTAATCTTTAGGTTTGGAACAAGCAGGTCCTCCTAAAATCCTATACCAATTGTTTTTAAATGTGTCCAGCTATTCCATAAAAAAAAACATAGTCAAATAAGTGTTAAATTAACCTAAAATTGACCCAAAGCCCAAATTTGAATAAACAGTTGAAAGTGTACAAAGCATCTTGAGGTTCACACAATAGAATTTTCAGCTCAGTGAGTGGATGTTGCTTTCTATGAAATGCTCTCCAGGAGTTATTGCTGACTTTTCCCTAAACCGAGGCTTGTACTCTTGACTTTTTTGTTTGTTGTTTTTAAATCAAAGAATCAAATACTTTAAAATGGAGCTACTCGTCTTTTGTGTTGATTTTCTTTGAAACTTTGGGAATGTTCCAAATGCCAATGTCATAACAATAGCTATTTTAAAATAAACAAAAAGCCCCCACAAAAATCAGAAATTTTAATTCATGGGCAAAGGTTGAAAAGAACAAATCTTTATCATCTCCAACAAATCACAGTTAATTCAAAGCAGTTCACTGAATTTGGATGCTTGACTGAAGTTACTGCAGCACATTGGCAAAAAAAGGTTTTTACAGTTAAGTCGATTACAATCGCATAAATTCCTCAGTTGTTCTTTACATGAGCAAGCGGAGGTATCAATTTAAAAACTAGCCTTTGCGTTTGCACTCTTTCTTACAGTGTGTCACTCTCAGTAAGACACGCTGTAGGCAACCAAAAGTCACATAGGTTGCTGTATGTTTTGTGAACTAACTTCTGCAATTTGAGGTGTATTTGCTGGTTCCAAAATTGGAAAAAGAAAATTTATATGGGCTCATGACAGGACCAGTCCTTAACCCTTTTTTTGGTCTCATTCCTGCCTTTTGGAAGTGAACTGAGTCATCGCAGCAGATTTCTGATGGGTGCAAAGGCTTACTGTGGAGGACAATTAGGGAAGCTGGAAACTGTGGGATGCATTTGTACCATTATCAAAAAGTGCTGGGCCGGGGTGTGTTGGCAGATCCAGCCGATGGCACAGACAGATGGAGAAAGGGCAGGAGTGCTGCCTCCTCTGGTTGCTATGGTGAAGGAGGAGGTGAAGTGCGTGGAGAGGCAGCCATTGTTGGGAAAGTAAAAGGAGACTGAATTATCATAGGGCAGGTGGCACCGAGGCTGTGTCCCCACCTCTAGGTAATGAATGGAGCTGCCTTTCCTGTACACACAGGGAGGGCAATAATCTACCCTCAGTCACTTTCCTCTACACAGCAGGTAAAAGACCTCACGCAGCTGATTGACTTGTCAGGTCAGTGGCCGTGTGTAAGAACCATGACAGTTTGATCACTGTTGAAAAGACTGTTAGAACTGCACACATACTGTTTTATATAGCATACAGCTACACTATACTTTTCTTAACTCTCTGTAATATGAACTACTAGGGTTACTATGTGTTTATTTGAGGATGAGATGGTGTACTGGGATCCGCCGTAGCCTCAGAAATGGACACAATGTGGAAATAAGCCCCCTTTATTCAATATCGATTTACATTTTATATAAAAATTACTTACATTTAATACATTTCTTCAAAATACAAGCAGCCAAACAACATACAAATCAAATACAAAATTATAAAATTTCTTATATTTATCATCTTCCTTTTCTGAAGTAACAGATGTGTTTCTTAATAACTCTTAATAACCTTTTTTGTAGCTGTGGTAAATCTCTTTCCTTGTCTCCATCCTCGATCCATCTGTTGACATATGAGACCTAGAAAAATATGGTATTCAGTATCTGTCTTTTCAGTGTACAGTACAGGATCCGGGAATCTGATCGGAGAACATTCAGGGTGGGCTTCAATCTCTTTCATCAAAAGATAAGTTCATGTGGTTTATTACCGCGGAAACAGGGTGAATGGAGCTTGAAATCCGTGGAAATGGAAAAGACACAAGACCTGTGGAATTACATACTGCGTGAGGAAAGATCATGTTGATATTACTGTCTTCAGTGGAACTCCGGTGAGAGTAGATCTGTCAGGTACAGACAGGAAAAACATGTCAACACCTCCAAAATGTCAACTTCACTGATCAGCCGTGAAGCTCTGTGGTCCGTACATCATGTGAACGAAATCATGTGAAGAAAAACAAAATGAAAGCCTCAAAAACAACCCATGAAACCCTTCTCTACTATACATACATTTGTTCAGAAAAATTTAGCCAAACCCTCCTTCATTACCTTCACATAACAACACAGTGTCCATATTCCACTTAAACTAGAAACAAGTATGGGTATAAATTTTAGCACTGCATTTTAAGGTTTGATCTGTGCACAAGTGTGGCTTACGGTGTTAATAAAGTTTTTGCAAATCAGCAGCTTTACTTCAGTGTCATACAGTATACAGTATAGCGCTGTATAACTTATCTTTGACAAACATTAGAAAGCAAACTGTAAATGGAAAATAAAACTCTTCAGCACACCAACAAGGACATTATGCTGATGCTAAACCAGTAAAACCTAAGAGCCTTATAGGAAATAGAAAAATCTTGTTTCCTCCTTCATATTATACATTGTACACTGTGGTAAAAAAAGAAGTACAAAGTGTAAAGTTAGGCTATGCGGCGGTTTCATGAATTGTCCCCTCTAGTTTCTTTGGGAGTAGCTCTCTCCTCTCGTCAATACTGATGACTGGCTTCCGGCAGTTTTGCCCGTCGATATAGATCTTTGCATACACTGGGTTGGAGTAGTTCATGGGCTGCATATGAAGGGGAAAAAAAGATATCAAGAAAAGGAGTTAATATTTATTCATGTAAATTATTTTACAACAGCGAGAATCTCAAAGCTGCAGTAACAGATTTTGCTTTTATCTTATACACCATTTGGAAGCAGTGAGAAGAAAGATCTCCCAAATCATCTTACAAGGTTTGTGTTCGCACTGTTTACAGTTCCATCAGATACAAGTTATTTACATTAATCTGAAATCATGTTTTGACCACCCGAGGAAGTTCAATTTTGCTTTCTCCTATAAGCTCAGGTTTGATCTTCAGTCCTTCCTGGATCTATATCTGTTCTGTTTACCAGCCAGCTGCTGCTCGCTGATTGTATACAGTATGATTATCAGAGTTTGTTTTGCTGGAAAACAGCTGCCTTCTTGCATCTCAAAGAAAATGATAAGAACAGAGGTTGTGAAGTACTTTGCAGTGCGAATACATGAGCTATATATATAAATATAAAAAAAAAGATTAAGAAGCTTCACAGAGCTGAGAGGAATTGCGGAGTTGGGTGTAAATTCTCTGTGGATTTGAGGGGGGGAAAAATTTAATTAACAACAAGTTGATTAGTGCAGCTTTAAGGAAAGTTCACTGTTTTTTACGTTTTGAGTGAGTGAGTGGTATAAAACGTCTGAATACTGAACACTCATGCATATCAGTGGGTTGCTACTCAGCAAGCATGCAGGATGTAAGTAAGTTAAACATGCAGCAAAGCCATAAGACCACACTGTAATATCAGAATTCTAAAAAATTTACTTCAAGGCCACTTTGACTGGAGTGTAGGATGATAAACCATCACTGATTGCACAAAACAATACAGGGAGCAGCTATGGATGAAGGTAGATGCAGACTTTGGATGGATTAACATTAGGAGTTTTCAATATGGAAAAAAAAGCATCTGTGATCATATTGTTTAAAATGTCTGCAATGTTACTGCACAACTGCAGGCATACAGTCAATATGAAATGGATTTTTTTATTTTATTTTTGTCTTGAGGGCAAACATGAAGCATTGTTTGTAAAATTCACCTGTCCAGGGATTACCTCCTTGGGCACAGAATTCATGCCCAAGGTATGAGGGTCACTGGATTTTACACACCAGCCCTGTAAAACAAACAACAACAAAAAAACAAGCACCATCTCTGTTTATCAAATGAAATCCTAACAGTTTCCTTGTTATCTGCAAGTAAAAACTTCAGAATCAGTCAAGCTGTGGGTTAGAAAACTTCTGTTTAAATCAAAGTACAACTGCACTGAATTAAGGAAGCAGAGAAAGTTAGAGCACCAAGAAGGAAGGCTAGTTTAGATTCAAACCGGCACGTCACGGTTAAAAATACAGCCAGACTGGAGTCACAATAGCAGATGTCAAAGATGGCAGTGCAAGAAGAAATAGAATTAGGCTTGAAGGTCTAGCAGCAGAGCTAGATAACAACGTCAGTGAAGGTGTTTTGATTCATTTGATATGCTCAGTGTTAGTGTGGGGTTGAGGGCTATGAACAAAATAAATCACCAGCCAGATGGAAAGTCCTCTTGGTTCACGGCACCTGTACATTCATGCACTCAGGCCAGCTTTTAAAAAATCTCCACAAAGCCTAATGTAATCCAATTTCATGTATCCCAACGCTGCTTACAACATAGCAGCTACTGGACCAGAGGCAAAGAATGCAACGTTAAATTATTTTCAAGAAGATGGAAAGTAGTTTTGAACTGGCGGCTGGTGTCCTTGCTTCTTCCTGCAATTAAACACAGCACAGTGACACTCCTGCACCGAGGCTAATAATTAGCAAGTGCGATAAGGATCAAGGTCAATCAAGGCAGACTAAATCAGGTTTTCTCAGACCCATTTGAAACACTTCAATATTGATTTATTGGAGGATTTGAATGCATATAAATACGAGTGAAAAAGTGATTACTGGAAATGAATGTATATCAATTCAAATGCAAATGCTGCTCACTGAAATTAAATTCTTGTCACATTGAGCTCTGCGCATACTGACAGATTCACGGATTAACAGCTGCACATGTAAAGCCCCAATTAATTTACTGATTATTACCGAAAATATTATTATATTTATACAATCATAAGATGTTTGACGAGAATACAAAATGATACAAATAATATGAAAGAATGAAAACAGAACACAAGTTGCTTCCAGCTTAATAAACAGAAACACTGAAATAGTTCTTTTTAGTTAGTTAAGGCCATTTCATGCTTTCTTCAAGTGTCCACATGATGTAAATTTTGTTTTTTACCCATCTCAAACTTTGTAACTGTGTGGATTGTACTCATTGCACGCATGACAAGTGCACATGTGCCAGGAAAACCAGTCAAAACCAATGCTTGTTTTGAGGAGAGGGTGCATACTATTCTCACGCTTTTTTAATCCATCATTAAAAAAGTTGCAATTTAAAATAGTTGCTGCAGGACTTTTGAGACGTGTTTTTGTACATGCTTTCCATCTACAGTGTCCAAACAAAGTGGGATGTTCTAAATTCTCTAGAAATGTTGTGCTATGTCCACCCACTGACTGGTGCTACACTTCAATCTGTTACTAGCTCCTACATCCCGCTGCAACATGTGTGGAAGCCCTATGTGTCTTCCTGTGTTCGATATGAGGGGCAATGCGACTGACCGATGCCCACTGTGTGCTGTCCGCTTTAAAAAACAGTAATCGCACTGGGATGCAGAAACCACGAATTGCCTTTTAGTTAGTGTCTCATTATGACATGAAATGACACTTTTGATTAATTTAATCTCGTGTTCTAACAGGCTATTCTGACATTTGTTCTTGCTACTGCCAGAAACCTTTCCCATTACGCCAGCACACCATTTCATCTTGTTTAATCATTTACCTTTCTCTTTATTAAAGACTCTTGCTCCAACAGGACAGGTGATACAGTGTAGTACATGACAAGTCGGATAGGCCCACCTTGTGAGGGTCCAGCGTGAAGTTGGGTCGCAGCAGGCTGCCAGCATCTGCATGGTTGTCATGGTCCACTTCGTACATGTTGTATGACGGGTTCCCAATCTCCACATTTATCCCTCCGTTCGTCATGGGCTGCCTCTGGACTCGTTTTCCCCTGAGGTGTGTCGAGCCAGCCGTCATTAACGTGACACACAACATGCAGGTCGGGATGCAGGTCAACATGCTGCACAGAGCTGCACGGCTCCACAACAACAAATCACTTTACACTGCTCGGCGTACTCGGAGCACATAACTTTACTGGGTAGGCCTTAAAGCTGAATTATAATCAGAGGGGCTCAGTGCAGGCTTCATGCAGTTGTACTGAACGTGTTGAAACAAACAAACTTTTCATTTCTAAAGCAAAGTTTCATCTTCAAAGCTGCTTCATGTTGGCTCTCATCATCTGTTGCTGCTTAGAAGCCTGTTTTTTTAAAATTATACATACATAGAAATATAGACTTTTTTTTTTATTTACATACCTTTGCCTCCGTCTGCAGATGTAAACACCTGCTACCACCATCACAATCAAGATTACCAGCAGGACCAGAGGCACAATGATAGCTATGCTCCCTGGGGGACAGACAGAGGAGAGATGGTGTGGCGCGATGAACAATGATCAAAAGAAGTTGAAATGAGTTCAGACAGTGACCAGTGACCGTGGCGGCAAAAAAAGGCCACCTTGGAAAATTTGTTTTCTTTTCTCACTCCATTGACAGTACACCCTATCCAGTCACAAATGGGCAAAATCTAAAATATGAAAAAGATCTGAAGATATTTTAGTTAAAAAAGTCCCAAAGGTAAAATGATATATAGAACTTGGAATCTGAAATATAGAGTAGATTCCTTTTACTGTCTTCCCAAAATTAAGTTGAAGACAGACCAGGTATATTACTAAACCCTGATGGGCTGGGAGCAGCAGCTCCTCAATTTAAACTGGCTAAACCTGCTAAGTAAAGGCTTCTGTATTTAAATAATTCAAACTGGCTCGGTTGGTTGGAGTTCAGTAATTCTTTGGTTTGGATGTCAATCAGTAGCAAGTTCAAATGAGTTGGAGGAACTATGAGCTGATCTGCAAAAATGCATTAATGATTAAACATGAGATCATTTCAGATGTACAAGTAATCATTTCACTGAAATATAATAGGGGCACTATCTAGGTAAGACATACATTTATTCATACAGGAAACTGTAGGGTTTTATAACAAGGTTTCAAATTCCCAGTGCTCACCTCCGCTCGTATTGTCTGATCTGCTGCTTTTAGGGGCGGGTCTCTCACACTGTGTTCCTGCCCAATTGGCTGAACATCTGAGGGAGGTCAAAAGAGAGTAAAAGTAAAGTGTCATCAGCATAGTTTTTGTAGAAGAGAGACTGCAGAGAAAAACACCTTTTGCAAAATGAACTTCGGTATGATGTGACTGTGGCATACATATACAACACATTATGATTCAGTCTTGCCATGAAGTGCTTTGATCCAACACAAACAAAAGACCACCTGGAGAGAGAGCACTATGTACATATATGTTGAGTCCATAACAAGTGAATTTACATGTTGAATATTCAGTGTATATAAAGAAAAAAAAGAAAGAATCAAAGGATGACAGCGGGATAACAAGTCGTCATCTCATTTGTGTTCCAATGGGATCCGATGGGCTTGATGTATGACCCTTGTTAGAGGAGGTGATATCTAATTTCACACGACTGACGCAGATGGGTCTGTAAAGCATGAGTGATCTGGTGGGTGCGGCAGGGTGATGACAGAGTGAAATTATTCTAAATTACATGCACTCTCAGAATCAGAACATCAGGCTATCACAAATAAGAATGCAGCCCCATACATACGGGAAATGAATCACGCCTTTGTAGGACGAAATGTCACAGCAACATGAATTTTAATGGAAAATTGGGGGCAATATGGAGTTTGATCTGCATAAGCCAAGAAAAAAAAACAGCTCCCTAATATGAAGAGATTCTCTACACCTGCATTAAAAATAAACACCAATTAATGATGAGATGTTCGACCTGGTAAGTCCTACGCATACATAATGACTCGTCAGTAACGGACATGTTTAGCTTGCCGTCATGCACAGTTTGCAAATGCACAGACTGATGCCCACATCACATAGACAGTGTCATGTTTTAATTTCCCCTTGGTTCATGTGTGCAGGGTGAGGGCTGCATGAGATGGGTGAATAAGTGGCAGTAAGGGGCAACAAAGGTGCAGAGTCATGCAGCAACTGATAGTGTAATAAGTGCCATGTCAGCTAATATCTGCTCCAAATGTAATAAATATGGTGAAAGCTCAAAGTAAAGGATGTTATTTTTCTATGAATTAAACATGAGACACATCCTAATCTACGGTGCCTAACTGCTGCTGCTGCTACTACTATTACTTCTATTCGATTTTATTTATTTAAGCTAATTCACAAGATAAGTCTTCTCGCCGCACTTTACATAAGGCCAAGACCTTATCCTTGGATGTTATGGAGAGAAATGCAATAAATTCCACAATTCTCTTTGAGCAAGCTCTTTGGCAGCATCCATTCGTAACAAAAATGCAGTTAGACTGGTTTTGAATGAACAGCATGATATTTTGGGGAATATACTTGACAACTGATACCAAATGTTGATTAGCTTAGCACAAAAATGGAAATACGGCAATGCATCTAACCCCAGTCTGCCCAAAAGCAACTAAACCAGCCACCAGTGTATCAAAAGCTAACAAGTTATCATGTCATATCTTGTTTGATTCCTTCAAAAACCAAAAGTTAAAAATTACGCACTGTAGTTTAACTGGGATTGTTTTGCTGAACTCTCTCTTGGCCTTGCAGTGCTGTAGTCTATAAGAGGTTGACAGGAAATTAGCCACATTACTAAGCAGTATGAATTTAAACAAAGCTATCCGTCTATCTGCTATCCACTTCTGTCTCCCTTTTTGCCCTAACCCTAACTGGTTGAGGCAGATGTCCGTCCTCCCTCAGCCTGGGTCTGCGGTTTTCGCCAAAAGAGAGCGCTCAAGGAGAAATTTCGAATTTGTTGGGTTTCTCTCTATAAAATAATATTGTAAGGCCTTCACTTTACTATTTCAAGTGCCTCAAGATGATCTACTCTGCAGTTTGGTGCAATTAATATAAAACTGAATCGTGCTGAATTGACACAGGCCTGTTTCTCCAAACGTCAAACTGTTCTTTTACAGCACATTAGGCCACTGCTTTCCCTAGCAACTAATCTGAAGAGGGTCTACCATATTTTTTTGGCCTAGATTGTCTTATTAAAGAGACTTATCTTTACTAAAATATACTAAGATGATAAGAATGCAAATGTACTAGTACTAAGAACAATAAAATGAGTAAAAGGCAGTTCACAAAGCCATCTTCTCTCTAGTAAGTAAACTAAGATAAAGTTAAGGTTATTACAATGTTGAACTGAGTCACTGAGAGCAAATTTTCCCTCTTGAAATGCAAAGTTCAAATATGAGTATGTGAATAAAAGGACCGTAAAGCCGGAAGGGCAGCACTATGAACCAGTGAATAATTACATTTAAATGACATACAGCAGTAATGCAACTAATTAAAACTATCTGAAAAAAGGCACAAGGCTATTCATAAAAAAAGAAGTCTATTAAAATATATACTAATTCTAGATGGGCAGTATGTAATATTTCTGTATACTGTTTCCTACCCAGCACTCATTACATGATAAGTTGCTACAAGGAGGCATTGTGAGAAAGAACCCATATATTGGACTGAGGCTGAAATGAAGCCGGATGGAGTTGGGGTGGAGGTGTGTACAAAGGGGGGTGAGTGGGCTCTGAATACAGCTGGAGAGGTGAGAGGGACCTACTTGCAGCGTGGTTTGTTAAGAGCTGTTAATGTGCACATCCCCTCATTCTGACAGAAGTAATCGCAGGGGTTGGCCAGCTCATCACAACGTTGGTTCTTGAACCCTGACGTGCAGCTGCAAAACATTGTGTTGGGAGTGATAAAAGGGCCCAGAGAATGTTGAACTGTTGGCTGCTTGATGAATGTGAGACTGACACACTAAACCCTTTTAGCAGCTACAGTTGTAAGATGGAGTAAGTCAGCGTTGTGTCTGCATCAAGCAAATTAGCAAAATAACTCATAAGAAGACAGATCAACTGCACTGCTCACCGAGTGAGGGGTCACATCTGCAAGGGAAGAATCTGTTACAGCGGCATCACTTCTAAGATGTGTATTTTCTTGAGAAATAATTAAAAAAGCAGTTTTATTGTGGTAAATAGATCTTAAAACAAAATAACACCACAAAAACTAAATACCATTTCTTAACTTTAAATAGTTGGGGATAGTGTAGATATATGTTTAAACTATCAAAATGTCTCAAGTTTAAAAAATACAATCATACATGTGCTTTGGCAAAGATACTGTGCTGTGAAGATCACATCCTACCACAAACAGAAAAACACAAAATACAATCAGAATAGAATGTGGAGAGTTTCCTTGTACTTAATAATTTCTTCTTTACTCGGCAATACATACATTTGAACACTTGAAAATCACTAAATTTTCTGTTACATATGGCTAAAATATGGGTTGAAAACGTGCATATTTAATTTGAACATTTAACATAGAAGGATTTATAGAAGCAAGTTGTGCTTGGTGTCAAAATTTAGGGCAATTCTTGTACTTTCACATGGTGTCTTTTATTTTGTGATACTACCTATCCCACATGCTGATACTGACCTTTGAATCCGAAGGTCGGACAGATATTTTTGATTTTTGGCTGTTCATATATCATACATAACATAACATAGGACCTTTATTTTACAGAGATCCGTTCCCTAGGTAGCCAAGATACAGCACATAAAATTTCTAATGAATAGGATGATCAGTTTTTGTGTAACAGGTGGCCAAAAGTAGCATTTTAGAAGTTTGCGATGGATAAAATCTCAACTTTGTCATTCCCTGTAACATGCAATTATAAATTTTAAGTAAATATTTTCACATTTCTTAGGACTATGGATTCCTATGAAATGACCCTGAAAATTTCAGACCTCTAGCTCTTTTTGTTCAGAAGTTATAGAAGCCTGAAAATAGCCGAAAATTTCAAGTCTTAATTTTGGTCGCAATTTCAGGGTACCCCCTACCTACTTCAAATGGTCATAAATTTGAAACTCTTTACAATTAAGCCTTGCAATTTTGGATTTTTTCCATCATATATAATGTTCTATAAGTATGTAAAAATTTAGAAAAATCTGAGAGGGTCAGGTGGGAAATTTTCTTAAAATCTGTTGATTTCATATGGAATGACCCTGCTATAATTTACCTCCAACTGATGTTTATTTATCTAAATGGCCACACAGCTGCCAAAATAAATGAGATTTTGTGCTCTATAGAGGAAAGACCTGCATTGTACAGTTGTTGTTAAAGAATGCTTTCCAAGAAGAATATTTATATAGCTCTGAGATATTTTTAAAAGTCTCTCTAACCATAATTTTTTAGGTGTTATCATTTCAATGTATCAAGAGTTATCATTACAATTGAAGCAGCTCTGCCCTGCAAGGTTTTCGCTTCAGGAAAGCTTGATGAAATATACATTTACTCAGAGTATTAAGGTCAAACATTATGATTTCTTGACACGACATATCCATCATCTCAGATAATCTCCCATCTTTGCACCAAATAATAAACCGCATTATCGGGATCTGTTAACCTCATCGAATAAGATGGAATCATTTGCATAGAAATTGATTCTATCCTGTGGAGTTTGTGAGTGGTGACCGCAAATTTCAATTTAACTACAGTGGACAATGGATAGTTAAAAAAAATAGAGAATTGGCTTTTGAAATGGGCTTCCAATTTCCTCCCTGGACAGATTTTTAACACAGTACTGCATGTGATTGTAGGGAGAGGAGGTATTAATTTACAGGCAGCCCCCTTTCAGTAGCCTTCCACAATGATTTCTTTATATTTGTCAGAAAAGCTTTTGTCTGATGTAAGTTTTTGAGTTTTATGGCATGTTGAACCACTGACACACAACTCAGCTTTTTTTTCTTTTTTGGAGAGAAAACTTCTAAAACCTACCACTGAAGGAAGTCACGGATGCCTGACATCGGCTTTTAACTGCAAGGGGGAACAGTGTGATATGTTCAGAATGGCAGGCTTTGAAGGAGTTTGAAACCATTTTTATCTGCCTAAAAACCTTAAGCCACAGAGTGGTGTCACACAGCATAGGATAGTGTAGTGACACTCAGCCCCCCGCTGTTCCATGGCCTCCACATGGGGACATCAAACCTTTCCTCAACTTAAGGATTTCTTTCCAGAGGAAGACATCTATCTTGTGCTGTTCTCAAAGCAAGGAAGTGGTACCTCGTGATGATTTTCAGTCCTGCTTTTAAAGCCAGGCTTTCTGAGGCAAAGAGCCAGCATATGAATGGAAACAGCAGTTTGAGTGTGAATAATAGTGGAGAACATTCAGTTTTTTTCCCCGCTTTCACCCATTAAGCAGCGACTTACTGACAGAAAGGCAGGTTGGTGTCAGGGTCCAGGTGACAGGTGCCTCCATTGTAGCAATATCCGTCACAGAGCTGACAGCTCGGTGCTATTCTGCCATTTGTGCAGCTAGAGGGTGAGGAAATAATGGATTCTAGTTACAAGCAGGAAACTATACTTTACAAGAGGCAAAAATGACACAGCGGAGGGTTTGTCAAACATATGCATAATTCATGTAAAGAGGGAGAGTTCACATCCTTTCTAATTCTCTGACATTACCAGACCATAAATTGTGGTCGGGTGTTTGGCCCAATAAATCTGTCAGATTGCGGAGCTAATGCATTTCTATAAATGAAGAGGAAATGTAAAATCTTAGCATTAGATCAAAAGGAAAGATGGACAAGAATAGCAAACAGATGCCAAGCACTCACTTGCAAACCACATCCCCTGTCTCCTCATTAATGAGGCAAGGAGCTCCGTGGCATCGAAGACACTTGTCCACCTCACACTTATTTCCCTCAAACCTGGCAGGACACACACATTCCACATAGCCGCTACTGGATAACGTGCAGGCCTTGGAGTTCACACAGTAGTGATGACAGATGTCTGTTACACATTCGGGAAGACAGAGAAAGAGAGGGCAGTGTGTAATGAGAAACTAGGAGCACAGTTGAAGCTGGTTTGATTAGGAATGTACAGAGCTTTAATGGGACTTAATTATCCACATCAAATGACATCTTAGCCACAGATGAAAACATATCACCCCTTGGGCAAGCAACAGTAGGAAAATACTAATGATGTGCAGCTGAAATTGTTTTCCCACAACCCATTATGTCAAAGCCCAGCAAAAGAAAGTGCATTATCACTTCAGTGCAGAAACACCCAAAGGTTGTTTGATTGTAGTATTTTGATTTAGTTCATCTACAAATAGAGGCAAATGTAGTGTTTGTGGTGGGAAAATACTTTGGGGATTTCCTTTGCCCCGCACTTAGCTTGTGAACTTTGAAATGCTTTGTTCTATGGATTTTATGCGACATAACTGAATTCAGATCAATGCTTTTTTGTGATTGCATGCCAATCATGTGGAGGCTAGGCGCATGATAATCATCATTTATGGTGTTTGCTGCGACTCTATAATGGGTGCAGGACTCACGGTAAAGACAGCGGTCCCCAGTATATTCTGCCATACAGCGACACATTGGCTGGTTCCCCTGTGTGACGTCACACGTTCCCCCATTCAAGCAGTAATTGTCACAGATCCTTCTCTCACAAAAAGGCCCTGAGAATCCAACAGGACAGCGGCATGTAGGCTTTCCTGAACAAATTAACAAAAGGAAAGATTAGTACATATTGAAAAGGCGAAAACCAACATTGCACTGATCCAACACAGGACTTCTGACTGTGTAAACAAAATCTGATACAGTTTATTCCACTGTGCCATAAGCCACCACTGCTGTCCAAAAGTTATTAAAAACATCTCAATGTACACACTGTTGCACTGGGTGACATATTCATTTATTACAATGAACACAGGCTCTGTAGTTTACTCTGAATCTCTCTCACACACATTGTCTTGCAGCACTCGAGCTCAGAGCTGAAAATAGTCCCCAACAAATGCACTGTTTGAGTGATGTTTGCTGAAATCTATGTGGTCCAGCTCTTACGAAATCACTGACTATTCATTAAAAATTAAACTGGGTTCACACGAGGTTCCGTCAATCATAGTTACATACTGTATGGAAATGAAACGTCCACAGCCACCAAGACAAGTGCTAAATACAGGCAGTAAAAAGTGTCCATAAGTCTTGTGAGAGGACAGGCAAAGAGCCATTCCTCCATCTGTCATTTTTACTCACATATTCATGTGTGGGTCAAGGTGACTGCCAAGTGGCACCTATAGAGAATAGCTAAGGTGTCCTTTTTCTCAGTTATGCTCTCCAGAGTTACCGGGAGATCCCAAATTGTACCCCGGCCAGATGCAGGATGCATATAATTCCTGCAGTGTGTTCTCATTCTGCCCACAGACATGTCTGACACTTCCTTGTCAGACATGTCTGGAATGTCTCTAACTGGGAGGCATCCAGGAAGCATCCTAATCAGGTGTCCAAACGACTTCTTCAACACCTTTTTTTTTTCTTTCTTAAACACATTTTTAAATTCAACACCTGAGAGGAAAAACCACCGTTTTACCAGAATGGGTGCTTCACTTTGAAAACAGCATTCCTGACTCAGATAAAAAGATTTTCTGAATAAGTAACACCACTCAAACGTGTGAAAGCTGAGCAACTTGACAGGTCTAAAACCACAACACCATCAAATAAAAGCAGTCATGGTTAACTGTGATTATTTGTGAATACTCTCACTCTGCTGCCTTTCCTCTGCCCATGTGTTGATCAACTACTTCCTAATTTTGTGAGCAATTTGGCACGAGACCAGTTGTGCACAAAGAGCTAAATCACGTTCTTTCACTCTGAAATCAACTGCCTTGTGTGGCTGGCAATGCAGTGCAGTGAGTGTGAAAAACATAAAGAAAAAAAACAAACAAAAAAAACTAAACAAAACACACACTTCCCTGCACTGGATTTAAATACTCTCTGAATTCATTACTATGAGCAATACTATTTACATACACAGGATAAACTGGTGCACGGTTAACATAAATGCATTGATTTATTAACTTTAATGTTTCGGTCACAGACCTCACACCTATAGGTGACTCAGGACATAGACTGATATGAATCAGTAAGAAACACATTTTGTAAAGCCACTCCACTTTTTTGCAGTTAAAAATAGGAAATTGATTCAAATTAGCTCCTCATATTCTCCTAAAATAGCGCACTTTCCTCGATGACGTACTCACAGCTGCCTAATGGATAGGCAGGAGCAAGAGATTGGTGAAAGGGGCATTTAGAAAATGCCATAATTGACAACTACTACTTGCCTAGCAGACAACCACGTTGCCATGGCTACAGGTCTCACCATGTAGGTCACACTACACCACTCAGTAATTTCACACTCCACAATTCCGTGGCTGGGATAATCTGGGTTTGAAATGTCCAAGAGACAATCATTTTCCATCCGTTCACGTCTCTGTTAACTCAGTGATGACTGCTGCTTTCTAAAAAGGCAGCTAAAAGCAGCCTAGCTCAGAAGCCCTGAACTACCCATTGTGTGCTTAGCTCCTGTATTCGTTTCTGTGTAACTCTTGTGAACAGCGACGCATCCAACCACTAATCAGTCGGGCTGCAGTTCACATCCGTGTCTGTCCAGACTCCTATCATACATGTAAGAGAAGACTTTGGAGGGTGTGTGAGAAACAAACTAAATAAAACAATCAAATTCCTTGCACAGTATGAGTGCACATGCTTAGCCAATATAGGCATGTGAATAATCAATGCATCAAATACGGATGCCACAAAGAAGCTACAAATTCTAACATGTGGATGCTTCATATACATCTTCAACCTGGAAGCTCAGAAGATCCATAAATTCACCACAGTTTCAAGATGAGTACACACGATCTGTCACCAATTCAGTATCTGACCGAGTGTGAAACATGGTCACAATTTCCCCTTCTGTTCCTGAATTATGGTGTTCAATAACAGCCAAGAAAAGAAAAAAACAAAAAACAAAAAGAAGATGACACAGTAGAGTTCACCTTTGACCTTTTGGATATAACATGTCATTATTTCATCCCTTTATCCTATTAGACATTCGTGTAAAATATTGACATAATTATATGAATTCTTGAGTTATAGGCAAGAAAGTCGTGTATGAGGTCACAGTGACCTTAATCTCGGTTCATCTAAGTGGACATCTGTGCCAGATGTAATGAAATTCCCTCCAGCTCCAGGTGTTCTGAATATATCACGTTCACAAGAATGGGATGGATGTGAGGTCACAGTGACCTTTACCTTTGACGGTCAAAATCTAATCAATTCATCCTCGAGTACGAGTGAACATTAGCGCCAAATCTGAATAAATCCCCTCAAGGCATTCCTGAGCTACTGGTTCGGAGGCTAGGACAGATTGACGGATGGACAACCCAAAAACATAATTGCTCCAGCCATGGTTGTCACCAGCACAGAGGCATAGCCATTTTAACAGAGAACAAGACTAACAGAAAATACACGAATTTGGAGACTTCCCAGCTAATCATCATGATGTGCAAATTAGGATCTATTACAAAACCTACATTTAATCTGAAAAAAAGCAGATGAAGCCAGAGGAGCAAGTTGTTCTAGGCAATAAAACAATTTGGATAATCATCACAAAAATACCCACAGTAACGATGATAAACCGAGGAGTTATTTATGATAAACCACGGAATAATTTGCGCTTAATGTTTCTGCTCTTCTCAGGCCTACATGTGTAGAATCACAATGAAAGAAAAAATCTGACTGTATATATTTCTTTATATACAGTCTATGGAAAAATATGTACATGCTGTTGGAAAAATTAAAAATGACTGAGTAGAGTCAAATGTCAACACAAGAGAAGAAAAATTGCTGCATAGGGCGGTCACATCAGTGATTTAGAAGTGATTTTGATTTGTAAAACTAGATGAACAGTAGAGTGATATCCGCTAGATGATATGCAAGTGACCTACGACCTTGAAGATGAGAAATACTTTTTTTCTCCAGTAGAAAAGATAATGCAACCAACCCACTGAGTACACACAAAGTCTGAGCTTACAAACCGCTAAAACAAACATGCCTCTCATGTTAATGCTAGTTCAAACCCAAGGAGCTGTTACTTTTCACTCACAAATGTATTCATTTTCATTTACCATTATTATGTGAAACATACAAGCAAATGCATCTACCAGGACCAGAGTGAAAAAACCAGCATGTGCAACAGAACATGTTGATCTTTTATGTAAGATTTATTCAAAAGCATTGCTGCTGTTGCCTTATTGAGGCGTAAATATTCGACCAAGTAGGTTGGAAGAAAATCCAATTATTGATTCAAAAATAAACAATAGTTTCGAACCATTAAAAAAATGTTTTTCCTTGTAGACAAACACGTTACACATTGTGTGCATGCTTGAGGTTTAACAGATTCACTGAATGTGTTTCCTTGCCCTTTATTGTACTATCAATATCAATCAATATAAAAAAAAAAAATACTGTGCTCATATTTTTTTGGCCATATCGACCAGCCCTAGAAGCATGGCAGTCAAATCAACAGACGGATAAGGAAGGCTTTTCCTCATCCAGATAATGTTCAACATTTTCTGCACTCGTTGGGAACAAAACAGGATATTTAAAGTTCTGCACAGTTACATACTACAGAGAACTTGAGGTTAGAGTACGCATATTGTTTTTACCAAAGACATTGGACCCCCATGTGGGAACACAGATTCTACTTAGCATCTTACTAGGCTTTACATTGGAAATAATGAATGGAATCAGGAAAAGTCAAATAGGACATGATATGTAAGGAGACCCTTTTTTACTCTTTCTCATTTTTTCTGAAATATTTTCCAAATTTTGCAACAGAATAGGAAATGCTGTGGTTTCAGTGGACAGCCGTACTGTGACACAGCAGAAATATACTTGATGAGGCAGGCTGGGCATGCGTTCAGAATCCAAGAAACCGAGCTTGCCCTCAAGGAAAAAGACCCAAAAGCAGATCAAATTGACATGAGAAAGGAAAGAATAACAATTAAAAAAAGAGCTGTAAGTGGCCTCAAGTGAAGCAGACTGGCTGTGTTGGATAGAGAAATCTGGTACAGCTAGAAGGGATGAAAGTCGTCAGATGAGGACAACACAGATGTTAAAACCACTAATTTCAAGCCTTGTACAAAATGGTACTGCAGGCTGTTGCTCTTGTGAATTATGAGTTCGCTTTACATTATTTTCTGTTCCATAATTTCACAAAATATAAAGATCTTTGTTACCATTAATGTCACAAAAACACACAAAAAATGAGAAAAGCTTCCTCGGGTATAAATGCATGAGTTTTGCTGCCAAAAGTTCCATTAAAGAGCTGGTAAACCAGTCAAAGGCAGGGGAGCAGAAATTCAATGACACCTTGTGTTTTCACAGATAAAACTGGACAAACTCCAACCTCTAATTGATTGTGAGCTTGCTGTCAGTTCATTTTTTTATCACCAAAGCAGGAGCTTTAAGGAAATCCATTTTGTATAATCTCTCCCTCTCTCATCTTCGTTCACTCATTTAAACCAATATTCTTTTGCATTAGACATGTGCTCAATGCTGGGAAACTACTAATTCAAAAGAAGATGTTCTGTACCCAGCAGCACAAGATATAGTACAGCAGTTATTTTCCTCTTACCTGCCTAACATAAATAGGAAAATAATTCTTCATCCAGTGCTGCATTTTGGACTGGATTAAAATAAGACTGATTGTCCTCAATAGGAGCTGTGCATTATCCCACAGCATGTACCATGACTCTCATGCTGTTTTGATAGACAGATTCCACTTTGTTTAATGAGCAGCAGTAATTATCCTGGGTTCTTTTTGCATCATGTAGAGCTGTTTTAAAAATCTAAACAGAATTTGAAAAACAAATTTAAAAAAAAGAGATTTTCAATAGCATCATTTTAGTTCCATTTGGGTAAACATGTTTCCCAAAGGTCAGCCGATTAACAAATTTACTTTTGTGGTTTGAAAAGGCTTGTTGAGAGTGAAAGTTACTCAAAACCATTTCCATCACACATCAAAATCCCACAGTTTTATCTTCCCAATTGTTGGCATAACTGTCATGATGCAATCAATCTGGAACATATTGCTTGGGGCTCTAATTTTATTTACTGGATGCCATTCAATGAATTCATATTTAATGATTTCAAACCACTTGATTAAGGTTCTGCAATGATAAAACATTTATGTGGGAACACCAGGCACACTTCCTGTATTGGGGCAATTGCTCTGGTAAATCTTGTTTCTTTAGAAGCAGTGAAAATAAAGATGTTATGGATAATCACCACGATGGCAAGATGATATACAGGCTTGTAAATCAGTGATAGCATATTTAAATAGGGCTGTACTTCCTGATTCAATTCCACTGCTGACATCTCAGCATATTCCTATGCATTCACTAAAATGAGGGGTAGTTTGCTTTTTCCAGGAAGCATGAAAGCATGAAAGGAGACCTTGACTTGAAAGATAGTTGATGTGCGAGGCTTGGTTGACAGGGGCATCAATGACAAAACTGCTCAACTGGCAGATATATTGTAGCAAATGTGAACTTAAGAAGGAAAGGTGTGGAAGTTTAAAAGAAGACAAATGTGGCTGAATGCCATCATTCACTGGGTCAGTGTGCCAGAAGAAATTGGCAGGCAACTTTAAACTGCAAGTTTGATCTGCCCAGATCTGAATACAGAGTTTACAAAACATATTCATCTCCCCTGGAAGTTTTTTTTTTCTTTTTGTTTCTTTTTAACATTGAATCATAGTCAATTTATTTGACTTTTTTCTAACAGAATAATTTACAAAAAAAAAAAGTATTTCATGTCAAAGTGAAAAAAGATTCTCTACAAACTTACTTCAATCAATTAATTCCAAGTAACTCCCAGTATAGAAGGAATATGGCACATGTGTAAATCTGCTTGAAGCTTTCTGTCCTCAAACACAAAATGACAATGCAAGGAAGACACCTATGACTCATGACTGAGGAAGTTTCAAGCTTCAGCGGCTGAAATGTGGGAGATACATGCATACAGCAACTGCTGCCTCTTCTTCACCAGTCAAAGCTTTATGGAATACTGGCAAAGAGAAAGCCACTGTAACAAAAAAGCTTATATTTAATCTCAACTAGAGTTCACCAGATGGCACATGGGAGGCTCCGATGCCAACTTGAAAAGGGTTATTTGATCTGAGAAGACCTAAATCGAGCTTTTTGGCCATCAGATTATCTGCTGCAAACAATCCATCTCAACTTGATGCCTGGTAGTGGCAGCATTCTGATGTGTGGATGTCTCTCAGAAGCTGGCCGTGGAAGGCTTGTAAAGGTAGAGGGCAAATGAATGCAGCAAAGTACTGGGAAATCACAGAGGAAAACCTGAAGCAGTCTGCAACAGAAGTGCAGAAGACAAATCTCCTCCCAAGACAATGATCAGACAAAGAAATGATTTGAAGACAACAAGCTGGATGTTCTGGAGTGGCTCACTCAGACTTCAATCCATTTGAAAATTGTGGCTAAACTTCAACAGGGCTGTTCATTCACAGCACTCTTGCAATGTGATAGAGTTTGAGATGTGTTGCAAAAACAGAATGGGGGTAAAATTGCTGGAAATGGACCCTTATGTAGTGATTTATTTCAACAACTGACATTACTCTGAAAAAAAAATAGCTTTCAGTTTTTTGTAAACTCATCATAAAACCAAATTAAATTGAGGATGATTTAATGTTGAAAAGCAATAAAAGCAGAAAGCTTCCAAAACGGGTGAATACTTTTTATAGGCACTTTTTAATCTTGTAACAAGTTTGCAACACACGAACCATCTACACAAGCATATTTGGAGTTTAGTAATGATGTTATAAATAATAAATAGGTTAATATGAACAGTTGATGGCTACAAATAAAACCAAAGTATATTACAACCCTGTTGAATCTCAGCAGGCTCTCAGGCATCGCGGTATAATAGGAATATTTTAATGGGAATCATTCTGCAGATGGTTTTGGACAGTGCATTAGTAGACTTACCCAGGGGTGAGCCCATACACGTGCCGCCATTTAGGCAGTAGTCTGTACAGTGGTTGACCTCACAGCGCTCCCCTGAAAAGTCAGGCCAGCAGTAGCACCTCCAGTCTCCTTTCTCATTGGCTAAGCAGCGGCCTCCATTCTCGCAGGGGGGGCGGCACAGTTCACCTTCACAACAGCAAAGCCAATAACACTTAATGTTCTGCAGTGAAGTCACATCACATCAAACAGTGACATGCGGTTAATGCCAGACAGAGACAACCACAAAGGTGTGAACCTGAAGTTGAGTGCTTCCAGGAATAAGTTTTGTTCAACCTGAGCGCAGATATAACTTTCACAGTGTGGTGTGTATTGGCAAAGATATCTTTGTGCCAAGAATTACAAGCTACAAAGATTGCTAAAACACTGCTTGCTGTTATAAAGGGTTGTCAGCGCTCTTCAGAGGGTATGTGGTGTGAAAATAGTTTCTAATTATCACAGCATAAGCTGGGGCTTCAAAGCTGCATTTTTTTTAACATAAACATAGCATTAATATAGCAGCAAACCCATTTTTTTCCATGTAAATATATAGTGGTGTAATAAGGAGGTGGTGTCATAAGCAGAGAATGAAGTGTTGCTCGTGTGCACATTTGTTATGATCTGAGACGCTGCTGCTCTAATGACATTTATAGTTCTACTTTGCTTACAAAGTTACTGCTATTCATACGACGGCCATCTGTTTTTGCAGTATGAAGACACACGAATCGGCCTACCTGAGATGTTCACATCACTACAGGTGCCATTGACCAGCACCTTCCCCTCTGGACAGGTACATCTGGCACCAGTCGGGTTGAGCAGACACATAAAATCACAAGACATTCTCAAGCAGGGGTTTGATGCTGTGGATAAAGAAGAACAAAGAAATCATGAAGATATCCTTTAAATCTGGCCTGCGATGAGAAAGATTTGTTTGTGCAAAATGATAATTTTCTTTCTCAGAGTGAAGCTATTTGCTTCAAGTGTTTTAATTTCTGTTTTGAGTGTTACTTTGCTGTAGCCCAGAGTGGCCAATATGTCAGAGCATATGAAAAACTTCACACATGCATCCTCAGTTTGAATAATCAACCATTGTGGAATGTGTTAAGAATTTGCTTTAGTCTAACTGAGTAGGAGGTTTTTGAAGTGCTCCTCTTCATGCTGCCTACAAACCAAATAGTGAAAACGCATTTGCAATTATTCAAAATTAACACTTCCACAAGTTAAGTTGAATTAGGCACAGCACTAAAAATCAACAAGTGTAAGCAATGAACCAGGGCTGGCAATCCCCACATTAAATGTCGCATTTGAATCTAAAGCAACATGAGACATTCACAAACGATAACAGGCCAAATGAACTATGTCCAAACTGCCATTGTGTAAGACAAAAATTGTAAATCATCTAAAAAGTGCAGTAAAAAAGTTTTAAAATTTATATTTAGATAAAGTGAGTGACTTGATTAAGAGCTCTAGCCTCTTTATGCTTCTAACAAGATACTATATTTGTACATACAGCATATACTAAATATAATCAGTGATGAGATTTACGAGGATGAAAGAAAATCCTCCCAGATGGTTGTTAGGGGGTTTAACTGAAGATATCAAGCCTTCACGTCGCAGCTTTTTGCAAGCCGAGCGTATCTTCTGCCCACAGACTCTGCACAACACGGCTGGTCTAATGAGTCTCTGGAGAAGGAAACAGCTGCCCTTTAAGTGAAAAACTGACCAAGACTGAGCTGCCTGATGCTCTCGAATGATTAACACCAGCAATGTAACAAATAACTGACATTGGTTCACCACAAGAAGAAAGTGAGAGGAAGGACATGGCTGTATTGATTAGCTATGTGTCAGAGAATAGATGGGCGTTTCTGTATGTTGCACACCTGAAAGAGTATCATGTCTTCGGTCAGGCTTCTATTGATTATTTTGAAAGAGCATGTGCTTTTTAAAGGTATTATTTAATGAATAGATGATATGCATTATATATTTCTTTAACATCATTCAATTTTAAATGCTTAATTCAGTTTTTGATAATGATTTCACAATGACAGTAATATCTAGGTATTATACAACTATACTTTATAATTCCATATGAACAAAACGTTATATAGTGATGAATTGTGAGCTGTAATACTAGTAGTAATAGCATAACTACTTTAAGTACTCTTTCAATGTTTTTTTTTCCAGCGCATCTCTCTTCACCTTCTGTCCTACCTACAATCCTCACCACATAACACACTGTTAGTACTAATAATAACTAGAAAAGCACTCAGAGAGCACAGTACTCCACCAAGACTGTTTATTCCCCCATACTGTATTGTCAGAAATGCAGCTTTTTTTGTAGAAATGCAGCATTTTTTCATTAGTTATTGATGGTCAGAAATCACGGCAACATAGAATGTGACCATTTCATATAGATGCACTCACAAACAAAATGACCTTGCGCTGAGCACAGGTGTGTGTTATACATGTGTACGTTATGTACAGATACTCAATCGTATGACCTAAATATGAACCGGATGGCGGTAATTGATGGAACTCGGAAACACCCCTACAATTTAATCAATTGTTCCGTGTATCATTTCCGATGGATAAGTCTCCCATAAGGATCACGATCATGTGATCATCAGCAGGCAGCTGATGCAGTGTTCACTTGTAGTCACAGTTACAGTGACACCGTGCTGCTATCTCGCAATGATACAGAAATCTTTAACTGATCTGTGGATCCAGACTATAAGTCGCATCACTGCCAAAATCTAATCACTTGGTCCTTGTGTCATTTCTGACCTTCCCTGAAAATTTCATCGAAATCTGTTGGTCTGTTTTTGAGAAATGTTGCAAACAGACAAACACACAGACAGACAGACAAACGCCGATCGTCACATAACTCTGCTGCGTTCCTTGGCAGAGTGATAAACATACTATCTAACATTTGGCAACATTCTTCATAAAACTTTTCATAAGATATATATTTTCTACACAAGTGGGCCTACACCTAAGGCCTTATTTTTATTCATGGTTTTTACTATGTTGTATAAATGGTTCTACGGCAGCCATTCAACATCCATACAGAAACACACAAACCAGATGCCATTTAATCAAAAAAACCTTCACAAAGCTCCAATCACGAGTTGCAGCTACAGTAAATGATGGCCTTCAAAAAGTCCTTGTACATAATGTGTTTTATCAAGATATTAATGTATATAATAAGTATGGTGAAGGCCTTGTACACTCATTCATAATGTGCACCGTGGCTTTCATCAGCTGGTATACATCAGCTCATCACATGACAGCAACTTCATTATTACTTGCTGCTGCATTCAGTGTAATACGTATTGTCAACCTCAAGATCAGTCTAATGCGTGGTTTGCTAAATGTTTGTTAAATGACTTATTCTTTGCATTCTATGCCTGCTTTATTCATTTTCTGATGTGTGTGTCATTGTGTGTAAGTTATTGATTACTCACCGTCCTGCTGCTTGTAACGGTGGGAGATGAAAACATTAGTGGGCTTCTCCACTCCCAAATTGAGAAACTCCACAGACTGTTTGCCATATTTGTGAATCTTGAAGACCTCGTGTTTCAGTCCAGTTCCATAGATGTAGTCCTCAAATATATCAATCCTGTATGGTTGGGAAATTCCTAAAAATTTTCAGTAGAGAAAAGAAGCAGATAACATCAAGTACTCCTTTCTGCATATTTTCAGACTCGGATAATGAAAGTTTGTCTCCTGTGGCGGATGGAAGAGAGAAGAATGTACCGTGTGGGCAGACTGACCTTAACACACACTGTTTAGAAGTTTACCCTTCTGAGATGCATAAGCAGTATTACCACTGCAATTATATGATAAAAAGTTGAGGAAACCAAAGCATGAATAGTATGTGTTTAAAGGAAAAGTTTGTACTTTGTATTTCCATTTGGGTTTACCGTGTCTGTCACTGATTGTCACCAGAGGGTCCGAGCCATCCAATCTCATGCTCCCTATCTGTGAGAGCTCGGGATCAGCCCAGTAAATACGTTGGTTGAAATAATCAATGGCGAGCCCTGTGGGAGGATGAAAGTAAGAGATTTATTTACCTGACAAATTACACAGGAATCATTGTGGATTCCCTCAATGCAGAAGACCTTAAGGTTGAGGCAGGGATATGTATCAGATCAACAGGATTGTGGAGGCAGTTTTTCATCTCCTTTGGATTATTTACATTCCGCATTTAATGTGCTTTATGATGAAAAAAAAAAATCACAGTTGTGCACAGCACGTTGATGGCAGAGTTTACGGTTTCAAAGCAGCGACTCACTTTTCCTTTCTCCCAAAAGCCAGACTAGATAATTGAGCACCTGGTGGCGGCATTTAAATAGGTTTGTGTTTTTCCACTGATGATGAATTCCTTTTTCTGAGACCAAGACAGAGCATGGGTCCCTTGAATTAAAGGAGGCCAAAGCAGCTCTTCAAAACTAGATCAGCACTAAGTGTCTCCCAATAGACATACCAACACATTCCAAGTGGCTGCAAAGTATTCCTCACTTATAAATTCCCTTTGTGTTGTTTGGTATATCTTTAGCTACCATATTAAAGCACATACTTTAGAGCTACTGATAGAAGTACTGTATGGTGTGAAGTAAAAACATATGCATCTTTTATACAGTTCTGCAATAGCTTTTAGGTTATAACCTACTCCATAATGAAGAACCTAATGATGCTTGTTCCTGTGGGTATAAAGCAGATCATCTAATGTCATTTAATTATATAAGTGTCAAATTGCTCCTGGGGATAAATCATTACTATATATTATTAGCTAATTAGCCAAGTCAACACCCTACACTGCCATTTATATTCAGGCCTAGCCATGAATTACAGACTTGCATGCTGTGCATCAAATGTGTCTATTCATTACTTCCCCCTCTGTGCTTGCTGTGAATAATAATGCATGCTTTGTTTTATTTCTATGGTACAGACACATAAAGCTGTTTATGAGATTTGCTTCCCTGAACACCAAAGAAGAATTTACATATAAGGTGTTTAGGATACAATTTTGAGGCATCGTTTATCCAAGGCAGTTCAATAAAGATTGACTGGAAGATTTAAGCCAACTTGAATGGGTAATGATTACTGAGACCAAGCATTATGAGTTTGGATCAAAACAAAATGCCAATGTTCCTGACGGCTGCTGAATTTTTTCATATTTTGCATATTTAGGGAAGAGTTGTTTCCATCTGGATTTCCTCAGCTGAACTTAATAATTCTTTAATGCTAGATCTGACAATATATCAGGAAAGGCAGAGAAAACATTGCTGGAAGATATAAACATGATTAATAAAGAAGAACATTTTTCAAACATTCCAAAACCTTCAAATAAAGGTTTTGTGCGAAAGAAAATGCGCTTAATGTGAATTTTCAGCCTCAAGGTTAGACGCAAGTGATGACTTAAGATTAATTTTTTTGTTTACAAGAAAACTGCAGGAAAGAAATATAAAGAAAAAATAATAATACAAGAAATACCTACCAGTCGGTCTCCTAAGGTTTTTCTCCAAAAGTACTCTGCGTAAGGAGCCGTCCATGGCCGATTCTTCTATATGGGAGTGATCGCCGATTACACTCCAGTACATCATTCTGTAGGAGACAAAGACAAATACTGTACCTGCCTGACACCGTCTGTTTGTAAACTACTACCATGATAGAAAAGTAAAAGGAAACAATCTAAGTACAGAAGTCTGTTTAACCTCCACATACAGCCTGGTGACATCCAACTGTTCAACAGAGTGTTTCTCAGGCCAAATTCTTGTACATCCTACTGTTCTCGGTGATGAAATATCTCAAAACACAATGTAAGTACAACTTCAAAACTAATTAACACTGAGGATGAAAACTGTTCTTACATCTTCACTTACAAACTATTGCGGTATTGGAAGGTGAAGTGTCTGATGAGAACATTTGGAAAACCTGAAGATTAACTGAAGATTTGCTATTGCTTGATGAAGCTGGTATGGTAACGTTAAGCATATGTGTGTTCTTTCTACCAAGTGGAAAAGAAAATGTCCCCAGTTTCTTTTTGTGTATTTGTACATTCAGGGACTGTACAATGCCACATTATAACTTCACTGGGATACCTCATTTACTGCTGCACTTTTTTTACATACACATTCCACTGACTTACATGCAATACTTTGCTACAACATCATCCTCTTGTGTGTATAACTTCATCTTGTGTATGTAATGTTCTTTGCAATTTTTGCACAGTTTTTAATATATTCTTATACAGCCCTTATACCCCTGTCTTTTGAGCTGTTTTAATGGTGAACTTTCCCCACTGTGGGATCAAAAAGGTTTATCTAAATTCCTTGGAAATGTGTGTTTTGTTTTGTTTTGGGGTTTTTTAAAAGATGCAAAACTCAGTATTCGAAAGTTTGAGAAGCTGATTAGTTGAGTAATTACTAATAACTGTACATTTTCAATTAGTATCAGGCAAATTGATATTTCTTTCCAAGAAATACTGTTCCCTACTGCATTTAAAACTGTTGCACTGGCAGAAAAGTATGCATATTTTTAGAATAATCATGGTTCTGTCTATAGGGCATGTGTGTTACAGACTGTAAGCAAGGAAAAGACAATAGCCATGAACACAACGTACCCTCTGGCAGGGTTGACAGCGATGGCGTATGGTTCTCCTGCTATGTCCGTAATCAAGCGGGTGCAGTTTGGTCCCTTTAGTTGGCCCACGTTTATGGAATATCGTAACTTAGTCCAGTGGGCTGTGTAATAACTGAACCAGTGCATCCGGGAGTGATCAGTCCAATAAATGTTGCCTGTGATCCAGTCAGCAGAAATATCTCTGGGACGGCGGAAGTCTGAACACTGCAAGCGATAATAGTCACAACGTCAGGTGCTCCATTAAACTTTTGCCTATAAATTCACTTAAATATGTGTCTCATCAAAGACACAGCAACGACACAGTATGAAACAATTCAACATGCATTTTTTATCATCATATCTTGAATTCACAAACAGGAGCAGCTATAGCATCTGTACATAAATAAATATTTTAAGGGGTTATTTCAACTGATATCTTCTCAGCTGTTATAGATTTAAGGGAATATGAAAAATTCATTGAATATTTGCTTTAGTATGCTGTTTGAAACAAAACAAGACCAACACACAGGTTAAACATACTCACAATGTTTCTGACATTTGTTTTACTTTGACTTCTTTCGAGCGTGTCTTTGTAAAAAATTCCCCCGGGGTTAAACTGGGTGGCCCAGATGAACTTCTGGTGGTGAAAGAGAGCATCCATGCCGATAATGCGGGCGTTGTCCTCAATGTGAGTGAGCAGCTTGTGTCCGTAGCTCTGGTTGAATGGATACACAAAGCTTCGGATTTCAGTATCATTAGCTATGTAGAGCACTCGATCCTCTGGTCCTGCCCGGTGAGTTATTAATATGTAAAAAAAAAAACAAAAAAAGAAAACAATGCAACATTTTAACATTTTTCATCATTTTGCTCCTATTACAATGAGGTCGCATCACCAAATTAGCATGTATGCAGAGTACGCATAAGGACGCTATGATGCTCAAAACAATCCTACCTTTTGCTATACAGTTGCCGTTGATCTCTTTGTAATTGCGGTCACATGTGCATTTAAATGACCCTTTAATGTTTGTGCAGTAATGTGGACACGTGTCAAACTGCAGACATTCATTTATCTCTGGAAAAAAGAGAAAGACGTATTTATTGAGGAATCGGTTACTTTACATACATTATATGCAGAATTCATGAATAATAACTGACAGATACATTCCAGCAGGGAACATTCAATCCAAGGCCAAACAAAGATTCATCCCAGAACTTGATATGAATGAGCACAAAGCATAAAGTTTGTATTTTTTTTAATTTATTTTTTTACTATTACCACAATAAATGAAGGGGAAAACCTTGTTTCTAAGAAGGAAATTTATAGCCATACAATAAAAGACACTTTCTCTTTGTATTTAAGTAATAACCACCTGCCAACAGATTACAGAGGTGACCTAATGTATGCAATATTATTATTATTATTATTATTATTATTATTATTATTATTATTATTATTATTATTTTTATTATTATTATTATTATTATTATTATTATTATTATTATTATTATTATTATTATTATATACACAAACATTTCAGTTTATTTTTCTGAGCTTAGCCTCGTTAGTTTGACAACTTTTAAAATGCTTTGACACGACAGAGAGAATCATATTTTTTGTGTCTATTTTAGGTCATTTTTATTTGAGATAATTGCCCTGTCCAGTCTCAGTAGATTTAGTTCTACAGCTTATTTCCCAAGTCACAAAATGTTTAGGTTGGTTATAGAATTTTTTTATAAAATTTAGCTTGTAATAAAATCCCAGGAAATCACTTTCTTACATGTGACACTTGACAGCTTTTGCATCGGAAACGCTGTAAAGTGCCAAAGTCTAACCTGACTGTTCAAAAAGAAAACAGACTACAAACCATGTTTAACGAGCAGATCAGTAGATATACTGAAATGTAAGTGAGGGAATAGACGTTTCAGTGTGCTGTTCAAACTCAAAAGGCCTCTTGATGTTGTTCTTAATAAGCAAAAGACCACGAGGTTAGACAAATTAGCAGCTGGCCATTTGCCTTCCTACTCTGTCAGATGATCCCAAACCAAGCCAAATGTTCTGATGCTGTGCAGAGTCTACTAATATATCAAATGGATGCAACTTCATCATGCCCTTTACTCTTAAAATAGAGACAACAAAGACTAAAATCGATCAAACATTACCTTCACACTGGCCTGTCTTCTGGTTCCTCTTAAAGCCAGCTTTGCACTGACATATAGCATTAGCATTTGTCTGGTTGCACACTGCGTCCTCCCCGCATGGATTCGTTTTCTTTCCACATACATCTCCGCTGGAAACTACAAATAAAGACAGGACTTTGATTACGCATCAGTCCTCTGCATCTTAGACACCCGCTGGGTTTTTCTTTTGATGTGCAAAAGGCAAGAGGGCACCATCCTCTCTCGTATGGTACACAACACACCTCAAACCTGGGCATACATATATTACCATAAATAACAAAACATCACATCTAAAATGAAGAGATTGCTGAGCTCCCTGATAACATCACGGTGACATTTGATACTTTTCATCTCTTCCGTATGCCTCTTTGATCTGTTTCTTCAAGTCAACCGGTGCTGTACTTACACGCCTTGCAGTCTTGCTCGTCTGAGCCGCCGTCCCCGCAGTCACTGAAGAGGTCGCACTGCAGCTGGATGGGGATGCAGCGCCGGTTGCTGCAGGTGAACTCTGTCTTCCCACAAGGCCGAGGTCTTCCGGCCACCACTTCTGCTTCACAGAAGTCAGGTGAATAGAGAACAACTCTGTACAAAACTCATGCAGCGGCAGATATTCAAGTGCAAATATGCTGCCTTCAGTTTCTAAGGATATTCCAAGGCTATTAGAGGTCTAGCTATGATTGCAGTCTTTTTAAAGTTTTCATTATAATACTGCTTTTTGTCTGATATCAGAGAGAATTGCCAAAATGTAAAGTTCCATAGTAGTTGTTTCCCTTATTCCCCCCCCCCAAAATACCCTAAAAATTATGCTTCCTGGTGTATTACTTTTACTTTACTGCATTTTGAGAACCAATAGGATATATTCCTCTTAAATAATGACCCTCACTACCTTTGTTATTTGCTACATATGTCAATTTGTGTATAATTTTCTTCTTTATTAATGGAATGTTCTAGCTGTTGCCAACATAAAGGATGCACAAAATCAGTGAAACAGCTACTAAAATGTGCTTTGCATATTTTGTTTAGGGTCATGCATTTACTTGAATTGAACTGCACAGTTTTCATCCTTCTAAGCAAAATATACGGAGGAAGGATGTACGTTTGGCACCTTTCCCCGGCATAACAAAGAGAAAGGAAGGACCAAGTGATGGAGAGGTGGATGAAGGGAGTGATGGGATTAAGGTGAGATTGAAGGGATGGATAGAAGGAAGAAGCATACAATAGTGAGAGGTAATGGACTGAAGTAAGAGATGGATGGACGTATCAATGGAATCAGAGAGGAAGATGAATGGAGGAGAGAAGAACGGGAGAGTGATAGAGGACGCAAGCTATTTGTCCCTCTCTCTCTTGTCCGCTCTGTGTGATTGTTCACAGAAGGCTTGTGTTGAGGGAACATGTCAGGACACGATAAAAGGGATGGCAGCAGTTATGCCTTTTGACATAGAAGAGAAAATAAATAGCCAATTTCATTTTGACAAAAATCTGTAGGAAAAAAAAAATCTAAACTATGTTGTGTTCCAAATGCAGTCTGTAAATCTCCCGTTTTCATGCAGTGGCAGACATTCCATCTGCCTTTCATCTTGATTTGCAGCATTTGTAGAGCTACTGGTATACAAAGACGTGTTAAATTCCAAATCTGAACACAAAAACTCTTTTTTAAAATTGTAAAATTATACATAAGTGCTTAACTCAGCAAAGTGAAGGATCAAGAATCCTCTTATTGGAAACAGGCCTAGATTTTGCATCTGTGCAATTTTAACACACCATTTAACGTGTCACGAGAAAGAAAATCCTATACAACACACTGTTTTCTCTGTCGCCTATACATCTGACCTCGACAAGACTCAAAAATTATTGAGCTCAACATTACAAGAGAGAAAAAAAAAAAAACACTCAAAGCTGCCACAAAGCGAGGCAGGCTATCAGAAGTAAACACTTCTCCCTTTAAAAGGTTCGTTTTATGCCAGAAAAGGTTGTGAACCACATTTTTTTCCCTGTCCCTGGCCGCACTTCCAAACAGAATGCAAGAGTATCTGCTCCTCTATGGATGAAGGACAAATGCACCAGGGGAGCATTTAGCCTTCTGAACTTTGTTTAACAAATAGGGTACAGTTGTGTTTTTACATAAAAAGTTGCTGAGTGCAGCTTCAGGTCTGTATTAGTGCATTCTGTACTCACCACACTCTTCTTCATCCGAGTTGTCACCGCAGTCATCCACTTTATTGCAGACTTGGTCTGTGCGCAGACACACGTGATCATTTCTACAGCGAAATGGCCTTGTCGGAGGGCAGGGAAGTTTTGCTGGAGATCAAAAGACGGAAAAAGCTAATGGACATGTCTTTCAAAAAAGAAAAACAACTGCATGAAATATTATATGGAAAGTCAATGAAATATTCTCTCTTGGGCAACAGAAAAGTAGAGGCCTATAAAATATGCAGCTATCGTCTTCAAAAGGAAGCCTCGTGAGTGACAATTTCAACCCACCACACATGTCTATATCTTCGTCGGAGTTATCTCCACAATCGTCCTTGCCGTCACATACCCATGTGTGGAGTTTGCATAAGGTGTTGTTGCAAATGAATTCATCTGCCCGGCAGAAGAAAGCTCCTGCAATTACACGGACAAGTCCCCGAGACTTTTAACACTGTAACTCAGGTAGAAAAGTGCATTCAACATAATAATGACAGATCATTTCACATAATGATCCAGAAAATGTGGATCATTTCACCTCACAAAAGCAAAGTCTGGATCTATTTCTGTCTTTTATCTCATCACACGTCTCATTCTTAATACATTTGAAAGTGCAGAACACATCTGCCACATGTGCTGTGCACTTATCTGTTGTATTCCATTTTCTTTTATATTAAATACTCTGCTGTGGTTCATATGACTTCCCCGTCCAACAGTGATATCTGCAGTGTAAAGATCTGATATAGCATATGACAATCACTTTTTACCTTCAGAGATGACAAACGTAACTATCAGTCATCATGAATTCAGGTTACACCCATGCCTACCCTGGCTGCAATTTTCCTCATCACTGTGATCCATGCAGTCCAACACGTCGTCACAGCGCCAGCGCCGAGGGATGCAGTGAGCGCGGTTCAGACACAAAAACTCATCTTCTCTGCACTCCTTCACACAGCCAATCTGTCCGCAAAGCAACGGCAGAAATCATCAAGTCACAATCAGAAAAGACCAAAGCGCTGAATGGCTGTTTTAACACAAGTTGATCCATTATCCATGAAGCAGCTTCTCACCATCTACAGTGGTGCTTAAAAGTTTGTGAACCCTTTAGAAAATTCTTAAGAGTTCACAAACTAAAATTCAAAGGGTTAGATGTCCTAAAAGTAGACAGAGAGAGTTAAACAATTAAATAAATAATGCAAAAGCACTATACTTGGTTATTTATTTATTGCAGAAGGTTGTGCAATTTTATATACTACCAGTCAAAAGTTTGGACACACCTCCTCATTCAATGGTTTTTATTTAATTATTTTATACATTGTAGATTAATATTGAAGACATAAAAAACATAAAAGAATATTTATGGAATTCTGTTGTAAACTAAAAGTGTTCATCTTCAGTATTAATCTACAATGTAGAACATAACATAAATAAATAAAAAGCATTGAATTGAGAATGTGTGTCCAAATTTCTGACTGGTAGTGTAATTTTTAATCCCAGTGGTTCACATATTTTTGCCACTCATACATATAATTTGAAGGTGATGTTACAGTCAGTTGTTTTCAATCAATGGCTTGGTGTCAGTGGACGCTTGTTGTGTTTAAAGTCTAATCCTCACGACACATGCTTGTGGAAGTGTATCATGGCACAAACAAAGGAGATTTTCAAGGATTTCTGAGTTGTTGATGCTCACAAGGCCGGAAAAGGTTACAAAGCCATCTGTGGTGAAGGGGGGCGATTGAATGCCCCAATTCACAGTCAGGCAGATTATGTTGTGTAGAAATGGAGGAAATTCAAGACCACTGATGATCTCTTCAGGAGTGGTCGACCGACAAAGATCACTTGTGGGAATCACTACAATAGTCTGCAAGGTCACTAAGGTTAACTTGTTAACATCTAAAGGCCTCTCTCACATCAACTCACATTATTGTTCATGAGTACCACAAGAAAAATACGGGCACAATACAGCATGAAGGTCATTGTTTTGTAATGGAAATACTTCTGCCTATCTGTACGTGGACAAGGCAGAAAAAAAAAAGATGTTTATGAGATAAAAAGATAACTATTTGGTTTTAATTAGAGGTGATTTGTTTGTAAAATTAAAGCATTGCATTCCAGCATAGGAATTTGATCCCACTGATGAAACATGGTGGGGGTAGTATCATGGATTGGGCCCATTTTGCTGCATCTGGGCCAGAACTGCTCGCCATCATTGATGGAGCAATGAATTTTGAATCACACCAGTGAATTCTAAAGAAAAAAAAAAGTCAGGAGATCCTGTCCGTGAACTGAATCTGTTAAGAAATCGGGTCATGCAAGTCCCTGAGCAACTAGGTAATTCTATATAGAAGAAGAAAGTCAATGTTTTGGAATGGTCCTGACCTTAATCCCAATAGAAACTTTGTGAAAGGACTTGAAGTGAGCAGCTGATGCGAGAAAACCCACCAACATCATAGAGTTGAAGCGATTCTGCATAGAAGAATGGACTAAAACTCCTCCAAGCCGATGTGCAGGACTGATCGACACTCACCAGAAAGGTTTAGTTGCTGTTGCTATTGAACAGCACATCCTAAAACCGAAGTTTCCTAAATTTTTCCACTCAGATATATAATAATGGATGATTTCCTCCAATAAACAAATGACCATGAATAATATTTTTGTATAATTTCTTAATTGGGACTCTCTTTCTCTAGTTTTAGGATTTGTTTGAAAATCTGTGATATGTAGTAACACAGGAAATTCAAAAGGCTTCACGTACCTTTGCAGTGTGTCAGAACAGCACACTGCAAAGGTACATTATTATGCTTTACGGCTGATTCTTTGAGTCGTGTGAAGCTGTACTGACCTCGTCTGATCCATCGAGACAGTTGTCGTGTCCATCACACCGCAGACTGGCTGACACACATCCTCCGCTGGCACACACATACTCATTCACAGAACACGAAGGGACAACTGGAAAAGGAAAAGTACATTAGCTCCAGTCCTTACTTTTCCCCACCAGGAAGGCTCTCACACGTCAGCTTATCAGTTTCTTGCTTAATAAACTATGTAAAAACTCCACCTCAACATAATGCACACTGAAAAACGTGGCAGGCGGAAGGAAATCATTTGAACTTGTCACTCCTTAAATATAGTAGGGCGTTTTCATGCAGCTCTAAGAACTTACACGGTGCACTACCTGCTGCTGAGAAAAGTACTTCACGGTACTCAGTCAGTAATGAACACTGAAACGCAATGGGGCACATCAGCAGGACTGAGGCCATTGCAATTCATCATGAAACAACATGAACATAATTGAGGAAATTTCTAAAAATACCTGTCACCTTTTCATACCTTCTCTGTAGAATTTTTAGTTTATACTCAGTATCTTCAAGTGGCCACCTTGAAGACTGGTTTCATTCTATGTGGCTGTTCCTATGGCGATAAGCGGAGTGTTTTTGAGCCTGACTTCCCAGAGATCCAGAGAATGTTGCCTGCGTGATGTTGTCAGTCAGTTGCCAGCTGGGTTGCCGTATCATTATGGCCGGTCTTAATTTGTTCAGCCACAGTAACATTTGCTCCCCCAGAAGAAAAAAACAGAACACCATTTTACATACAGGTAGGTTGAACCTGTCATTTTAGTGACCCTCTCTGGCAGAAAGATAACTGATGGGTGATTGAACACGCATCACTAAATGTGCACGCCTTGTTATTTTGCTTGGAATGTCATCAGAGACTCTCAGTCTGTAATACTGTATATGCAGGGATTTTACATAATACTTTGATCAGTGAATCACAGGTTCTGTCATCAATGTGTGACTGCACTTGGTGATAGATAAGACATTCATTTAAATGAAAATCTTCAAGATTGCCACTTGTCAATACAGTCATCATTTCCTCAAAATGATTTCTACTGCATTTATGAGGTATAATATTAATAAAGCCAGGATTTAAAAAAACAAAGTGGACTTCAGCTGATGTAATAAGGGATATTTTCTTTTAAACAGAAATCTTAACTGTGATAATGGAATGTTTTTAATATTGTCGTGAGAGCAAATTTGGTACTGTTATTGGTTTGGGATGTCAATACTGGCCTTAAACATGGAAAAGATGAATCTATCACTGAATCACACTCAGTACTCCTCCCAACCTATTCACAGCGAAGACAAAAACATTTACTTTGACCCATAACACAATAATAAAAAATAATGAATTGCATGAACTTTCCTCTTATTGAAGAGAAAAAAAAAAAGAATATTGCAGAGAACATTGGGGTTCGGGAAGGGGAAATGTTCTATGCACTAGCTGGGGCTCAGATGTACGACTCGGTAGTACTTCTTACCGCCCTTTTACAACTATAGGATATTAGTTTTCACCTGTTCCCTGGCAGTTTTTTTCATCTTCCCCCATCTTGCAATCTTCTTGACCGTCACACAGCCACTTCAGCGAGATGCAGAGGTTGTTTTGACACCGAAACTGGTCGTCTGCACAGTGTTCCTCGCAGCCTTTCTGTAAATGAATACAGCAGAAAACACGGAGTGAAGGATAGGCCAAAGGATAGTCTGGACAAAATCCAGCTTCCTTGTTCCATTCAAAAATGCATTATAGAGTTTCTCTCAAATGAATAAATGTGTTTAGAACTCTGAGTCTGTCAAATCAAGTCAGCGTATTGTCCAATAGTTAAAGTTGGAGTTTAAAATTCCCTCTTTGGGTTCCTATCTCTTCACTGCAACTCAACATAGCAGAGTAGGGCTGCCCTACCTGTGATTTATATTAGCACATGAGCAAAAATGTAGCACGCAGTAATGCAAAAAATCTTCATGTCCACCGACCACAAAAGGCACATGGATCCCTTTTTAAGACTCAGAAGACAGTACCCTCCCCTACAGGCAAAAATATTCCCATTCCTCTATTACAAGAAACAATCTCTGAGGCAGGACAACAAAGAAAAAATTCTAACAAAAAGACCATTCATTTTGCAAGAAATGATTTGACCACTAAAATGATGCAGAAACACCCAAGTCTCATATTCCATTCAACTGAACTCCACAATGCATTCCTATAGAGATCCCCCTTTACTTTTATGGGAAGCATTTAGATAAGAAATCACGGCAGGAGCGAATGACTGAAAAGCAAACGATGCTCACTGTAAAATTTGACTCTTATTTTAAGACAAATTTTGTGATTTTAGAAGATAATACTGTGATAACAAATTCCGTGGGGACTGATTCAGGGACCCAGTGTGTGTAGCACTGTAAATTACCTGCAAGAACAACTAATAATATAACTGTATCTAAATACCGTCACTAGGACTTGGATAGGTTAAACTGGTGGCTGCCGCTTTTCTGCCGTTGTTCAACGCTCTTTCAAAATCACCAGGAAAACACCAAAGTTTGCCTTCTTGGAAATAATAAAACAAGCATTCACTTTTCTATCCACCCACAAAACATAAAGACATTGAACTTCCTGACATCATGAACATAACTAAATACTCTAATAATAAACACGTTAAACACATTTATAGAATTAAAAGGTGGCCATTCTACTCCATCATGGTCACTGCCTGAATTAAGCAATCAATGCTGATTGAAAAGCTTCTTTCCTTAAACTATTTGACTGTGCTGACCCAGAAAGCTGGCACTAGGGAGACACATAATAAAGGGTTAATTAGGGTTGTGCTGCTATGCATGGAGAGGGATTATATGTAAAAATTGCTGTGCAAATGTTGAACAGAGCAATAAATTAACAAGAATAATGACTCGTAATAGCAAGCCTTTGTCCTTGAATTATGCAACACACTGCATCATTACCAATGATAGGGCTTTTTTTTTGTAAGAATCCCGCAGAAATCTCTTTATACCATGCAACGCAAGATAAAGGCACATTTAAGTTAATTTCTTCACATATTACAAGAGGGTAAAATTACAACGGCAATTTGAAGCCTCATAAATTAAGATACTTGAGCGTATTTGTGAACAAAACAAGCACTCTTTGTTTTGCTGAAAGGCATGGGGGATTAGGATTTCCAAAAGCAAATGAATACGAGGTATTTCATGCACTAATGTACTTGAAGGTGCAATAATTCATCACAGTGATATTTCTTGTCCAGGACTGTTTTGGAACGTAGCAAGCATGACAAGGAGATTTGGATCAACACAATGAATTATGCCTACAATGAGATTATTTTCTTTGCAAGCGGCAAAACAGCCATCTAATTTCACTTCTCTTTTTCAATTTGGATATTTAATCCGTGCCTGTGCTGCAAGCTCGGATACAAACAGACATTTCCTGGATATCTTTTGCAGAAAAAAAATAATAAAAAAATGTCCATATGCTATAATTTGGCTCATGCACACTGCAATTTGTCAGTGTTAAGCCCATCTATGCCCTTTGTGCTATCGTCACAATATTCTATTTTTTGCACAGTGACCTGTAATTTTAGTGTCACTCCTTACTGACCCCCTAATTATATAATATCAGTTAGCTGGTGGTGTAATAAGAAAAGCTGTTGGCATGCTTTCTAAACACACTGGTAAAAGGCAATATGCCAGAGAGGCCAAAATATTGGTATTGGGGTTCTATCTTTTGGACCAGTTTTTGTGGAGTATGTTATTCTTAAATAAATACATATGACACTAAATCCTGCTCAAATCTCTGCCTCATTAGCAGCACTCGTGTGGGTTTATCTCCCTCTTTGATTCACAGTAAGTGGTGCACATATTTCAAGCACTGACCTCATCTGAATTATCCAGGCAGTCGTAGTCTCCATCGCAGCGGAACCGGGAGGAGATGCAGTCTCCGTTAGCGCAGGCAAAGTCCTTGTGGTTACAGGTGACTGGCTCTGAGTGGAGGAAAAACAAACACAACAGATTCAAAATCACTCAAATTTGATTCCTGTTCCAGCATCATATGCAACAAACCGTCATCCCCAGAAGCAGATATCAGCCAAATGTCCTGTGTTTCGAATCACATGCTAATGCCTTGGCAAAACCATCGTTTTACCTAATTAGAGTCATTTTGTAGTGGAAGTGGATAAACTGGCAAAGCTGATCAAGATGTAAATACATTCATTGCTGCTCTCACAATAAGGGGGTGGGTGGGTAGACGGGGGGGACATACTCTCTGAAGCCCAAAAATCTCATATCTGCCATTTAGTGTGTCCCTGAGGATGATATTAGGGTGCAGCTAAACAGCTGCATCAGATCCACTGTCTGGGCCCTCCCCTTGTTATCATGGACTGTTAGCTAACTCAGGGTGTGTGTTATGAGTTGTGCTGCAACAGAGACTCCCAGCAGGCATTGCAGCAAAATCTGATTTGCAGCCGCTCCACTGTCTACCGGTCCACCTGCTTAATTCTCTGCCATCCAACACCTGACTGGCTTTTATTTGCATTTTAAGTGACATTAATAGGTATGGGGAATAAGCATCTAATAAATCACGTAAATTATGCATAGTCAGCAAAAGCCCACAGTAGACATGCACATACTCACATAATGTACGGGCAAACAACTGAACTCGCACAAACACACATACAAGGACTTGATTACACAAGAGAAAGTGGAATTTAACAAGGTGGGTCACCAGTGTCATTTCTTGAGTAAATAGTAAAAAGTTTTCTTCCAAAAACGATGATGAATATCTAAACAAAAGGGAATATGAGCTTGGTAAATTACAAATATGGTAAATAAATACATTACAAAGAGGAGAGAGTACCATGAGCTCAGGAGTGTAGATTAAGACGAGCATTACTCTCAGAGAAACAGCACAAACAATAAAAGCATGCTTAAAAAAAAGAGAGTTGGCTGACTGGATAGTGAAAAGAATCACTCACTAACTGTGTGTACACAAAGAGAGGTGATGAGGTGGTTGAGGTGGTGTGAGGGGCAGTCAGGTGTCTTCACTGTGCATGTAGGATGTCAAAAGAGGACATAAACGGAGAAAGGGAGTGAACAGAAAGTGAAGGAGTCGGGTACTCACTGCAGTTCTCCTCGTCTGAGTTGTCTCCGCAGTCATTCTGGCTGTCACACCTCCAGTGGTCTGGGATGCAGTTGTTATTCTCACAGCGGAATTCATGAGGTCCGCAGGTCTTTTCATCTTTTTCATCAGGAGCAAACAAACATGAAGATGAAAATGGCTTCAAAGAGCATGAATATTAATAGCGTGCTAGCTATCATATTTTCAACGTGTAATCATCGTTTCCTCGGGGTTTCCCTGAGTAAGTCTGACACCGAGTTTAAAACACAGCACGCACTCAAGAGGCTAACACACCATAAGATGAAATACCTGACTTTGCTACCAAACTTCCTCAACAGAATTTGTGACATGAAGTTGGCAAAATAGAGCCTTCTTTAAGAAAGCATCTGGGATCATTTCAGAACACAACAAATGCGGAGAAATTCGGCTTTGGCTTATGATGTACCACAAACTGAGGTAGTGATATTTTAAATGCTGTCTTTTTTTGACAGAAGCTTAGTGACGGTGCTGGTTACCACCATTTATCAAATTGATTATAATATGTAATAATAAATAACAATTCTATTTACAACATGCGTGAGCACAAAATTGAAACTAATAAATCATATAGGACCAAATGCTGTTCTTAACTTGGGATTTATCTCGCTGTGCTGAGAGCAGCTCAGAAAATATTTTACATAAAAAAGGCAAACAGAAAATGGGAAAATATCCCAACGGTATATTCTTGATATACAATAAATACAATGCATGCATCAGCCAGTACACAAGGTGTGAAAACTGTGTTCACCTTAGCCAAATGCAAACTGATGCCCAGACTTTGTGCTCAACAGTAAACATAAAATGTCTTCAGAATTAATTAAACTGAAAAATTCAGAGATGTGAGCAGGAATTTAGATCCAGGCTGCAAACTGCCACTCACCCAATGCACTTTGTGTTGACTCCATTTATTACTTATGCATATTCTGAACTGACTCTGTCTGGAATTTGGTTTGGCAGCTTGCAGCTGCTGTTGCAGAAATTATGGAGGGAAAAGTATTTCAGTCTAAAAATCAAACCAGGCATCCCACTGTTGACCATCAACGGCCAGAGTTAGAATTATTCAAAATATCTGCATTTGTTTCAAAAAGAACAGATGCTCTGACATTTGCTCCTGTGATATTGCCTCAGAATAGGTTTTCAAAGTCAAACTGAGAGCTTCCTTTTAAAAAGTCCTTTCCATGCAGACACCATCAGGGATAATGGCCAAGGTAGTGCTGTCATCACGTAGGGAAAAGATGTGGCAAATGACGACGGTGGCACATTCTGCCTGGATCTCTTTCCAACATGACAGCAGGAGGAAAGAATCAGGAGGGAAAGCTGAGTGCAGCAGCAGAGGACACAACGCAGTGATTCATTAGGAAGCGGCTCAGTCACTTAAAGCATTTTAAAAGATGTGACACGGGAAAAAAGCAATATTTCCCTGTAAAGTCAGAGCTCATTACCAAGCTAACAAGCAAAACTTCCCTAAACAGTCTGAGGAAATTCAAAGCGAAAATAAAACACCTTTAAAGCAGGATTATGTCTTCTGTTTGCTCTAAAGTGATGAGAACTTTTTGGTGATCAATTATCAGATGACACTGACAAATACAGCAGATAAAACAGTGTGAGGGGCTAAAGTCATCAGTGACCTACACAAAGTGGGATAAACATTAATTCAGTGATACTTCAAGGTCTACGCAAGTTAATTGGCATTAAAGAAGAAAAACTCCCTTTTTTTTCTTTTACAAAGGAATACTGGGAAGAAGCATAATGCATCAAACATCAAAGCACGAGGGCTGGATGAAGTGGAATATAAATGGGATGGTGTTCACTTTTATCCGGTCACATCACTTGTCTCGCTGCTCTGAAACGGCTGTTACAATCACAGTGGCACATGACGTCAACAGCTCGACAAATGGAAAAAGGCTTCTGCAGGAAATTACAGTCAGAGTGGTGCAGAGCAGCATGACCCGAACGCACAACACCTTCCATCTGCTGTCAGAGGTGGATGCTGTGGATGTATTTCTTTTTTTATTTTATAAATGATGAAGATGATACAAATATATACACATATCCATTCATTATCTATACACTGCTTAATCCTCATTAGGGTCACGGGTAGAGCTGGAGTCTATCCCAGCAGGAAGGGGACACCCTGGACAACTTAGCAGTCCATCACAGGGCTACACACAATTTAAAGTTATCAGTTAACCTCAGCATGTTTTTGGACTGTGGAAGGAAGCTGGAGTACCTGGAGAAAACCCACACATGCACAGGGAGAACATGCAAACTCCATGCGGAAAGATCCCAGGCCCAGACCAGGACGCGAACCAGCGAACTTCTAGCTGCAAGGCAAAAGTGCTAACCACCCAGCCACTGTACAGTCCTATATACATAAAAACATGCTGATGAAGCCCACATCAATTCCATAGTTCAAGGTTTCATACCTACTTTAAAATGAAGCTGCATGTGCACCATGATGCAAGTGCTAAAAAAGAATAAACTGTGGCAATGACACAATGGACTGCTGACGGAGATGTGTAGTATTAAATCTGGTGACTGGTCAGCACCCTGCTGTCATTTCCATAAAATCTAATAAAGGTAAACATAGATGGTTGTGCATAATGACACTGTGCTCTGGTGTGGAAGTTCTAACATCACAGAATGCAGATTTAAAAACATATGTGTCCCTCTGGCTTCAGATAGCTGGATAGATAGTATCGAACTGAATGAGAAGCTTTTCACGCAGTATAAAGCTGCTGCTGATACTGTAAGAATCACTTACACTCAATTATAGATCAATGCGGACAGTTGTTGCTTCAAACACAATGACAAAATAATGCGTGTGCTCATTTAAAAGTATCTGCTGGTTGGGAAGTGTTGCATTTGAATGATTTTGATTTTGAACATGTTAAGGCATTATTCCATCACTGGTGCACCAGAAACAGATGTGGTTCTGAGACTGATTCTCGGTTCAAAGCTTAGGACATATTTTCCACCAAAACTCCAGCAGCTTGCTTTATGTTACATCACTTCAATGAACCCCACACTGGTTCCTCTTCTTCTCCCACCTGTGCACCGAACGCACCAAAATATCACAATGATGCACAAGTACCAAACTGCTGTGCCACCATGAGGGACAAAGACGTGAAAAATCTAATTATATAGCTCTCCATAGGGACATCTGAAATATCATGTTAGCCCAGTACTATACATGGCCATTGGCATGTTAATGAGCTGTAGAATATTAAAATATCATCACTTAGCATTGAAATATTTTTGTCACAGCACAGTAGACTGACAGCAGCTCAAGTTCCAGTCTATATGACAGCAATGTTTTATTTTGTACTTTAATTCTACTCAGTCTAAGGTTTAAAACGCAACACCAAACTGGCCATATAAACCTGTAATTAGATAAAAAAAATCTGTTGAGACTGACAATCGTTTCACTCAAAACAAAGATGAATCCTGGACTGGTGCTTTGGTTATATTTTTGAACATTTTAAGTAAGTCAGAACGAAAGACAAAAGGAACGAGATACAAAAGAGTACAATTCAGGGCAGCTAATACCATGCATCATTTTTCATGACTGAATAAATATTTCAGGGAGCCACCTTTGGCAGACATAACAGCTGAAAACACTTCTTTCATTCTTTCCACAATGGAAATCAAATACTCTTCAGAAAGTTCTTCCCAACTCTGTTGCAGAAGTTACTATTAATGTGTGGCACATTTGGCCCACGTCATCTCGCTTCTTCCTACATGTTTGACAGTTGATGTCACACACTGAAGAACCATCCTTTTGCCTACTCCACGGCGTACAAAAACCCTGCATGATGAACCAAACATTTCAAATGTTGACTCATGAGTCCATAATACTTCTTCCAGTCTTCAGTAGTCCATTGGCAGTGTTTCATGGTTCAGGCAAGCCTCTTTTTCTTATTCTGGCGTCTCAGCAAAGCTTTCTTGCTGCAACTCGACCTGTCAGACCTGCAGCTCCAAGTCTTCTCTTCACAGTTGAAACAGAGACTTCTTACTACAACCACTATTAAGCTGTGCTTTAAGCTGTTGTCCTGTGAGCCGTCTGTTGTGGTTTTGGGTCTTCCAGAACTCTTCCTGTCAGAGTTTCCCTCAGATCCTGAGTGCCTTTTGAAAACTGTTCTCCCTGACACCTTGGCTTTCTTCGCAATTTCTCTGTAGGAAAGACCTACATATTTAAGCGTTATGATGGTCTGTCTCTCTTCTATTGTTAATTGCCTTTTCCTCACCATTTTTATAGCAACACACTACTTTCTGCAGTACAATACTGTTCAAACAATGTTCTGAAGGGTATGGTGCCACGGTGTGTTCCAACACTACTTTAATGCAGACAGAGGGTAAGTAATCAAGAAAAGTTGGGACACTTAAGATTTGGTAGCACCAGTTTTTAAGGCTTGATCAACCTCCATTGCTGCAGAACCGCTTCAAGTTGATAACCCATTTCTTGTTCCCTGACAAAAGGCCTTTTTGTATAATTCTGAAATATACATTATTTTTCAGTTTTGAGTAACCTTACCTTCTTTATTTAACCTCTGGCAGTTCACCATTTACCTTTGTACAATTTCAAGCAATTCATTGGATTTGAATTTCAATTAAAAAAAATGGGCATTCTAAAACTCTTGACCAGTAGTGTATATATACACTACCGTTCAAACGTTAGGGGGTCACCCAGGTAATTTCATGCTTTCCATGAACACTCACACATTTATTCATGTGCTAACATAATTGCACAGGGGTTTGCTAATCATCAATTAGCCTTTCAACATGATTAGCTAACACAATGTACCATTAGAACACAGGAGTGATGGTTGCTGGAAATGGGCCTCTGTACCCATATGTAGATATTCCATTAAAAATCTGCCGTTTCCAGCTAGAATAGTCATTTACCACATTAACAATGTCTAGACTGTATATCTGATTAATTTAATGTTATCGTCTTTTAAAAAAAAACTGCTTTTCTTTCAAAATTAAGGGCATTTCTAAGTGACCCCAAACTTTTGAACAGTAGTGTATATATGTGTATGTGTGTGTGTCCTATGGCAGGGGAACTGAGTTCATAACGCTTAGCTCTTGCTGATGACAGGGACAGCTGTCCTTCACGGCGTTCTCCCTCAGCCATGAGTTAGGCCATGAGAACAAGTAGAAATACTGAGTCAGACCAGAGTGAAGCCATGTGTAAAATTAATTCATATTTAATCAGATTCTTCCGTGTTTAAGTGAAAATAAGTGAAGTGGTGTGGTTTCTGGTTAAGTGGGTTTCCACAACTCACCACAATTAGCCTCATCCGACCCGTCTGCACAGTCAGGGTCCTCATCACATACCCAGAGCTTGGAAATGCAGTGCATGGAGGCCTTACACTGGAACTGGTCTGGAGAGCAGGTGCTTTCAGCTGCAGGATGAGAGAATGGAAATGTCAAGAAAATAGGAGGTTAAAATACATGGTATCCTTTTGGAAGAACTGAACTATTTTGACCGAGGTTGCTTAGTTATAGCAGCCAGTAAAGAAGCACATGACATCTCTGGAACATCTCCTTCACACACCTTTTTAGTGTTTCTTTTACACCAAGGTAGCAGCAGTTTCTTGTTATAAAACTTGACATTGTTTCAAATAGTATTTTAATTTCAGTGGTGCAGTGTTCATTACACAAGTGCATTCAAAACCACATCCAATCATGCTGGAAGTCTACGAAGGGCTGAAGTAATTAGCTTCACTTTAATTAAAGCTTTTTTTAAACTCTCTCATTCTCCTCCTGACTTTCTTGCATTCTTGTCCCCTCGCTCTCACCCCTCCTGCAATCACATGCAAGACAAATGCAGCAGTCTGAAAGCCTTGAATGGGGTGTGATATTCTGATGAGTTACATCATTGCAGAGAAAATCTGTTCTTATCCTCTGTGTGATTCAACATCTAATCCCTTTTCACAGGAACAGGCCATAACAAGCGTTGTGTCTGGAATATTTAATGAGGACTATGTAATGTTAATGGCTCCATATACTCTGTTCCAGCACAGAAATAAATTAACTCTGTCAGAAAAGCACAATTAAGGTGATTTATCTTAATCCATTAGATTACATCTTTAAATCACAGATATAAAAATCCTTGTGATTTCTCGATGTTTTCCTGTTTTTCCCGGAGTTCTGGGACAGACTGATCAAACGAGGGATACATCCATAAGCTTCCCAGTCTAAAAGCTCAATAAAACCATTCAAGACAATGAGTCTGAAAGTAATACTGCGGACACTTACGGCAGTCAGTCTCATCCTCTCCATCGCCACAGTCGTCCTGACCGTTGCAGCGCAGGTTCAGAGGGATGCATTTCTGTTTCCGGGTGCACTTGAACTGGCCTGACAGACAGATATACGTCTCTGAAAGGGAAAACAGGCAGAAGCAGAGAGAGGCTGAATCAATTAAAGATTATTTTGGTCCAAGCGGAGGAAAGCATCTATAATTTTAGGACTGATTGGTGGCGATTCAACATACAGTTTTGCCAGTTTATGGAAATATGTTCATTACTGGAGTCATTATCTAGTGTCTGGCAGGCTTTTCTGTCCAAACAAAATCCCTGATGTGAAGTAGCGGTTTTAAACACTAAGCCTAACACACAGAAAGGGTGAAAACTAAGTTAGTCAGTTGCTGTATTGTAACACAATTTTTAAATTAATTAATCATTTAGTCTATAAATTGTCAAAACAATTATGAAAAATGTCCATCACAACTGAAGCCTATGCTGACATCTTGGTTTCCCAAATACACACTCCCAAAGTCAAATATATTCAATTTGCTCTAGCAGGGAACTGTCAAAAAGACCGTTCGTGAGGCTGGAACAATTTTGGTTTGAAATGCATTTTAATAAATAATGACTGGTTTATCACAATAGCTCTTAATTAATTTCCTGGTAACCAACTAATCAACTGATTGAGCAATTATTTCACCATCCAATCCATCTATAGAAAATCCAATAAAATAACACGCTAGCAATGGAAATGCAGTTTATATGATAAGACAGGTTTCTGTGAAACTGCATAAACAGCATAGCAATTTATGGCAGATTAAGGAATGAAAAAAGAACGAGCATTTCCATCCTCACCACAGTTAGCTTCATCTGTGTTGTCACCACAGTCGTTCTCTCCATCACAGATGAAGGGAGGAAGAGCGCAAAGACCAGTACCGCACTGAAAACGGCCAGGCTGACATTTGAATTCCGCTGTTGAAGCATAGCGCAGTAAACATTGCAAGAGTTTAATTAGAGACTGTAAAAAATGATACAGAGCTTGTAAAATTAGGTAAAAGCAGTGTCATAAAGCACTTGACACGTAAACATGAAAAAAGTAATTACACTGAAAATAAATAAGCAGGAAAGACTGAAACATTGTGTCCTAATTTCATTTTATTATTCCTTGAAGCTGACCAAAGGGGGGGATGATTTTGTCTTGTTTATTACTATTTTAAAGGCAACCTCAGAAGAACATGGTACTCACGGCAGTCGGTAGGTTCGTCTGAGCCATCCCCACAGTCATCCACTGTGTCACACTTCCACCAGAAAGGGATACACTCATCTGTCCCACAGCGAAACTACAGCGAAAAAAACATTAAAAATACTGAATTTAAAAGTCAAAATGATTACTCGACTCTCTGTTTTGGCTTCAACATTCTTCAAAGCCAAAGTTGAAATCGATACACAACCATTTCCTAGGCCCTATAGTACATGTCAGAAAAGCAAAGCCAATGAGAGGAAAGCAATTTGCCTTTAGGGGAAAGTACTGATCAGGAGAGAAAAAAAAACAACAAGCAAACAGCATGATCACACTAAACTAAGAAGTGGGAGGCATGATGAATGGAGCCGACCTGACTGGAGGTGCAGTTGGACAGGCAGGTTTTATTGTCAGCAGCCAAGTAGAAATTTGTGGGACAGGCACATTTGTGTTCTCCACCCGGGGACAGAAGACACAGGTGGCTGCATCCTCCGTTTGCAATCTGACACTGGTGCTTGGGTACTGTACAGAAGGATAGAAGTTCATGACCGAGTTGAAACTGCATTACACAAACCATTTCCTTCTGAAAACTAGAAAGGAGGCCCATAACCACTGCTTGGCATGGGAGGACAGAATTAACATGAGCGCCAGATGGACTTCATACCTTCAGGCTGGCGCAGCGAGTGGTAGACCTTGATGGATTTGATGGCCTGCCAGGAGTTAAGGAGCTCTATCCCTTGAGCACCAGTTGTCTTGTGAGCACGTCGTAGTGACTTGGACTTCCCATCCGTCCAGTACACAAAGTCCTCAAACAACGTCAGCGCCATCACTCCTTGGATGTGGTCATAGGACACTGGAAAGTGAAAGATGAGCATAGAAGGCTTCAGTTAAATTCTTTGTTCTTCCATTTAGCAACCAGGAGAGCACTAATTGTGGCACCTTTATTACAGACTTCACTGGAGATTAATACCATTAGAAATTTCCCATCTGCCCCAACCACAACAGATTCATTTATCAGATTAATCAATAACATATTAATCAATGCTGTCTCCAGCTTCAAATTTCATCAGAATCAGCTTTACTGGTAAAGTATGTGTTCACATAAAATGAGTATTATTCCTTGATGGTATCAGTCTTCTCAATAAACTTTAAGCAAGTAAATGAGTAATTGTACTTTCCGAAATGTCAAACTATTCATCTAACATTGACAAAACCTTAGTCCCACCTTTGCGTCTTTGGGTGCCATCCATGTTGGCAAACAGGATGTGGTTGTCGTCCGCCCAGTAGAGCTTCTTGTTGGTATAATCGATGGTGAGAGCAGTAGGGCTATAGATCTCTGTGTCAATGATAACCGTTTGCCCTCGGCCGTCCATGCCAATGCGTCCAATGTAAGGGGGTTCACAGCAGTCTACCCAGAACACGTACCTAGTCAGAAGCATAGCATAGTTTAAAGAGGGATGAGAAGTTCATTTGTACAGCACTGTTCATAAACAAGGCAATACAAAGGAAGTTTCATAAGACATAAAACGGCACGTAAAAAGAAACACAATGTATAATGTAAGCAGACATGCATGGATGATTTTTTAGAAAGAGTAAAATATAAATAAGATGAAAAAAATAAGATAAAACAGAGTTAAGGCAGGGAACACAAGAGCACAAAAATTAAAGTGCAGTTATATGAGGTGCAAGATATGGATAAATTGGTCCAAAGTTTAGTTTAATTAAAGGCAGCAGCAAACAGGAAATTCATAAAATTGGGGTAGTTAGAAATTCGGAGAGAATAGTCCCATAAGAAATATTCACACTGAAAGCCATTTGTGGCTTCATATGAGATTCAGCTCTAGCTTTCCTTAATGAAAGTCCGCCATCTAACCCACTGCACCAACATACTCTCTCTCTGTAGACTTTGTTGCTGTTTGTAGTATCTCATCTACTCTGGGTGAGAAGACCAGGATTTCCAATCTCTTCATTTTGATGTAAAGAGAAGAAACTGCCAATCCCAGCTTTAAGCCCTAATTTAGTTTTGGAATGGAATAAAAAACTTTACAGTAACAATAACATGCTTACCCTGTTTGTGGGTCCAGAGCTAAGTCTGTGGGGTTCTTGAGGCTAGAGCTGATCAGGATGGTGGGGTAGAGACCATTGGCTTTAGAGACTTCCAATGTTTTTCTTTCTGCATCGCACCAGTACAGATTTTTTCCAATCCAATCCACTGCCAAGGCGCTGGGCACTGCCGTTCTGTGGACTATCTAGTGATGCAGGTAGAAGTAAATCAATTTCAGTGGATATGTTTACCGATCGAAATCTTCAATATTTCTTCATGGATAAATGTAAAGACATGCATGGGTTAACCACTAACAAACATAAGACCATGTACAAGTAGCTCCGTCAGAAATAAAAAAAACACACCTGGCTCCCTAAGAACCCATTTTTAAACTCCATGAACATCAGTGTGTAGATGCTCTGCCCTCAGTGAGATACGATGTGCTCCTACATCAAAACAAATACAAATATTTGTATTTGTTTTGATTTTTCTGAACTACTTCACACAGAATTCATCTTAGCGTCTAGGCTAAAATGAACAAGTCTTGCAATGAGTGGGATAGATTTGTTTTGAGATCTGTTGTCATGGTAATGCCTCACACACACACACACACACACACACACCCACACACGCACGCACGCACGCACGCACGCACGCACGCACGCACGCACGCACGCACGCACGCACGCACGCACGCACGCACGCACACACACACACACACACGGTCCCTGTGTAACTGAAGGCTGCTAAAGAATCCTGCGGGGTGATCGTTAAAAACCCATGACTACAGACTATAGGCTGAGCTGTTTTTTAAAATGTGCCTTCACTTTCAGTACAGAATGCTCCAATGAGATGAAAAGGTGCCGTCAAAATTGTCTTTCGAAGGCAAGCAGCACTTTTTTTCTTCATACATTAACATAGACATTTCTGTATGTGCATCACAGTAGAAAGCAATAATATCCTCAGGACATTTTTAGTAACCAGCATGCCTATAACTGTGTTTCCATTTTCAAGTTGCTTATTATTTGGTATTTTTGTGCTGCCACAATAACTTGAATGTTAAGAAAAGCACAGGAGTTTATTCTTTTTTTTTTTTTAATCAGGTCGAGGAGTTGTAGCTAGTGACTCAAAATTGGAGAATCTGTAGACACGTACAATAAAGCAAATCTTATTGCATCATGGCTGTAACTGTGGCTGACATTAGTAAGAATAGTTCAGTACAGATATGCAGCAACTCTTAATGACATTTACAACTGTAATGGTGGGTAATATAAAGCTTTCTTTAAAAGAAGAGCACCGTGAATAAAACGTCTTATTTGTTATTTTGCCTGATTTTCTCTTTGCACTTGCAAGGAGGCGGTTTGACCAGAGGAACATGCACGTGCAAATTCAGGCAAACGTGACTGCCAAAATTGCACAGCACTGCCTGCTCTGTGTAAACACATCCTAAGCTGCACCTCCAAACAGGTGCCAATGTAAAAACAAGTCAGAACAGAACTCTGCATGCTCTATCACAAAACATGAGTTTTCCAAAAAAAAAAAGCACTGTTTGTATGAATATTTGTTAATGGTAAATGTAAATACTAACATTTAAACAGGAAGAGTGTGGTGGAAGGCAGCAGAGGAACACTCTTATTAATGTTTTTAGACATATTGCACTAATCTCAGTGAGAAGCAGTATTTCACAGAGGTAAACACAATCCATGAACTATGTAAAAACTCCATCAATATAAGATGGTCTAGCTTTTGAGTTTGCAAATGCACTTGTTTAGAATAATCATTGTGCCAGCTGGTAGCTAGAGCCAATCCCCGCAAAACAGACTTTATTTTTGAAAATCCCAGCACCTGTGCAATCTGTCATTAAGGAACATGATGTGATGTGGGAACATAATGAAAATATATGGTCTTGGCAAAAGACTAAGTCGTTCTCTAAGCAGTAATTTAGACTAAACTGAGCTCAAAACAGTGTCATTCATCATGCGGTCGTCTCCATCAAAACTGTCTCCTCAGGCAAAAAGAGTTGTTGCTCGTTCCATAAAGTCCCTCTGCTTGACTTTATCTAGACAATCCGAACAAGTGCTTCATTTCAAGTAAAACATGTTCATACAGAGCTGTAAGTTCTTCTGAGGACAAGGTCCATCAAAGATACCATGATATTTTCTCTTTTCCACATATGCAAACGCACACTTTTTGTCACTATAGCAACTTGACTGGGAAGTTGCTATAGTTGCAACAGTGACTGTTTCAACAATGATGACTTGGGATATCTTAAAGTACTGAAAATAAACTCAGTTACTTATAATAGAGAACTATTATCACAATACCTGCTGTGAATGTTTCCTGAGTTTATTTTTAAAAACAGATATGGTGAAATAGATGCATTTGTATTTTTGTAAAATAAACAGCAAAGTTCCATTAATCTCTGCACTGGTCAAGTATTGTGGGTGATGAAAGTAAAAAATCTGCAGAAATCCTCTCTGCACCCCTATCTCTTCTCTTTCTCATATAGCACACCTATGCTAGTAGCGCTGAATATCAGTGACTCTTTTCATTAACCTGATGTGAAAAGCTCCTGGATCCGTGTCTCAGACAGTTTTTCCTCTCGCTAAGCTGTGGCAGTGGCTCAAGCAGAGACTGTGGAAGTAATTGAGCTGAATAAGCCTAATGCCCCACACACTAATGCTAATGAGATGAGGCATGGGGGCCCAGCAGGTGTTCTGTTGATGTCCCACTGTCCCCTGTGTCTGGGCTCCGATCCCATGACCCAAACGAACCTTGGTGATTATACCAGAGAGCACCATTGTATCATTAGGTCCGTAACATTCATCTGAAAGCCATTTCTATTATGACTAGCAGCCATTCAGTGCTGTTAAGCACACAGGTCATTGCCTGCTGACATTAAAAAAGTCCACAATGTTGACTTGATAAAAGGATAAAAGGCAACCATCATCAGCCAAGCAGTGCTAATAAGCTACTTAAGCAACACACATGGTTTTTCTAAGGCTTTTCTTCAAAATAGAAAAACTTGCTATTGAGCTGCAGCTTCATGATTTTAATGAATTACCAAGACAGAGCTGGGCAGAGCGAGGAAAAATGGATAAATACAGGTTGGAGACGAGGCAAGTGAAATAAAGGCAATGAATCTTAAGTAAAGTGGTACGAGGCACCATGTCTACACAGTCCCAACAACTAAATTCTGTGGTACCTTGAGGTCACTCCCATTGAGGCGCATTCGGTTGATCTTTCGACCGCTTGGCCTGGTTGAGTCCACCCAGTAGATAAATTCCTTTTTGTAGTCAAAGTCCAGATGGATGATGTTGTAGAGGCCCTGCAGATTACACAGAGAGAGCACCAGGACATAAAATTATGATTTTAGTTAAAAAACAAACAAACAAAATTCCCTGCGGGGGGTAGAGATATTAACTTTCACTGGCAACAAAAGTATGCAACAGTGTGAGAAAAATATAATTATTACATTCCAAACACCACTGTCCCTACATTTTGATTATTTGTGTATACAGTATATCCAAGAGATATATTTGTATATTTAAATGCACCTAAGGATATTTTAAAATGTGCAACTCACCAGCGGATTATTGATAGATGTTATGTTGAACTAACAATCTCAGATGCCTTGGAAAGTGGAAATAAATGAAAAAAACAAAAAAACAAAATACAAACACAACTGCTACAGTATCTTTGCCAGACCAGTGATATTGATTCGGGTGGTTTTCCCATAGGTTCCCCTGCTTTCAGTTACACATAAACCATTTGAAGAGTGAGAGGAGAGCAAGTTGCAGTCCTATCAAAGCAAAAGAGTGAGGTACATTGTTTCTCTGTCATGCTCACAGGACCCCACTGTCAGTCAGACAGAGCTGCTCACCAAACAAGTGCCCCCACCCTGCTGTCTCACACTGTGGGCGCCGAGAAAAGATGTCAGATAATCCGACAGGCGAAATGAGACATCTTCATCAGATCATCAACACCCTCACAGACTGGCGCCAAAGTGTCCTCGGGGGAATCTTTCTCCATTCCGAGCATCGGCTATAGAGATGAAACCTGCATGCCTCCCTTCATCAGTGCTTCTGGAAATGACTGCATTTTCTACTCATTTTCCCCGCAGACAGTTTAGTACCTATGAAATTAATCAAAAACGTGTAACTGAATCTGATTTAAAAACAAACAAAAAAAAAACCCAACTAGATAAAAATCAATCTATAAATAGTATAAAAGTGTTTTAAACTGTGTTTCTTTATACCAAACTGACAGCACTACTACCATCCCACTGCTTTCTTGGTCCACATATTTGACTCTTTGTCTTTCTGAAATAGTCAAACAGTAAAACCTCAAGGCAATGACTGTGGTCACCAAAGGTTGATGGTCAACTAATTTTGCTCTGGCTTTTGGCTACCAACCCAGCTTTGAACTGGGTCATAGTTTCTACAGTAACGGCTGTAAGTTGATGGCATGTTGGAGCTTGCTGATGCTGTACTTCACATGAAACTCAAACAAAAAATAATTTTGCAACACTACAGTTGTTCATGCATATATTGTGTAAACTGAAATCGCTGATTCCTTTCCATTAGTTATGTTTGGGTTGTTTAGTTAAAATGAAATCTCATGGACCCTAATTTATGTAAGAATTTCATAGCAGATAATTGGCTTCTTTAAAAGCCCAAGCATGATGTTTCAACTCTAATTAGCTGCAGGCCAAAAGTGGGATTGAATAATGTGTCGGAGGGAAACAATGATATTATGAGTCAGTGGCATTTGTGGCAGGAAGAAAAATTTATGCTAAAAGCAAAAGCAATGCATATAGGGAGCGCTTGGTTTATTTAATTTTTGCATAATATCATGGTACCTTTAATCTGAATGGTGTATGTAATAGTGTGGTAAAGTAAGTGGAGGTCAGCTGCTGCTAACATGCAGTGATTTAAGTGAATTGTGGCTGATGAGCACTCCCATACAGAGAGTAGAGTGCATCGAGTCGAGAGGTTAATATGACAGTGAGAGGAGCCTACAGGATACCCGAAAGGTGATTTATAGTAAATCACAGCCACCCATTTGTGATAATCAACAGTCAGATTCAAGCGTTGCCTGGAGCAGCAGTGATGAGTCCCAGAAATGATTGAAATAGCTTTTCCATGGGGTCTTGAATAGGGTGACTTTGCTCTTTGCCAACCAGAATTGCCAGTTTTTTTTGTTTTTTTTTTCCCCCTTATAGTAGGGGGCTGGGAAATCACAATGGACAGCAGACATGTCACTTTAACAGAATAGTACTTTACAGAGGTTTTTGCACTGTTTTCATACTTGAAACTAGCTTAGAAAAACACCTCATTGGGGCTAAGAAGAGCATCTGTCTCACATTTTTAGTGCATTAAGACATACTTTCCAGTGAAAATGGATTCTCTGTCCATCTGAATCTGGTGTGTCTGAGATCTGTAAAGCAATGTTTCTATACAAATTTGCCTTATTTAAGTCTGAAATATATTATTTTCTTTCACTGTGATAATGATAAATTTGTCCCAGCACACAATAACAAACGATCATTATTTCTCAACAGAATTATCCTCCATTCCTGCACTACAAAGCAAAGCATTCACAACTGAAAGTAGTATCACTTTATCTTTAGATATTCTCTGCAAGGGCGTGATTTCTCCACACATTAAGCAGGTGAATACAATTAATCTGTCATTAAATTTTCAAAAGTTTCAAACAACAGCCACTTAAACCCATACATCCTCAATATATACCTGGCAGATTAGATACAAGAGGCAAGGGAGATTTTAAATTAAACACAAAAAGAGGACAAGATAGTAATTTCATTGGCAATCTGTTGTCTGCCTCTTAGCAGTATGCCGATCTAATAATGGCGAACACTAATCCTTGAAGACGATCACTTACCTGCTTCAAGATGGTATAGTTTGAGCCATCCACACTCAATTTGCGTATTTCATGGTGGTCTGCCATAATGAGAAAGGGCTCTTCAGCTGTAATGAGGAACATGGAGTGTTAGAGGACATATACAGCATTGAAATTCTGCAAATGGAGAAATGAAAAAAAAACACCTAACCTGACAAAGCCTTGCATGTATTCGGGTTGCGATCCAAGGCCTCGTAACCATCCACGCATAAGCACTTGAAGGACCCATAAGTATTGATGCAGCGCTGGCTGCAAGGGAGTGTACTGATACATTCATCCACATCCACACAGGTCTTCCCATCGTCCTTCAGATGGAAGCCAGGCCAGCATTTACACTGAACATATAAAACACAATCAAAACTTCGAAGAAAAAAAATCACGAATGCAGATAACGCCGGACAAAGCATCAGTTTAGCTGTAGTGCCACTTGTACTACTGAAATGTTACACAAATGATTCAAATTCTATGTTATGACCCTATGTAAAATGTCTGAAAACACTTTACACTTGAGTTCTCTCCGTATATGATGCATCATGTTATAAAAGCAGTGCAAGTTGTATTTTCACAGCAATTTGAGAGCAAATATATTTTACACTCCAAAATAGTTTTCTCAAAGTAATGCAACTGAGCAATGAAAATGCACTCAGACCAAGCACCATACATGTATGATCACATCAAAGCCAGGATACAGATACACTGTTTCTGGGCTCAAAAGTTCCATCTCACATCAGTGACCAGGCCCCCAAAAAATAACTCAAAGTGCTTGTATCAGCTGCTCTGAACCCAGTGCAAATCCCTTTCTTATCCAAAGTTATAACCTTGAGGGCCTTTCTGCTGATCTTCCTGGTCGGGTCACAAATGGATGAGCTAAGAGTCTGCAGTGATGTGCTCTGTCCAGCTCTGCCTCCGTCATGACAACGAAGAGGAGTTTTTCTGTGCTTTCAGCCACTTTTCTGATGCAGTAAACACCATCTTGTGGAGGAGCAGGAGAGGAAAATCCAGGGATGGAGGCACAAAAGTACCACGGTCTGACACCAGGGACAACCATTGAAACACTTCAGCGGTTGTGGCCTTGACCTGGATTCATATCTAACATCACATGCCACCATTGCTCGGCAATCGCACGGCACAGTCAGGGAGCTTAGATCATTGTTGGCATATCATTAAACTCACCTTACAGTTTTCAAGGTTATTCAAAAAGTGAGAGACTACATGTATATATGCCCCTACCCGTCTTTTAATGATGTGCAGAGTTAGGCTTGATTCATCATCTGGCATTAATCATTCATGTCCACACTACTACTAAAATAGGCTTCACTTTTTACCTGCTACTGAATTGGAAATGATGTTAATGCTTACAACTGCTGCTTCTCAGATAAAATCTCACACTAGTAGTAATATGTAATATTGTAATGCATGTCACACTGTCTGAAGTAGGCCACATTATAGCTGTGAATCATCACTGCAAATAACTCTCACTGTGTACATTTGCATTACTTTGTTCTACTGTTGTACATACAGACAGGTGACAAATTGAGTCCTTGATTGCTACAGTAAAAGGATCTGGATCCTTTATCCTATGATGAATCATTTCTATCCTGATGGGAGTGGTCTTATCCTGGATGACAATACCCACGATTCCACGACACAGTGGAAACTATGTGAACCATATGCTATCGTCTTCTCAGTCACCAGATTTCAACCCAATTGAACATCTATGGAAGACTTTGGACCACCATCATCAAAAGACGAAATATCTTTTGGAAGAATGTTGTTTGATCCCCCCAGCAGAGCTCCAGACATCTTGAGAATCAACACAAAGGAGCATTAAAGCTGTTCTAGCGGAATGTGGGGGTCCAACATCTTACGGAAACCCTTGATGTTGGTTTTCTTTTCATTAGTCTCTTGTTCTGTACTTTTCCAATTGTTATCTCGCCCATCTGCACTCTTGCTTGCTTTAACTTTTAGCTGGATATACTACTCTTTTATCAGAACTGTGTCCAAAAATTGATGGAGAATGCACTTTGAGGCTGTCAAACAATCACTTACCTTGTACCCCACAGGAAGATCCTGGCAGTCCTGCGTGCACCCACTGACTCGGCGGTTCAAGCATTCGTTCACATTGCAGTTCCTCTCATCTGACCCGTCTCCACAATCATCTCTCCCATCGCACAGATTCCCCTCAGAAATGCAGCGTCCATTGGAGCACATGAAGAAGGATCCATTGCACAAGCTTCCTGAAAAGAGCAAGACATGACTGTCACTGGCACAACGCCCTGTAATACTTCAAGAAAGCTGGGGGAACGTTTTTGACCTGAAAGTGGATCTTGACAGATTAATTCCTTCTCGGGGAATCTCTTCTTGTTGTGCCGCCTTTTTGTTTCCGGCATATGTACCCGCCACTTTCCTGGAAGAGCGGCGGTGCTGGTGACACTGATGAAGAGATTCCAGCTGAAAGCCAAACAACAGTCTTACCTGCAGCCAGACATTTGAGGTTCAGAGGCAGTTCGTCAGAGTGGTCGGGACAGTCCGCATAGCCGTCACACTCCCACTGAGAGCTGAGAAGACAGCGGCCGTCCCCACAGCGAAACTCCCCCGATCCACAGGAGCGATACACTGAAGCAAGAGAGACACTTTCAAGTTAACTTGGCAGCGTCATAGCTTTGTATCGGGGTGTAGCTTTATCACAGTGAAGTGTCAGTTATGGAAAATAAAGCAGCACAGGCAAGATTTTTATGGCCATTGTTCATATTATAATGATGCACCCTCATAGTGTATATAGAATCATTGCTGATCAACAATTCACACCATCTGGAGGTATAATAGCGTTCACAGCTGCAGTGGCCAATATTTCAAGTACAAATACACATATTTCATCAGCCAGTCATCATAAATCAGGGCTGCAACAGAGAGTTCCTTCGACACTGCGAATTGTTAAAGCCCAAAAAAAAGCAGCTGAACAGTATGGTTACAAGTAGCATAATAGCACGTTAATATTTTTAAAAAGTTCAGGCTACTCACAACTCAAATTTATCAATATAAAGAAAAATCTAAATTCCATCACTTCTAATAATAGTACTGTATAACTTTCATAGACAGCTGGTCCGGACAATATAGTAACTATATAAAACAGTCCTCCAAAGCCATTTTTCTTTTTTAATATGTTAATGTGTCTGGTTTTTACACGACCAGTATGGTTCTATAAAGGGTTTGCGATCAGCAATGAGTGTAAATGGTTTAACTGCGAGTCCATACCAGTCTGTGGTCACATATTTCGATTTGACTTTATTTTGGTCTCATTGCTCTTCTTCAGCTGCTGAAGCTGTCGCATATATCTATCAAACTGGAAATCTGTCCACCATTGCTATTTCAGTAAACTTTGTGTTTCAAACTTTCCTTGTGCAGCTTTTAATGGGAGCATATTCACATCCCACTGGTGAATATCAAGTGCAAGCAAGCAAGATAAATCTACTTGCCACATTCCAGTGACTCATCAGATCCATCTCCACAGTCGTTATCGTGGTCACAGACGAATCGCTGGGGGATGCATGCCTTGTTGCGGCAGCGAAACGAGCTGTCATCGCATGTGTTGTTGGGTGCTGATGCACGAAAAGAAGAGAGTTCAAGAGCTAATCAATGGATAAACATTTCCTTCTCAGCATGGCATGCAATATGTCTCCAACATAACGTAAGCCGTATGCTAATCCACTGGTCTCTGTGTTTTCTAATTGTTGTTTTTTCATAGTTAAGTAGGCTTAAATCAAAGCAGAAACAATCCAGACTGCACCGCTTAGCGAAGGCTGCAGCTGTGCAAAAAAATTCACATTATTTACTATTTCTCACTGTATGTATGTGTTTTGTTTTTCTTCTTGTGAATAAATTGCAATGAGCTATTCAATATTTTGCGATAAAAGAAGGCAGAGTTTACCACAGCCGGCTGCAGAAAGCTCATCACTCCCGTCAGGACAGTCTCTTTCACCGTCACAGAGCCAACGTTTTGGAACACATGCGTAAGAGCCAGGGCAGCTGAACAGCCCTGGGGCACAAGTCACTGCACCTGAGAGGAAAACAGGACACATGGTGTACTTTCAAAAGCCAGTCAATACAGTGAGTAGAATGTACAACAGAGATAAAACAGTATAAAGAACTGTTTTTAAAATTTTGTTAGGATGTTGCCTTCTGTTATCAGCAAAGGCTTTCGAGTCATTTCAATACATCAAAGCACCTCGTCCTGCCCTTACAGAATATATCAGACTATATTAGATATAATTTCGGGTATGATTTTGAACTCATACTCCCTTTATGAACCCCGAGAAACTCTAATTTTCATTGTGCAGCAATTTTTTGGTGCAGAACTAACACATAATGACCTTGCTTTTGTGAATAACAATTATTTACCTGAATTCTATGAGTCAGCAATTGCCTTTATCTTAGGACTGCCCTTTAAGGCAAAACAGACCAGAAGACAAATTGGCTGCACTAAGAAAAAAAGGTAAACACCGTACTTCAATTAGGCATGCGGACCCAAAATGCACATCTTGCTTTTGACAAGAACTACACCTGAGAAATCTTTGGACCATTCCATTAATATTCACCATCATTACAATCAAATTACACCAATCAGCGTTCATACAATTCCACTCTCTTTATTGTGGTTGGATTGGTTTTGTTTTATTGTAGAATTCATTACACTCACACACACACACACATATCATTTGCCCCATTGAAATTGCTATGCCTCTTGGGCTTCAGTGCTGAAAAAAAAATCTATTTGCCTCAGTGCTCCCTTGAATTATCAGAAATGCCTATGGTCTCATTTGTTGCCTCATTAAGATTGTTTCATTTCTGTCCATTCCTTTCCATGTCTTCTAGAGGAACACATGAAACTACTACAATACAGCGAGCGCAACATTTTATACCAACAGCATATTCCTGATGACCAAAGGGCACTAACCGCAGATCTGTACGCTCTCGTCAAGACCGTCCTCACAGTCATTCTCCCCATCACACAGCCATTGCTTGGCGATGCACTTGTTCTTCGAGCAGGCAAACTGGTTCCACAAGCATGAGGAATCTGTAGAAGGCAGTGGAAGAGAAATTTCAATGCCATAAATCAAACAAAGTGAGGAGGAACCAACAACAAAAGCGCCATACCCTGTAGAAGGGACAGAACATTTTTAATCAAAACACAACAAGCGGGCTACCATTTATTTGCCCCTTGGCTTGCTTGTTTTTCTCTGCAGATTTTCTGCTTAGCAGCCCTCATGAGTAAAGCTGCCTCACAAACATTGTAAATAGTACTTTTTTCCCCTATTCTCTCACAAAAGAAGACATCTGATGAATGCTCCCAGTTACTGTGCAGTGAAATAAAATAAAATCAACTGAACACAAAGAAAATACCTAGATTAAAGGTGCAGTCAGCGACTATAATCCAATATATTTTTTGTCAAATTCAGCAAATATCTCCTCGAGGTTCGCTAGCTGTTCGTTCTGTGTTTGTGTGTTGGTACACAGTCCTGGCTGGCTTCCCTGGAAATGGGAAAAAGACAAAGTGGCTCGAACTGTGCCACACAACAGTATTCCAGCCAGTCAGCAACAGGGGGCGATCATGCTGATGCACAGGACAGAGGGGGGGAGAAGGCAGTAGGAGTGAGAGTGACAGTCTGGCATATGGCAGTGTACTGAAATCCACAATATATTTGCACTGGCAAGAAGAAAAGATAGCTGAGAAAAAGCCAAAGAGGAGAAGGTCAAAGAATAAAAATTTAAATAAACTGCTATGATCTGGCTGAGACTAACAGACATGTCAGAAATTTGACCTCCGCTGTAACCTTAAAAAACATGAGTTAACTGAATTTCAGATGCTCAGTTAATTGAAAATGATCTTAAGAGTTATGAAAGTGTAACACAGGTTTAGAATTTTTTTAAAAAGTAGACATTTTATGTTCAAGTAACCAGAATTTAGCAAAAACTGAAATGCTGACATTCAGTAAACTACAAAAGACAATGTGATTTGACTAAATTCCTTTATGATGTTTTGCATAGCAGAACAAGGGTCAATATTCTGTCCAGTTTGCTAATGTTGCAATAGCTAATCAACACTGGTTAGCTTTAAATGACTTGCCCACTGACATTCAGCTAACTGTCTACTTTTCTAACTCATGCTGTTGTTATGATGCTTGTTATAGTAACAACATCCATCCATCCATTATCTATACACTGCTTAATCCTCACTAGGGTCATGGGGGGGCTGGAGTCTATCCCAGCTGACTCAGGTGAAGGCAGGGGACACCCTAGACAGGTCACCAGTCTGTCGCAGGGCTACATACAGAGACAAACAATCACTCTCACATTCACACCTACGGGCAATTTAGAATGATCAATTAACCTCAGCATATTTTTGGACTGTGGGAGGAAGCAGGAGTACCCGGAGAAAACCCACGCATGCACAGGGAGAACATGCAAACTCCATGTAGAAAGATCCCTGGAAAGCCGGGACGCGACCCGGGATCTTCTCGCTGCAAGGCGAAAGTGCTAACCACTACACCACTGTGCAGCCTTGGTAACAACATATTTGCAGGTATTCTCTTTTTGAAGCTGGTGTGCTGTTTTTAGGACTTGTTCTTTCTGCATGTTAGCTTCACAACAGCAACGTTAGCAAGAGTTTGCAGACACACAGTCTCGCTAACATTAGTGACACCATATCAAGGTTTTGTCCATACGTTTGCAAAGGGCCACAAAGGGCTACAAATAACACAAATTTTCTGGCACAGTGAGATTATTTAGTTTCATGTAAAGTTTGAAATGCTATGCTAGGTAACTAGTACCTTGTTTTTTAGCTTAGCTACAAATCTACTATCCTGTTGGTCATTGTAGTTTGTTATCAGTAGTTTTGTACAGTGATTCCAGTACCACCTACAGTGAACGCTTAGTGTTGTCAAGAGTGCTCAGTTAAATATCAACATTTTTTCTCAAGAATTGCTCGTCTGCACCTTTAAATATCTTATCAAAGCACTCAAGTATTGATCAAAAGTAATTCTCTATTATTTGTTGAAAAGAAACTAGGGTTCAACGGGTGTCAGGAAACAGCTGGATGTCAACTAAGAGCTGCTGATTGCGGTGCAAAAACTATTGTGTCAAAAATGGATACCAATATATTCATAAGCTGTGTGGAATTTGTGTCACTGAGTCACCTATTCTCCCTGGGGAGCCGTTCTCTGGTCTCATTCTCTCAGATGTCAAGCCGGGCAAAGTCTGCCAGAGCTTTGATAAGATGTTGAGAGAAGGAAGAGAGATGTGTGCTCCAGGTCAAACCACAGTACAGGGAATTATGGATCCAACTAAGGGTGGGGGGTAGTGATGGGGGGCACCTCACACTGCGTTGCTTTCCTTCCTGTCACACTTTGTACATCACACCGGCTTTATGTACACGTCCCGATACTATGATGTAAGATAAGGACGAGATAAACATTAGATGGCTAAATCTGGAAACCGTGATTATCCAGACTTTCTGTGTGTGCGATACCGAATTTGCACTTCAAATGCAAACAGCTGCTTCAAGTGTAGAACAAAATAGCAGGTCTACAGCACATTAAACGTATCAAAGAAAGTCTTTCATGTCTCATTTTCAATAGTGTTTCACACAGGAAGAAAAGCGCATTATGCATTGTGAAATGACAAATGACTATTTCATCTAATCAGATGTGAATTTGAAATTTCTCAAATGTAATGACATTTTCCTCAAACCATGTTGCCTTTGCCGTCAAATTATCAGTGGCTGGAGCTTTTTATATGATAATTAACTCAAAAGGGATATTGTCTATTTGTCCTGGAAAAGCTATTCAGTTCTTCAACTTCTCAAAGAATTATGGCATAATTCATATCAGCTCTGATATACGCACATTTGAAGCATGGGATGTTATCATTTCATACAGGCCAAAATGACATTTCTAGATAACGGAATGGAAATGGCATTCATGTGTTATGCATCTCTCTAACAACATTCATGGGCAATTTAGAAAATAAATCAGATAACTCGAAAAGCTTTAAATGTGAAAGCTGGATTGCACTGAACTGCCTCCTTCCATTGTTTGTGACTAAATGAGAACAAAGGGGCTTTTTAATTGTACACAAAGACGAAACAAGATCTGCATCAAGTTCTGTCATTACTGTAAGTACTGTGGTCATATTTTATTTTTGCTATACTTAATTATGACATCAGTGTCAGACTGATGGGGTCTGGCTGGTTTAAAGGCAAAATGAATCCCTCGAAAACTAGTCTGAAGTCTGCAGCCCCTCAGCTCTGTGAAGCTGTACCTAAACACCCATACATGCTAACTTGCCCACAATGATAACATGCTGATATTAAGCAGGTATAATGCTTAGCATGTTGGCATGCTAACACGTTTAAAACACTTAATACAGAGTGCAGCTGAGCCTGGTAGAGATGTGTTTAGTTTTGTTGGTATTTTGTCAGAAACTGAAAGATCAGTTCTAAATCTAAAGCCTAAATGAATGCAAACCTGCATGTTCTTTGACACAAAAGTCAGGATCACCTAAATTATTAGCATACATTGTTTAGAGCTCATGAGTTGTCAATAAACTATGTTATTCTAATCTACTATTTAAATTTGACTATATTTCACTGGATATTCCAATTTGAAAGCTTGACCTGCTTGTGGCCATACACATGTGTATACAAGACAGATGAAGCCCCGGGGTCTGAAAAGTAAAGCCAGTAAGGAAAAGTCTTTTTAAACCTGCATTCTTTCATCAGATGGCAACTAATGTGTTTTCAAAACAAAGTCCGACTGCATAGAAGTCTATTAGAAAATGAGGATTCCTCTCACTTGATTTGCTACGCCAGTAAAAAATTTCTTAATGAGTTTCTGGTTTCAATCACTACTTTCAAGAATTTTTGAAGACAGCATGATGTTCATTTTATAATTTATGACCCCATTTAGAGGAAACTACACAATAGAACAGGGTATGTTTCAGGGTGAGGCTACATTGTGACTGACAGCTTGCTACCAACTTACTATGTATAGTGTCCTTGGGTTCTCCAGAAGTAGCACCTTACTCCTGGTTTCAAAAGACCAAGATAAATTTGCAAATTCAAGACTTCAGAACGAGAGTCCAGAAACTGATGGATGATGTCACAGTGTATTATATTATATTCACATCTGGGCTTGCAAGTTGAAAGGTCAAGAGATTACCAGACTCGCTGCAATTTATCCAGCAATTACAGAGACTACTCAATGACAGTAAATGTGTCATTTTGTGATGGTACTAGAGGAAAAGTACAGGTAGTATCAGAATCATTAGAACTCATCCTCCTTGTACTATGAACCTTGACACCAAAATTCATCTTGATTTATCCAATGGGTATTGCAGTCTAGACCAAACATCAACATTGCCATTACCGGAGTCATGCTAGTAATGTGTATGTGTATGTACAAAATGATAGGCAAGAGACATCCTCAACATATGTGTATATGTGTTAAATGGAATGTATTTAGTGTTGATGAGTGCAAATTGAAATTGTGCTCTTTCACTTGACAGAGAATGTAATGGAGTAATGGTCTGCATACAAACAACAGCATTACTGAATGACTGCTGAATGACCTCTTACACTCTAAATGCCCTACCTAATACAGTCAGCCTACGGAATAGACAACACAACAGACCGGCAGTTCAAATACACGCGTCAAGTACTTTTACATTAATCAATTCATTAGATCCAGTTACTTTGTATATGTGTGATCATGATGAAGCCTAGCAGCTACTCTGACCACCTACATGAAAGCACCCGGCGTGTTTTTCTTTGATGCCGAAAGCAATGGAATGTGAACGGGGATGTGTGTGAGCTGTTGGTTTTGTGTGCAAATTACGTTAATCTATACCATGACTTAATTATGGTCCTCCTGTTAAACTGAAGAGATCTTGACTTTGTCATAGTAGGTTCTGCATACATTAGCATGCATCAAAGCAGAAGTAAGAATGCTCTTGCTGCCTCTGGCAAGGGAAGGAGAGGAGTGGTATTGTACTGTGTAATCCTTTCATATGTCACCATTTTCCACTGAACTCATATTTCCATTTTCAGTATAACAGTTTCAGTGACTGATGGCTCATTAATTAATTGTTACACTGCAAGTGCTGTATATTATAATTCAAAGAGAAGGGGGAGATGTGTGTGTCCTCAACAGCCTCACTCTGAATTCAGGGTCGGAATTAGACTTTCAAACAGGCAGCAAAACTCACTTGAGAAATCTCAAACACACACAATAAGGGGAAGCAAAACAAAGTGAGAAGAAATTGCCTCATGGCAAGATAAACAATCATCTCTTGTCCTACTGCCTCCTCCTAACATATTTTACCTAAAACTGTTGCAGGCCTGGATCTATTTAAATGACAGAAACATTGCAACAAATAGCTTCTTGTTAATGGAAAATAAATACCCTTCCAACTGCTGACAATGTTGTGTACAGCAACAAAATACCTCATCTATTATTTCAGTTTATTGTGTAAAAGCTCTTGGAAGAGAGGTAAGATTTGTTGGCTCACCGCATTGGAATTCATCTGCTCCATCTTCGCAGTCTTTCTGGCCATCGCACAGCCACACGCTGGAAATGCAGTTCCCACTTGGACAAGCAAAGTGGCCCTCCTCACACTTCTGCCCATGGGAAACTGGGACAAACAACAAAACCAAGCCGGTCCTTTGGGCATTAGCAATGATTGAGGTCATTATCTTTTCCTAAGCTCTCTCCGAATCTCTTATTCCACTGTCATAATCATCTCTGAAAATTGAGATCTGTCGTAAGTCTTTTCTAATTGAAGCTGGCTTCCTTGAAGTGCCTCTGAATGCACGGACAAACTGTGTGTCTTTGTGTGTGTTTATGTTGCTGCTCACCCTGGCAGTTGGTCTCGTCAGCATAGTCCCCGCAATCATTTGCACCATCACAGATCCATGAAGGGTGGATGCACAGTGAGGTGGAATTGCAGCTGATGAAATCTTTTTCTTTCACCCCAAGCTTGTAAAAGTGAGAGCAGCCGGTGTGGTCTGAATACAAAACACAGCATCATAATAATTGTCTTCTCACAATGCCACAGTGAACGGGGAGGTAGGAAAAAGGGGAGCAGTATTCAATCTGATCCAAGAGATGAGCAAGTCACTGGATCCATTTGATGTGCTGGAGGTGCAGGTGTGTGTACGTTTTCATATTAACAGCAATGCAAAGCACAAGCTGAAGGACTTACTGCAGTTTTTTTCATCAGAGGCGTCGGCACATTCGATGACCTGGTTACACCAGGCTGAGCTAGGTACACAGCTTCCATCCCTGCAAGACGATTCTGATGAGCCACATGTGACATCTGGGGGAGAGAATTAGCATTTCAAAAAGATACCAGAAAAGAAACAGTACTCAGGCACAGTTACAGGTATGGCTCATAACAATACGTAGAAAGTCTTTCTGAGAGCGGTGAAAATTAGCTCCAGGTTGCAAAATGCCAGGCAGAAAAAAAAAAAGGGTTTTCATGAGTTTCAGTATCTGTTTAGTTGGACTGCCACTGCTATATAAGCTGACTGAATGCTATGACCCGCTTAGTGGTGTGCAAGAGCAAATTACACTTAATATGCAAGATGAGGCTTCTTGGTTGTGTTGTTCATTTACCAATCACATTCTGAGGTCATTTCACTACTCTGCATTTTATTATCAGCATACAACTTGCTAACACTAGAATTAAATGTTGGAACAGAAACAGAAAAAGTTATTGTTCATGTCATATTAAAAAGAATAGGCTAACGATGACACACCATAGTGAGATAAACTCATTCCTGAAATCTCAGACTGCTGAGTTAGAAGGTCTACATTAATTATGAACCTACTGCTGTCTCCTTGTGGGCTCCAGTGAGCTTGGTAAGAATCTATATACCTCAATATTTTACCACTATCACCAATTACAGCATGGAAATAAACGCTGTAATGTCACATCCTAAATACCACAGAAAATAAAATTACTGGCCATAATGAAAATATTGTCTGGACTTCAAAAAGCAGTTTTTTGGAGGGTAAGAGTTGGGAGTCTCTTTGAATTTGTGCACTCTTTATGATCTTGGGGCTCATTAAACAGGGAAGGCTTAGCACAGCATGTGGCCTAGCGTGCAGTATTAACATAAGCATTTGTGTGACTTGGATTCTGCCCTCAGAGGCAGGACGGATAGAAGAGGAGATCAAACGGCTGCGACTCACTGTTACAGAAAGCTTCATCAGAGTTGTCCCCACAGTCATCGATCCCATCACAGAAGTGGCTATTGGCCACACACCGCTGGTTGTAGCAGGGCCGAAAACCCTTCCGACAGCTCCTGTTGTCTGAACAAATTGAACTGCATTAATGTGGTGAAAATGACCACAATACTTCCTGAATGAAAGTGACATATAACAATCATCAGTTACTTTTAGTTATTTCTGTATGAAATAAACCAACATACTTTTACGACACTATACATTCCTATTTGTATACTTTGTTGTTAAGTGCATTTTACCACAGTACTGCATCTTCTCATCTGATTTGTCTTTGCAGTGGGCTACTCCATCACAAGTCAGCTGGTAGTTTATGCACTCTCCATTCCCACACTCGAATTCAGTGTAGATGTTGCAGGAGGAATTTTCTGCTGCAGAAGAAGACAGTGAAGGTGACTATTGTCAAAATGTCAACAGGATATTAAACGAATTCATTCAGTGGTAAACTAAGGCTACGTTTCAACACACAGTGAACCATAGATTTACTCCAGCAACGCGGTTTTCGACCAAACTTTGTAAAGGTCACGACTGTATTCCATAAACTCATTAACCTTACACTTTAACCTGTGAAGCATTTTGATATCCCATTGGTAGTCCATTCCCAACAGATCTACAGTGGCACATGTGTTGTAATATTAATTACTAGCATTCTACTTTTAGTGGTTTCAGTCATTAGTCAGAAATTTCAACAATATCTCTGATCTGTGCTACTCTTGCAGGTTCAAAAGTTCAAATTACAAAACATCTTTCTGCTCTAGTAACAGGTCAAATCGGGGTGGGATAAAAAAGCCTGCCATCCTGTTACAGCCAGTCTACAATGCAGCTCTGAGTCACTTGCCATGTTTAGTCTGGCCAAACTTCTGTCGTTTGAACAGCTCTTCCCACCATATGGTCGACCATCACACTGCATTTCAAATGCAAGCGGCAATGTCAAATTATGAAGCAGGACAGCCCCCCAAAGCTTTACATTTGTGACTGTAGACAGGTAGCTGTGGCAAACATCCTACTCCTTTCAACTGTTTTTCTTTTTTCTGCTGTCTGCATAAATTTGAAGCCACACACACCGCGTAACAGTTTAGCTATCTTTATTTATTCTCAAAATGTATTGACTATGACTACCGGAATAACTGCAAACTGACTGCTTAGTCAAATAGAAAGAAATAGCAGCTGTCCGTGCTTGTTTGTGTGTGCTTATGTACAAAGGAATCAATTCAAAAATACCAAAGGGTCATGTAAACGGCACTTAAAAAAAAGGCACTGCAAGTTACACTATACATATAAACGTAGCCAAAGACACCTTTCAAAATAACTAATCCATACAGGGTGTCATTAAAATCAATACCTCCTAATGTTTGGAAGGTCAGCTGCGTGTCACCACAGTATAATTAAATCTGAAGCTTGTCATGACTTACACACACATCTGTTGTCGTCTAACAGAACACGTTCTCCACGGCAGCTGCAGTTGACCCTTCCTTGTGGGGTCAGGAGACAAAGGTCGCCGCAGCCTCCGTTCATGTGTCGGCATGGGGACAGCTCACCTTCAATAACAATCAAACAGGACTGATTAGGCTTTCAGCAGTAGTCAAGGGGAAATTCTCTGGGGTCACACTTTCTCTTACAGATGTCATCAAGGCGAGATGTTCAATACGGTTCTTAAGTCATCTTCTAAGGAGGTATTGTAGCCCACCTTTCCACTCAACACACTTTGTCCCAGCCTTCCACATCGATTAGTTCATTACATACCAAATTAATTCTCCCTTTTATTATTAGTAATAAAAATCTCACTGGAAGCTGTCACATAATTTGGACTCTCTGCATTTTCTAATAAAGATTTTTCCCTCACTGAATGTTAAATCGAGAAAAGAGTTGGTGCTTTGTGGCTCTGATGGTCTGCCACCAACCTTGATCTTTGCCGTCTGGCAGTGAGATAGTTACTGCAGATTTCCTGCTATAAGATTCATTCCACGTGCAACCAAAACACAGGAAAGAATAAAGCACGGTCTGTCTAGTCCTGAGAAAGGAGAAAAAAAATGTGTAAAAGAAACTGAGAAACAAAAGGCATCAATTATCAAGTGCAAGTGTTCAGAGACATACGTGTCCATTGGAGACCCTCTCTTGCTACTTGCCCTCCAGCCATGAATATTTTATTCATGAGAGAAGGAAACATTCATCTGTTGTACAGCTCAGGTAAACTAAATGTGTGATTATTTATAGTCAGGATATCTGCGACAAGGAAAATGCAATAAGACCAAGACAAAAAAGGATAACCTCATTTTCAAATCCTCCATTGTTGGTCACTGCACATTATGCTAGAGACGTGCAGCTGTGCCCGTTGGAGGTCACAGGATGTGAAAGGAAAATTGTGGCTCTTTGCATCTGAGTCCAGCCAGTGGGATACACTTAAGCCCACATCCCTTTGTCCTACTTGGAAATTAAACTTCATACGACACTTAAGAGACTCCCTCGACAACATAAGCTACTTTTATATTAATTACCACTGAGGCTTAAGTTTCTGGACATTCTAAATAAGACCACTTACATTTATCATCAGCAGCGTTGCTGTAAATCAAATCCCTTGTACACCCCTTCAAACATGTTGTTATTAGTTGGTAACTGAATATTAAACATTTCAAATTTTCTTAGTTTGAAAAAGTCATACGAATTTTTTGTAACAGTGTATTTATTTACGATGATAAACAACTGTATTAAGTTTAAATTGAAGGGAAATGTTCGAATGCGCAAAACCTATTTATTTTAGCAGATACCTTGACTTATCTTCAACAACAAATCTCCTGTACTGTGCAAATGCAATGCAAATATCCTGTGGAAATGCATATGCAAATGAAAAAACTAAATCTGGGATAAACCTGCATTTAGGCCTCACAAAACAAACGACACCAGGATGGAAACGGTGCACAAAAAAAAACATTTATGCATATTTCCCTGTAATATTGTTATTTTGCCACAGCTGAATTGCATACACAATAATTTAAGTCTTTTGTTCTAAACCAACATAATTAATATGCACATGTATAAACCCCTGCACACATCAACAACCACGCACCTGCAAACACATATCAAACAAATAAGCATTTGCATACAGTGGTCATGAAACTGAACTCACTTCCAGGTCTGTAAATACTCACAGTTGTTGGTATCCCTGGCCACAGCTATAATTCCCATTGGCTGATGGGGTATATCTGCTCGAAGCACCTTGGTGTCACCACCTGTGTACTTGTTTGATCGCAGCACAGATCTGCGGGCCCAGTCTGACCAGTAGATGAAATCTGCATAGATGGCAAGCCCATAGAAGTTTCCAGGTCCTGATTTAACTATGACCTAAAAAAAAATACAAAACAGAGCATTGTTGGTAGGTCTAAACCTATGAGACTATTTCTAAAGCAGCTAAACAACAAAGGGGATATCCTTAGGAATAAATGTGGAGAATAATGTTTCCACTCATTAATCAACAAATCACCCCTGCTGCCCACTTGACTGCTGAACCCAGATGTTGGGGGAGTAAATGACAGTGCCATTGGCAGGGAGGCAAGAATCCATCAGATGTCTCCTTCTGGGACTCTCCAGGCTTGTGGGTGGGGGGGGATCAGGGACTCCAGCAGCTCTGTAGCCTCAGCCATTAGTGGGACAGGCTTGTAAGCGACATCACATTAGCCCTGTGCCATACTAGGATTAATAGGACAGGTGTTGATTAAAGGAGCCCAGCGTGTGGAAATAACAACTGGCCATCAGACAAGTGAGAGACAGAGGGAGACAGAGAGGTAAACGCCAGATGGGGTCGGCTAGAACATATTGATAGGAAATTAGATTTGGGAGACATTCGGTTAACAGCCAGCGACGCCATTAGTTTTGTGCTGAACTCATGTTTCGTGTAAATGGGTAAGTAGCTCATACAGTCTCATCAATCTCCCACTATTCAACAGCATTCATATATGATACTTTAATCGTCATGTAAACAAACTCTAAAATGATTGCCTCAATCAGCCTTTGTTTTACATGGTAACATAAACATGCTGTGAAAGAGCACTGTGGACATTGAACTGTTTTTTTCTCCCTCTCTTTATGGTAAAAAGCAAACCTTTCTTTCCAGCTAAACATGCTGACATCTTCCCTTATCACGTACTCCACTGGCCTTTGTGAAGCACCGACTTCATTAATGACAGGGGTCTCCACTCGCAAAATTGCACGGCGGAGAGAGCCATAACAGCTCTTGTTCTTCTCGCCAACAACGCTGTCAGCATATAATGGTGCTGCTGCAGTGAAGAGTAGCTGAGCCCTCAAGGATACTCTACTAGCATCAAAGTGTACATTCACGTAACTCTTTACAAAACGGATGCTTTACAGTTGCGTTTTCTGATTTCAAAATGAATTCCTGCAGCCATTGCTGGTTTCCACACATTAGTGTCGAATGGAAAAAAAAAAATATCTGAACACCTTAAACTGACAAAGGCGACTTAAGCTTTCATCGTCCCAGTAGGGTTCTTGTATACAATGGCTGTGTTAAGATTTCAACAACTACAGTTTGGGTAAGTACAGGATTTGACAGTCAGCTATCTCTGTTTAATTTACACATTTTAATTGCAATGGAGAATCTGCACCCAGAGCAGTCTTACTGCAAAGCCTTCATTAGCATGACTAGGCTGCAGTAAGGGCAGGCTGGGACCCAAAGGTGAAGACTTTCTGAGCCTAGTGACCCGGCTCATCAAACATATGGGTAACTAATTGAGATGGGCCAAGGAGCAGAGCTGCAGAGGTCATGTCAAGTGAAAACCGAAATCCACGAAAAAAAAAAAAAAGAGGCCATCCAGTACTGTAATCCTCCGTACACCTTGGACACAGCTGGTATGCCCTAGTTGGGATGTCAAACATTATGTATACAACTTTTATGGACAAAATGTGAAGTTCCCTCTCTGAGTTTTATTTACATTAGCAAGGAATGACTTTCGTGATTAAGGAAACCATCTGCACCTTTGGAGATGCAGAGAGAAAAAAAAAACATTCAAGAGGTAATTCAAATCCCACCCACTGTACAGACGATGTTGTTCCAGGAGATGAGTTAATCGGAGATTAAACGGGAGAAAGGGAAATAAACTTTTATTTTAGAATGAAAAAGGACTATTTGACATTCTGTCCATGACTATGTCCTTTATGCCAAGTGCAGCTGTACATTTCCATAGACAGCTGTGTCTGGTACATCTGTGTTGTTCCTGAAAACAGGGACGGCTCAGAAAGATTACAGTATACGCAAGCATGTTAGAGACAGTGACAATTATGGTCATTTACATTCAATACTTTCATCCGACTTACTATAGGGTTAGGTTTTTCTCTATCATGATATATCCTGAAGGTTTTCTTCAGCAGTTACTATGTTGCCTAAGCCTGCACTGATCAAAAATAGGGAAAAAAACAGCCCAAATATTCTGCAACAAGCAGATCCATCCATCCATTATCAATACACCGCTTAATCCTCATTAGGGTCACAGGGGGGCTGGAGCAGCTGACTTCAGGTGAAGGCACGGGACACACTGGACAAGTCGTCAGTCTGTCGCAGGGCGACATATACAGACAAACAATCACATTCACACCTACGGGCGATTTAGACTAATCAATTAACCTCAGCATGTTTTTGGACTGTGGGAGGAAGCTGGAGTATCCAGAGAAAACCCACGCATGCACAGAGAGAACATGCAAACTCCATGCAGAAAGATCCCAGGAAAGCCGGGACGCTAACCAGGGATCTTCTAGCTGCAAGGCGAAAGCGCTAACCACTACACCACTGTGCAGCCTGCAATAAGCAGATGTGCAGTTAAATATTGTACTGCCTCAGAATGAAGGCTGAATTACAAATCTGACCTCCATTTTTTATGCTGCATTTCTTTATTATTTGAAGAGTTTTAGTTTTAATTTAATTTAGATGTCAGTGTATACCATGGAATAATTACTGTTAGGTACAGTCTGGCAAAGAAATAGTTGAATGCTTAATTGTTAGATTGTAACAGAAAAGTGATCCTGTTACACATCATTTCTCTCTCAGGTCATAGAACCCCTAAAAATACAAATAAAAATAATAATAACAATGACAACAATAATAATAATAAAAATAATAATCATAATAATAAATACTATGAACTTAATTTGTATATTTAGAAGTTTTTGTCCATGAAAATAATCCTTTTGTGCCTTAAAGTGATTTTGAAACAACTCTTTCTTGTGGAATGTGTACATCTGTGTAGTCCATGCCTCTATTTCCACCCACCGCTCCCTGCCCAGTAGAGCTACTATGCAGAGTCATGCATGTTACAAACTCCATTCTAAATAAGACTAGCAATACTATAATAATAATAATAATAATAATAATAATAATAATAATAATAATAATAATAATAATAATAATAATAATAATAATAATAATAATAATAAGTTCCACCCTGTAAGCTGACAGGATTGGATATATATATATATATATATATATATATATATATATATATATATATATATATATATATATATATATATATATATATATATATATATATATATATATATATATATATATATATACATGAAGCTCCAGCAGTCTGAACTTGTGTTGTGCTTATTTTGCTTTTGATGTGTTTTTCAGCATGAAAGAAAACATCAAATTGATAACAAAGTAAAAAAAAAAAGCATAATTTTCATCAGAGGGGGTCTTTAAAATGAAAATCTTTTGTTTCTCTCCACACTGTGTGGCACAGCAGGTCAACAAAACACCCAACCAGCAGGGTTAGAGAAATGAAATGATTGTGCTGTGGGAAACTAGAAATTTGCTGGTGCACCACTGAGTCTTCTTTGTTTAACACGTGAATTTCAAAGGTTGTGTAAGAAAAATGTGCAATTTTGACTGAAACAGTGTCCAGTGGCATATTTGGATGGCGATAGAAATATTCATATATATTGTATGACATTTTTGCCCAGTGGAAAAAAATCTATTTCTTCAGACCAGCAACCACAATCAATATCTTATACTTTGGGGGTCATTCTTTTCATACTCACATATCTGCTGGAACCATCGTAGTCACATCTCTCAATCTTGCCAAGGCTTCCATCTGAAAAGTAGAGCTTTTCTGCTTTGTGGTCAATAGTCAGTCCGTTGGGCGTCAAGATGTCAGTACTGATGACAATCCTCATATTCTTGCCAGCCAAGGTGGATCTCATGATGCTGGGCTTCTGCTCATTCCAGTTGGTCCAAAACATCAGGCTGGAAATGTGTCATGGACAGCCAAACCAAACACATAAATCTTAGTGAGCAGAATGTCGTATTTTCTTTCACCATTTAGCAACTGCCAGTGACTTAGATTTAATGCGTAGGCATCAACAGGGACTCACTTCCCTCTCCAAAAGCTGTATTAATTCACCTTAGCACTCTTACAAATTCCCACTTCAGCCAGAACTACAAAATAAATGAATGTGTAGTCTGAAAGGGCTTTTTGTTAGAGCAGCTGTATTGACATGATGCAGAGAATTCTCTCTCATGTAGGCGAAACCCACACAACTGAACAGCCAAAGTATTATTCACTGAATTAAACTGCTCGAGGTTTGTGCAGTCATGTCAGTCAATTATCAACAGCATCCCATAGCTGCCAAGACATCATTGGCTTCCTTGTTTTTGCCCTGAAGGAGTTTATCACTGATAAAGTGTAGCTCTGTTTCAATTAGATAATACGGATTAGCATCATAGGTTGTGAGATAAAGGTCATTTATGCATATTCTTCTGTGTGAGAATATGAAAAACAGATAATACCAGCGGAGTAAATAAAAGATTTGTATCTTTGTTTAGATGGGATTTGCAAGACGGACTGTGCACATTTTAAATCCATAGCTATGCAGACAAATCACTGAAAAACAGAGCTGGATACATTTTCAAATCGCATAAAAAAGTTTTTCAAACCCTAAGCTCTGACTTCATAATGTAATGAAGTCACAGAAGTCCACTCGAGCGAGATAATAAAGATTCAGGTCAGAAGTCACAACTAGGGGCTACTAATTAATCACTTGAGTTTGAATTCTAATTATCAGACAGCGGTTCTGGAGTGGGATGGATATGGTGCCAAACTGCCAACCAAGGATAGTCTGAGGTCAAGAAATTAATTTAGTTAGTATAACAGGAGAGCAAGATACTCACTCTTTTCACACTGCTCACAGTTACATTTTTATATTCATGAAAATACCGGTTTTCAATGCAGTCGGAGCTAGTAGTAAAAGGAATACTGATGTGTTACATTTTGAGCATCAGAAAACACTTTTCCCTGAAGCTTTTTTATTTTTTTTGAACAAGTGAAACTGCTAAAATCAGGTATGATATCTGCTGCTCACAACAGATCAAAACAGTTAGACCTGAAAAGTCGAAATGCTCAACGTAACCTACAGCAAGATGCAAAACATTATCTCCAAAATGGATCCTTGTTAGAAATTGATCAAAATTACAGTTGAAAAGCAGTGACTCATACTTGGGTCTGGGTGCATAAAAACACCCTTAAAACAACTCTGTCTAAATTTACACATGGGATGAGATTTTACATAAATGTTAAAATTTCACGTCTACCCATGCAAGTGGAGAGAAACTGAACACTATTTGTGAAAAGCGTCAAGACTAAATTATAATGAAATTGCAGTGGAAGTATTTTTACATTCTAAGTAGAACACTAAAGAGAGAGGTAGCACATACTTAAAAGCCTCAACTGAATTTCTCTCCATAGATTTAAAAGAAAACTATTCCATTTGTCTGCATTTTTGCTACAGTGTGCATTAGTCAATCTGTGAGCTCCACCTTGACCATATCTTGGCAGCACATCAAAAATATAGTCTGTGAATAGATTTATAGACAAGTGCGAGGATCTTAAAATTTGTCCTACAGCTAACAGGAGGCCAGTGTATGGATTTTAAAACAGCAGTAATGTGATCCAGTTAAAACTCTGGCAACAACCTTCTGTATTAAGTGTAATTTATTTATAGACTTTCTGGGAAAACCTGAGAGCAGCGAATTATAGTGGTCAAGCCTATTTGCAAAAAAAGCACGCACAAGCTGTGTATCTTAGAGAGGAAAAATGGCATATCCTTTGCAATACAGTTTAATACATTTATTTTATGTTGTTATATATTCTCTTGAAGCATGAAATAGAACCACAGTATTTTTTATTCACATTGGCACTAAGTAAAATAACGTGGATTAAAAGATATGTAGAGAATGGCATCATCAGCGTAACAAAGAAAACTAATACGATGCTTGACAGCGATAAATTTTGGTGGTGATAAAATGAGAGTAGTTGTGCATATATCAACCTATAAATAAAAATGCTGGGAGTCACAGTATCAACTGACCGATAGACTAATTTGGAGAAAGCGTGTGAGAGTGTGTATTTGAAGAAAAACACAAGCTACTGACTTTTGACACTCATCCAGGGCCAGGACGTGTGGATGATCCTCTTCTGAAAGAGTGACCACGGCCTGCCTGCTGAAGGCACCCACTCGTGTCTGGTCCACTGTTTGTCTGGTGATGGTGGATGTAGTGGAGCTGGTCCAGTACAAGGTGTCCCAGGCCCGATGGTAAGCCAAACCCTCCACTGAACCCACATCTAAAAGAACAGGCACATTAGATTACTGCTCACGTTCCAACTAATTCTGACACACAAAAAAGCCCGGTACAGTGAAAACACATACAAGCCTGAGGGACACTTGTGTTTGAGGCTGCTTCTGACAAGAACTTAATGTGGAAAATAGATTCGTCTTTTTAGTCTACATTGCAAGTTATGGCTGCAACAAAGGGAGTCCTATCCTTGGTTAAGTCAGTGATAACAGAGGAATGTATACACAAGAGGAATTATTAAATTCCTGAGAAAGCAACTAACTGAAATTTCTGAATAAAATGCAACATGAGAAAAAGAATATTTCTCTCTTTTACAGTTTTAGGTTTGGGGTTCATGAAGTTCATAGATGTATTTTTCTGTGTGTACCATTGATTTCTAATTTTCAGATTTCTGCCACTATCATCTGGGACTACTAAATTCCTCCAAGTTGTCTGTCATGTATATTTAGGTAAAAAATATTGACTTTGCTTGTAACAGATGGCAGGCTCCAATTGTGTTAGAATTGGGATTGTGTTTCCTTGGTGATTGACAGGGAAATAACTTCATGCCTCACTACGCTGGACAGACAGCTATTTGTTGATGCAACAGTCACTCAGGAACTGAATATGTTTTCATCGCGAGCCAATTTCCTAAACACAGAATATGAAAAGGCCTTTGCAGCCCCTTATGTTATTGCAGGGATATGAGTGACAGGGAAGGAACCTCAAGAGAGAGACAACGATCATGGACCGAAAATCCAGCCATATTCATGTTTTATTACTGTTATTTTTCTACTCTGTTTTAGGTTTGTTTTTTTATTTTTTGTTTCTGCGGATTCATAAATTACCTAGTGAATACAACTTTCAATATTCAGTATGAATCAGGACAAGAAGGGTCAGAATGACTGAATTGCTGAGATGACATGTAACCTTACACGAATATGACTGCTGCTCCCCATAGACTATGAGAGGGTGTGTGTGGACGTTATTACCATTGTATTATTTCTGGTACTGTACACACACACACACACACACACACACACACACACACACACACACACACACACACACACAGCTTGTCAACATATCTATCATATTCTATGATGAAACTAGACGTTGCCTTTCATAACAGCATAACAGGAATTAGTCCAAAGAATCCCTCCTCTGGCTTCAATAAAACTACCAGCACTGATAACATCAACACAACAAAAAATATGAATACTCAAATGTAAATTTAAATGTAATAATCTCTTAATATTTACATAACGCCTGTGTCCAAACATTTGGGAAATCTGATCCTGTTTTGTACCCTGAGCATTTTTGCATACACATTCATCTGTCAGTACAGTTTCTAATTTGTCTAAACGGTGAACATGTGGCCAACGTTAGATAATTTGGCTGTAACCCCGTATCTAAGAAGCCATAAACTATACCCTAGAATACTTAAGACTCTACCTGAGTCAGCCGACCGCTAATTAATAGTTTGCAATAAAAGCCGTCTGGCAGCTTGGAGTTTCTCACAAATTGTTGGCCAGGCAAGGGAGTAATTAATGGGGGACACAGAGTTTAATTAGGGAAATATGGATGATTAACATCTTCACCTTTCCTCAATGACAGGATTCAGGCAGAAACTTTTAGAAGAAAAGACGGTCTTGATTTTAAATACAGTAAAGGGTCAGATGCTGCCTAAAGCTGTTGATTTCATCAAACTCAGCACAGACCACATGGTTGTGGTACTTTTATTAACCTAATTAAAAACAAGGAAGGTCACAATATTCTCACAATTTTGTGAAATGCACGCCCATACAAACAACTATTCGATGTGTATTATGGATTAAGAAAGTTATACTGCACTCAAATGATTTCTTTGCACCACTTTCGTTTTGCATTTCACAAGTGCTTAGGTGTGAAGGGCACTTACAAATCCTGACAGATGGTTCTTGATAACGCTTGTTCATTTCTAGAAGATAAATTAATAAGCAGAAAGCTCCCTCAGCAGGGGGGCCGAGGATGGGTCGGGGGATGGGTGAGAGTGGATCAGTAACACTCAGCCAGTCTCCCAGTGTGAGGAGGAGGCGGGAAGCTGCTGAGCTCTGCTCCCAGTGGAAACTTCACAGAATGGCTGAGGATGCTAGCCGTGCAGAACAGAGACTTTTGCTGCTCATCTGACTCCAGTCACGCTTATCAAGACAGGACTGACTGAGCTTTAGTGAGTAGCAGAGCAGGAACAGTCCTCATTCAGTTCGTGGCAGTCAGCGAGCAGGAAACTTTCAAACATAGGTACTACACTTTTTAGAGGAGTACAAGGATAAAAAATAAAGGAATGGAAGAGAAAATGTCACACTTGACATTAACCAAGGTAGATGCTATTAATGCTTTGTGTCTATTGTATCATGAACAAGGTTTAAAATGCATTCAGTCAGCGGGAGTTCCACTGTACTAGATGTAAGATGGTAGAGCTCACATCCCAGTACACAGTCAATACAGTTACACATAAGTCAGAATAAATCAGACTTAAGAAGAGAGTGTAAAAATATGCAGTTATGTGCATAATCGCAAGTGAAACGTGAGTGTTTCAAGGCCATGCATTCATTAAAATGGAAGCATATCTTCTTCATGACAGGCATATCAAACACAAGAGTGAAAACACATCTGAAACACACCAAGTGTCGACATGGTGTATCAAATATCATTATCATCCTGCACATTGTGCCGAACCACACAGAGCTCACACTGCAGGGGATGTAAAGGTCTTGAAATTGACATAAGAAGTGTATATGTCTGTTAGTGAATATTTGCAGTGAGGCATCTGTCAGCTCCCACAGCAGTTTTATTACCTAACAACATACAAATAATGTAGAAGCATTGTGGTAACATGAAATGCACTTACTTTCTGCAAAAATAGTTCTTCCCGTCCAGTCATCATTAATAATCTGGATATTTCCAAAGTGGACGTCGCTAAAAAAGATGCGGTTGGTCCCAGCTATCTTGTGACCATAGTCAAAAGCCAGCGCTATGATGTTCTTGAAAAAAGCAGGATTTTCGAAAGGTTGGAGAGGGGAGTTGAGGTCATTTTCGTCTGAAAGATGGATGCTTTTCAGTATGGTCCTTTCAGAGTAGAGTAGGTAACCTTCATAGCGCTCACAGGCAAAGCCATCCTCTGCCAAGCGGCCATGGGCGCAGGAGCAGGTCCGGCGACCGCTGCCCAGGTGAAAGCACAGCTGCTGGCAGCCTCCATTGCTCCTGGCACAGGGGTTAGTGCCTTCACAACACAACACATGTTCAGTTACTGGTCTGCTTCAGTTTCTGCTCTGTGCAATCATGTTTAAATTCACCTAACTACGCATGGCAGTTGAAAGTCACACAAGCAGCACAGCAGCCTCGTATTATGATAGTCTTTACAAATTCATCACAGGCTTAATTACAGTAGGAAAAGTCACAGCTTAAACTGTAAAGGTGAAACATCTACCTTTTTCTCTGCCTCTGTTGAAGACTGTCACATCCTTCAGATTGACCCCTAGACCACTCCTCATGGTCACGGCTTCACTAGTGTCAGTCTTGAAGCCCCGACGGATTGAACCGTTGGAGTGAGCCCTGAATGGCATCAGGAGAAACGGGAGCAAAAAAAAGTGGTTCAAGTTTCAGAGAAGAACACCATATTGTGACTTCTGACTGAGGCAGGGACAAAGTTAGACACAGATACTGTAGGGAATAATAATTTTATCTGACAATAATAATGCAAAATCCAAGACTACAGTCATCCAGGCGTGACACAGTTGAAGTTGTTGCAGATAAGAAACACAATAAAGCTTCTTTCCATTGTTATATCCCAAATTTTGTCTGGAGTATTTAGAAGAAATAGGTGGTGACTATCACTAAGAGGGATTACTGTTCCTCCTTTTTCCTTAAAAGGTCTCATGTGCTATATTTTCACATGGGACCTTTAAAGGAAATGGGTAATGTCAGGTTGCTCTACAGGCTTTGCAGGCCAATGCTTATGTATGCATTTAAGAAAATAATAAATTACCTGTCAGACCAGTAGATATAAGGCCCAAACACAGCCACTGAGAAGAGGTCTACGTTGGCCACTGACAGTACAATCTCCCGGCTCTCACCTGTCTCAAGGTTGATCCTCTCGATCTTATCTGTGCGAGCGTCGCACCAATATAATGTACTTTCCTGGAAGGTAATTTTAAAATTCTTATCACAAACCGAGCCTCTTAGGCATAGTCATATTTCAGCCACAAAAGAGTAAGATGAGGTAGGAGGTGCAATATATAGAGGTGGAGTGGTGCTGGACGAGGTTGAAGACACTGTTTGTGCATCAGAGTGCAACCATACCTCATAGTCTATGGAAATTCCATTGGGCCACATGATGCCTGAGTTAACCAAGGTAACCTGGTCTGAACCATCCAGGCGGGAGCGGCCAATGCAGGGGTTCTGGCCCCATTCAGTCCAAAAGAGATATCTGTACAACATAAAAACGCAAAAATACAGTGTAAAGTTGGCAGGCCTCATTTAGTCGGCCACTGTTTCTTCGTAAGAGAAAATTCTCATCAATAATTACTCTAAATAAATACTTTTTCTAATGGTATTGCAGATGTGGTTGGGTCAAGGCGTTTTATAATTGAACACTACTGTAAACTTTCTTAGATGGCAATAGCAGTAAACAAACAGTGAGCGCTGGAAATTTTAAGGGACAATGAAGTCACTGTCATGTTTCTGACACCACTGTGACTTTTGCTTTGTGGATTGATTATCCTGCTGGAAGTAGCCATAATTTTCAACTCATCACAGTTGTAAAGAGTAGTTATCAGAGTTACTGTAACCTTTCTGTCAGCTCCAACTAGTCTGGCTATTTCCTTGTGACTTATCGTTCGACCAAGGTTTTTCGGTGTCAGAAATACTGAACTCAGCCTGTCAATAATCAATCAAAGTCACCGAGACCACATTTTTCCCATCTGATGTTTGATGTGAACTTAACTGATGACTCTTGACTTACATCAGAAATATTTAATGGATTTCACTGCTGCCACATGATTGACTAGTTGGCTAATTGCATGAATAAGTAGGAGTACTACTAAAGTGCTTGGCGAGTGATGATATTGGTCAATAGGGCAATTACCTGGTTTGGATTTTGTAGGACAATCATTACATTAAAGTTCCATCAAAAAATGTATCAAACATGTCTTCTTTCTGTGGTAAATGCTTTTTAAATCTAAAGAATGCTACTGATTACAAAAACACTACATCGATGTGGAGAGAATAAAAACATGAAAACACAAGGAAAGACATTTCCTACCCCTTCTGTGGATGTACAGCAATGGCCCTAGGCTGATCAAGTCCTTCAGATATGACCACAGAGCGGTATGCACCATTCAGACGGGAGATTTCTATTAGATTGAAACCATGGTCTGTCCAATATAGGTTGCCTGTGTTGAAAGAAGCAATAGCAAGGTGGGTAAATATAGCAGTGGTTTATTGATCCTCCAGGGTACAAGATACGCAAGAAGTTTCTATCATGAACTAACAAATACAGTGTATTAAAACCAATTTTTCACATTTATTTGAGCTGTGACAGATTTTACTTTTTACGGAGGATACCCAACTTTTCCACAAAGGCGTAATGTATTTTGGCAGTCCAGATCAGAACAAAGACATCTACTCAATGCCATAACTAGAGGCACTGCACCTAAAGTGACAATTTTCAACAATCAATAGCAACTGGATAGCCTGTGGTAATAACTTCAGGGCCTGGGGAATCATAATACTAACCGGCAATCCAGTCAACAGCGATGCCTTCCACTCGACTGATGCCAGTAGTAATGATGTCCTCCCTCCAGGTCTGATCACGTTTGGCACGGGATATTCGGTTCAGTCCCATATCTGTCCAGTACACAGTGTCATTTCCTGCAAAATACACTGTACAGTTAATGATGAGAGAAAATGGAATGATGAATGCGACTGCCACAAAAGTATTTATGCCCTCAAACAAAGCAGCTCATGAAACCACATTTTACTGCAGCACGGTCCATTTCACCAGATGTTGTGTGCTGCTATAAAGCATGATGGCGAAAATATCCACAGTTCAGGCACAGCTCTTTGTTGACATACAGGGCTTGGACAGGAAATGCAGTCATGGGCCAAATTTTACAGTGTAGTATATTGCTTCATGCAAAACATGATGTTGGTAAAACTGTTATGGACCCTTCATGATTTTACAGCCCTATTACATAAGCATATAAAATAGTATGTAATATTCTTTATAGCACAGTCTTCAAGTACATCTTCTTGTACTGTCAGTTTGGTTCTGTACAAGTTGTTAAAGGGCTTAGATGGTGTCATACATTTAATCGCACTTTCTGGCCCTTGCTGTCTTCACACTCTGCTAACATGTAGATGACATCTGACAGAATACAGCTGCAGGGCTTTCATCCATTCCCCTCTGGCTACCTGGCTTCATTAATGACATGAAAATGATATGTGAGAGCTAGAAGTTGCTTCTTTTGGGCTTAGTAATAATACGTTTGCATGTTCACATCCTAAAGCACTAAACATGAGGACCACTGTCAATCTTTTTCTGTGCTTTGGGAATGTCTATATTCTGGATTTAGCGTTTTTCGTCTTTGCAAAAAGCTGTGGTCACAGTTCAGAATTGCGATTGACATTTGATGTTACACATGAATACTACTTGCTCTTGTTTTCATGCACTCTCTGACTTTCTCTGAAACGGAAAGCATCTATATAGAAGCTTAAATGAAGTAAAATACAGGATTTGTGTGAATTCACTGGGCATGTGCACCACTTGGGGTGGAAAGATACAGAATACAATAATCGTATGTCACTAACCAACAGTACCTATTTAACCTTATGAGCCCAGGGCTATATAACAATAACTGTGTTGGTAAAATTGTCTAGAATCTGGCAACATCAGTACTATGATGATGGAATACTGTATGACTGAGAAATTGTGAAAAATCTGTGCTCAGTGTCTACTAGAAATAAATATTATTCATGACACATTGCCCACTTTGCTTTAGGCACCCTAGAGTCTTGGATCACCACTGCTGACACACGCTTGATTTGTAACTACAACTTTTTCATTCATTGCAATAATAATAATAATAATAATAATAATAATAATAATAAAAACCTAACCCATTGTGTTGAGGTAATTTTTCATAAAAAGTGGATATAACTTCAGTCCTATGAAGGAGACGATGCAGAAATTTGCTAAAGTTTCAAAACTGGATAATATTTTGCCAAAAAGAATCAACTAGTAACAGAACGGAGGGTAAGTTGTGCTGTTTATCTGGAAAGACAGCAGTCTACGTTACAAGATGATGGGGACCGGAGCGTGAAAATGGGTGACAAAACTAGCAAAGATTTTACTTTGCAGAGGTTTGACCTGAACATTATTACTTCGGTATGTAAAAATACAACATGCATAATTACAAAGCTCAGGCTCTGCTCTTATTTTTGATATGATATTAACTTCTCATCTCCACACATACAAGCAACCAGCATTGTTGGAAAGGTCAAGCAATGCAGTTTCATTTGATATGCACCACATCAATAAATACTTCGAAAGCAATTCAACTGGGAAGCAGGAATGTGAATTTAAATGCAAAGTACATCCTTTTTGTATCATTTTCTGGAAGCCAAGAATATCTGTACTGAATTTGGTCTGCATCCATCTTTTGTTAAGATATTTCACAGGATAAGCCAAAACCTAGACTTGCTGGTGGCGCTGGAGTAATAATTAAATCATTGCGGTTCATCCACCGGTCGCCAGTTGCATGTGTACCAAACTTCATGTTTATTATTCCACCAGTTCTTGAGTTTGGACAAAAGTTTGACCAACAATGATTAAAACCACAATGACCCCCAGTTGCCATGCCAATACCTTTGGCTTAAAGTTAGTTTTGTCTGCTGAGTCATCAGCTGGTGAGACTTTCAATGAGACACTCTAATAAGTGAACGGAATTCCATCTGTGCTGTTCATTGCATTGAACAACAATGTCAATATATCCTCAGACTCTGTTGTGGACCATACCCTGGTATTGTTTTCTGCCTTTAGGAGACATTAGTCAGTAGGATAATAGTCCCTTGTTGAGTTCTCTGCCTCTGCAACATCCAATTGGTCGGTAATAATAAATCGGTTTCAGTGACGTCTTGTGCAAATGTACTCTTCCTACTATCCCATACCATCATTTTTATAAGACTACATAAAAAAAAAACATAGAATGCATGTGGAATTACCCAAATATGCAATTTTTATCTGCTGTTTTCTAAAAAGAATTTGCTGCCAATGCTCATATATAAACATGTATATATATAGTTGGCACTGGCTGTACATACACAATCTCCTTTAAACATTGTTATTTTTTGTTATTGTTGGTGTTACCAGCTTTTGTTATCATGCTTCAGCAGCAACCTATTACATATGTTGGACGCCCCCAGCCTATCGTATATTCATAGCATTTGTCGGCGTAATAAATTGATCATTTTTATCATATATAGTATACGAAAGGAAACACAAATGTAACAAACAGTGGCATAAGCTATTGGATTCATGCCTTGCAGTGTTACGGTACCTTCATTTTGGTACAATATCTTGGAAACAGCTTTGCATGGGTATTGTTTCATGGATTTGTGTGAAAATAGTTGGATGATATTCATGCCGAGGTTCCCCTGTAATGTGAACTTATTATTCTTTCATCTACACCACACTCTACAAGCTCATAGACCATTATTCAAAAAATATATGAAGCACAGTACTAAAAAGACCTTTCCTTCTTCCTAACTGTTTTAAGATTCAGAAGCCCAGGCCTGTAAGGAAGAAAGTAATGGAAAGTAAAAATAGGTGTGTTGTGTTATATGGTGTAACCGAACAAATGCAGTGACAGTTACTTAGTTACTAAAGTACTGCTGTTAGGAGTAAAGCACTTTCATGTTTTTGACTTGACATTTTGAGGCCCATTAGAGAAGAGCTTGATGTCATTCCATGTCCCCGACACTTTAGGGGGTCTTGAAACTTCACTTTGAATCATCCAACTGAGAGTATAGCAAATTTCTTGCCATTACAACAGCTATGAGGAAAATCAAATGCCTGATGCTTTCTGTTGTTGCATCAGCATTAAAAGTCAACCTTGGCAACTTTTATGTGCACAAACTGTAAATTGCTGCATGTCTCATACAGTATCTTTTCTTTTTAAATAAGAAAAAAAATCAGCTAAACCAACCATATTTTGACTGCAAAATCATAACTGTTTTTATTTTTATTTTTAATGGCTATCACTTTTCACATGTGCATACCATCAAATATGTCCCCTAGCAAAAAGAAATGAACAAAGGTTCTAAAGTAATTGTCACTGTACAAGAAAAATGAAACAACTAAAATTGACAAAAGGTCAACAGGTCATAGTCCAATAATGATGGTAACAGCTGTTTCAAAACAGGTTTCAGAGATGCCGTCGACTGCTAACACTTGCTTTTATTAGTTACTGTACTGTACTGGGGGCAGTTTGGTGGAGAAATTACATTTTTCTATCACTGTTGTTTGTGGCCACAATTCAACATTCTAATGTTAGGAGGGTGAATGATACAAAGCAAATTAATGTCCAGCAAAAGAATATGCAAAACTAAGTTAGACAAACTACCTCACAGTCCAGCATGAACAGGTTTATCTTTTTATAATGTAGTATTTGTTTAATAAATTGCAAAATAATTGTTGAATGTAGTATCAGCATTTGTGCAATACCATCTATTTACTCTAAATGGAACTACCATCTGCAAAGTGAACACCATGCTACTTTCAAAAAGTCTTTTCACTAATGATTGAGATCATGGATGTATTAGGTAAGTGTTCACTGGGATTAAAAATCAAGGGAGAAATAGAGATTTTTCTCATCTACTTCTTAAGAATCTGATTTCTTTTTGCAACCAGAGGCGTCACCCACCCTGCTGATTGTAAGAAAGACGGCCGGTGCCCATTTTTCAGGCCTGGAGGCTACATCCATCTTTTATATGCAGTTGATGGTGAGAACCCTGCGGCTAGTGACTCCCAGCCAGTAGAAAGCTACCTCCTGACTACATTTTAGCACACATCTGCTGCGGGTTCAGATGTCTGTGGTCACAGTAATCAGGTTAGCCATATGCTGACCTGATGTGGGTGGACGCTGCAATTGCTGGTGTGTACTGAGATGATGATTTTGTGTTTGTTGCATGAGCTATTGGGTAATGTTCCAGTGCCCTCCACTGCTCAGACGTTAAGCCCATCAGAATTTAATGCATCGGTGTAGCGTAATTACTACCTGAGGCCACAGAGATCACTGCTGCTGCTGCTCAGCCAAAGTAACGGAACGTTGTTTTGGTTTCATGTGTGTATGGTTTGATAAAAGTCTGGGAATATGGCCTTTTGAACTAAAAGTCTTTGGAGAGTGAATGCTTTTATGCTTTCTTTAATGTAGACCTATAAAGACTACATTAAACTTAGCATCCTACCTGCAATATCATGTATATTTAAAACAGAAACAACATGCAGTGGTATGTTTAATGATATGTCAGACGGAGCAATTCGCCATGGTTCAGTGGATTTCAACTGTCTTATATTCAATATCAAACACTGATTTAACATAGAAAATCCTTTTATGGTGTCATACCTGCATGGAAGTCAACTCCTACTGCAAACAGTGTTCCTGTGATGGGCATGAGGGCTTCGCTGTTGTCATTTGGGTCAAGAGCTATTCCCCGGATTCCCTCATGGATGGAATACATCAAAAATGAGTCAACACCTACACAATGACAGAGGGACCTATTAAACCACCAATACAGACATTTCAGCATGAAAAAATTATGAATGCCCTTTGACGAAAGTATATATTATTCACATACATATGTAGAGCCATAACCTCCCATTGAGGGGATTGAATGTCGCAAGGTAAATTCGAAATCTTACCCTCACATGACATGCGATCGCTGCGCAAGTTATAGCCAACGGTGCAGGAGCAGCTACGTGTGTTCTCCGAAGTAGGGAAACAGAGCTGTGAGCATCCTCCATTGTTTACCTGGCAGGGATTTCTTCCTGAATGTTAAGCACAAGCAGCAAAAAGCAAATAGTAAGGTACCATAAGTAGGTAGTGCGTGTCCTTCTGTGTCTGTATGTTTGCATGCTGATATGTGGGAGCCCGCTTACCTTTCTGACCTTCCCTGTCGTATACCTTCATGTGAACCACCCCACTCGTCTTGTTCCTAAGAATCACCACGTTCCGTCCATCTCTCTTGGTGACCGTTCCCAGCTGTGCCGATTCGTCATCTGCCCACCAGAGTTTGCCACCTACAACCAGTGGCAAAATTTTCTTAAAAATCTGGCCATACAGTCATGGAAACAAATATTAGACCACCCTTGTTTTCTTCAATTTCTTGTTCATTTTAATGCCTGATACAATTAAAGGTACATTTGTTTGGACAAATATAATGATAACAACAAAAATAGCTCACGAACATTCAATATAAGAGCTGATATCTAACTGTTTTCATGTTTTCTTTTCTGTCTGTTTTAGTCACGCGATACACACAGGAGTTAGTACTTGATTGCATAACCATTGTTTCTGATGACTGCAGCCATGCATCTTGGCACCACCACCTTCTGACACTGTTCTGCTGTTACAGCAGCCCATTCCTGTTGCACAACTTCAAACTAATTTGCTTTGTTTTCAGGCTTGTGGTTCTCCATTTCGTGTTTGATGATTTTCCACAAGTTGTCAGTTGGATTTAGATCTGGTGATTGAGCAGGCCAAGACATGGTTCCACTGTTCTGGTTCTCCATTCAGGCTTTAACTGACCTTCCCGTGTGGCAAGGGGCATTGTCTTGTTGGAAAATCCAGTCATTGGAGGCAGGAAAGAGTTTTCCAGCTGATGGAAGAAGATTGTGTTCGAGAGTAGGCCTGTGCGTTTGTCCTGTTCCACCCATACTGAAACAACTCCAGATCCTTGTGATCCCAGCAAAGAGTAACCGGGCTTTCCTCTGCTGTTCGCTGATGAAGGGCTTCTCCCTTGCCCTGTGTGACTTCAGACCCCCTTCATGAAGTCTGTTTCAAATTGTTCTTGCCAAACAAGTCACATTTCTTGACAGTGGCCACTCATTTTAAAGGTCCCTGAAGGTCTGACGACGATTCCTGACAGAGAAGTGGATGAATGCATGGTCATCTCGTGGGGTAGAAAGACGTTTCTTGCCGCGACCAGCTAGAAATGTGGTAGTACCATGTGCGGCTTGTTTTTTCTTGGTGTAATGAAAGGCTGTCTTGGAGATCTTCAGTTTTTTTCGCTACCTGTCTCTCACTCATGCCAATTTCCAGCAGTGCTAAGATGGCTGCCTTTGTGGCTTCACATAATTCTTTTGTTTTAGGCATTATGTGAGAGCTGACAACTTCTGAGTTGTGCTACGGCTTGAATGTACTCTAGGCCTTTGCATGTGCAGTGCTGCTTATGATATGAAATGGCCTCTTACATACTCTGGGAATACAATTAAGCTTAAGCATGTCTAATAGGACATAAAGTATTAAGAAATCAGCTGCATTTTTGTTGTGTTCATTGTATTCTTCAGGTAATACACTTTTAGTGGTAAACTGAAGAAAACAAGGGTAGTCTAATCATTTTTTCCATGACTGTAGATGGAGATTTATTCAAAATGCAGTTGCACTTTTTTTGGTAACACTGCCACATGTCTCTTTCACTGACAGATGTATGAAAAATCACATTGTGATGCAAACAAGCCTTTCAAAACATATGCATAGCACAATCAAATGCCGCCCTTCATCACCAATTCCAAGTGCAAATGGTGTGCTTCAGCTTGCACTCTAATCCCTCAAGGCTGGCACTCTTATGCCGTAAAGCCCCTTAATAATTGAGGCATTCTCTGAGCTGATTTGAGATTAAAGAGTGGGATACCCTGTTCCCTGCTCAGCCCACTTGCTGCTGATGATGTGTGCATCTTGCAGCCTTAAATCAGAGTTACTTTGATGTTTGGGAGAGGTTTTTCACTCCACCAAAGCCTTTCCATGAACTTCAACAAAAACAAGAGTTTCCAGTGTGGAGTGAAATAAGCATAACTGTGATTTTCCCCCAGTATGTCTACAAATAGATGCCCTTGGTACCAGAGCAACGCAGAACATGTACCGTAGTTGCTGTGCGTCATGATGTTTTATCTTCTACTCTAACAGAGTGGCTGTCTTGTCTGGCTCTGTGTGACAGAGAACACAGCCCTCCAGGCTTATGTAGTGCTGCCATCAAGAGCATAAGTGATGAGTGTGGCTTTGCAAACAGGCACATGCACAAAAGGCTCCTGACCCCAGCACATTAAGCCCACTCCCACCACACTGTCCACCAACTGTCACCTTTGTCCTCGGAAATCAGTGATGTGCAGTTCAAGTACTTTGCCACAGACTCTGCGAACGTGACAGGAACTCTCAATTTTAAAAACCAATTGAAGTGCAAAGTGGAAAAGATTCAGCCGTCCCCTCTTCTTACTGAATGAAAAATTTAAAAGAGGTAGAGATGGACATGATTTTAGTCCTTTTTGACAGGGTCAAAACTAAAAAAAAATAGACCATTACTGTGAGAAGGCAAAGCATATTGACAAATTCATATTTATAGAGGGAAATTTGGCAATAATAAAGAAACATCTTCCTTGACAAATCACAAGGATAAGACAAGAATCACACTTTTTTTTAAAGTCAAGTCATGTGAAATTCAATCAAGCTATTCATTTATAGAGAAAATTTAATAACTACAGTGCTGACCAAAGTGCTTTAGAGTTCATTCAAATGAAAGAAAACAAGAGCCAATGCCAAAAAGTAGCAATAAGAATAAAACAACTAATCAAAGACGAACAAACTTTGAGAAAAGCAGACAGCAGAAGCAAAAAGGTAAGTTTTAAGGTGATTGAAATTTAAAAAACAACTTGTGAGAGCAACATTACTCCAGGCTTTAGGCGCAGTGGTGAACTCCAGAGCGAGGAGAAACATAGAAACCCTCCACAGAGGAATTATTCTGCTAAACAGCGGCAGCAACCATTCATTAAAGGATTCCTTCTTTTAATGCGATGTCTCTTACTAGTAAATTTCTTTTTATGTTTAGTGCTAATTCAACCATTCTGTGTTGCACTGTTCCTGCACATAGCCTGGTGCAGTGTAATACCCTCTTGAATATATAAGTAAGCTATCCTAAATGAGAAAGACATCATTTTGCAGTCATGACAATACGCTGTAAAGAAATTCAACTACATATATTTTATTTACAATAAAGAGCTCCAGCATGTGTCCTTTAGATTTTGCTTCAGTAGCTAGAAGGCAGAAGGACAAGCTTTTCTTCTTTTGCCATTTGATTATTAATATACAAAACAAACAAAGAAACAGAAACAATTCCTACTTGAATTAATAGCTTTAGGCTGAATGCCAACCTTAAAGGGAATGCGACACTTGTTTCCACAAATCAGACAAATCCCCGTGAGTGAGAATGACAGTCGACATGCAGTTTACAAAACATTACACCCTAGAGGGCATGCTAGCTGAGATTAGCTTTGCACCCAGTGTTAATTTGATGCCGTGGGGACCACTGGCTAGGTGTGATTGCTCGCTTGTGGCGCATCATATTCAATTTCCACCTCAACTGCTAGTTTGATTCCAGGCAAGTCAAGACTGATGGATCATTCACACCTTCCAAATAGAAGGCTGTACTTTTCCTTCAAGCTAATCTAATTATTACAGAGCTTTAGGACTGGAGTGGGTTGACCTTGTGTCTCTAACACTGCCTTCATTATACCTTTTCAGAACCAACATGGACAACCACTAAGACATGCAAAATGAAAAGGCAAACAGTAACAGAAACGCCACATGATGAATTCCTCTCAGAGAAGCGCATTATCTTTGCAAAACCTTTTCTGAACCTCTGATTGTGTGTCTACCATAACATCCTGTTGTGAGGGAATTATAGATCCATCACATGTAAATAATCTTTCGATGTTTACACATAATGGTCCTTTGGAGTAACCTTAACCACTTCAAACACAACCCACTGATCAATGAGGCTTTCACAGATCAACAGAGAGAACAGAAACATTGTTAGATACACGCTCATTCATGCTGATTGGTTAAGTCACTACACACACAAGACCTTAATTACCAGCTTCATCTGAAGACACCTACCATCTATTTGCCTGCCAAAGCAGACTGTGCATGTATTTGTCAGTAAATCCGTATTGTAATCCAAACAGCGGTTGCAATGCACATTTGTTCATACTCTAATTAGTGTTTAATTGGAGATGGTTGAACAAGAAGGACAAAGAAGACAGAGAAAGGAGACTATGGAGAACATTTTCGGTAAACAGAGTAAATGGTCAGCAAATGCACCTAATTGCATCTTACACCATGTAGACAAAACTAAATCTGCAGAAGAGACATTTCTCTGTAATGGTCATCACCAAGAGTCTCTGCCAACAACAAAAGAAGCTTAGGAGCAGAAAATGACTTGTCTGGCTGCTGTCGTGCTGTCTTCCTCCAGCCTCATTTTTAGCTGACCCCACAGGTTTTTAGAGATTTATGCTCAATAGTCTATAGCAAGGGATGCATCTTGGTATGAGAAACTGAATGTCTGACAGAAAACAGTTGATGAGCATGATACTAAGTGTTTAGCTGCTCTAATTTGCTTGAAAGGCATGCAAATATGTGTAAAACCTTTACTAAACCACACTGTTTTAACACTCAATAAAACATCTTCGGCCTCATTGCATGCTTTATGCACTTTGATAGATCAGCAAGTATACAAAAAGTGGGTGAAGACAACCATCCCATGCCATAAGTAATTAAAACAGATTTTATGATTATTCAACACTATATTTACTATATATTATATCTATGTTGCTGACGTTGAACCACTGTAAAGTTTCTCTGCTTAACAAAATGCAATAATATTACAGTACAGTGCTTTTCATTTCGCCATTCAATTTCCTCAACATAACAAAATGCCATTAATTGTGATTGATGGAGACTCACAGACATCATTTCACTGTTTTGCTGTACCTGCTCCTGTGCAGGAGCCAAGCCATTAGTCTATGTCAGCCTGCATTCTATCTCCCATTTGTGAAATGCAATAATGAAGCCTCCAACGTCCATTCCTCCATAGTCACAGTCTTTACCGTAAGAGATGCTCATAAAAATGAACCCAGAAGATGTGGCTTACAGTTGCAGAATGCTAACAGCTAACAAAAGCCTGGGATTCCATTTTACCACTGCTGTGTTATTCCGTAACACTGTAATTAATGCTCTCCGCACATGCTGACAGATACCCACCACACAGGAAATGAAGTCCTGTCATGATTAATAACATGCTTCAGGAACACAAAGTACCAGCCTGGCAACACTGTTTCATTTTACTTTTTAAGATTTTATTTTTCGTTCAGAAACTCCACACCCCCCCAAAAAAAACGTAATTTGTCCCAGGCACACACACACAACCAACAACTCTCTGCTCAGTATGTTTCTCTCAACTCATTACCAATCTTGGCAAGCAAAATGCATTCACATAGCTCACTGGGAGACTTCCAATTGTCAAGACTGCAGCAGTGCAGAAGTGAGACAACTTAAAATTCTAATTCTGCTTTTCTGCTAGAAAAAAAAAAGACATTGAAGAGCAAAATGACTGAAATGTGATTTCTTACCTGTCTGAAGTATATACCGATCAGTCACAACATTAAAACCGCTGACAGAGTGAAATGCATCATATTGATCAGACTGATATAGTGCAAACCTCTGCTGGGAAACCTTGGGTCGTGGCATTCACAGATCCTACTTTGACACATGCCACCAAGCTGAACACTGTTTGAGGATCTGATCACCAACTACCACTTTACACTGGTATAAGGCAGTGTAAAGTGGTACTAATTGTCAGCCTGTGAGCATGTAGGAAAAAAAGAGGAGGAGATGGAAAGAATTGATTTGTAGAAAAAACCCTGTGAGCTACATGCATGTTTTGATGTTAAGTACAAGCAAGATTTCATCCACAGCATGGTGTCTTATATTTCACAGGGTTTCTAAATGAACCTATGAGTTGATGGATGGCGTGACACATTGGATTCAGCACGGATACCGAGAATCTAAACGTAATGAACATCCACCATCCTTTTCATTATGAGAGGGGCGAGGAAATTGATCATGAGTCATTGTTGCGTTGTGTTTTAATTACCTAATGCCCCTGCCACTTCGCACAAAATGAAGCACAACTATTGCACGGACTGCCTAAATGGTTCCATTCTCGAGCCACTTAACTGGTTAAACATGTAATCTCCTCACACTCTCTGAGTAATCCCCAGTGGCAATCTGATGCACTTGTGACAAACTCCACTCACCCATCACGGCCAGAGCTGTGCCTTTGGCTAACTCCCTCTTTAGAGACTCCAGCACTTCCAGCCCGCCGCCGTCCAGATTGCACCTGTTGATTGTGCCATTGGCCGAGCTGATCCAGTACAGCTTGTTGGCAGTGAAGTCTATTGAGAGACCTGAGAAGAAGAAAAGGGGAAATAGAACACCAGGTGAGCACTCATTGTACTAAGATTTAATTGGATACAGGGCTTGACTTTTAAACACAGCAGGATTTTGAAAATCAATAACAAAGTTCATCATCAGAGATATAGAACAAATTACAAATAAAATTCTAACAAAATCCAAAAAATAGTACATAAGAGCTTGATCAGTATTATACATGCTACATAAATGTTTGATGCTGATTATCATTAAAATATTGTAATTTGTGACATTACAGTAGACAGAAGATTATTCCTTAAAAATCTGTTTCTCTCAACTGTATTTTAAACTTTACTGAGTTTCATAATGTGGCAAAAAAGATACAAATAGCTACAAATCCTGGCTATAATAAATATGTTACACAGTGAATTCATATAAAAATAATAATTTAAAAAATGTTTACTTTCACTTAAACAGCATTGAAACAGTGCATTTCAATGCCGCATGACCTTACATTTACATACTGCACTTTCTACGCCTCTGGTTGAGTGGGGGTGAATAGAAATGTTTGCTCATACGTACAGTATGTGTGGAGGATTTATTTAAAAGAACTCCAGCTGGCATGAAAAATGCACAAGAATGGGGATCGCTGCTTTTTTTTTTTTTTTTTTCTCTTGGCATGATGACATGATGGTTTTTCATAGAATATCACTCTTAATGGTGGGAGCTGGGAGCAATTTCAATTGTATACCTCTGGACAACTTACTGTCTCCCACCATGTGTTGGATTTATGTCTGGCAGATTCACAGTCACAATGCGTCATTAATTTACTCTTGTCCCCAGGTCTAACCCATAATCATAAATGAAGCCAGTGAAATATGGCGCGCCCCGCTATCTGTACTGCTGACAGGCCTGGGAGAATGAAGAAATACAGAGAAGACAATGCTGCTCTGTGTGACGAATGGGGAGTTTGACCTTGAGCTATGTAACAACAGCTACTAGAGATGAAGACCAGCTGATTGCTTTTTGCTAAATCAAGCTGCAATTACTTACTTAAGCATGGATCCATGTGGGGAAAGAGTTTACACTCAAAAGTCAAAGAGATGAGCATAATAATAGCAATATCAGACTAATGAACATGTAGAAAAGATTCAAATCAGGCAGCGGTGACTAATCATTGGTCCTCGTGAATTGCAAGAGATATGATCTCTCTGGAAATCTGTGCTGTGCAATGACTAGATTGCTATGCGAATACACACTACAACATCATCTCAGCAAGAAAGACGCAGTTGCCAAAAGCCACACCTCAACAAATTACTGCACTTCTTCCATTGCCCTCAGAAACAAGGTACAGATCCATCTAGGCCCACACCTACAGATTCACCACCACGTTTTACCCAAGTGCAATATGGGTACTGAACAGATCATTTTCTTGTGCAACATATTAATCTCTGCTGCCGTTTGCTGTCATGCTTCTTTCTGTCTTATCGGCTCTTTTTTTGTGTACATAGTTATACTTTTTTTTTTAAATAAAATTTGTTTTATTTGTACTTTGCACCACAAAAGTTGTCTTTTAATTGCGTTGTACATTCTGTGTGTATAATGACAATAAAAAGCAATCTATTCTGTTCTATTCTATGCACATGGATACAGGTGACCTTGAAATAAATGAAAAAAGATTCTGCACTGATCACTTTATTGTCAGTACATCACAGCAGAGGAGGACTGCTTGAACTAATTCTCGTAGTCAATCATGCTAATCAGTCTTGGTTAGGTTTAAGTCTTTAACATAGTTCATTCATTTCTTATTGATCTTTTCTTCATTCTGTCATGACATAAAATTAAACATACCCAGTTCTGATTTATAGGAAATGACTTCTAATTTTGATTTTCACATTTTTTACTTTACCCTCAGTACACTGTAAAGATACCAATGTTCTAAAGAACACATGTAACAATTTTTCTTTTAATGTGGAAAACACATCATTAACATCATTATAATGAAAGGATCACACAAAACCTTAAATAAATAGGAACCCATTCCAAAGAAAACAGGGTTCTACAGCAGTAAATCTTTTGCTGTTCTTGTTGCTACGGTGTGAGCAGGAAAATAACAAAAAAAAGATTAAAAAACAGGTACAAAAACAACAGCACCTCCGTGTCCACGCTTGTGAATAGTTTAAAGAATAATCCAACAGTGAGCGAAGAAGACATAATCACTACAGCTAGCAGGGTGGGTTGGAACAATGCTGCAGAGCTGTACAGCTTTTCAAAGGCAACAAAGGCAGTGTGCAGCAGGTAAAGCAGAACACAAGACTTCATCATGCTATGTAGAAGGCAACCCTTAGCAGATGGATGCGGGATAGCATCGATTAAAGCAATATGCAGTCCACAATAAAGCCAATAACATTACAAAGCACTTGAAAAGCAGCAGTTCTGGCTATAACATTGTGCCACGATGGATCCTTTTATGCTATACTTGTAGAGTGATGTCTTGTTAAGAAGAAGTTGCAACATCAAAGCATAGTGTAAAACCTTTAAAAGCCATCATGTTGTCTGTAAATGGATGGAAATACTTGTCAGACATCTTCTGACAAGGGCACAATCAGCGCAAAGAGAAACTGGGCGCTTTTTTCCCTTAAATTTGATTAGAATGGAAGTAATTCAACTAAGAAAGAAATAGTGAATGATGTATGTCTAGAGAAGTAACATGCTTTTCCAATGTAACCTTGATGTAGGTTTCAACAACATTCCAGCATGGAATGATATAAGCTTTACCAGACACTTTGACACCTTTACTCAAAGAGAGACTTTGACATTGCCTGTTGAGATAGCATCACAAGTGAAGAAGAGAAGGTTTCTTTCTGATTCCTGTTGATGTTGATACAGATTAAATGTCAACAGCTACAAATATCACATACGATACAGTTTGTAAAAGTCACTACGTGCACATAAACTGATTAAAATGGATTAGGACAAACTGAGCTTATTGTAACTTTCATGTTAAATCTTTATTGGGTTATCTTTGTCACACTACAGTTCAAATGGGGAAATTACTTCAAATGAATTTGGAAAGAAGGAACACAGATGCAATGTGGTGCATAAAGGGGCACAGCTGTTGATGCTGGAAGATTTTTTTGAATTAAACTACCTTAAACTCACCCAGAACCAAACAAAACACAGTTTTGTGTCTTGGTTTTGCAGAGAGCCAACACACAGTAGCCCAATTGTTAAACAAATCGAGTCAACCCGAGCTACTGGGAAAACAGGGCAAATCATGCAAATGCTTTAATCTGGTTATTTATATTCAAATCAAATCAGGTATAGCTAAATAGGAGGTCTCATTCTGTATGCTCTCTAAAGCTCTCATACTGACCTACAGGATCCCTCTGATTCTGGTGGAGGACCTTGCTGTTACTCCCATCCATGTTGGCCATGTTAATGGTGTTGCCATCTGTCCAATAGATTTTTCTGTGTGGGAAGGTGTGAAGAAAACAGGCAATAATCCAATTAGGCACAAGCTATCATGAGGTTTACAACATAATCAATGCATGCTTTGTTTGTTTTATGTTTGTTTTTTTAATGTAATTAGAACCACAAATTGAATGTAAGCCAATAGATTTGTTCAATCTGACAACCTTGTAAGAATCAGCCCAAACATTTCAAGCTTGTATAACATAGTTTCTTTACAACAAGGTGTTGATCCCTCTTTGGTACAGGTGAGGTTTCTTAATGCTATGGACTGAAGGTGAAGAACTCATGAAGTGGACAGACTGCTCTAATCTACTTACCCCTTGGCAGGGTGCACTACAAGGCACCTTGGCTTATCAATGCCATGGATGATGGACGTCTTTAGGGACCCATCAAAGCGAGCCACATTGATTTGTGACTCGTCATTTTCAGAGCTGAGCCAGTATAAGTTCTTGGAAAGCCAGTCTAAAGCCAGACCGCGGCAGTTCACTATATCTGTCAGGAAGTGCATGAAAATGCTGTTACTCTTGCGTGCTTTACAAAATGTAAATCGCTAGCAGGTGTGTTAGCTACTGTACACCCAACATAAAGAAAGTGGAGGTATAAATGATCCAAACAAATGGTATACTTTTACATACATGTTTTTTACACTTAGCAATTATACCAAAATATAATAAATCTACATAGAAAAGAAATGTTCAAAAACATGAATGGGCTATGGATGAATGTCTAGAATGTACTTACCCGAGGAAATGATGGTCTCTAGCTGGGTGCCATTGATGAATGCTCGTTTGATGGTTTGAGTTTTGATATCAGCCCAGTAGATCCTCTCCTCTTGAGCATCATAGTCCACCACGGTGACGTCATCAATGTCCGGCACCGTTAGCGCCGTCATGACGTTCATGTAAGGGTTGTCAATGTCCACGCCACGGATTTCAGACCGCCGCACATACAGGAGGAACCTTTTCAATGCTGGTGAGATAATGAAGTAGCCAATCAATTGAGACAGTGCACGGCTGCTGATCTTCTGTTGGCAGATCCAGGTGAAGGTGTGGTAATAACACCCAGATGTAAATGATGGCGTCAATCAAAAGGGAGACGAAAATACCTCTCCAGTTTTTTTTTTTTTTTTTTTTTTAAACACGGGATCCTTATTTTTTCACTTTGATAGCATAAGGAGGAGCCATAAAAAATGCAGAAGGTATTCTCACTCACCAAAGCAGGATTGTTTGTTGGTCGAAAGCTTCATGAGGTGTGGGCAGGTGCAGGACGCGGTGCGGTTGTAATTGATGAGACACAGATGTGAGCAGGGACCACGTCCATCATTTTCTTCACATGGGTTAGAGGCTGATGGGATGAGAGGAAACAGAAAGTTAAAAAAAAAATGGAACTTCACCTCAGAACACTCAGCATAAGATGATAAGCAAAGACATTGGCCAGGATAAATACTGGACGTGAACAGGCCTGACAGCCTTCGCAGCATGACATTTACAGGCTTGTCTGACTTTGTCACACAGAGACAAAGAAATAGCTGAAAACAACTAGGATTACAGTTTTGTTCTTGCAGCATAGCAGTGGAGAGATAAAGTATGAAATCATGGCAGCTCTGAGAAAAAAATCTGGCACAAATTTCCAATAAAGGTCACACAGTTTTGGTAAGAGAGATGGTTATGTTATGCTAAGTTGCTTTACTCATCTTCTGCTGGATTTTTAGGTTGCTCTCTTGTTTGTTTCAAAGAGGTTAGGAGATGCAGAAATGAATAAGAAAAAATAAGTTAAATTGCACTTTTCATAAATTAGGGGCGACATTATCTCTGTATCCTGTTACCTCAGGGTAGCAGGGCATTTCAGGTTAAGACCCTAAGCTGCTGATGTTTTCTACTAAATTTGCACAGCAAAGTAAATATAGACAAGATGCATTTGAAGGGTTATTTCTATTTCTTGCAATGTCTTACTCTATTCAGAATAAAGCACCTCAGCCAGACTAAAGAAAATCACCCACAGTTCAATAATGCCCCATCATGCTGCAGTCACATTTCATGCACCAAACACGACCATTTCTCTATCTACTCTCGATGATTCATATCAAACAAGCTCATTCAAAGTTCATTTCCTGGAGTCCTTCAGCAACATATTTGAGAACCCCATTGCATGGCAAATGTGGCTCATTGAAAAAAAAAAAAAAAAGCAACTCTGTCTCAGCAAGCTGGAAACAGCACCCAGCTGACTCAGTTTGCTAATAGGCGGGCGTCTGAACAGCACTGCTTCCGCCTGAATCATGCTCTTGAGGGATGACAGACAGCAACAACAGAGCCAAGGTGTTTGCTCTAAACTGTCAGATTTATTTGCAGCAACTAGATTAAAAAATGAGCACACTGGGGAGTGAACATTGTGTTCCTAAAAATAAGGAAAAACACATTCATTTTCAATCCAAATGATATACAGAGCCTTTGATAGATGTAGCAGAAAACTGCTACATCTGAGATTAATGCAAGTACAAGAATGCATCAATATCCAAATAATTCTGTTATATTTTTGGGTAAAACATCTATTAATAACTATGAAATCAACACAGGTCTCTCATGGTACTCTTTCTGTAATCATCTGTTAGAAATGTCAGGCCTTGGCACTGCCAATCTACCCTCTAATTTGCAAACTTGTTACCCATTCACGAGTGTGATTATTGCCTTGCCTTTCAAATGACATGTAGTTACAGACTGGTCATGCCTCCAGTGGAGCTCCACTGTGGCACCTATCCAATAACTCCTAAGACAAGCTGGGCTCTCGATGTCCAGGTCTCCCATCTCCATCACACCCCTAACTGTCTTTTTCTCTGGTCCAGATGTTGAGGGTCTAGTGGAGCGTCACATCTCCAGGCATTGGTCCTGGCTAGAGTGGATAATAGTCAACCCCCCCTCCAGTTGAGCTCTTTTAAAAAGGATTAGGCACGCTTACTGTCTTCTTTGGAAATGCAGTCCCATTTGCTCACACTTATCTATGGTGAACACTCATGAGAATCCAGATACAGGAAGGAAACAAGCAAATTAACTCGTGACACACTGGCGAAGCAGTGGGATCACTGAACAGATGTAAACCCGATTACCGCTACAATAAAGCCCATCTAAGAATGGTGGCTCATATATGAAGAAAGCTGAGGGGGATCGTGTTGATATTTGGCAATGTGGAGGAAAGCAAATGTGACAGAGACTGATACATCAATCAGGTGGACTTCACACAAAATATTCCATTCTCCGGTGTTTTATTGTGATGGGTCTGTATTACAAATAAATCAAAATCTATTTCAGATGACCTATTTTGAGGGGAAAACAACAACAACAACAAAAAAAAAACAGAATGAAGTCAACTGAAAAACAGATGTTCTGCTATTAATTTCAAGCTTGGCACTATATCTTGCGAGCTGATCGGCATATCAAATAAAAATTGGCTTACACATGTAGGCCTCCTGTCAGATAGCACATCAGCAGTGCATTTCTTGTGGTCAGAATCTTGGCTCACTCAACCTCTCACAGAATTGATTACCTATTCCACTGTGATGCAGACACAGATTCGGGAGTGAATATTAATGAAGCCTCCAAATTATTTCATATATTCTCCATAATCACAACACACTTCTCACGTTACTAATTGATTTGCTTATTGGATATGCCGCAATTATTCATTAGCAGATGTAGTTCTCACATTTCTTTATTCGCATTCTGTGCACGGAAAAAAAAAGAAAAAGCATTAATATAGTGGTATGAGCCAATTACAATGATTTGGGTGGTGAGAAAATACATCCAGAGGTACTATTAACTTAAGCTAGCTAATTCTCTGCATGAGTACCTTTTTCATTCAGACACCTGCTCGCTGACTGACAGGCCAAATGAAGGCAGAGACAGATGCTGAAATTAATTACATTATGCTTTTTTCCCCTTTTTGGAACATGAGGCTGAAATCTGTGTTAAAAGACAATATATCGTCAGTCAATATCCAGCGGTACTAAAGGATTATGTCCAGTTTCAATCTGAATTTTTGTTTTTCTATAGACCAAATGTGAAGATTTAGCATCTTAAACCCCTTGATGAGCAAAAAGATCTTCCTTATGTTCCCTTCCTGTTCTCTGTATGCACTCTTGTTAGGAAATAAGCCCTGCTGGCATAGTGGTAGGATCCTATGTGGTTCATTGTCACTTTCTGTGAGTGTCGACCCTCCGATAGTGAAAGGCAGAAATACTGTTCTCACCTTGTGGCTGCCTGCTGGGGTGGAAGATCTGCAAGTCAAAAGGCTGAGCACTCGTCTTCTGGATAACTGTGACATTTTGCCCGGTCCACTTGTTGGCTCTCGCTAGAGTGTTTGTCCTCCAGTCCGTCCAGTAGACATTGCCCCCAAAGAGAGACACGGCAAAAGGATGGGACAGATATTCGTGGCCCCGGAGGATCTCAATGACCCCACTACCGTCATAGAGTGCAGAGAAAATGGCATCGGAGCTGTTCAAGAGAGACCAACACCATCTCAATGTTTAAACCACTCTCCAACAGCATTGAAAGGGAACAGTGCATGTAGGGAGATCAAAGTGAGACCCACCAGCCAGCTGATGGAGCTATTAAATTGTTCAAGACCCACTTAAAACCAGAAATGGCCATTGTACTAAGATCTCTAAATATTGCATGTCCTCCATTATTTAATGCCCACTGGGAGCATGAGAAGATAAAAGTTTACTCAAGGAATGGTGAAGCCTTTGCAGTATTTAATGCCCCACATGCATTAAAAGTCAGCAAAGGTGTGAATGTTTCTACACACAACATGAAAACTCTCACCGTGCGTCTGTCCAAACAATCCTCTTTTCCAGATGATCCAGCGTTAGTCCATTAGGCCAGGCTCCAATCTCCATATCCTTAAACACAATGTGTCTACCTCCTCCGCTCATTGATGCAGCCTCAATTCGGGGGAAAGTAGCATCCCAGTCAGTCCAGAAGAGGATCCTTGGAACACAAACCCAAAGGCAGCAGTTAGCATTTATCTTTTGTCTATTTGCTTCCTGAAGGACAAACAGCAGTATACACAATGCAGCCATTTTTATCACACATCCACAAAAAAGCCTGTTAGATCTTATGACCACACAAGCCATTTGCACTTGTTTGTCAAAGCTAGAATACCGAAAAACACAGTAATTGCGAATATAATGCTGTTGTAACTGTGTGTAGCAACACAGACGGTGGCAGTGATTATTGTCCGAGAACAGCACCAGTGATCCGGTGCAGCCCTCAACCAACATCTGTGACAGGCCTGGAAATGGGAGGCCATCTGTTTTATTATGACTTTTCACAGCTCAATGAGGCCTGAAAATGAACACCGTCATTGATGTGACCATTGACAGTATCCTGAGTCCTACTCTAGCCCTTGCAAAACATTGTCTCATCCTACCTTGGTCCACAAAGTCATCTCCAACGAAGGAGAAAATGGGTGCTCAAACTTAAATCACATACTGACGACAACAAAACTGTGTTAGGAAGAAATATCCTTGTCCGGATCAATAGCCTTATTCACTTGATAAGGCCTCTCTGATCAATGACCCACTCCTTTGAGTGGATTCAAGTAATTAGATTAGAATTATTGCGCTGTAATGGAAATGCGCCTTTAGGCACCAAAAGCACCCATTAATCCTACCCTGTACAGCCATGAAATGTACTGTAGTCATCCTCCCCAAACGTGAAAGACTACTATAGGGGAGAGTGCATGAGCAGATTACTCATTTCTTAAGAGTGTTAAATTGATTTTTTTAAAATGTCTGGGTTTTGCTTTAATCTGAAATATACTGGCCAAAGTATACAACCACTGGCTAGTTCTCAGCTGCATTAAGCCAAAGTAAGCACCTAATGTGAAATACAAGTAACACACCAACAGCAGAGAAAATTGATTCCATTTTCGTTTAATTTGCACTGCCATATATCATCTTATACTGACGCTGATTCGGTGGATGGGGGAGCATAAAATCTTCCAAACTGTTTCTAGTATCTCAACAGTTATATACAGAACAATTACTTCGCAGTAATTCTCTGATAAAGCAGCTAATGTATTTAATTTTTATCCTAAATATGTTTGCTACATATTTGTTAATGTCAAATAGTGTTCTGATGAATCTGCTTATGGCAGCAGGAGGAAGAAATTGGAGAGTCAGAGCTGGAGTCACACATGGGGGATAGGTCTAAGTTATTATTAGCAACTGATGCAAAAACACCTGGGAGACACTGAGAGAGCAAACTGTTTGTGTTTTTTCTTTCTGTGTCATGAAATAAAATCCACTGTAAATTGCATGCACCAAGAGAGGGAGCAAAGGGGGGAGCAAGAGGCCCTCCAGCCAGAAAGCCACTATCATCACCAGCCTTGCATGAGGATGTGTCACATGCGTGATACAGATTCCACGGCTGCAGCACAGGTGACTTTTCCCTACAGACCAAGGGAGCAAACAACACTCACAAGGGACAAATAGGAACATCAGGCGTCACCCAGGGGCAGGATCTCACATCAGGTGGAAGGTAGGTCATACTTCTCACTGTAGACTAACATCTCACTGCATGGTATTAGGCATAAAAGTATGTATTATTGCCCTGACATAGAACAAGGCGTAATTGGTATGCACAATAAAAAAAAACTGTGTGAAAAAGCTTGTGTTTTTCCGTAACTGTTTGGCACTGCTTCAAAAAGTCTTTTCAACCAAAATAATAAAAGGACATTATGTTCTCTGTAGACACCCACTATTAAGTACAGGCCTGCAATATGCAAAACAAAGACCAGAAACAACAGCATCTTTTTCTCCAAGGTTGAGTTCAGGGCAATGGAAGGCTAATGTAATCGTACCCTCAGCTGCATAAAAGATCACACTCTCACATCCTGATCCCAACTGTCTACACCCAGGTGCCTTGATCAACCGGTGGAGTCACAGTGCGGTGATGATAATGGGGCAAGCGGCAAAAGCTCTTCTCCTACACCACTCAGACAAACCTAGATTTTGTAAGTCTTTCTTCTTTTTTTTTCAGAACATATTCAAAACACATTTTTCAGACTTAAAGTAGCTGCTGCTGGGCAACAATTCTTACCTGCACGGAATATTGAAATAAGATTCAAAAGCCAACAAAAAATGATAAAAGCAGTCCAACCTGACGAGAAAAACAAGAATATCTGAATGTTTCAGAAAGACGGAGGTGTTGGGAGTGTTGCTCCGTTTAATGGGGTGGGACTCATCACCCTGGTAACCAAAATAAATGGAAAAGAAGCTTGCTGCAGATGTTAAAGCATCTATTTTAACCTAGTCCTATTCTGTAGTTCATAATGGCCTGGCTGCACCACACTATCATTCTGCTGTAGAGGGAGAAACACTCTGGCTTGTTTTATTTCTTTAAACCACTGCTATATGGGTGAGGCTAAGCCAAGGATGCCGCTTCGATGTTCACCCAAAATAGTGGTGGCTGGAATCGTTATGGTGGAAGATATGGCAAAAACTGTAAATAAAATGGATAAATACACCTCAAACAACAAAACAAGAAGTCGATGACAAAGCTGAAAACACAATCCAAATCCTAAGCAAAATTTCTACTTTCAGTTTTTTTCAGTGCAGCAGGTCGCAGCCTTGAGCTTTCTGTTGTCATTTCCCGTGGTGAAGAAAAACTGCAACATGCAGATGATGAAAGGGAGGACAATCCCGACTGGGATTATCGGCCAATGGCAGGTTTATACCCACAATCTACTGTATGAAGGGCCAGATTAATTTTACACCAAACCATGATCTTTTACCAAAACATAACCAAACAGAGACTGAACTAAACAATAATAAGAAGTGAAAATAACGTAATAATTAGTCAACCATGTCTAAAAACAATGGTCCCACACAGGACATAAACCTTAACTTCATGAGGTTTCTTTTGGATGGCTGATGCCACCACCATGCCCACCTCCTCCAAATGTAGATTTTGTCAAGCTCCTCATGTACAAACGCTGACATCTGTTATTTCTGCAAACACTCATATACATCACAACCACAACATTAAGACCACTGACAGGTGAAGAGAATAACATCGATCATCTTGTTATAATGCAATGTTCTGCTGGCAAACCTTGAGTCCTGACATTCATGTGAATGTTTAACATGTACCACCCACCTAAGCATTACAGGTCAAGCAACCCCCCATCTCCCATGGCAACAGCAGTCCTTGATACCAGTTGCCACCCTCAGCAGGACAATGCACCCTGACACACCACAAAAACTGCTCAGGAGTGGTCCGGGGAACACGACAGAGCTAAGGTGTTCACCCGGGTTCCACACTCTCCAGATCCAAATCTTACCAAGCATCTATGGGATGTGCCAGGATAAGACTGATCTAGGTCAGTCCCACCCTGCAACCCACAGGATCCACAGAATTCACTGCCACCATCCCGGTGCCACAGGACATCCCTAGAGGTTCTAAGTTCATGCCCCACTGGGTAAGAGGAGTTTTAGCAGCATAAAGGGGACTAACACAATATTAGGCAGGTGGTCATAATGTTTTCCCTGATTGGTGTATGTCACTGTGAGTCATTTGCAATTAAACTGGCCTATGGTAAACATTTGAGGACATGTTAAAAAAAAAAAAAAAAAAAAAAAAAATCTTGGCCTTTCTTAGTCAGCCCGGTCTGTTATCTGAAATAGTCTGGCTGCACCTCCCGATCATTCTGCTATATGTGGAAAATGCTATTTTCTAAGCGAAGATGTTCCCTCAACTTAATGATGGATAGAGTTGAACATTTACATGCAGTGAAGTGAGCCCTATCATTCAATTAGATAATCCAAGAGGAGAAAAAAACAAAACAACAAAAAAACAGGGCTACCTTATTGCACAATTCAAATCGTGTGCAAAACTTTAATCTTTCAGTGTGGTAGACGGGGGGCTTATTGAAGGTGGGATTTTGAAAATGGTCACACACAAACAGCGTACAAAAAGGACAAAGGCACACGAGATTAGCGGCAAATGGCAGGCTTACACCCACAGCCTACATCCAGTGAGTCAAACTATAATTCTCTTGACTTGTAGTCTTTTTATTTTGTATTCTTTATTTTTCACCAAAAACATCCTTAAGAAAGTATGTTGGCATTGTTGCACATTTAGGACTACACAAAGAAACAGAAATTTAAAAAAAGCACACGGCTATATCTATTTCACAGTAACTAAAACCAACTTTTTGGAAAATGAAATATAAGAGAAAGAAAATGTTAATGCAGATAACTTTATCACTACTTCAATAACTATGACAAATATTAAAAGTGAAACACATAAGCATACTTAAAAAAACTGCTTTGACTGAGTGTTCCATTTTTACAAACTTGAAACACATCAGAGTACAAGTCCCTAAGGAAAAGTTACTGACATCAGAGATGACTTAAAACTTTCCATTTCCATCACACACAGCATCCCCATTCTCGCACGATCCTTTGAGCCGGATGCTACATTAAAGCACTTTCAGTCCAAAACTGGGCTTATTTGTGGTCACTGAACCACAATAGTTTGAACTGACCACTGAAAAACTGACGAATACTGGAATAAGATCATTACTACGCACAACACAACCAACCATGAAAGTTAAGGCCATCCCAACAGCAATAGTTTATTTTTAGTTTATGAACAATTATGATGCAATTTAATGTGCTTTCAGCAAAGATGAACTGACTATTTACTGCTCAGTAGTCCTCATTAACAGACAGAAATGTGCATACAGACACACAAACATGAATATTAACAAACACATACAGATAAGTGAGCTCCTCCCTAACACGCACAATCTTTTTAATGTTCAACATTCTATATTTGAAGTCTACCAAGACGTAAATGTTCATTGGTATCTTTTAAAATGAAGCTTCAACAAAATTTCCTAGCAACGAAACAAGTTACTATGTTGTAACAACTGAAAAAAAAAACTGCAAACAAAATTAGCATGTTGTGATAACACTTAAATGTCATTATATCATTACAAATATATATGTTAGTGCACGACACCTAAAATACTTCCTATAACCAATGTCCTGCATATTTTAAGCTTGATACACACTCACCAGCCACTTTATTACGAACACGTGCAATCCATAGCAACAGTTTTTCAGGTCATAGTGGGCGGTGGTGAAATGCATTACATATCGTGCAAAAAAAGAATTACTTTAAATGTAATGCAGTCTAGTGGTGCTTTGTAAAAGTTGAATTTGTGGCCATACTGTTGTATCGGATTCACTTCACTTCACAGGTTTATTTAATGAAGTACACAGATCTCACTGAATGAATTCAAAACAATTTTACGCAACTTGGAGGCAGATACGTTCGGATATAGGTGTTATGATTGACTCACATTGGCCTACATGACTTTATAACACTATAATACATTCTTAATTTTTATTTAAACCTTATTTAAAATTGTTTTAAGTCTGTAAACTGGTGATTTTTTTCTGCTGCCTGTCTTGGCCAGAATGCTCTTGAAAAAGATTCAACTTCAGCCCTGGTTAAATAATGCTTAAAAAATACAATATTTGTCCTTTGTAGATGTGTTCTGCTTTTTGTTTCATCAAAGAGTGGATGGCAGTTTGTCCAAAAAAGTCTCAGGGTCACCCAGATATCATCAGCGGCTCATAACAAGTCAGACCTGTTACAGCACTTGTGATGTCAGTGCTGTCCCTCCAACAGCCTTATTTACCAAGAGAAAAAAAAGCTTGTCACAGCAGCAGCTATACAAAAACAACAAAGAGAGTGTAATTAGCCCACTGCAATAGATACTGTATTTTCTCTGTAGACTTGCTTGCTGACTGTGGGGCAGAGGAAAGGCTGCCATTTCAGAGCCACAGATCACTCCACAAACACTCTCTCCATGCATCTCAGCAGGATAAACAACATGATTTTGAAAATTGGGCCCAGAGGGGAAGGATTCAAATAAGAACAAAGCACATCTTGGGCTTTTTATTCAAAGGTCTCGAGTATGATGTTTTAGAGAGAAATATTCCAGAGGAGCAAGAGTTAACGGGTAGTAAAGCACATAAAGTGAGAAGAATGGTCGGCTACACCAGTTGTCATTACTGGAATGAAGAACAAAGTGCTGTTATTAATGTATCCTATAACTGCGGTCTTAATGGACCTGAACACAACAGACATCTTCATACATCAAGGCACATGTGGAGGTGAGAAACACAGCAAGGGTGTACTTTTTTCCCTTTATTCCAGTAATTCCAGTGCCTGATGGATAACCCAGCTACCAGCAGCCTCTGAATGTGGGAGTTGGTGCAAAACGTACCCCTGTCCTGGGTCAAGAGCGATGGCCCGTGGGTGCTCCATGCCTCCGGCGATGAGCGTAGTGCGCATATCTCCGTTGAGCTTGGCCACCTCAATCTGGTCCAAATTGCTGTCAATCCAGTACAGTTTTCCCGTAATCCAATCCACAGCCAGACCCTCTGGGGTGGCCAGGCCGTGCTGCACAACCACCTCAATCCCTGTCACCCCTGAAACAATGTTGACAGCACAGTAGTGTGAGTATGCTGTGCAGAACCACAGGGGCAGTGGTGGTTGGTGTCTCTTTACAGCGCTCAGGAAAACAAAGCAAAGAAGAAAACTCAGAAAAACCATCATGAGGAAAGCTCTTTATATGCATACATCATCGTTCAAAAGTTTGGGGTCACTTAGAAATGTCCTTATTTTTGAAAGAAAAGCAGTTTCTCAATGAAGATAACATTAAATTAATCAGAATACAGTGTAGACACTTAATGTGGTAAATGACTATTCTAGCTGGAAATGGCTGATTTTTAATGGAATATCTACATAGGGGTAAAGAGAAACATTTCCAGCAACCATCACTCCTGTGTTCTAATGCTACATTGTGTTAGCTAATTGTGTTGAAAGGCTAATTGATGATTAGAAAACCCTTGTGCAATTACGTTAGCATATGAATACATGCGTGAGTTTTCATGGAAAACATGAAATTGCCTGGGTGACATCGAACTTTTGAACCGTAGTGTATAGATACATAAACACATTCTACAGGGTTAAGTTAAGTCATGTAAATGGGTTTTCCTACTGCATTTACAATCCAGCTGCTTACAATTATTCTCAGACGGCTGAGCTTTTACGATTGTTTCAAAAAAGGGTGGAATAGGTGTATAAAAGATGCGATTTCTATACCACCGCAGAGGGATATAAAGGCAGCAGAATTCGGTAAATGTAGTGCCACCCACAAAACTACAGAGCAAACAAGAAGCTCTGATTCACGCCTGTATGAGGAGGAGATACTGTACTACAACAGCTGGAAACTTCGGGTCCTGCAGTATTTTTAACTTTGGCCAACGTGAGATAAATTTTCAGGCAGAGACAGTATCATCCCAGTGTATCAGAGCTGAGTATGTGTAAAGACAGAGGAATAAAACAGAACATTATCACTGTCAGTGTCGGAGACTTCCATTACAGTTGCTCTTGTAAAAATGAGCAAGACATGATTCTCTTTAGCCAATACATCACAGCACAGCACAGCGGGCTTCACATATATCACAAATCTTTACGTGCGTGAGTGTGAGTCCCTGTGTGTGCACTTGTGTGTGTGTGTGTGTGTGCGCGTGTGTGTGTGTGTGTGTGTGTGTGTCTGTGCATACCACCAGTCTCAGAGAGCCTCCCCCTGTAGATCTTATCCTCCACCACATCTGTCCAGTAAAGGAGGCTGCGTTTAAAGTGGAAGTCTAATGCGATGGTGTTCCTGAGTCCTGGCACCAGCAGGCTGTAGTCTCGCTTGTGAAGGTCTATTCGTCTTATCTCATGCCGGATTGAGAAAATGATGAAAGCCTCAAAGGGATCTTGTCATGGAGAGACACAGGAAACAAGCACCATATTTTTTTTTTTTTTTTTTTTAATAAATTGACAATGTGTGATATCAAGTATTGGACAATGTGAGAAAGTGTTTTGCACTGGCAAGCGAACTGTGGCTCTTCTTCTTTAACAGCAGTGTGAATGGAAAGTATCAATGACAGCGCAAACAGCTTTAGCACATTTTCTGAGTATTATCAATGTTAAATGCTAAAAAAAAAAAAAAAAAAAAAAAAACACAAGAAAATCACTAAATACAAAAATGAAAAAAGATGATATAACATGAAACTACATAAAACCAACTATGGTAACTGTGCTATGCTTCTATTATTAAATAGGTATAAAAACTGGCAGGAATTGTGAAGTCAAAAAAAACTTAAAATGAATATATTAGCATTCCTAATATACAGTAATACTAAACTGTAAAAAATGCAACTAAAACAGTACTGTGCATTTTTTTTGTTTGTTTTGTTTTTGCAAAATACAGGTAAAACATCACAACAACATTTACAACAGCAGACTACTGTAAAAACTGACAATGTGAACTAATCAATAAATTATTGCCCAAGAGTTTAAAAAGCACTGTTTAGACAAGTGACTTCATTTAAGCAGCTACATACATTATTTATAACTAATGACATAAAATAAGGCATTATTATCATTTATTTTTTAAGTTAAATATTTTTTCATTGTTTTTTTATTCAAACATATATTCACAAGACTACAATTTGTCATACATTGCTGCCTAACCATGTACTTTAAAATGTTTATGTATTTTTAAGTGTTAAGCAGAGTTGGCAGATCTCCATTTTGGATCATAAACATTAAAGACACGTTCTTCTTTATGGTTAATTGCACGTGTACAATTCATTGTAGTATTTCTGCACTTTAAAACAGTGGTATCAAACTTATTTTAGTTCAGGGGCCACATACAGGTCAATTTGATCTCAAGTGGGCCGGACCAGTCAAATAATAGCATAATAACCTTAATAACCTATAAATAACAACAACTAAAAAATTTTCCCCCTTTGTTTTAATGTAAAAAAGTACAAGTACAGTCTGAAAATGTTCACACAGAGAAACATCTTTTGTTCAAGCAAATTATAATAGCAACATTATAAAATACTGAGAGCCACTGAAGCCAGTACTCTGCTGTAAATTTTCCATCCTACAGTAGAATGCGGAGATACATTTTACCGGCATTGCACTGTGTACTCTTTTTTTATTTATTTATTTATTTTTTTAATCTTTTTTTGTTCATTCAAGCTACCTATTACACGAGTCAGAATTTATTGTTTTACTGTGTGCCCTATAAATAAATTCATTTGAGCCTGGAGGAAAAGACGAGAGATCAAATAAAAGCCGTAATGCTCCTATTAACATGTGTTCAACCATTCTAAGGCAGTTAAATGAGCTTTTTAACCCAGCAACTATCAACGCTCTACCTAATAATAGGAAAATAGTTGGCTTGCTCACTATCCCACCATGTTTAGAATTTAACTTGCTATATATCAGCGAAATCACATTCCTTTCCTTAAAAAAGCTGAAAATTTCAGCTCCTTTTCTCTATTTACTATTGTGATCAAACCTTTAAAATGCTATAATGATAACCTTCGAAATAACACAGACGATAATGACATAATACTTGCAAACAGGGCTTCTGGCAGAAATACTTAAAAGTATATGTGCACAGTGCTGCATATCATCCCTGGAGACCTGCTGATAAAAAGGCAGCTAAAAACACACACATCATAGGTGCTGTTTTGTAGAGATCATTTTAATATGTCACAGTGGGTATAGCAGAGGTACTAATAATAAAATAAATGAAGGTTAAATTCTATTCAGCCGTGTCAGTTGTTCATGCTTTGCGTGGACTCTTAGATAGAACAGAGCCGATGTTAATGGCATCAGCTACAACTGCTTTTTGTACTAGTGAAATTTGCATGGGGATTTAAACAATCTGCGCTCAGTTTGCTTCCATATATTCTGTTCATTCACCTTCCTCTCAGCTTGATGCTCTGTGTAGAGGACACGCTTTCAAACACATCTCACTGGTACACACCGCCATGTGCTGCACATTTATATGCATCAGTTGCAGCCAAACCAATTTGCTTCCAAACACTTTGGGAATTAACACATTGCATTTTCCCATTTTCTGAAAAAGTAGATACATTTGTAAGCAGTGTCTTTGGAGAAATAAATTTTGTAGGGCGGCTAAGAAGTTGCTAAATCTAGTGACGAGTTGCACAGCTGGCACGCAGTGTTTACATGCAGGACTTCTCTGGCCTCGCCCACTGAGGTTTGGCTCAATCAGTGAGATTATTTCTGCCTTCAGAGCAGCTCTTCTTCTGAGAAATGCTTGTAAAACTGAGACTCAAAATCTGCGACACATGGACACCCGCACACAACCTACACATCGACACACAAACACACCCGAACTATTTCAGAAACGGGCCTTTTTGCAAGCCTTATCTTCACAGCACTCGACACTAAACCGCACTTTGGGGAACAGAAATGTTTGCACACAAATGTAATTAAAATGGTGCCCTTGCTTCAATGACATTTTTCAGTGTTGTAAGCAAACTACTTACAATGCTCCTGGAGAGAGGATTTGTATTTGCAATTTTTTCCGCACATATCTTTTATTACTGAGATGTGAAAAGGAAAATGAGGAGTAGATGTCTGCTGGAGACTTCACAAAGAATCCAATAACACCTTTTTCAAGATTAAACTGGAATGTTTGTGTTTGTATGCAAAATTTGATTTATGATGAAGCTGTATAATTCAGATCAGCTTCCAGAGAAAATTGTGTATTTTTTCCGGCGTTAATGTAAGATTAGAGCTGCAAGTGCCATCAATCTTGGAGTGAAATAGAGAAGCAAGTAATCACAATGAGGTCCATAAATCTGAATGTGACAAGCCAACAGCACACATGTAACCATTGTATTTCAAGCGCTTCCAAGCGATCTCATCAAATGGATTATTCAGTAACGGCAATCACAATAGTGGAAAGATTGAATTTATAAGGTGATCCTACTCTGGTGAAACATTTGTGTTTATATAGGATTAGACCTGAGGTGCACATCTGCACAGCTGACTAAGGTAACAAAGCTCTCATAGTTTGAGAAATGAGTACCAGGTTCCTTTACTCAGCATCAGTGCAGATAGAAAAAGACGGGATTCATTGCAATGGTGCCTCCTTAAATTTGAAACAGATTGAATTTGACCTGACAGTGCTCCAGATCCCCATCTGTCTATCTGTTAGTACTCAGACAGAAACACGAGAACCTGTAATTTAACTTTTATTGTTTTCCTTTCCAACTTCATGTGTGAAAGTTGCATGAATGACTTCTACTTGAAACTCCTATTTTTCATTAGCTCACCAACACTGCAGCAGTGATTTCAACTCAGAATCAAAGACTGTACAGGTACAGCATCCCTGAGGATAAACTTTAACATTACTGCAGGCACAGGGCCTCACACCATCACGACGGCCAACAGCATTACTAAAACAAACATTAAAAAGCTCCGGTCTGTTACCTGTGCTGTGACAGCTGTCTCCGTCCGAGTCCAGCACCCATCCTGGATAACAGGAGCACTTCACTGTGGTCTTGTACTGCTCACACACCTGGCTGCACTTCAGGTGACGGCTGCAGTAGTCCACCACCTCACATGTCTTGTTGCTGGAGTCCAGGTGAAGCCCGGGGGGACAAGAACACACAACTCCTTTCCCTGGTGCCACCGTGCACTGGTGACTGCAGCCTCCTCTGGCTACTAGACACATGTCTGGGGTGAAGAGAGGCCAGAAATTCTTAGAAACTAGAGACCAGATGAGATTGTGAGATCTAAAAGAAATCTTTCCAATAGACCCGTTACTCATTAATAATTGCATGAATCTGAAAAGTTTAACGTTTGAATAAAACAAAAGCAGGATAACTTGCTGTCCAACTTGGAGCTAGAGCTTTTTTTTTTCCCTACTACCTGTCAAAGCCACTTTTTAATCACTATATTCACTTTAATTTTATACTTCTGTGCCTTGAAATGTGTACATACTGTACATTTATTTTAATTTCAGTTTTATATACTAACCTCTATTGTTAATGTTACTAACCTGCTCTTTTTGTTATTTTATGTTGTTGTATGTAAGCTGCTGAACACTTAAATTTCCCCTCGGGATTAATAAAGCATCTATCTATCTATGTAGAGCTCATAAGTCAAGCATAGGAAATGTGTTCACGATCAAATCATAAAGACAAAGGTGTTGTATAATGAGAAAGCCTTTAAACAGCAGGTCGTGTGGATTCACATCGGGGTGAAGGGCTTGTATATCCACCATTGTTTTAAAAACAAAACAGGAAAAAGAACATTATATAGTGTTCTTTTCAAGAGTGATACAAAGACTGACATTTCTTGGCTTTGTGCTCTTTTATCTTGTTATAAAGTTGTTTTTCTGACCTCCACACCTGGTTCTTATTAGAATCTGCCAGTAAAGATGGAAAAAATATTGGTAAAAAAATGAAACTGGCCCAGCCTCTCTTTTCCCACTGTGATTAAGAATGTGTTTTTTTTGTTGTTGTTGTTTTGTTTTCAAGGTGGGCAAGAGCAGAAATGCACTCTTTCAGCATCAGGTGATGTGGACTCTGTGTTCACAGTCGTTAATGGTGGATGACAACCCTGCTGATCAATCAGACCCTCAAGGTCCCACTGAACACAATCTAATAGTCTATGAAGAGGTAGAAGCCCTATTTCCAGCTATGATAACACTTGAGGGTCCTATAGGGCCCCCCTGAGGCTTCCTTGGTGACACTCTAGAAAATGAACTTCCATGTTTACAGTGCACACTTTAAGAGATTAGATGGCTAGAGCTAGGCACAGGAGATCCTTTTCTTCCCTCTGAAGGCTCTTGGACAAACACGTCCACATTTGCCATCACTGGGAAGGCAGACTTTTCTTCATGTTCTGTCTGTTTGGTCTTTAAAACAACAGATATCGCTTACTTGCTGGGTTCTAAGCTGCAGGATAGGAAGGAAAGGATGTAGGAAATACTCCACTGGGAGATTCTCAACATTCTCTACATCCCATGGCATACCATAAGATGAAAAAATTAAGTGAGACTTAGCAGCTGTGTTGTGAGATGCCTCCTCCAGGTGAAGACTGGAGGATGTGCCTCAACATTTTAAATGAAAACACCAAGCTGCCACATGGTAAATTAGGAGAAATAATGTGACAAATATAAACAATGGAATGTGCCGCAGCTTTTTTCCCCTATAATCCAAATGTGCTTTATTTTTTTGTCGTTGTTGTGTTTGTTTTATTTTCTCTTAAACCGATGCCACCAACTCAAGCTTCAGTGCTTACATTGCTGGAATAAAAGTGGCAATCAAAGAAACTCAAACACAGTCGGAGCATTGGACCATTCTAAATTCCAGTACATGGGAGTCATTATTTTTGACAGTTTTCTTGGTCTTTTCTACTTAAAAGTGATTCTTATATAAAACACTCCTCTGTGAGCTTGAAAGGTGGCTGTAAAATGTTCCTCATGAAGAACAACAGTTACAGCTAGCTTTCATTCTAGTGTTGACATGTTTTGTTGTATTTCTAATTGTCTGCTGTTTCACTTGTCAGACTGTTGGAATCCCTTCAACACGGTACAAGTCAACTACTATAGAAAGTTTTTCCAGCCTTTAAGTCCTCGGGTGAGTGTTTGATAAGCTGTCCACACTGGTGGACAAAGGTTAATTTTAGAAGGCCTTTTAGTACCATTAAAGAAAAATACCCAAACAATACAATTATATGTTTGACAGGTATAGAGAGTTTCCAGTCTTGTCACAACAGTAGGTAAAAGGCCCTATTTTCTTTCAGCAAGTCAAAGCACAGAACAGAAGACATGCATAAGCTAGTCGGTTTAGTCTGCTACTAGTGATGACTTATGACCTCAAATCCATCAAACACCTTTGGGATGAAATGGAATACAGACTGTGAGCCACATTTACACCCAACAATGAAAACCTTGTAGAAAGCCTTTTCAGAACATGTTAACATTTTTAGTAATTTTACTTGTGTCTATAAGATTCTGGAGTCCACACACTTATGGCTATGTTGAGTAGATATCCATTTACATCTTGCAGAATGACAAAACAAAACACCAGAGAAGACACTACATGCACGGACAAGACAAACATTACCACAGATGCGTCCTTCATCCGAGCGGTCAGGACAGTCGACTTTGCTGTTGCAGATCTTGTCAGGTGTGAGGCAGACAGAGGTGTCATTGGCACAAGGGTACTTGGGTGGCTTACAAACATCAGACTCACAGGACTCTTCATCTGAGCGGTCCTCACAGTCGATGTCTCCGTCACACACCCAGCTCTTTGTAATACACTTGCCTGTAGAGTAGGAGATGTGAAGGTAGACAAACATGAATTTTTTAAGCACATAATTGGAGAATTAGCAGTTTCAAGCATCTCTACAGTTCAGACTTTGTGATCTTTGGAAGCATTCATAAGAGTGTTTTGTTTTTGTTTTTTTTTTACATTTGATACAAGATTCAGAAATAAAGCTTCCAGCCTTAACTAACTGGAATTTAACTTTTACATTCAGTACTTGTATTTACTCCCTTCGGATTGGACAAATGCTTAATTTTTTAGTTCCTTTATCATATCCTTATGATGCACATGCTGCAGCAAAAAATCACAAGCATTTTTCCCGGAGGGCCTCAATCAACAAACTCCCTCTTATTTCCGTGCTAAATGTTCAACCTGATGAAAAAGTCCACAGAAGATCAATATTCTTCACGCTGATACCTGCGCTAGGGTGTAATTTGTAATTCCCTCCCTTGAGTTAGAAAGAGGTAGGTGGAAGCAGCGAGGAGGGCGAGGAAGAAAACAACACAGGTTGTATCATCATCTTTTCACTCTCCCAGGTGAAGCTTGTATCGCAGCGTATTCCAATTTAGATTTTCTTTCCCCATCAAAATGCATCATAACATTTTGAGATCCCGCTGGTTTGTGCTTGGTGCTGGATCAGTGCAAACCAACGTGGGAGGCTGAAGCGACCGCTGAGGATGTGTTGATGTTGTGTGTTTAGGTGTGCTTGTGAGCCTGTGCGTTCGTCTTCATCCCACTTCTAAGCTTTCCAGTTGTCCCTATGAAAATATATTCAGTGACACTTTTGATTTAACCCTTTATGTGCTGAAAGCCTAATGCCACTGCAGTTCCATAAATAACAGTGAAGGGCCGTCCGTGCATGAAATATGGATGGCACTCAGAGCACAGGAATGTTCCATTTTAAGCATAATCAAACTGCGTTGGGATGTATTTGGGGTAATGCACATGGACAAGGTGGTTAATCACTTGTGTAATTGAATTAACCAGGCCCGATGCTGGCAGTTTCACCTTGAATGACACAGTAAGAAAATCCTGCGACTTCACCATGGTGAGTTTTATGAGTGTGTGTAGCTATAGAAAGCAGAGGTTGAACCAAGGATGTGAATGGAGAGGGAAAAACACATGGTATTATTCAGAGAGTGGGAGGCACACAGGGGAAGAAAGCACCTCTGAGTGGGTTTATTACACACAACTATTGCTTATTTTGAGTATGAAATACATGTTTTATGTTCTTTCCAAATATAGAAAAGCTCACTGAAGTATCTAAAAGTTTCATCTTTAATTCAGCAAAACTGCAGCATATCCACAGATGAATTTTCTACAGAGCAGCCTCCTTTATGTTTCTCTTAAGCTTATCCTACCTCCAAATATGGCTGAAGATTTATTGTTTAAACAACAGAAGAGCAAATCCATAGTTGTAGTGTGTGTTTTTTTGCATGCATACGTGTGTTCCACTTTTCTCCCCACTAAGGTTGTTATATTCATAAAGATATTCATGTTTGTTGGCATCTTTACATGATTTTAGGTTCTAACACAGAATACTGTATAGATTAAAGCTCAACGCTGTAGCATTTTAGTTGCTGAATTGCATTTATTTTGGACATTGACAGGTGCTTATTGCTATGAGTAATGATGGGATTGAAATGCAAATGTAAACGTGTGAAATAAGATTAGCATGCAGCCTACATTAAACTTGCATATGAATTAATACATCTTAAATTCCCTTGATAGCCTCGTATATAGGTTTGTCCTGTAACCCAAACTTATTTTGGCTTCAATTTAGAGAAATTCCACATCAGATGTGCCTAATATGAAGGTAGAAATCAATCAAAGCAGTCTGAACCATTTAAGGGGAGGGATCCTGAATATAGAAAATTAAGCTATTACTTCATATGCAGCTATTCTATATTTTCCTGTTGCTTTTTCTATGTATTTTCCCCCCCCAAAAAAAACCCATGGGTGGGTGACCTAGCTAACTTTACTTTCTATAACTGTTGCATTAAGCATAAGCTCCAGGCTGTATATTCCTATCATGTTATCCTCTGCATTTCATTCCACATCCATCCCCAAAGGTGGATTGTTCAGGTCTATAGTTAGGTATAATAGATGCACAAAATAAGCAAATGCATCTCTTTGTCTTTTTAGCCATCACAACTGCTAGAATGGCCCCTTTCAGAGGCCCTTTTTTTAAAAATATTGTCAGAGATGGCTCTGTGCTGCTCTGTGGAGGACAAAACAAGCTGAACCAGTGCACACGAGTGTGACACTGATTCACAGGAGTGAATAATAACTGTGTGGTCTAACCAGCTTGTCAACATGCAGCACTGCCTCCAGTCTCAATAAAAAACTGTTAAGGGATGAGCAGAAAGCTGCAGCACTAAAAGCACAAAACAACTGAATCTTTGTCTGACCTTTTCCTTACATTTGCTAAAAGACAGTAGATGTTGGGTACATGGGCTGTTTCGACTGACCATTTTAAGTGTTTGCCCTGATTGGGTGAACCACTACATAGAAACTTCACTTCATGGTTCCACAGTGGGGGGTGGTTAAGCCTCCAAAGCCCACCAGAGAGTGAAGCCTCTATGTAAGAGCAGAGAGCCATGTGGCAGCTTAATTTATGACTGATGACAAAAAAAATCGCTCATGAAATGACTGAAATTTCCTCCTCAGCTAAAAAGCTGAGCAAAAGAGAGGAGGGAAAATTATCTCTAATTTAGTCTGTTTATTGCAGCAACTTTCACTGTGAAGGTTAAGTACTGAGGAAGTCCAAGCAGATGAAGGGAATTGTTTTAAATAGGAATAATATTTTGTTTTGTGTGGATGACGATAAAAATCCTGAGGCTATGTTCTAATTTCAGGCCATCATGCTTAATTTAGAAGTTAAATTCAAAATTGTTTGAGATGACTATTGATTAGTGACCCGCATAAAGGTCTTCTGTTTCAACCTTCTGCAAATTAGTTCCATATATTGTAGAACAATAGTCTATAATCACTGAATTGATTTTGCTTTCTCTCATTTGCTGTGTCCTTCAAGCTCACCTTAGTTCAGCCAGGCGTTTGTAGTGCAAAAACTATAGCATCTGTTACAGATGTAGATGCAAGATTTACTAACTTAACAACAGACCAACCAAAGCTGTCACCTGGTTACTAAAGTGTGAGAACCAGCAATACAATAGTGTCTCTTCATAGACTTCATTCAAGACGTTTTGAAGCTATAAAACATGACTAGCAATACTACAAAACCCAAGTTAAAGTTTATAAAAAAACTACCATCTCTAGAATCTCTCTACATAAAACTATTTGTTATCAGTACATCTTTTACTTAGTGGGGTCCATTGTGTTGTTTAGCAGTGTTCAGTATTCACTACCTGTATCTTTGCAGGTAAACTTGGCCTTGGGATCACACATCCTCTTGGTCCCCTCACAGTCTTTCTCATCACTCCCATCCTCACAGTCCTTGTCTCCGTCACATCTCCAGCGCTCTGGGATGCAGGTTCCATCTGTGACACAGTGGAATTCATCCCCGCTGCACTCAGTCACAGATGGCAGCACTACAACACAAGTTAATTTAACAATTAATGCTTCGCAGAGCGATGGCGTCAGAGTCACGGGCAAAATCACAACAATAATCAACTGCTATTTTCCAAGATATATTTTACTGTTTACTAATATTTATCTATGTGAGCAGTGCATTTGGCAGCTGTAATATGTTGGTGACTTCCAACGAAGCAGATTATTTTACAAGTGTTTAGGGTTTATGTCCTCAAGATGTTTCTGTCTTGTTTAATGGCTCTGGTCACTATATCACTAGTGGAGGTTTCATTGCAATTTAAAAAATGGTGTCACTGCACTATTATGTTGTATGCGCTGCACTGCAAGTCTTAAAGTCACTGCCCATTACTTTCTAATGTTAAGGAATGTATAAACTAAATTACAATGTGGAATACAGAATGGTTTTATTTGTGAAAATCAATTAATAAGTACTAAATGATATATTAAATTTAAGCATGTAAAAGAGTTGTAAACCAAATAACACTAAACAGGCTCCTCTTCATCATGCTGCATTCAGTTTCTTTGAGCAAAACATAGTAAATAGCAACATAAATTTTATTTAATCATGGCATTTTGCATTCAGTATGTACACGATGATTTGAATTTGATCAGCCATCTGCTTCATACTTAAAAATCCAACCCAAAAAACATTCTTCAACAGCCGAAGCAAAGCTAAGACAAATCCAGCCCCCTGGGGTAAAAGCAGAATCAGACACGGGGGAGTGGAGAATCCTGCAGTTCCCATCAGGAAACGGTTTGATGAATAGTCTACACATTCTAGTGACAAGCAAGTGAGCTGTGAGTTTTCGAGGAGCTTGCATGAGGTTTTCTGTGGTAATTAGATTAAATGATTCAACTCCTGATGGTGAAAGTCCCCCGAACAGACACTAGATAAGATTTTGTCACATGAGCGTGAAAACCACGTTAGCGAACTCACGCTGATTAATTGTTAAACATGTAATTACAACACCTGCATTTAAACACGGATTTGACTTGCAAATAAAATCATTTGCACACTCAAACACATGTAAGTGCAGCTATGTGCTCTTAAAGGTCCTGTCAGGCAGCTCTTCTGTGATGACTTAACATTTAACAGTGGCTTCATGCTACTGATAATTTGTTGTAAAACATGAAAAATAACAAGGCTTGTCTAATGCTAGAGGGGATGTGTTCGTCTAGCGACAGTATCTTATGCCGATCTGAACACTTCACAGCATTTTAAGAAGCAATGCAGACATTCTTACATGCAGATCCACCCCTGCAGGTCGTGTTTTCATCACTGAAGTCACCACAGTCGTTGTCTCCATCACAGGCCCAGTGGTCTGGAATACAGCGTCCACTGGAGCACTGGAACTGAGTGTTGGAGCAGGACTGGATGCAGCCAGCTTCATCACTGTTATCTCCACAGTCATCATCTGCACACATTAACACTCAGTGAAGGTGTGATCACACAAAAACATCACTGCTGAAGGTAATGTCAGTGAGCATGTAGCACCCAATAATGTCACATTACATGACACCTCATGCAAACATACACAACCTGTCATCAGAGCTTGCTGCATGTGGTGCTAAAGAGTCATTATGTCACGTTTAATGTCAAATTGACATCGTTTGAAACATTGTATTACATTAGCAGTCAAGGTAGCGCATTATTGGGGTTTTGTTACATTTCCGAACAGGTTAAGTGCAGATTCTATTGTATTTTCTGGTCTTATTACATTTTCATTGTCAGTGAAATATATTATTTTTCTCTACAGGGCATTTTTTTTTAAATAAGCAAATTTTGAATAATAAGTAAATAATAATGATAAGTAATAAATTCAAAAAGATCACCTGAATCACAGTGCCACTTGACACTGATGCATCGTCCGTTGGAGCAGCTGAACTGGGTGAGGGGCTCACATGTGGGGAAGCCTGAAAAGGTTTGAATACAGGTAAACATCAAATATAAACCCAATCCAACTTGAATAAATCATTTGTAAAAATCTAAATTACCATTTGTGGTTTAGAAAATTTGACAGAAAATGGCATTATTAGCTGACATGAAGTAATTTTTCTAACATCTACAGTATACTCATGAGAATTATTATTAGTTAGTACATCTAATAGATAAAAGAAGTACATTTTCACATTATTCAATTTTTCTGCAGAAGGCAATATAACTTCAGTCATATTAGGATTTATGTAAAAATGTGTGAAATGAACCCTGTCTTTCCTACTGCAGAGGTTAAATCAAGGTATTCTCGCAGGAAGAGTAATCTCTAACTGTACACCGCTTTTTAATGAATAAAACAGAATCTGTGAAATCTAAGCATTTTAAGAAGAGGACATAAACCATCTCAGAGGCTTATCTAACTGCAGTCATGCATTACTTCAGGTAGAAGCCCTGTCAGCAAGCTGCTTCTCTATTAACAAGTAAGTTGTTGAAAATATTTGATTCTGGAAAGAAGGAGTGAACTGACAGACGAACCGACAGGCTGCATGACCAAAGATTCCATGACCCTGAAATCAAAGTTATGTTCTCCGATCTAAACCGTACTCATGTGGTTCTGAATCTTAAGAAAGACTTTACAAACTCTGTGTTGTATGTGGCCCTGGTTGCAAATTGAAAGTAATGTGAAATTCCTCTTTTGATTAATGTGCTGTACTAAAGGGAGCCTTGAACTGCAATGTTTTATTCACAGTAAGTTGTGTTTTCACATTTCATCTCTTGATCAATGCCTGTAATCACAAAGCTATCGATGTAAAAACATATTTGGCCTTGAAACAAAAAAAATAAGCAATCATCCCACAAACAGCTGTAACCCAGTGGCCCCACAGTGGTTGATGCTCTTCTTTTTACAGCTGATAATACAGACTATATAGCATATACAGTACATGCTGCATATACAAAATACATACATGATACATATCTAATGCAACATCCGTCACTGTAGTCAAGGAGACCTCATGAACTATTCTGGTCTACATTATAGCATCAATATTCTTTACCAATGTTGCAGGACGTGCCGGAATACAGATTCTTCTGCATTTTGTGGACTGATGACATCGTCAGCATCGACATTTGTATTCCTATCAGATACCAGTCTCGTTTCCGATTTTGAGATACTGTATATACTGGATGCCTGAAGCTTTATTGACTTCAGTATGAAATGCAAGTCCACATTTGAATTGATTTGTTGGCATCTGCTGCTGCTGTCTAGAATACCTTAGGCTCTGTGGAGGAGACATATTATATCTTTATCATACATCTGTCTTCTAGGGTATATTTCCCTCAAATGCATTTGGTCTCACTGACAGCACATGACTGGCTGGAACTTAACATTCGTTAAAAATGAAGCACGGACATGCATAAATAATGAAGGTTTCAAGTAAACAGTGAGCTTTGCTAAAAATGAAACACCAGCATTCATAAATAATGATGGCTTCAAGTGAACAGAGAGTCCAATAGAAGACGCTGTGTGACAAGTACTAAACTACTGACAAACAAAATCCAAATTAGTATCAATCTCCGAGGCGACCACCACTGAGCTTCAGGTGTTCCAAAACCCACAGTAGCTCCAGTGAAGTTAAGTGAGCTGCCAGAGCTACACAGTAGAGTGCCTACAGAGAAGTAATGCCTGAGGAAGCTCTGACAACAGTATGGGAGAGAATATGTTTTGCTGCACAGCTTGATTATGATTGAATGAAGCCGAGCATGAACTTTAATTACTCCTTACACCCTGGCTGTTTGTGACTGCGTATTGAAGCAGCTTAGGACATACAAAGGGACGCAGAGCACAGTGCAGCATTTGGCAAACATCAATCACTGTTAAAGGCTGATTTAATACAAATAGTGATTAAAGGGAATCTTAAAACCTTTACCCTCATCTTTTAAATGTATTCGGGTAATTCATCCAGTTCAACTTTACAGCTGAAAACATATTTTTCAAGTCCAAACACTCTATTCCTTTGTACAATAAAAGGTTAAATACATCTTCAAAGAACTCCAAGAAGCTGTTTTTTTACCATTTACATTTTCCAAGATTAATGCAGAACACAGACTGCAACTTTCACTGACAGAAGTTGACAGATTGTATAATACCACTGAGACACGACTTAAGAACAGTGGACTACTGTACAAAAGTGTGCAGTTCACTCAGCGCCACCCCTATAAGCCATCAGTGAGGACATGTATGGTTCTTGGTCAAAAGAAAACATCAATTATTCGGTCCTAAAACTTCCTCAACTGAATGAAGTAGTACATGCAAAACAGACAAAATATTCAAGAAGTCAAGAAAGAGACAAGCAGCTGTGATTAGCTTTCATTTTAGATGTATTTCAATGCTTAGCAAGTGGTACACTACTAGGCTAAACAAATGACCTGCTATTGGTGCTAGTATCAGCATGGAATCACTGCTATCATCCTCTGGGGAGCAAGAACAGATGTGACAAATTTCATCGCAATCCCTCCAAAAGTTATTGGGATACTTTGTGTGCGCTGAAATTGTAACCGACACACGCTGTCCCAAGAGCCACATCACTAGCTGACTAAAACAAAATCCTTAACCTCTACCTTATGTAATGTCTGGAGGTACTGTTTTGTGTTATGAGTTTCATATATCACTATATCTACTGCCTTCTAGCCCACCCCAGTAGACAACTAGCTGATGCGGTTCATCTGAGCCTCCCTTCTATCCGCCCTGCATCAGCCCTCTATTGCATTTGTACCACTAACAGCTCCACAGGAAGTATTACACACATCCACGCACTGCTTGCATTGCCAATATTGCTGACTTCCAGTCCATATTCTTGTTTTGTGTTAGTTTTAGTTGAAATAAATTGGATTTGTCTTGCATGGATTTCCTACTGGTTACATGCTTTGAGCCAGTCTGTGACGAGAGTGGCAAATGGGACATTAATGAAAAATGGGGCTAAAAAATAGAAAGTAAATAACTTCAATTAGTTCCATAATTTGCATGTTGAAAACTTGTTCTGTTTTATTGTGTGCTTTTACAGACGTTATGTGAAAAAAAAGAAATAAACTTACACCAAATTATGCAGAAATTTCACTGCCTGGTGATGAAATCATTTAGTCAGCAGAGTGACCAAACAAAGCCAACACGAAGAGTGGCATCAGTCACGTCCACTCAGACTGACGCTTAAATGGCATGTGGTGAAAAAAAAAAAAAAAAACAAAAAAAAACACCACGTGTGACTCACTGCATGATATTTCATCAGACATATCCCCGCAGTCATTCTCCCGGTCACAGCTCCAAGCTCGAGGTATACATCGTCTGTTCTGGCAGGAGAACTGGTCGGCTTGACAGGGCTGGGCTGAGGGAAGAAGAAAGAAGCCACTTAATTCAATCACACCTGCATAAGTCAATGCTGGATGTGCACAACAACTCTAATGATCACTAAATCACCAAGACGTCAATGTCCGGCCGGCGCGAACTCTTCATCACTCAATCACACGCTAGAAGCACGGAAGGTCTCACAGCAATGGAAAACGTGCTGTTGCTTGATGTGCCGTCAGTTTCATGCTGGTGGTCATGCACATGACAGCACACAAGTGATGTCTTGCTGATGTGGGATATGCATGTCAATCTGCTGATGAGGTAACATTCATCATCCTCTGGCTAATGCTCATTGATTGATCCTCTAAGGATAAAAAGCTCCTAAGAGGCACCACTGAGAGCGTTGGGAGGCGATGTGATATACTATAAGTGTTCCTGACAGATAGCTGCTACTCATAGGTGCTACAACTCTTGGATACTATAGTGTGCTCTCCCACAATGAAATTGATTGCGCTGTACTGAAGCCACTCAAGAGTTGCAAGTTATAACATTGATAGCTGCCTTGACAACAGCTGACACCTCCGTGGAAGACTTGTACAAACAAAGCACATCTACAGTGAGACGTTTTATCAAAAAATATGCCATACTATTGACACAAGAAGCTGTTTGATCTTTGATTATTACAGTCTACATAGCTTGAGAATCTTCAAAATTATTTAAAAAGCACATCAATCGCCTTAACAACATCTAGGGCTATAACCACATTATGTTGTCCTGACATCACTATTTTAGAAAATGTAACTCTGGCATTCATTCAGAGAATAAACAACAAACAAATGATTGATAATCAGTCAATCAATGTGCAAAGACAAGCAACGCTGACAGCTGTCAATTATCTTCTATACTCAGGTGATATAATCATAAAATCGCTGCCAAAACAACACCAAATCTAAAAGAAAGACAAAGTGCGACAGTACATACCCGAGCATGTGGTGTTGGCCTCATCCTCGTTGTTACCGCAGTCATTTGTTCCATCGCAAAGCCATCTTTTGGGAATGCATCGATTGTTGCTGCATTTGAACTGATCAGTGGGACAAGTGTGGTTGTCTGCAGAGTTGAAACAGCAAAAAGTCAGTCAGTGAACCACAAGCTAATAAAACAAAACAAACAGGGGGAAAAAATGAAAAAATGCCCCATTTATTGTTATTCTGAGCCTGATCCCAACTCTAGTCATAAAATACCGGGTATCTAAATTTATAAATCTGACACACCTTATTTTTCACGTTACCATGCGATCAGATAGCAAGAAGACATCTCACTCTGTTGGAGCTGTCTGTACTTGTCTACTTGTGGTTACACATCAGTGTTACAGTGTGATATTTAGTGTGTCTCATAAACAATGTTTGGCAAACTACAAGCTACTGAGAGCCCACAAACCCAACAACTGGGCCATCTTATTTTGGCCTGGCATGATATTATTCAGGGTTTATTAGCAAAAGCTGACATGATCTGCCACCTGCAACTTTGCAGTTTGAACAGTGAAAGTGATGATAGAAATAACACGATATTCTGTAACCACCACAAAATATGATCAAGCTTCTGCCTAGATGTTGCTCTGCAAGGAAGGTTGTTACTATGAAGATGACCTTTAAAAGCGTGCGCCAAGTGTCAAGTACCTCACTATATATGTTGACCTCTGATTTATTTTCTATTATTTGATCTTTGAAGAAGATGAAAGTCCAAGTTTATACATTTATATATTCATTTAAAAATGTATTTTACGTTAGGATATTTCTTTCTGCTCAACAAGGAAAAATGAAGGTCGGAAGATGCAGGTCACCCAATGAAACGCAACACCATAACACTTTCTTCGTGGTTTAAAATGAGAAGCCAATTAATGAATACTTTGTACACTGATCTACTCCAAATGACTAAGAAAATGCAAATAACAGATTGGGTAAGCCAAGCAGCATGGTACATTTTTCAAAAAACCCAGGTGTACGTACAGACAAACACTTCTGACCAGATTCACAAAGCGCAATTTTCACTCTTATGCAGTGAATACTCTCAGTATAGAGCGCAGCTGTCATAAAGGAGAGCACTTGGAAAGCAGCACCGCTACGCTAACAGGCTGAGGGGGACAAAACACACATAGAGTGCAGACTTTCATTGTCTTTGAAATACAGCTGGATTGTCCAAATCTGCTATTTAAAGTCTTCTTATTAATATCAAACTTAAAGAATAAACTCTCAATCCCACTGGGGAAAAAGGTTCAGGTTTATGGAGCATATTTACAGCTTTTTAGTGGGACTTGATTAAGGTCACAATTCAACTCATCTTGTGCTGACACACCAGCAAGCCACATTAAAAACCATAAAAGGCACTGATGCTTTAATGTGTGCAGAATCTCACTCATGTTTCTCCTTGGAGGTTTGTCCTTTACTGGGAGTAATGGAGTCTCTATAGCAATTTACAGTAGTCTTAAGTATATTTGTTATGTGGTTTCATTGCCTTGGTTTTTGTTTTATTTAAAGCCACTTTCAATTTATAAAACTGACTCTACTGGAACTATAGCAGCCAAGCTTCTTATTTCCTTTCCAGTCTTGTCATTTAACTTTAATTACACATTGACTATTCAAATTCACTAAGCCTCACTACTCATAAATCATACTAAATGAATGAGCAAATGTCTGTGGATACTGTACCGGTATTTTTTTGTATGATAAATCATTCCATATTGTCTAAGACAGTAGTGGTGGTGGTGTTCCTTTGGGATATAGCAAGGTCTCAGTGTCAGATACTGCGAAGCTGAGACCAGTGTTTTGGTCAAATGAGTTCTGGAAGCATCCTGTGTCTTGTCACAGGCATCGATTCCATTATGTCAACTTATAGCTGAGTAAGGCACAAAATTTAGAAATTTGAAAATACAGCCCTTCTCCTGCAGCTATTCCCTCTGTGTTTTACGTCCCTCCCACCAAACAAGCACGGGCATATGCACGCACTTAAAACGTGCAAAAATAATTACACTAAAAGCAATATTAGAAAAAATAGTCGCTTGAGGGAAAGTCATCTATCTAACCCATTGCACCAATACATCGTACCATGTGGAGGTTGGTGCTGCGGCTGCACAGTGGCTTAGTGGTCAGCACTTTCGCCTTGCAGCTAGAAGATCCCTGGTTCGTGTCCTTGCATTCTCAGGATCTTTCTGCATGGAGTTTGCATGTTCTCCCTGCGCATGCGTGGGTTTTCTCTGGGTACTTCGGCTTCCTCCCACAGTCCAAAAACATACTGAGGTAAATTAGTAACTCTACATTGTCCATAGTTGTGCTTGTTTGTCTGTATTTGTAGCCCAGAGATAGACTGGTGACCTATCCAGGGTGTCCCCTGCCTTCGCCTAAGTCAGCTGGGATAGAATAAAACCCCCCTGTGACCCTAATGAGGATTAAGCAGTATATAGATCATGGATGGATGTTGTTGCTCTTCTAGAACAGTGGCAGTGAAAAGTGACTGGCTGGCTAAAATCTCCCATCACGGGCTTGATTTTCTAAATCCTGAAAACAGAGCTAAGCGAAGGTGCAGAAGTCTAGTTTCCTCTGAGACCACCTGAACATACTGAAAGTTTAGTATGGAATTATTTTTTTGGCCATAAAAATACCGCCTTTCTCAGCTTTAGTGTTCATAGAACATGTTGTAAGAAGGCAAAGTCTTCTTATGGCCTCAAGAGACCAATCAGTACCACAAGGCATGTGGAATTCCTTGCTTAAAATGCAGTGTTGCTCTGTTAGTGAATTCACTTTGTTCTGACATATTTTAAAGACGACTCAACATCCAAAAAAACACATAAATAAGATAATTATTAAAACACAGGATACCCCTGCAGAGCAGATAATTGATTTTTGAATTCTGATCATCCTGGCAGATGATTACATTATGGTACATTGCTGCCATGGCTTTCAGAAAAAAAAATAAATAAATAAATAACAGCATGCCAGCATCTAACATCATATTTATCCAACTGATTTGTTAAAGAGCCAATCCACTCCAGTAACAGCAAAAGGAGAGGCAGCAGTGAAGAGGAGGAGCACTTTACACTCCTACTTCGGTGACATTTAGGAACATAGAAGCTGACAGCGAGAGAGAATTAGCCTTAAAAAGCTGAGGCTTTTCTTGCTTGGTGCACAGCTGTGTATGCGAGTGTATCGGCATGTACAGTGTCTGCGCATAAAGTGTATATTTATGTTAGCGTGCAGTGTTACGCCTGCAAAAACAGATTTTAGCATCCTCACAGCAGCTGTGGCTCTCCTCGTCACTTCCATCCAGACAGTCATCATCTCCGTCGCACTTCCACAAGGCCCGTATGCAGCGATGATTGTGGCACTGGAACTCATCACTTTTACATCTCTGTGGCTCTAAACTGCTGCTGGAAGCTTCTGGGAGAAACAGAAGCAGGACAAGATTTTTTATGAAGTATGCATTTAGGGGAAATTATTGGCATCGCTATAATAGCACATAAAACGTGTTAATAATGTCCCGTGCCCCTCTGTGTAACGACTGGGATTTGGTTTATATTTCTGGAAACCCACTGGGATAATTCCCCACCTGTGTTTATTTGTTTATAAGAAGATTTGCATGTGAAAAGATGAGGTTATTATTTGATCTTTGTCCCACAGGATGAAGCAAGGATTACAGTATACTGGGACAAGATGATCTCAGGCCTCTTGTTCCTTCTGATTCATTATGTCCTCCTACCTGCACAGGTGACATTGTTCTTCTCCAGAACCTGGTTGTCAGCGCAGGCACACACTCTGCCTCCTGGGATGGCAAGGCAGAGGGTACCACAGCCTCCATAATTCACACTACATGCGTTGTCACCTGGAGAAACAGATCCCAAACACAGTAAGGTGTCTTGCTCATTCAAAGCTACATTTTCTAAGCCCAGTTTTAGTGCCACATGATTCTGCTGTTTTGTCTATTTCCCCACCTGTACACTGAACAACAGAGGCTCAGTAGTTGCTTTAAAATCCTGCAAAATAAATCACCTCATTGATACAAAGCTCATTTCCTGCCTGAGCGAAACATGCCAGGTGTATGTCATGTGATCTATAACCATATGTCAAGTGAATTATTGGGAACACTGTGGCTGAAAGACATTTGACGTTTTTATCATTCTTGGAGGAACAATTTGTCTTTCTGGACAAAGCCAATGGGGAAAAAAAAGTCACATATAAAGTTAAGGCATGAGACACCTTTGTCACTTTAATTTAACACAGAGCCCAAAGGCAGCGCCTGAACCAATGAGATAAAGCTTTCGGTTTTGTAAGAGCCAATCAGTAACACTCAGAGTGCTGGACAGTCAATTAATCTATGCGGTGACATGAACAATAGAGAAATGTCCAGCAAATTCTCTGCATGGTGTGAACTCGGCTGAGCATGTAGAAGTCAGCCAGTCACCTGCATCACATGCTTGACACTTCTCGACTCAAAATGCAGTTTTAATATATCTCATATGAAAATTAGTGTTTTGACAATGCAGCAAACCTATGCTATGAATCCAAAAACATGTAATTTGACCATGTAAAATAATATTTCTCTACATTTAGAGCACGAGCATCAACATCCCTTGGCTGTGGAGCAGGTGTCTAAACATTTCTTTTACATGGTTGTTACGGGATAACAAAAGAAATGCCTCCTGTGACGGCAAGTGAGGCCCTCTGCTGACAGCCATATCTGATGCCTCTCCAATCTGTTCTTTTCAGGATTCTAACAGGATGAATCCATCATCATTTGTTACAGAAGTGAGCAAAGCCCTCCAAACCTTGGTCACCTTATTTAACTTCATAAAGTGGAGCCCCAAGTGATTCTAAAGCCGCTGTCACTGCTGATCAATGCACTGGTTTACACCATAAAATCTGAGACCAATAGGCATATACGTAGCTCCCCGGTGTATATATCATATAAAGTGCTCTCCATTAAGGAAAAGGGTATAGGGGATACAAATGTCTGGACACACAGCACAGAGAGGTTCTGTTTCCAGTGCAAAACAGCCACTTTCTCTGTTAGGGAAGCCATGGTTCAGTGGCACTGGATAAGGACTTAATGAAAGGAATGCAGCCAACCTTGCTGACTCTGTGCATCATAGACACGCAGGCCAAACAGTGGTGGTCTCTCGCTTCTCAGCAGAGTGACATCGCCCATGGATAAGTCCAGCTGGAATACGGAGGCATTCATGTACTCCGTCCAGAAGATAAAATTACGATAATGAGAGATTCCGAATGGATGGTTCAGCTCTTTTCCGCTATACACCACCTGCAACATGAAGCAAACACAGAGTATAATCAAAAGATTAGGGGGGCTATGGAAAGACACCACGAGCAACAGAAAAATCAATCATCTCAAACACGGTTCTAGCTGTTTGAATATGGGCTTAGAAATGATTTGATCACAGTATATGATGAATGTGATTCAATTTCTTTGCGTAAATTTATTCACGCAGAGCTGTCTGCTTATAATAATGTTTGCTAGAATCTTGGCATTGATTAAATAGCATTCGCAAATAATTCATTAGCTTAATACGCCAGTACAACTACAGCCGACAGGAGCAGTTGGGGATGAAGGGATGTCTTGTTGGTAGTTGTTGTGGGAAGAGGAGTAGTTTTCAATCATCTTGCTGTTTTGTAGTTCAACACTGTCACAGCTATAATATATAAAAAAATGGATTTGAACACTAAACATGTTTTATTACTGACTTCAGATAAAGATGGAACAATTTTATTCCACTATTAAATCAACTAATTACTGACTATTATTTTAAAGAGCCCATATTGTGCTTTTTGGGTGCTTTTTTTTTAGCATTATAGTGTTTTGTGCCTGAAAAATGCATACAATGCACCGATGACACTCAAAGTCAAGGCCAAAGAAAGTTACTGTCTTTCAGAAAACACAACTCCTTTCCTGCATGAAACACCTCATGTGAATCGCAGGCTTTTCTTCCGTTACTTAATTATGTCATCATGCCACACATTTGCATAACTACTACCAAGTAGCTAGTTTAGCCAAGAGGTGTAGAGATATTTCTGTCTCTCTACTCATAGATCTGGGGTCCCATTACATAACCAGTGTTGCCTTACTTTTGATTGGGTCATCTGACCGATCACAGCAGCGTGGGTTTTTCATGAGGGTGAGTCTTAAAAGAGATAGAAGCTAAAATGGTTTGTTTCAGACAGAGGGTGAGAAAAGGTGCTATAGCAATGTGCGAGAAAAATAATGTGTTTTTTGAACATTAAAATCGTTACACCTACACTAATAAACCTCAAAAATAAAATGATGAAACCTGTAAACGAGCATAATATGGGCACTTTAAAACCAACGTGGGTATTTAGAGATGTCAGAATAACATCTGACACGATTCCTTCCACAACGTAGCTACTGTATGTAATTGCCACATATCAAAACATACCATTCTTCCAGTTCCATTCAGGTGAATCTTCTCAATGTGGTCGTAGTAGGCATCACACCAGTACATAGTGCTGGTACTGTGGTCCAGAGTCAGGCCGTTGGGCCACAGCATGTTGGATGTGACGAAAATACTGCGGTTGGATCCATCCATCCACGCTTTCTCTATCCGCCCTATGCTGTCATTTACTTCATCTTCTTCCCAGTCTGTCCAGTACATCCAGCTATCACACAGAGAGATGCACATGTACAGTATGAACACCTGGACATGACTAATTCTTAACACTCTAACGTAAGTCATTGCCTCAGTTTCGATGGAACACATTAGTCATGCAGCAGCACCAGCAGATCATATCTCACATTCAGAACTAATGCAGTTCATTTTAGTTGCCTGCTCCTCACTCATCTATGCCCTTACTCCCTGACATGCTGATGTTAAATAGTTGTGCTTGCTGCTCCTTCCACCAGCCTTCTCCTACTTTGATTTCTTATCAATCTACACACACGTGATAGCATGTTTTCGCAAGATTCTCTCAAAATGATATTTTCCATATCACTGTGAATTGTGTTTGTTCTGGGTGCCCATTGGAAGGCATGAGCACGCTCCCATGAATCTATGGCCTGCTGCTGTGAATCACACAGAGGACATTATAGAGAACAAAACCTGCCCTGACAATTCCATAACACTTACACCTATCAGGCATAACATCAGTTGGGTGTGTAACATTGATCATGTTGCTACCATTCAATATTTTGCTGGGAAACCTTTGGTCCTGACACTCATATGAATGTTATGTTGCCATGCACCACCCACCTAAATATTGTTCCAGACCAAGCACACTGGCAGTGGCCTCCCATAGCGGGACAATGCACCCTGCTACATAACAAAAACTGCTCAGGAAAAGCTTAAGGAACATGACAAAAACCCCAAGGTGTTGACCCAAACTCCAGACTTTGCAATTTCAAATCACACTAAGCATCCATGTGATGTATTGGAACAAGTTTAATCCACATAGGTCTCAACCTGCAACTCACAAGACCCAACAGATCTGTTGCTAAATTCAGGACACCCCCAGTGGTCCTATGTCCATGATTGTCGTGGGGGATCTACACAATATGATGCAGGTGGTTTTATTGTAGTGGCTGATTAGTGTAAGCAATAGCTTAGAAAACCGTTTTTCAATCTCAAAAAGACTGTTCCCAACTGAAATGGAAATAAACTGGAATCCAGATTTCCCATATGTGAAACCAAATTATCTAATTCCCATGGTTTATCAACATGACTGTCAAAAGAAAGTGCACCGTAGCCTACGAAATTATTCAGCCTTATCAAGTTAAAGCGCCGCTTGACTGCACATCAAGGGAAGTTAGATATCTCATATTCCCCACCAAAAAAAAGCATTTTCAGTGCATCATGTGTACAGCAAGACTACAACTCTCAATGGGCTGGTGGGATCTGAAACATGATTGGGTCAACAATTTGACCCGATCTTTTCTGTAGTAACCGTGCCCAGGAGATTTGTTCTATTTGAGTGTTGCTGACTGAGCCATGTGGCCCCCTGTTACTCATCAATGGTAGAAGGCTGGCTAAGGGGGGATGAAACAGAATAGGATATAGAGGTGAATGAAGACTCCCTCTGTCTCGAAGTCATCTTTATGACCTCATGAATTATTCACAGCACACTTGCTTCACACTCACATGCACACACACACATATGCCTACATGCAGACAGACATAATACAAACACCCTATCAGATGGACATCATGGATTTACAGTGCCAAGGTAAAAGACTGTTATGATCTTCAATGATTTGAAAAATACTGCATTTAATAACTAAATAAAATGCCTCACATTTTCATTTAAAATACCTTGGACTAGACCAAACCATTGTCAATTATTTGGAGACAAATACTTGGCAGATTGCAAAATAAAGGACAACACTTACTGTGTATACACACAATTCAGGTATCAAGAGTTAACCAAGGCTAAGTATCACACACATTTTATTTGAGTATGGATTTTGTGTATGAGAATCCAAATGCAACAAATTGGAGAGGTGTGACATTATTAAGGTGACGCTAGTAGTCCTTATCATGTCAACACAGACTGGAGGTGGCAAACAGAGCAGAAAATAAGGTCTCAAGAATGCAGTGAAGAAGCCAGTTGGAGAGGTGCATCTATTTCACCTGAAGAGACCCTTCCAGCTGAGCAGATAGAGATCAAAGGACAGTTGGGTTCAAGCTGAATGCTCTCTCAGAAGCCCCAAAATGAGCTCTTTCTAATCATTTGTGCTGTCAGTGGGAGGGTTGAACTAAAAGTTATTAATCCTTATACAAAAAAAAGTGACATGGTATTCTGCCAACCCCATCACTGCTGCTGCAGTGCATCTGTCAGGGTTGAAATTTTGAACAAAAGCCAGAATGCTATTATCGTCATTAATCTCAGAAATTAAAGGCTGTGTTCTCATTACATGTGTTTTTTTTTTCAGGACTTTGACTTTAATGTTTCGAAATCAGTGTGTTTTCATCACTGTGATAAATGTCATCTTCTTTCCATATCCAGTCTGCACCACTGTGGCATGTGTGTGACTTGTATACTAATGCTGGAATCACTGTCATTGCTAGGATGGAGAACTGAACACCAGAAAGAAAAGGCAAATGGCAGACTATTTAGGGCTTAAAGGTAAATGTTGAAGACAAAGGGTAGGGAAAAAATGTACAAGTTTAGATTTTTGGTTTGGTGCATGATCCTTTACAGCACTGAAACAGCTGTGTATAGCAAAATGTTTGGAACAATCCCTTGAGGCTTGAAAACTAATCTCTGACTGCTATGGATTTGGTGAGTGTTAATACGCTTTAAGCCTTAAAGTGTTAATCCTTAAGATCCTTAAGACACTCAATGAATTTGAGTTTTGCAGCATCATATATATGATAATTACCGTCTTTTCTGGCAGGGTTCACCATAGACTATATGAGTTTGCACATAAATGTTAAGGAGATGACCTATGAGAAATTCAGAGAATAAGCTATCAAAGCTATCAAACTGGTTAATTGTGCTCAACCATGCTGGTTAATTTGGGATTTCCAGACTATGAGTTCCACATTCACAATTTTCTCAAAGGGGACTTGATGTAACATCAGTCACAATAAATGTGTGGGAAAATTGATGATTCCCAGGAGCAACATTTGAAGCGAAGTGATATTGATATCTTTAAAAAAGCACATTGGTTTCTGCTAACATTTATATATTTATAATAAGTAAGAGCTCAAAACAGATGTAATTAGAAACCTTAATACCGTACATTATCCAGTGGCAGAGAACTGTTTTCACAGACCAAAACAGTTGTGCGTAAAATCTGGTGATTAAAAAAAAAAAAAAAAAACAACAAAATAAAAGAAAAAACAACTACTCAATATTTTAGAAAACAGGCATCTGTTATAAAAACAAGCAAATCTTTCACAGTGATTAAAGGCTTTGCATGAAATCCTAATTTGTAAAGTTAAAGATTAGTCTAAAATCCTAATATATTGTTTTTTGTTGTTTGACTTTTGCTGTCAACTTTATCAAACTTTTTAATGTTAGGGTCAATGAAAAAAGAACAAAAAAGCAGGTTAACCTAGACACAGACTGTACATGTACTTACAAAAGTTCCATTTTGTCCACATATAAACCACACCCACTGACTTTAATAAAGCACAATCTGAAATTTTTGCTAAACCTACTTTAGTGTAGATGTGTGTGTACCCTCAATGAAGGTACACACACATCTACTAATGTAGTAATATGTAACTACATCCAAAATCCTATTAATTTAACTTCTATGTAACACACTCGAGACCTGAAGTGAGGTCGTAAGAAGTATAGCAGCCATTGTTAATTTACTTTGAGAAAATCTCTAAACCACATTTATAGATGTGAATGACAAGATAATTGCTTTTCTCATTGACTGTCAGTGTGGAAAGAAATTACACAAAAAGAAGACTGCAACACAGCTGCATTTACATTTCTTGAAGTTTTGTTATTGCCTGTATCTTATTTTTTACCTATACCTGTACCTGCATCCTAGCAATGCATGTTGAAAGGGTTTTTTTTTTTGCAGCTGTTGTTGGTTGTTTTTCTCTGACCTGTTAAGAGGATCGACCACAATGGCCCGAGGGTGTGACATATTCCCTTCCAACAGAGTCTTCCTGGTCTGGGAGGCTCTTTCCAGCCTGGCGACGCTGATTGTCTTCCTGTACCCATCATTGGTCCAATACAAGTTGTTTCCAATCCAGTCCACTGAGATTCCTTCAACATTGTCAAGTTCTACAACAGAATCAACAAATACAAATGTTATCTCATTCTGAAATCTGTATAAAGGAAGCTGTTTTTCTGTTATGCAGAACTTTTGATTGGTTTGAAGAACAGGAATTTCTGGTTGCAAAGGACAGAATATTTAATTAGTTTCTAGATTACAATACTTGTGTTTGGTCCTTTGTATATTTATTCACTTGGGCAACAAGACATTGTTTGGTAAGAAGTTGTATTGTTATTTAGTGACATCAGATCTATTTAACTTTGGACTGTGTTGGTATGAAACAGTTGTTTGTATAAAAAATAAAGAACTGAGGGTTGTCTGACTATATCAGTCTTATACCAGACTGGTAAAACAAATTTAAAAAAGACAAAGTCCTCTTTCTTTGTTCTTTTCCCTCTTGAGATAAGGCATATTCATAGTATACTCAGTGTGTTCGGAGAAGAATAAACATGTGTGACATGGTTATATTATAACATTAAAGCCACAGGAGGGTCACTAGTAAAACATGCTGCAAACTGTCAGTTCAGTGTATTCTGGGAAATGCTGCAGTTAGTATAAAAAAAGCATTTACACCTACCATCTTTGAGTATTGTCTCTCGGCCATTTCCATCTATTTTTTGCCGTCCAATAAGAAAACTGGTGGTGTCAGCAAAGTAGATGTGTCCCAGTTCTGCGTGGTAGTCAATGGCTCGAGGGTTGACCAGGTCCTCAATCGGCACCATGTGCTCATCACTGGACTTGATGTTCATATCCAATCCTCTGATGACCCCAGGACGCCCCTTACCGTAGAACAGGAAGAAATCGTTTTTGGGCTCTACAAAGCAAGAAAGGACAGACCCCTTTTTACTGTTATTGTCAATTAATTGGTCTAATTCATCAGTGCTGATCCCAGCATTAAACCCTCTTACCCACCACATTGTTCTTATATGTTTGCCAGAGCCTGGGCCATCCATTCACCTTAATGGAGCCAGTAATCAGTGCCAATGACTATACTCTTCCCCCCTCAATCACGCTCCTGTTACAAAGCTGCCTTGAGAGTAAGAGAAGGAAAATGCTTCAGCGACCAGACAATCGCAATACTTACCCAGGGTGTGAACACGGTTTCTGATCTAAAATACCATGGTGTCTGGGTGGAAAGGCAAACAGAAAGGCCTAGAAAGCTGAGGCAGCTCCTCGGCGGCATGCCAGCCGCTCAGGGGACTGTATGTTCTCGAACCCTTTGGGATCCACTGGAACGGCAAGAGGAGGAATGAAGGAGGGTTTCCATTGAGAGAAGCAGACCTCTCTTCGCTCTCAGCCCCTACCCAAGAGACTGGGATGCTGGGGGTGAGGACCACACATGCCTCACTTCAATTTATCATTTTGCGCGGGAGAGACCAACTACCCAGGAGACAATTAAGCTTTGCAAGAGACCCAGATATCAAACCCCACTGTGACTGCTATATGGAAAAAAGACAACTATTTAACACCAAATCTCATTATGCTTAGGGAGATGGAAAGCGCAAGCAAGACAGAGATAGCTGGTGTCATCAGAACATCTACGAGGGGGGAATAAATCAAATGTGTCATGCCAAGCCTCCCAATGCTTCGTTACCCCGATCGAAATGTGGTGGGCCCTCAAATTGTGTCATCAATTTGATCCTCGGCTGTTATTGTCAACTACACAATGTCCAGCAATTGATCAGACCAGCCAACAAATGCAGACAAACTTAAATCCTCATTATGGTAATAATCAATCAGGCTTGCGGCAGGTCGATAGCAGAGCGTTACTTTCAAATGGGTCTGTATTCCTCAGCCTTCATCTTTATCACTGCCACTCTGAGGGTGTGCATGTGTGGCACATCCTGTGCATAACCTGTGCATGCACATAGCAATGCCAACAGGAGCAGCAAGGGAGAAAATCCTTTTTCAGCTTAAGTCCTGATTCTTCTTGATTAGGAACAGAAAGTACTGTAGATGAAAGTCTGTCAGGTCAATAGCTTTGGAGTCAGCTTACAGTAGCTTACAGGAGCATGCTAACATCAATTAATAATAAACAAAAGCACATAAAAATATTGATTTAGTTTTTTTGAACTAGTGTATTAGATACTTGGAGAATAACATCTAATTGCATAACTCCTGACTGCATAGATTAATTTGCCATTGTAGTTCCAGTACAGACACACTGAGCAATTTCTTATTGATCGGTACCCAAAATCCCAAGAAATAGAAACAACCGAAACAGAAACAAAAGTAAAAAAAAGAAGAAAAAAATCAAGAGATAAGAAAGTGGCCAGAGTACATGTGACCATGACAACCATCAGCTGCTGTGTAGTATAGTTCAATGAGAACCTTTTTTCTGATTTTTGAGCTCTATTAAGCGGTAGACTCTAGCTTTAGAAAAAAATCTTTTAGCTGCGAAATTTTCTGAAGAAAATGGATCATCGTGCCTTAGGTTTAGTCAACCTAATGATCTGAAGGAAAGATTTCAAGGTAAAAGGACACCGTTGATGGCAAAATTGAAACATTAGTCAGAAAACTGATGTTGGGGTTCATTCGTCTGAACAATGAGAACTTTAATAATTTCCCGTTTCTGGATGATTTTCAGAGCAAGAACACTGTATGAAAAAACGACTTGCTGATCATTGTCAGGCCTTATCTTACCCATACATTTTTGAGAGTATTTCTCTGAAAAGCAGGCAATGTCAGTACAGAAGAGGGGATCAGAAATCTGTTTGTAGTTATAAAGTTGACAGGAATGTCAACTGAATTGGAAAAGTCATTGACTGATGTCACAATTGATATGCCTCTGAAACAGAGGTTCATGGAGAAGCCAGTGACTGAAGTGAATACTGAGGACTGAGTGACAATAAAAAACTTCCATTTACATCAAATCATTTCTTTGAGGTTAACTTTTCAGCACCGGTGTACCTTAGAAACAACTGCAGCACACATCGTTGGGGTGAAAAGTTTGCAATTCTTTCTCAACCCTATTCAACCGAAAATTCAACACCTCGCAGCCTTTATCCAAGCTCAATTATTACACTGAATGAGTAAAGCACTGGTTTTATTGCTACCCAAAAATGTACATGGATGTGTAATTTTTAATAACTGACTATGACATTATGCACTTCTAAAATTAGCGTTGTGTGAGTGGGAGAAAACAAAACATTTTCACCTTCAAAAGAGAGTCACACCAGTAAAAATACAAAGATCCACTGCTTTAGAGACAGATGTTAATGGAATGACTGTTTATAAAAGGCATGTACTAAAATAGACGATTACACATCTATTTTGATCCACAGCAAAATATGTACTAACTTTTACAGGCTTTTCCATCAAAGCCCAGGCTGTAGCCAGTACGACAGCGGCAGGTTCTGGACTTGTAGCTACCACTGAGAAGGCAGATGTGGGAACATCCGCCTGGCTTTCCATATGAATCCCTTTCACATGCATGACTCCTGACTGTGGACAAAATCAGAAAGGACAAGAAAATCATTACAAGTCAGTGAAGCATCCTCTTTCTGATCCATCACAGATTGCAGCTTGTGAGCCTTTAAATGGGGTAGATTCTGACACATACTTGCACATGTTTACTTATACAGAAAATGTCCTTTACCTTTCGGCTGAGCGAGTTTGTGGTAGACACGGAGTGCTCTCGAATTCCCCAGGCTGGCTAGTGTCCTGCTCTCTGCTGTGATGTTGAACCTGTGCATCTGCAGCAGCTCTACAGTGGAACTCCCTTTGGAAGGGTCAGAGTGGATAGCATAGAGGTAGTCCTCAAACACAGCTAATGCATAAATGTACGACACCTGAAAAACAAGAAAGATCCATGGTGCTTTTTTTACATCATTCGTGAAGCCATACACAAATAAAACCATGAGAGGAAGACGAAAGAAAAAAAAATAACAATAGCAAAAATGCATGAGCGAGGACTTTTATCTTTTATCTTAGCCACTTTATACTGTCATTGTCTTACAGTGTGTCAATACTGTACTATTTCATCCTCATCTCTCACCCCTATATATATTGTAAATATTATTACTACTGTTCTATTATTATTTTATTCCTATTACTATGTCTATTGCTACATAAGCTGCTGTAACAATGTAAATTTCCCCTGGCGTGGGGAGAAATAAAGGACTTATCTTATCTTATCTTATCTTATCTTTTAGAATGTATTAAGCATGAGGGGGATAGAAGACGGTGGTGGGGCTGTCTGAACATTTGGCAGCCCATACAGGGCTAGAAGCTGGACTCCACTGGGAGACCACTGGCTCTGACACCACAGCCTCCATGCTACATTTAGCAGGCTGACACCCACACAAAGCGACATGGCTGAATGAGCTGTGTTCACAGGAAGTACACCTAAACTCACTGGCCCACACCTTAACATCAGGGGCACCAAGAAACATGCGTCAGAATAAATAAAAAAATAACAAACAAACCACTCAACCGTCTCTCTCTATGGAATTTGGCCTCAGCCCTCTACTTCTACATGGGAACTTTTAAAAGCACACACAGCTCACATATACAGCCCTAAAAGGTATGCGTATAATGTTCTTTCATCTTTACCGACAGCGCATGTGCTGCATTATACTTTCTTAATTGTATATATGTACAATAGAGTAAGCCAGACAGGATTCATCTTACAGGAGGAAAAACAGAAAAGCGTGGTTGTGATAACTGACAGAGAAATTTCACTGAGGGGAAATTATGGAATTCTTGTTTTTCCTCAACACTGTATTAAAGCAGGACATAGCCATCAACTATAGATGAAGACGGTCTTCAGTAAAACAATTCCTAAACATGGCTTAACCATAGACTGTACATAAAAGATAAATGGCAGCCTCTGGGTGTAAAAAGTGAAGTAACACAGAAATGCCTTAAACCTACATTTTTTTCTGATGGCCAGAAGGGGGCACCTCCTCTGGTTGCAAAAAGAAGTTTAATTGTGTAGAAGCTTATGAAACAATTAGCCAACTTCTTACTTGCTTTGTTACCTCACTAAAAAAAATGTCTCACACTTGCTAATTTCATGTCTTTCTCTTGCAGTATAATGCTCGTTTTTCAAAGGATGGTCTAAATTCAAATCCAAAACAGATGATGAAGCAGATTGTGCTTAAGGCCGGAGCCACCTTGGCATGTATAGTGTCCTTGAGTTCTCAGTCAGATCCACATCTCACTTGTGACATCTAGTTTCAAAAAGTCAAAATGGTCATGGCCACATTCTGAGCCCAAAACAGCAGTCTATAAAACCAATGAGTGTAGTCATTGTGGCTACGTTCATATTTTATATACAGTATATGGGCTCAACAGTTACAGTGACTACAACATTATAAACATTATACATAAAAATAATCCTACTTCGCATAATTACACCATGGAATATTTTTTTAAATGAAATGTTTCCTGTGTGGGAACCATACTGAGGTGTGTGTGAAGTGTGACAAGCTTCAAAAGAGAATATTCTAGTAATATGTAAAAAGGAAAAAATAAATGTCATTGAAATCAGCTGCATTTGAAAAATAGTGTGACTGAGTAAAACTGTGAGCAAAGTAACTACTTCTGCCCATGGATGGTAATGGCTATGACATTAAAGACCACATGCAGTCTATGGAAAAGACAGACATTTGTAATGCAGATGCAGTAACATGAAGATCCTCAGTTTAATGAGGGCACAGGAAAATGAGCGAGGCAACATCGAGCAAAGAACACCTGCATACACAATAAGATACTTGATATGTATATTCTGCTTTCCTCATAAAGGGTGACTATATAGTCCAAGTTGGTTGAAAGGGCTTTTTAATGAATAACCATAATTTTTGATGAAAGGCCTGAAAAGTGCACTACAGGAGAGAGCCTATTGATATGCTCATTTGGAAGACAGCCTGACATGTGACTCAACTCCTTCAACTTAATAAACCATCTATTCCCCATTCAAAGACCTTTTCAATGAAAATGAAGAGTGAATTATAACAACAAGCAGTGAATATAGCACCTGCCTTGCAGTGATAAAGCACGGTGCCCTAAATCAGAAAATGAACCAAGAATCCCCCTCTCATGTAATAATTGGAGTCTCTCCAATAAAAACGGGCAACAGCACTGATAACAGAAATCAGTTCACTGTTGAGATTCCCACTGATGTTTGTCCACAATACATCCTTCTGATGTGGAATCCATGAGAGAAATAAAGTGGTGATGTGACTCTCACCTGGTTGCCGTGGATGACGGTGTGTCTGTTCCTGCCCTGGTAATCCACCACATCGATGTAATCCAGGTATGCATCTGCCCAGTACACCAGCTTCTTGACCACGTCCAGCGCCACAGCAGTGGGCTGCTCAATGTTATAATCCACCAGCCGGGTCCGGTTGGTGCCGTCCATGTTGCAGCGCTCAATCTTGGCCACATTCCCATAGTCAGTGAAGAAGAGCATTCTGCAGAGGGTGGGGAGTGTTAAAATGATTCAGTGCTGGAAAAGATATTGTCTACTTTGCTTGGAGAGCAGAGTCTCACTCTTTGCTGCTGATGTTTTCAGACCTATTTCCTTCATATGACAATAAGCAAATCACAACCACAGTATGCAGACATACATTACAGCACAGTGTACATTTGTGAATTATTTTGGCTTGGTGTGTGGCTGCATTTACCTTAAACCATGAAACAAAATAACATTTTGTTTGTAAACTATAATATGTGAATTCAAGCTTCAAACTGTTTGCTGAAGTTGTCCTCCAAACAATGATTGTCTACTGTGTGGGAGACTGCTACTACTGCGTCTAGTAGTACTGCAATCACAAGACCTCAACAATGCAACGAATGTTACTGCTTCTGTTGTGTATTCAATTGAGTGAACCCAAACCAAACCTGCCACCTGAGATACTGGAGTACCTGAGCTTTACATTTATTAAAAAAAAAAAAAAAAACATCAGTTGCACCATATCTGCCTTGACTGTTGTAACATTTAAAGTTGCACATGGTGATACAAACAATAAAGCATAGTCTAACCTTCAACAAGCACAGGGTTACATAAAGGGACAAACAATCACCCTCGCATTCACATCTACGGACAGCTTAGAGTTGCATCCAAACACGGTTATGGTAAAATAAAATAGCACACAATAACACAATGATTTGTTCAATGTCTCCCTGTTTCAAGGAATCGGTGTATGATGTAGCCTTGTGAAGCCTGTGGAGGACAAACATCATGCTGGTAAAAAATAAAAATGTGTTTACTAGGAATTTTTAAACCAACGGCAAATCTTCAGTTGGAAGAAAAAGAAATAAAAAAGGCAAGAGAAAAATAAATCCTACAAGAAAACTTCAACAAATTGCATTCAATAGTTAGGACTGCTGAATTGTGCTGCCTTCATGAACAAACTATTCCCTTGCTTCTCCACCAGTATATTCCTACATATAGGAAAGGGGTTGCGTTCCCAGTTTAAATTGGCCAATCAGGACACATTTATAATCCAATCATATTTGAGATCTCACCTTTGGGGGCGGGACCCTGTATTTTAACCTCCAGGACAAGATGGCCTCCACAAGGAAGAAGCTCATGTGACGACTTCTGTAAACTCAATGGTGTTTTTAAACAGGCTGCTCACTTTAATCATGCAAGTAAGCTTAACTTTAAAAAGTAAAATTTTCTCCTTAGCCACTGGACTAAAAAAAGTAAACAGAAAAACAAAATGCTGTTTCATTTATGTCCACCTCTCTACACAAAAGATCTACATGTGGTCAGCTCATGCTTCCTAACACTCCCACATGGTTCATCAGCTGATCTCAATGGTACCTTTATGTGCACAGGACTGACTTATTTTAACCCCTTTTCTTGTGTGTCTATTCGTGAGCTAGAGAAGAACTTCTTAACAAATGCCAAGGTAATGTTATCAGAGTCCTATTTTGCAAGCTAGAAAATTAATCTGCATAGTTGACAAAATCTGCCAGCGACAGTTCTCATGTCAATTAGAGCCTTGCCTTTGTCTATTTATTTCTGTAATCAAGGGCACACTGTTTTGGACATTACTAGGAATATTGAGGAGTACTTTGAAGCTAAAACTAAACTTTTTTTTTTTTTTTTTATATTGGCATAGACACTCAAGTGGTTTGCACCCATGGCTCTGTTTCTGCTTGATGTTAACAGGCAGTGAGAAAATCTACTTTTTCTAGTCAAACTTGTGCATTTAAAATGCTTATTAGTGTTTCAGATGATGCTATGTTTCATTTGTTTAAATATTAAAAGTCAATCTGCAAAGTACAACAATTATGGCGGAGTAGCTGTAGGAAAACAAACAAAACATCTCGAAGTAGAAGCAACACAACATGGAATACTCAATTAGGTACACGTACCTAGAAGTAAAGTGAAATTAAGTGAGGTAATGCCCGACTTATTGTGTAACTGTTAACAGATGAGCCACAACAACTGAACACTAATGAACACACAACATAATGTAAATCATGACTCATGTCTATCAGGAGCAAAGGAGGAAGCAGTGTGTTTTTGGCAGAGTGCCACCGAACATCTTAGGGACAAGGCTGAATTGGATAGTTGGCTCAGCAAAGGGAGTCATTGTGATGCTAGATGCTGCTGTTCACCATTCATTCCCTGCCAGTAGTCAGCATCGGTTTCCATTAACCATGATTGTGATCTTAACCAGACCTTAACAATGGAGGCAGTAGATCAGAGAACCATCATATAAAGGATTTTTGTAACCTTTTCTAATTTTTGAAGGCACTGAGCAACAATGTTGTGCTGACACAAGAGACACACTAGTTCAGAGGACACTCAGGTGAGTCATTTTGGGAGGCAACAACAGAAATGTTTGGTCATTTAGATTAGAGAACTTGCTTCCTCTGGGGTTGAAGAAAAAAAACGGCCAAAAAAAAAACAAAACAAAACAAAAGAAAGCCCAAGTTTATTGAAAGATAAATGCAGAAAAGAAATCCCCTCACTTGACACTGACTGATAATAGAAGCAGAGGAGTAATGAACACTTACAACTAAAGACGGTGACAACAAAATCCTAAATCTGCTTTTATATAATGGTACAACTCAAAATGTCTTACTAAATAAAAAAATATAGGTGAAATTAAAGCAAATACATTAAATCAACACATAAACCGGGCATGGGAAGAATCCTAAATTTAATAAAAGAGAGAAAAATATATAGATTCCTAAAAACAGCACCAGACTACCTTTAAATGCCTTCTAAAAATGTCCAGTTAGACTGGCTCCCTGATAGAAGCACCATAACCTGGAGGCAAACGTACTAAAAACAGCGTTTTCCATTTCCTTTGTGGTAATTTCGGGGACATTTAGAAGGCATGCTGCAGAGAACCTCAGGTTATGTGCGTAGACACTAAATGATAGACAATGTGTGATGCACAGAGGAGCCAAACCATTAAGTACCTCAAAACCATGAGAAGGGCTTGAAAATCAATTCTGAAAGACACAGGGAGCCAGTGTAACTCACAGAAAACAGGTGTTACACGCGGTGTAATTTCTTTCTTACCATAAATAACCAACAAAAACTGAAATGTCCTTTAACTATAGTAAAAATGTCAAGGAGTCTCACTTCAAGTAGTCAAAATTGCTCAAGTCTGCACATTCGGAAATTAATATGGACAGCATGCCATGATGTCTTGCTGGGACTGTGTGAGGACGGATCTCCAGCAGTGTCCAACGATAACAAGCTGCAGCCAGAGAAAGATGGGAAGCCGACTTAATCTGCACAAGTCTAGTCAGGGGGAGAGATGGGCTGCCCTCTGAACCCAAGACCAGGCTGCGCTGAAAAATTGTCGGCGTCAGCAAGGGACCCAGCTCCCTGAACAGGTGCACCTCCGCGTGGCATATCAATGATCGCTGTCTGGGATTAGGATGGTGCTGATGCTGTGCTTGTGCGTTCTGCAGCTACAATGAGATCCATGTTGGATTCCAGAAATGAGCCCCCATGATACAAGAAACTGAAATGGGACCAGTGAAAAATGGCACGCGTAGACTTTGAAGACATTGTTAGAACTGACAATCAACGACATGCATATACTGTAAAGTTGTTTTGTGATCTTGTTAAAGAAGCAGCTTTCTGTTCATGCTACAGAGCAGTGGCAGGACATGCTTGATTTCCTTTAGCTGCTTAGCTCAGATTTGCAATTTTTAAACTCAGCTACACTCTTTCAATGAAGATCTACTGTAATAGTGAAATCCTGGCAGCATTTCTTTACTGGGAAACAATTCTATATTCAGATTATTTTCTAATGCAATACTGCAACCATCCCAAATAACTACTTTGTTTAATTTGATTGTGGAAGAAACTTGAAGGTTTTAAGATTGTGGTTTATAAGACTGTCATTAAATTTTTACTTTGGTCATTGCCTGATTTCTTGTAGTCCACCAGCAGAATGCCATTAGCTGTTTTGGGCTCTGACAACTATTTGGGGTTGCTGTGAAGTTTGGTACAGAAAACTCTAAATGTTGGCACTAATTATGTTCCAGGCAGCAGCTACATTTCCCCCCAAATCTTTTTGGCAAATCAGATTAATGTATACTTAATTTCCTGGGACGGGGTTGATTCAGTGTTGTAATGCTAACATAAAATCTTGAATCTTGCACCAGTCAACACACACCAGAGAATCTAACATCCATACTACATCATCAAAGCTGCATTAAACTTGCAGGACAGCAATGGATATTCAAAAAGAGAGTACATCTTTTCCCATCATTGCTACATAAGCTGAAGTAAAATTGGACCTGTAGGAAGCTTCACTGTTGCTGATAAAAAGAGAAAAAAAAATCTTTTAGGTGATAAACAAGCCTTACCATCCATCAAACTCTTCTCCTATTAGGGTAGAGGGGGGAAAAAGATTGTCCATCACAACACAGCAAAGTTAAAATGCCTTATCCAATAGTAAGAGAAGCAGTGAGATCGAGAACGGAGAGCCAAACCCGGGCATATTCTATAAACAGTGTTCCCCACGCTGTGCTGCTATCTAACACCTCCCCGATTTCTTTTGTTTTCACTCCATTGCTCCAGGCTGACAGACCTCTCTCAGGCTCGCTTTTTCAGAAACAGCTGTACCTATTTCTCACCAATTAGAGTCAGGAAGAAGATTTGAAAAAACCTCTGTGTTATAAACGGTCAATCTAGCCTGCGACCTGCAAACCCAGCTCCCTTGTGGCCCAGCAGACTCTGCATCTGTACAATCCTCACCTTATAACTACAGAATGGGCACTAACGTGTGTGTGTCATGTGTGATCACAACAAAATGGCTTTAAACGCAGCCTGACTTACATCACCGGGAGTGAGCTTAAAGAGAAATTCTAGCCTGCACTATATTTACTATAAGCCATATTGCTTTCCGATGGCTGACCTGCATTTAATGAGAACAGAGAGACGCAGCCAACCAAATCAAAACTGTCCATGCCATTAAGAAACCAGCAGCTAATTATTTTGATTAGACCCAGTGGCTTATAGTGGTAACCCAAGCTGCTGATTAAAGCACCCTTTATAAAGAAGAAATCCACAAAGAGGCAATGTAGTTCTTTCTCTACCATCAAATTAATTATATGTTAAGATAATGAAGGTTTATATTTTCTTTTCCTCATAGGGGCTGGCCATGACAGTTTAAAACAGTTGCTGTAGAGCAGCGAGATGCTCCCATTGTTCCTGAAGTTCGGAGATGATCATTACCGTGCAACAAGCACCATTACCAATGGCACACGCTTTTCCTTCGAGAACAGTTTTCTGATTGTTATTAGCTGCATAATGATCTCCCAATTCCCATCAAAAAAGGAGTGTTATTAAAAATTTGCCTTGACTCCGAGCCTGTCCTTGTGACCTTGCAATATAATAACTCTGCTCTTCCCTGGCTAACCAGAAAGAAGAGTGCAACAAGACGGAGCCGCTGTTAATTGGTTCACATTCTGGTGCATGCAGTTTATTCGAAATGTTTTGCTGTTTTTCTGCACTTTGACACAGTAAACTGCAAAGAAACCTAAATAATAAATTCTGCAACACTGTAATCTCTGACACTGTCAGTCCCATGCTGTAAATGTTATAGACTTCACTGAGAGCAGTGTGAGAATATGTTTTCCTCCACTGTTGTTCAGCTGTTTTTGTATGTGCGTGATCTTCAGAGACAAAAATCCTCTAATGGAAAGTCCTGCAGGGCCATTTTCTTCTGTGGGATGAGGGGCGAAATCAGTGAATACAAATGAATTTCTAGACAGTAGAAGCTGTCTGAACCATCACCAGCTATCCACCAAATTACACAGCTCAAAGATTAAAAAAGATAAAAAAGTCGAAGGACAGGGAATCATTTAAATCCTTTCACTGTAACTCGCTCACATTACTACCGATGAGTCAGTTGTTATGAATAGTAAAATCTCTTTTTTTTTTTACTTAACAAAAGATATATGATGATAAATGAGCCTTTTGGGAGAAAGGTTGTTTCATCTAGGGTGCAGAATACTCACCCCATGAGAGGATCCAGAGCTATTCCTTTAGGATTCGTTAGGTCTAGCTGTAGAATAGTCACACATGTGTCCCCACCATGGTTACAAACAAATATCTTATCAGTGGCACGGTCAACAAAATACACGTTTCCTGTCAGCCAGTCAATGGCCATCTGCTCCACATCTGCAACAGAAAGAAAGGGGGTTACATTTTTCAACAGTTTCCACGACAACCAGAGAGACAAAAAATAATGACGAAAAGAGAGCGACAGGGGGTCTGGATAGTCCAACTTTTAGTTCTTAGTAAAGCTTCGAAAATAATACCAGTAATCCTGCAGCTCCCACAATGCAACTCATCTTTTCTCAGACTGTTCGACTGCCTGAATGGCCACATCTGTGAAACTTAATGGCCCCAAGTAAAAATACAGAGCTTCTGTTAACATACTGTCTCCAAAAGCAAGCTAAGATAAAACTGATGATACATCAAGGTTATTTTTGGAATCACAGAAGACATCATAGCTTTTAGAGCCCTTTTGAATTATACCATGACCACTGAGAATTCTGATTTCCTGACAAGTTTCTATCATTTTTCTTAAATGATTATATTATTTCATAATGTGACACTTCTAAACTACAGATTCTTGTTTGCAGTTCCATTATTTACCGGTGGTAAACAACAGCAACAGTTTAGACATAGAAAACAGGACACATAGCAAGTGAGAGTCCACAAAATTTAATGTCAGAAGTGTTTGATGCCTGTGAGAATCTCCACTAGATAAGGAAAAAGGAGCACTTTTGAAGTAGCAAAGCTGGTGTAGCCTGCAGGCTTGACTGACAGCTGTAGGATAAAGGTCAAAACCAAAACTGCTGAGGCTAACCTGCCTTAAAGCGCACAGATAATGAGGAGATAGAGAAAAAGCTTGCAGGTAAGAGTGTGGAGAAAAGAGACAAAGCGAAAGAGCAGGAGAACAGAAGTGAGTCTGTGTGTGAGAGAGTGCGCTGGGTGACGTGTACCTCAGCTGCAAAGATGCACTCTTAACCTCCATTCTTGTAGGTGAGAGTTTTCCCCATTTGAGAACAGGGAGTCACTCAAATACAACCGAACAGTGAGGAAGAGAAAAGGAGCATGTGAGAGAGAGAAAGTAGGAACAGATGAACACGTACGTTGCAAACTTTGTTGTGTTCTGATTTCCTGTTCCCGTGTGAATCCACGCAGATTCCTTATTACAGCACAGCGGAGTTGCCCAGATGACTCTGTGGACAGGGCCCAGCATATGTTTTCCTGGTTGTGCTGGAAATCCAATGCCAATGTTCCATTTACACTCAGAGATCTCAGAGGCTGAAGGCCTGTTCCATTTAGCTGGGTGATGACAATACGATCTGAGCCACCAATGAGAAGCACCGGACGGCTGTCACCAGGATCTGGAGTGAAAAGGAAAATAAGTAAGGTTTTGTGTGTCTTTATACCAGTGGAATCATTTTTACTGTTCAAGAGACACTATAGTGTAGTTGTGAACAGATGATGACATTTTGAAGTGCTTATCAAGGTCTTATCAATTCTTATTATGCAGCTTTCATATCTAGTTTTCAAACAGTTAATAAATGCTGTATAACATATTTGTAATTCAATGTAATAATGTGTTTTAGACAGTTTTAAAGTCAGCAGTCTTGAACTTGCACTATGGCTATGAAAAGTTCATATTTATCTGATAAACCAATGATATGATACATTCTTCTAATCTCTTGCAGGTGTACCATCCATCTATTCATTCTTCTATTACTGAAAAAGTCAACTACTCACAGTTGTTTTTTTGTTTGTTTTTGTTTTTTACCCCATGCAACTATAACACACTTTCAAAAAAAGGTAGCGTGTAATTACAGACAGGGTTTACAGGTTTTCTGATTAAAGCCTTGATTTTGCTCCTTTGAAACATGTACACAAAGCAGCTGCAGACACCACGAATGCACAGCTGTTGCTAATATTACTTTATAGTCTGCTGTTAGGACTCCGTTCAATACAGATGCAATAGGGTGTATCTACGTGTTTAGCACATGCACACTACTGTCCTTGCAGTAGAGTCGCAGGCACATTTTTGACTTGTATGTTTGCACGTAGACCCGAGGATTCGTCGTTTCTACGCTTCCCATTCGTTGTCTGCGTAAGCAGCTGTGCAATGGACTCTGATAGCGTTGTCATTTATTTTGTTTCACTACACAGTCAGCATGTGGTAAACTACCTAAACTAATTTTGTTTACATCTTACATTTACACAATTTTAGTCAAGGAGCTGAATAGCCTGGTGACGAACTTATATTTCCAACTTCCTTGCACATAGTCTGGTCCCTCAAAAGTGCAACACAAAAGTTAAAATTTTATTTATGTATTTGAGGCAAGGAGAAAAAGGATGGAGGAGTTTTACAAACACAACAGAGATTGCAGAGGTTCCCCCAGGAATGAATAGACGCCTGACCCGTATACATAAACAGGACAATGTGGAAATAAGACACATGGCCAGTGTTTTGCTTTCCACATTCCATCCATCCATCCATTATCTATACACCGCTTAATCCTCACTAGGGTCGCGGGGGGGGTGGAGTCTATCCCAGCTGACTCAGGTGAAGGCAGGGGACACCCTAGACAGGTCACCAGTCTGTCGCAGGGCCACATACAGAGACAAACAATCACTCTCACATTCACACCTACGGGCAATTTAGAATGATCAATTAACCTCAGCATATTTTTGGACTGTGGGAGGAAGCCGGAGTACCCGGAGAAAACCCACGCATGCACAGGGAGAACATGCAAACTCCATGCAGAAAGATCCCGGGAAAGCCGGGACGCGAACCAGGGATCTTCTCGCTGCAAGGCGAACGTGCTAACCACTACGCCACTGTGCAGCCCCGCTTTCCACATTCATGCCACATATTTGTCTCCACATGGCAAATGTGCTGTCAAGTACAATATTGCACATGCTAATGCAGGTCTGTGTATGTATAGAACACATACACTATAATCTGCTTCACATATGTGAGACTGTATAATGGTGGCAATTACAAATTCATGGTGTCTACAAGGGAGCATAATTAAGGCTTCACCAAATCTCATAACAACAAAGAACATGCAATTAAAAAGTAAAAATGAAAAAATTTAGTGAACCTGAGTTATGCATTCATAGATACTTCATATCAGTTCATCCGTCTTACCCCCAAAACAGGGCTTTAAAGAAAGGTGTGTATTATGTATTATGTATGCTTCACTGATTAATCCTTAAAACATGTTAACTATGGATTAGATTTATTTTTATTCAACTGTATTGATCATTTTACTGTGTCAATTAATACTACATTTTACCATAATGCATGGCACCCACAGGACAGGAAAGGCTTAGGGAAAACTTTCCTGTCTAATTTGGGGAGATTTAAGTGTTGGCAAATAGTAACAGCTGCCATAATTATGAAAAAAAAAGTGTCCAAAGTACTTGCGATGCAATCAATGAAGTAAAAATCCTCCACACATGTAATAAAATCTAACTGTACCACTGGACAACACAGCACCAGTGCACTTAAAAATGATTTTCAGAATGGATCAATTTGAACTAACGCAACAAAATGAGAAACATAAGCATTAACTCGGGTAGCAGACTTCACTTTTTCCCAGCCCATCCTTCTGCTTGGACTCATGGAACAATAGTCCACGGTGGTAAAACCGAAATAAGCTGCTTTATGGGCTTAATTGACCGTGCACATTCTCTGACATCAGGTTCACCCCCAGAATAGGGCCCTTATTTATCCCAATCTTCCACACAAGTTCAAGTCAAGGGCTACCCTCCTAATATAGGCGATAAATCAGAATGTCTGGCCACATAACTGCCAGTGCATGACTCAGGTACATTTTTCTCCCGCAGTAGGGGGTAGATGAGGTTTTGACGAGACATTTTGATAGAGGTCTGCTCTAATTCTAATTATAGGGCTAGCAATATTCTACATTTTTCTTATTCTCAAAAAGTCCTATGAAAAGACCCTACTAACAGGTATTGAGTGACAGACAAAGCTTGATGTAACGTAAAGTTTGGCGCCATTCTTTACCAAAAATTATGAAAGACAATAAAAAATGAGGTACATCCAGTATACTACATTATATATTGCTTCATCACAATGAACAAGGGTGCTGTAATTTATTTTGACAATTTTCTGCTTGGAGAAACACTCACTTGTACACCAAATGTCTTTTAATTTGTTCAGCTGAATGTCTTCAGCAGGAACAAATGGGCTTGGGACAGAGTAATGAGTAGATTGCCGCAGACAGTAGAAAAGAGAGAAAGTGTTGAGAGAAGGACTTGTTTTTTTCATGATATACAAATATACAAATGGGTGACAAACTAAAGGAAAACCAAATAGTGCCTTAGCAGGTCACCACATGCCATCAGAGCTCCTTTAGTATGCCTTAGTAATGACACCCCAAATCTCTGAAACTTGCCTTATTTGTTGTTTTAATGATAGCAGTAGAGAGCGATGTCTAACTCATTGGTCCAAAGGCTCCCATAGGTGTTCAATTGGTTTGAGATCTAGTGACTGTGAAGGCCATAGCATATGATTCACAACATTTTCATCAAACCATTCAGTGACCCATTGTGCCCTTTGGATGGGGGCAATATCATCCTGGAAGAGACCACTCTCATCAGGATAGAAATGTTTCATCATAGGAGAAGGGTGATCACTCCGAACAACTTTGTTTTGATTTGCAGTGACCCTCTAAGGTCAGCAAGTGGACCCGAACCATGCTAGCAAAATGCCCCTCTCAGCGTCTCACCAAAACCCCTCATTGTAGGGGTTTAATTTGACACCCTTTTGTATATTTATATCTGGGTATCCACACAATTGCTGACAATAAATGTAGTTTGAATCTTTTGAATAAAGGTATTTTCTTGCAACATGACATCAAACCACCCTTGAATCCTTTACAGTTTTATACTTGAAAGTACATGATCAACCAAAAATGAAAACCATCAGGGTGCTGTCAGATTTATGTTGGGAGTACGAATACAAAAATATCTTTTACTTAGGTCTAAGCCAAATGAGAAGAGATTAAATCAAGATTAAATCCCAAAAAGAAAAATGTGTGTTGCAGAGCTCTAACTTCAGTCTTACACTCAGCGCGTTAATATCTTTTTCATACCCTGCTGCTCCTCATCTTCTGGCCTCTGAGAGCTCTATCGAAAATTTATATTCATGAGCTTTTACAACTAATGGTAACCCCATAGTTATCCTTGTACCACTATCGCTCTCTGCTAAATTAATATTAATGCATGTGAGCACTGGGTTCAGTTAAGTTTATGGGTAATCATATTCAGTTTATTCCTGGTAGGACACCAGTCACAGTGATTAAAAGCTACAACAGTGGCGTTCTCCCCAACAAGGTGTACTGCGCCTTCAGCTATTTTCAACCCATATATGCCATGATGACGACAACCTAAAAAAAAAAAGTACTTTACTTTATGGTTCAATGCATGACTTAAATATATATATTGTACAAGGTAGAGCTTGTTTATTTTGCAGACCACCAGAACACAATGCGTCTTTTGTTGTTTAATTTCTGCAGTAAGTAGGCTGTTTTACTCATCAGGACAGATTTGTTAACAGCATTGAGCATTAACATAAATCACGGTGATGCTGAACATTGTCTCCGCACAAAATACTCCAGACTGCGCCCACTTAAAATCTCATGCTCATTAATTTTATCATTATCCTGGCCTGACCACATCTACCCATTCCCATGTGGGTGATGGATGTGGTCATTGTTAAACCACATTAATCTTGCCCTACCGATTCCCGTGAACACTAACGTGACCATAAGCAAAGAATTCCACTCCGGTTGAACAAAACCGCCCTGTTTATTATTAGAAGTGAAACATACATACTATGCAGATTATGTTGTTTCCCCATGCAAGTGTGCCGCTCACCTTGTTTGGCTTTGCAAGATATCCTGTCAGGCTGCAGGATGTATCCCTCTGTGCAGCTGCATCTGTATGACCCGTAGGTGTTCGTGCAGGTTTGGCTGCATGCACCATACATGGCGCATTCATCATGATCTTATGGAAAAAAGAAGAGAGTCATTTGTAACAAATTAGGTGTGCTCAAACATGACCCAAATACATAAAGTATACTTAATGTGGCCTCACTCTGGCACCTCAGGCATAATTACTTCTATAACCAATGAGGCTTTTTTGGAGCTGCAGTACCCCATAAACTGCTCCGTCTCATGTCTTCCCCAACAAAATCAAATTCAGAAAGCATGGCTACTCTGTTGAACCTCTTCCGCCAGCGTAATTGTGCAATTTTATGCCAAGTCTTTGGTAGAAAGTATGTGCAGAGTCGAAGTAAGACACGAGACACTCGAGGCACCTTTGACAGCAAAAAATCCTGTCTTCCTTGCTGGCTGTCAGAAACTTGGCCTGTGGCACATACGAAGAGCATAAAGAAGAAAAACACAACAAGAAACTGTGCGCTACGTATATAATGTACGTGTGCATGTATGTGCGCTGGGGGTGTAATTCACTGTGCACGAGGCCCTGCCTGCAGACAGATGGTTCTCATATGCCCAGCAACGCCTGCTTATTCATCTGAAGGAAGTCTGGCCGAGGGCAAAAGGAGAGATTGGTGAGGGGAAGAGAGAGGAGAAAGGGGGAAGCGATCCATGGCAGAAGGCCCCCCCACCAGCGCTGAAGAATCCTACCTCTGCAGCTCGTTCCGTCCTCGCCGACCTCAAAGCCGTCAGCGCAGAAACAGAAGGTGCCGTTTCTCGTCATGACGCAGCCATAGCGGCACCGGAGCTCGTGGCAGGCTGACAGGAGCTCTGCGGGGGGAGAGAGAAAGAGAGGAAAAAGTGAGGATTGAAGAAAAAGGGAAGGGTGAAAGGGTAGGTGGAATGGGAAATTATTTTTTATTTGGGAAATTACTTTGGGATTTTCTTCTTGTCATGGCTCTTTCTGTCACAACTGTTCTTTTGTCGTGTAGTAAAAAAGAAAAAAAAAAGTCAGGCTGACCATCACAACCTGGACACTGTTCATAGAGAAAAGCCTGTATGATTCACTGGATGAAATAAAAATAATATGAACATACTGGAAATTATTTTAATGCATGTTTTTTTATGTAAATAAAATAATAAATTAACCGTGAGTTAATGTCAACTCATGGTCCAAAAGATAAAGGCTTGCATTGATTATCCTATGGAATCAGTACAGGAGGGAACTGAAAGAAATGTCACTGAATTTATTTAATGTGATTATTAAATGTCAAATGGTAGGTGTGTAGATGGAGAGTATCAAATCATTTGTTAGTTTAAAGTTTAAATAACCTTAAATTGTACGTTTCATAAACTCCATATAAAAGGCAACCCAGCAGTCTAAGCGTCCCAATTAGAACTTGTTCAAAGCTTTCAGTTGACAAACTGATTGACTGGTAGCAGCCCTCAGGAAGCACCAGCATCATTGTTTCCTGTGTATTTTCTGAATGTTGTGATCGGTTTTGATGCTCTGTACAGCATTAGAACAGCTAATAATAATGGCACAATCAACTTTCAGCACAATAAATGATTAAATGGCACGGAGGAAAGTATAAGCCTCAAAACAAAGCTTTAATAGTACAAAGACAGATATGCCACCGCTGAACATTAATTAATGTCAACTCGCGGCTCAAAAGATAAAGGCTCGCATTGATTATCCTGGGTCTTTTTTGTGCTTACCATTTCGAGACATTATGAAACACTGCTGCAATGAACTAAATCATCTCCTGACAGGATGTATTTACATTCAATAGAATACTGGGAACTAGATGACAATCAAAGCTTTAGTTAGCACTGCTTCGTGACTGACTTTTAAGACTTTTTAAAGATGATTTTTAAGAGTTGGAATAATGTGATGTCAGTTGATCACACAATTTTAAACACTTAGCGAATTATTAAAAGTTGTTTTTTCATTGCACCATCTTTTCTTCTAACTAGCTCACTAACACATGAAGATAAATGGTGCAGCTGATAGTTTGGAATAAATGAATCTCAGTGAGTGTGTCTTGGAGACCAATATGTCAACTGCTAATCAGAAAAACAGTTTACTAGTGAAAGGAAAAAAGGATATAGCAAAAAGTACATAAAGATGACTGACTGCTAACTAACAAGCTGAAGGTAGGCACACACACACACACACACACACACACACACACACACACACACACACTCTCTCTCTCTCTCTCTCTCTCACACACACACACACACAGCTAATTCACTGTTGTTAACCTGTATTAAAATGTCAGTGAATTTGATAATTTCACAATGAAAATAGTCTAAACGTCACTCAACTGTTCACAAAACTCTGTTACTGATAAAATATGCAGGCTGTAAACAGCATCCCTGTTACCTGTGAGAGCTTCAGAGAGTTTTTAGATGGAACTACAGGGGCGAACTTTCTGTGTATTTGGTTTTTATGAAGCCCTCAGAGGAGCTTTGACTGGCAGGGAGTTGAATGCAAAATGACAGAAATTTCATTTTGGGGCAAACATTATTTTTGAAGTGATGGAGAGCAAGCAAACACAGGAGTATTAGAATGGTAAATGCCCAGTAGCCTGTGGACCACAATGAGCCTGCTTAGACATTTAATAATACTCCTCACTGACTCACACTGGTGAAATGATTCTGGGGTGGAGGGGAAAAAAAAAACAAAAAAAAAAGCGAAGCTTGATGCACTTGAAAAAGGATATGGGAACAAACTATTTCTAAAAGGTATGGGGTTACTGTCCTGTGTTTAAAGGATATGTTGTTGACTTTAATCATTTTGCTTCTATTCTACACTCCATTACTCTACAAGAGTGCAGCTGTGATGTAGGGTTTTCTACACTATAAATGCCATTATCCAAAATTGCCCAGTGAAGTTAGAGCACACTAAACACACTGAGTCGTAATGAGACCGCAATGACAAAGCATGAGACAAAATCATGATTCCAAGCACTACTGTCAAAAATCATATGTATATGTGTGCGTTAGTGGTTGGACACAATTTTTTAAAAAAAAATCTAATTTATTAGAGGCTCGTGATTAACCACATTTTTGTCAAATAGCAGTATTTGACAATAAGTAAAGGTTTTCAATTCAAATAAATTTTGGTTGACAGATGAATCAATGAACAGAAATGTGTTTATAATTTAAAATTTCTTTAAAAAATTGTTTTAAATGGGACAGAAAAAAAGTGACTGATGGTTTAAAGTCTGGATTTATTGAGGTTTTTCGACTGTATGGCACATAAGCAGAAGTAGCTCAAGGACCTTCAAAATATTGAAAATGCATAGTTTCATTCTGTTTTCACAATTTCTGGGTCTGATAAATGGTGTAATTTTGATGGGTTTTTTTTAGGAATATCATTTTTTTATTTATAAAAAATAATGTTTTTTAATAAAAGTTTATAATTAAGTTATTAAAAGACGGACAGACAAACGTCGATCGTCACATAACTGCTGATTCTCCGCCCCCTTGGCGGAGTAGTAACAAAAATGTTTGTTTGATTTGTATTTCTGTGCATTTTTCATCCGTCTACTACATTCACAGATTACTCCTGCAAACTCAAAGTGCAATTATAGCTACTATATCCAACATTTTAAGACTTTTTATAAACTCAAGCACTTTGAGTGTCTTGAAAAGAGGTCTATTATGGTCTCGCTATACTGTTTACCGGTAGCAGGAGCGTCGCAACTAACGTTAGCTCTGGTGCTAACAGCAACGTGTTTTGCATTGAGGTGATACCGTAGGCTTGAAGTGCTGCGGTGATAAGAAAACTCTTTTTTGCACAATTTGCACGCAACCACGCCTTTGTCCAAGTTGCCATCGGGAACATCTTTAAAAGAAAACTTTCAGCCCAACAAGCTCAAAGCGGTCTCGTCTTCCATCACTGTTCACCAACTTTTCTTGCGCGCTGGCAGCGTTCCTGTGTATGTTTTTCGCTGCTGGCAAACAGACTTTAGGTGCATTACCGCCACCTACTGGGCTGGAGTGTGCATCAGTGTTTTGACAATGTCTAAACCGTATTTCTGATTTCTGATTAATTTATTTGTTGTCTTCATTGAAAAAAAGCTTTTCTTTCAAAACATACATTCCAATTTTTAATTGAAATCTAAATAGTTGTAGTCCAATGAATAGCTTCAAATGGTACAAAGGCAAGCGGTGAACTAGGTTATCCAAAACTGAAAAATAATGTACATGTCACAATCATACAAAAAGGCCTTTTTTGGGGAACAAGAAATTTTTGAAATTTTCTGGGGAGAGAGACTGAGAGGGAGACAGACCCCACTCCACTGTAGCCAGCAACTCTTGGGAAACTCCAAGGAAATACTTAGTCTTTGTACATTCAAGCTGCTGACACTGACTGCAAAAGAGGATCCTTTGTGACACCAAAATGGTGACAATAACGCAGACTTTTACACACATTCGGATGCCGAGGTAAATTGGCATTCTTTTGCTCTGCTAAACCACACACCGGCATGTCTGAGACGTGCAATAATATGTTTTCCTAGAAGTTGATATCAAAATTGTTCTGGCTAGGTGGAAAGTTTGGATTGGATTATTGGATGATTGTGGGTGGTAACTGAGACAAACGTTAATGAATGTGGGTGGTGATATAATTCTGACAGAGGTCCCTACAAAGTATTACACCTGAATCCCCCTTTTTACATTAATTATATGTACATATTCACAAGAAAAAAAAGAAATGTTGAGTTATAGTTTTGCATTTTGCCTCAGGTGATCAAAATTGAAAACAGAAGCCTACATACTGTTATTCCACTGATGTTGCCATTAGTAACAAGAAATCAGCCTTCAATAATTTTAGAGAAGTCTTAAGATGCAGTTATGTGTTCAAAAGACATCTCATCTTTTAGAGTGATTTTAAACCTGCAAGCCCCTGTGTGCAGATAATATTTTGTGTGAGACACCGCAGTTGTTTTTGACAATGTAAAAAGAGCTCAGTGATGCAGTCTGAGGACAAATTGTTCTCCGACTCCTTCAACTACTCTGCTCTACTGTATAGAAAATGGAAGTTTCCAACACATTATGGTGGAGAGATTTTCACAAAGTAATTTCTGTTTCATTCCACCCAAACGGACAGACAGACAGAATTTATGCTACCTCTTGGAGCCGAGTTAATGTCCTTATGAGAAAATGAGCTTTTAAACTACCAGCAAGCAAAAAAAGGTTTGCAAGGTCAGCACAGTTCCAATGTGTATGTAGTATTACCTGCAAGAAACCCTTCTTAAATGTTGAAGTTTGTTCCGATACCTGTTGCACTGGGGGAGATATAAGCTTGTCTCCCATGGCTTCATGTTCTTATGCAACTAATTTGCATTGGGTAATAGGTTTTGCAGGGAAGGTAATGCAACCAGATTGCATTTTTTATGAAAGTAATGAATAACTAGTTATGTATAAAGAAGAGATCATCACAGGGAAGCACATCTGTTGAGTCAAATTCAGAAGGCAGTTTCCTTGATCTGTTGGTATTTAAGATAAATTAATGCCTGTAACTGCACTACCTTATATAACTCTTATCATGTTTTGTCAGCACCACAAGAGCAAAAATATAAAATTTCAGGAGCTTGCATCCTTTTTAACCTACTTTAATATAAGGAGAGTTGTTTTTCAATTTGTCTGTATGAAACAGTCAAAAACAATGAATTCCCAGTCCCACATGACACAAATAAAGCATTCACAAAAACATGCAGCTTCTGGATTTCTGGCTATGTCCAAGATGCATTTTCAGCCCAGTTTAATGAGAGACCATTAAAGTTTTATCATGTGAAACCGAGTCAGTGTCTTGGTTAGCACCGTTATAGCATTTCTTAATGCAACCACGGCTGACATGGCTGAACGTGGTGCTGATTATGAATTGACACAAAACCGCTTACCCCATTTTGCTTTGCTCAGCTCTGAATGCCTCACATTTATCTAGTAATTGCTCTGCCATTCCTAATACAGTAGAAAAAAACTTTTCTTTCCCTCAGAAATTAACTCCAGATCAGAATACACTACGCAGCGCAAGTTGTAGTGTCAGAGTTATTCAGCTGTAAATGTTCAAACTGGAAATAGTTTTCAAAGAATGACAGAAAGCACCACCACACGGGCGGATGGGACTGCTTCCTTGTGTTTGTTACATATGCAACTCTGACTGTCTGACTCATGATGTGTCCTTCAGCATATAAAAAAACACACCATATGGATATGTTACAAGATAAAAAGCTTCATTTTTAACAGGATGGCATCTTTAAAATCTCACTTTTAATAAATTCCTTTCTGTTTGGTAGCTGCAATGAAAGCTGGATGTCATTACTGTCATGTTGACAGTCACAGCTGGAAAGTGGTTTCAACACATCAATCACATGACTTCACTTTGTGAAAATGACATTACATACTATAATCTATTTGATATGTCAGGTAAATTTCACGTAGATCACTCCATCTGATGCTGCATTCAAACTTCATTTTAAATTGGAACAGCTGGCAGGAAAGCCAAGCAGTCAAGTAGTCGATGAATCTCAAAGGACGAGGTGGTGTTTTTGGGTGTTATGGGCTTATATGGAGTCAAATTGTTCTGGACAAACTGGGATAAACTACAAGGAAGCCTTTCTGGCATAGTGGAGCAATGTAAAGCTGCACAACAAAACATTCAATTCAACGGGTAAAAAAAAAGGCGCAGGTTGAAAGTAACCAAAATTACACTCATCTACAAAAAGCCACATGCCAGTAAAATTTGTCTGCTTGGATAGATACAGTGTTACCGGCTGTTATCTTTCTGACACATTAGCATTTGAATGGGTGCATAGAAACAGACTTCCTCTGTCCATTCTGATTGCCGTGCACTTTGAATACACTGTATGTCAATGAAATCAAAGAAAAACAATGGCTTTGTATGAAACAGCTTCTCCACCTGAAACCTGCCACGACGGCGCAATAGCAGGGAGGTAAAAGAAAGCTGCAATCTGAAACTGTAGCCTCACTGCTAACTAAACGCTATCTGTGATTGATTCTCATACAGACCAGAAAGTGGCCTGGGATTCTCCAGACTGCATAATTGTGATGTACTGTATAAGTTTGCTGATTTTATTTCTGCTCCATGATGTATGGTCACATCCATATGCTATACAGACTGCTGAAAACAGCATTTTTTTTCATCTTTTTATCATGAAAAAATATTAAAAACCATGCATCACAATGGAAATTCTTTCCTAAAATGTTGGCTGGAAAAGGTAGACTGAAATAGTGGGTACTTTTGAAAGAAAAACTTGTCAACCCCAACAGGCAGGTCAAAAATTGATGCTCTTTCCAGCCATCTCTGTTTAGCCATTCTCAAACTTGCGTGTGGACCCCAAGTGACCTGTGCATTATCACTCCTCACATGGTATGATAACGAGCACGCTTCCCTGTTGTGAGGCAGTATGCAAAATGACTGCATGCCGGCCTGCAGATATTCAAAACTAATCCTTATATCTGCTCAAAGACACCAGATGATCAGCTTTCCCTCTTGGCAAACACAGAGTGCTGCAGGGATTTTATATCTGCCACTGAGCCTCCTAGATGCTTTTCATATATCTAAAGCTATGCAATGCTACCTCTGAGAACATGAGTCAATAACAAAGTGCATGTAGTAACCGTGATACTACGGTCTGCAAATATGCTGTACGTAGAAGAAACATGCTTTGATTTCTCTGCAAAAGCCTTAGTTTACTGTGATATCTATCTATCTATCTATCTATCTATCTATCTATCTATCTATCTATCTATCTATCTATCTATCTATCTATCTATCTATCTATCTATCTATCTATCTATCTATCCATCCATCCATCCATCCATCCATCCATCCATCCATCCATCCATCCATCCATCCATCCATCCATCCATCCATCCATCCATCCATCCATCCATCCATCCATCCATCCATCCATCTATGGAAAAAGTGCAGTAAAATTACAAATTGTAAGAATAAAGTCGATGTGAGAAATAATAAACACCCGTTGCTTTGTCCCTAAACACTATAATGACTGCACCTTAAAATGAGGAATACTCACTGCACATGCAGAAATATTCATGAGTCGCTGAACAAATGGATATAGAACAGAATAATGTAAGCCAGCCATCCAATTCCCTTTTACTATGTAAAATATCTTTGATTTGCAAAATGTTTGAATTACTAAAATATGCAGTCAAATGTTACGGTCTGAAAAAAAGCATATGCATTCACAACAGCAAGCCCAGTCTAATTTGAAGTCTACTGCAGTCATTTGCTATAATCAGATGTATCAACACAATGATTCTACCAATTGCACAAAATTAAATCCATCTGTTTTCATACTATGCTTGATTAAAAAGAAAAAAAAATATGGTTGGTTGAGATGTGTGAAGCTCAGAGGCTGTTCTGCGTCTTTGTTATGGGGTTTGAGAAAGTTATGATTCCCTCAAATTCAATCAGTAATGTGGAAATTGCAATGTCAATATGTCTCTGGTGGAGCATGTACTTAAATTAACACAAACCATGCGTTTCACTTTTCACATGAGGGAGGGGAACCTGTCAGTTTAGAGCACAGATACTGTAAAATTGTAGCATGTAGCAAGTTTGTCATCCAATTGAATAATATAATTTTAAAATAATACACTTTCATTCTATGCAGATTAATCATATATGCCTTGGGACTGATTAACCACTGCACTAATTATTTTCTACTGTGATATGACAAAAATCCAACCATTGTCCATACTTCACTTGGTTCATTTGAATCCCAGGATAACATGTACATTGTTGAGGTTTCATGACAACCACCGCAAAGAGTTTCCATAATCTGGTCACTTGGCTTCAACTCATGAGGATCCATGAAAGGCAGCTTCCACTTTATGACGGGAACTAACTTTACAGCACAATGGATCCTTTCAGAAACAGACCAGTAACAGACATGCTCAAGATTTCCAACACAAAACACATCTTGTATCAGTGTAGGCTGCACAGGGCTATAACATAGGCTTGAGTCAGTAGGCCAATAAAGATTGGCAATGCTAACAATACTGTTCCCAACGTCAGTCAGCAGCTTGCATGGGACGTTCCACATGACTATCCAGTACCCACTGCTACTACTGAGGTCTTGAACTCAGCAACTGCTACCACGGACTACATTTTTAATGTAGTGTTTATAAATTGAAGTGATTCAATTATAAAGTTAGAGGTTTGGCTTGCATTAAAAGTCTTAAATGGATTAAAGCTCAGACGATGTGAGGAGATTTGGAGACTAAGACGTGGGGAATTTCATGATGAAATTCAAATGAAAGGAGGGTCAGTGACTGTAACAATTGTATTACCCGTATGCAAACATATTACAGTAACTGTTTACATTCACCACAGAGTATTAAAATTACCAGCCAGAGCAGAGTTTGTCATATCACCCCTAAAGAGGCAAACCGAATGGGCCATTATGCAGTTTCTACAAAAACAATCAAAACAATTTCTATCCCTTTTTGAAAAATACTGGCACTACTGTCATAGTTATATTCACTTCACACAAAGTTTGAAAAAGTCAAAATGAGTTCAGTATCAAAATTTTATTTTTGATTCATAGAACTGCACACCCACGGTAGAAAGGAATTTCTGCCAATCTGGGACCTAAAATCCACCCCACAGCATCAGTCAAACAAAAAGTCTTGCCTCTGTCTATCAGGTCGCTTGAGCAGAAGTTTCTCAGGCCTTCCACATTCTGCCACACAGATGGCAGAGTATGAATGGTGAGCGTGGCACTGTTCCTTTGCCAATGCTAACAAGAAGTCTCACCATGGGCGAGAAAAGACTAACCCAGGGCTAACAGTCAGATTGTCCCATCTGGTCTAATTATGACTTCCCCTTAGGGACGGCCCTGACCTTTGTCTGTGAGTGGCCAGCTTTTCCCCAAAACTCTGTTTGCAGTCAAGGCCTGTATTTAATATGGGAGCAAATTAAAATGCAAACCCAACACAGAAGGTGCACCCATGACTGTGTCAAGGACCTTTTAATGTTTTTTCAAGCATAAATTAGAACCTAAACCATTTCCCAAGGTCTGTAGCTGCGGTTGGTCTCCTCTAGTTGGCAGGAGTGACAAGAATGATTTCACAACAGTGAAATTGGGTCATATATTCTCTGGGGTTCAAACATTCAAGAAGTGTGTGCAGGGAAATGTTATTTGTATAAGATGTGCAATGATTGCAGTGACACAATTTATTGACAAGTCTTTAGAAATTTATCTGAGTAGCTTAAGTATGCCAGCTTTGATGTGACACGGTGCTGTCCGGATGGTGTAGAAGGTACCATTTTCCCAAGAAATTGAGAGATACATGCACATGTACATGTAGTTTGAAGAAAAAAAAATTGTAATCCTGTAGCTCAAACTAGGGCTCAAATGTGACAGTAAACGTTGTTAATCCCTCAAAGCACAATTTGCTGAGAGATTTGAGAACTGGTGCATAGCCAGGCTTCTGACATGCCCTTAAATATTGGAAGAAACATCATGGGTGTGGGTGTCGAAATCTTCCTGCAAACAATGAAATTTTAATTCTTACCACTCCTGAGGAAGAAAATCCGCTGTAATAGGATTTGATGACACCAGATTGTTTCCTCATATTAGAGAGAGTAATGACATGAGTGACAATATCTTGCCAGATTGTGGAAGAACAAAGTAAGATGCATGAAATATTGATTGCCAGTGTCTGCTGCTGTTTATATAGTGTGTAGTGGGGCCTGGCAGCAGTCAGTCGGAACCCATGTTACCACAAGACTTGGAACTTCAACTTCACAAACTGCACAACAAAATCTGACACAGAATTGAAAATGAGTTTAATACATGTAATGCTTTGATAAACTTCTTGGAAATGACCTTTAAATCCTCAGATGGATCAGAATTGAAAGCCGGCGTAGGAAATAAAACACTATAGAGAATTGCAACCACTGCTTAAGTGACTGCAGCGTGGTAGAAACACACTGAAAAGCACTTCACATTGCAGCGTAGCACAGGAGAGAGGAAAGTGATCACTTTGACTACTTACTGCAAATGTTCCATCCATTAGAGGGGCAAAAATTTAATAAATATGCTAATATGTCAGAGTCTACAAGGCTGGATGGCAGTACATTTTCAACCTACTGAGAAACACTAAAAAAATTATTGAGCTGTATTCATGGCTAGTCATTTTGGAACAAGAGCATCACTTATCACAGGCTCCTTCACCCTGGAGAAAAGTGTTTGTTTGTTTGAGCTGTCGTAATGAAAAGTTAATCAAGTGAGATAATTGAATGTTGTTCGGAAACAGAGGGTGGGAGGGAAGATGCATGTTTGACATTGTTTATTTTCAGAGGGCCTATTAAAAGAAAATAAAGAAAAGAATGTATACTAATATCTCCCGTATTATTTTTAGCATCAGAATGTCAAGAATCATAAAAAATACAATTAAGGTATGAGTTTCCCACAGGAGATAAACTGGGGAGACAATACTTTCTCACTTTGATGTTTAGTAATTACATTTTTTTTCTGCTACTTTTCAGCCAGTGCGAGTCTGAAAGCAACTATAATTCAAATCCCCAAATGACTTGAATCAGTGCGTTCTCCTGCAGAGGGCAAACACATTGCCTTTGACAAGTTGTGCTATGACATGGAAATCATTGCTGCATAAAAGTCCAGATTACCCCTACATGGCAGAAATAGATCCATATATTTTGGGATCAAATACATTAGAGAGCCTGTCAACACAGTGCACCAGGAAAGGCAGCTGCACCTCATCAATGCAACATTCAGCCTTGTTCAGGGGACTATTTCTGCTGACAATTTTCTGTTGAACTGAATGGGATTGGCACAGGTTCACACAAAAAGTCCAATCAAATATGTAATCACACTAAACTAGTCTCCCCTAGAAGCAATTATAACAATGTTTGCCTGTTATGATATATATATATATATATATATATATATATATATATATATATATATATATATATATATCACTTTAAGTCATTTTTCACAGATCAAAGCCTATACATTTCTGCCATGTATCTAAATTTAAGTGGGTATAAGTTAAGAAATATAGAGTGCCTGAACTTGTAATGCTTTCACTGTCATGGTGAATTTAAACTTAAATAGCAAGACTAGGACTCCAATTCTGTTTTTGTTGGTGGCTGCAAAGAAACAGCTGAATCTGTCTGACTGCATCAGTTTCAGTTCCAATTTATTAGCACATTAAAGTTAAAATTTAAAATACATTTTAACCATGACTAATTGAAAGCCAACAAAAAGTGAAGTGAATACATTCAGCCTAAAGATGGATTACATATCTAAATAATTTAAGTTAGTGTGGCTTTGGTTCACTCTAGATACTTTTAAATGATCTCCAAAGTCATCTAATGGTTAACTAGCAAAATATAATTAAAAGCAACCTAGTATCTTGAACTTTATTACTAATGTGTTCCTGGTTGATTAACATTAATTGAAATTGCCCCCTGCTGCAGAAGAAAGGAACAAGGTTAAAGCTAGCTAAGGCCATCTGTGTCACTGTTAATTAGATGCATTTCTTAAGAATTTTTGAATCAGTCGGCTGATAATAAGCAAAATACTAACACTAAGGCAAACAGCAGATATCTGTAATGAAAAATGAATCAAAGGAAAGTCAAACAAATCATTAAAAATACAAAACTTAAATTTCAGCTAATTTACTAATGCTGTCAGACAGTTGACTTTGGTAGCTTCATGATTCACTATGGTGTGCCAGCCATGTCTGTCGCTTTTTAGTGAACCATTTTCGCTGCATTTGCAAAGTGGTCTGGTATTTTTTTTTTCTACATCTGCAGCACATTCCATCAGAAGGGAAATTCAAAAAGTTTAAGGACTACGTTTCTAAAGAGCAATAACCACACCCGATTACCTGATTTGGCCACAGACCTTTCAAAGCAACCTCCTTGTGCAGCAATACACTGCTCCCAGTGCTCCTGCAACACTTGGATACTACCTTCAGGGCCTGTTCTATAGGCAATTTAAGCATCTGCTATGAGCCATAATCTCCTCCACTATGGCAAAATCGGATGCCTTCGACTTAAATATTATCTGGGGGAGAAGAATAAGTCACATGGAGCCAAATCTTATGAGCAGGGTGGGTGGAAAGCATCGATTGTTTTGTGGCCAGAAAACCCATGCATAATCACAACACTGTGTGTGGGTGCACAGCCGCTGGAACACACACATGCCATCAGGCTACACTTAAGACACTGAATGCTCGCCCTCAGACGCCTCGGATGGTACAGTAGAGCTTGGCACTGACAGCGGGGAACGAATTGATGGTGCACAACCCAGTGAATGTCAAATAAAATGACAAGCATGTTCTTGGTGCACACATAACCTGATGCACTTTCTTCAGTCTGAGTCCTCACACTGAGGGCTGCCGTTTGCTGTGAGGTTTGCACTCCTGGACCCACCTCTCATCCTCGGTGATGATCTTTGGCATGGAGGTCCATTGGCTCATTGCAAGCTGAGAGAACATTACGTTTGCTTTAGCTCTGCTCCAGTTTGAGGTGAAATCATAAATGTACACCTGACATCGGTCACAAAAACATGTCATTCGGACGCTGATTGCATAATGTCATACGGTCTGACTCATGACATTTCCTGCTTGCATCTGTTGAATGCAAATGACCATGCTGCATTCTGTGTCAGCCAAGTATTTGGTACTTTTCTGTATTTGCAGCAGATGTTTGGATTTGGTTGTATTTTCTTTATTTTCCTGTGTCTTCTCAAGTTGCAGGGCTACTGTACATAGTTTAAAATGATTACACAATGTGTTTAAAAGCTTAAAGAGATTTTGAGAAATCTCTTAATTAGCTATCTTTTACACCCAAAATCTGTTGAGTTGCCTGCTAGCTACCTCTCTAAATCTCATGCCAGGCAAGAATCAACCCTCTGTTGGTCATTTAACCAAGCTTACAGCCCATTTCTTATTTTTTAACAAACATTGAAAATGATTTGAAGGCGAGTTTCTTGTTCCGCAAAACCATATTTGGTGAGTGTCAATAGCACGACAGCCACCAGCATGCACAGAGCACACCAGCCAAACAACAGCCAAGAGTTTCTTTTTTTGTGTTTTTTTTTTGTTTTCTCAAAATGAACCATAATTAGCGAGAGCTGAGTCAGTTTGCTGACACAGTTATCATTACAGTGGGTGAAATTAACAGTCCCTCAGCTTAAACTGGTTAGAGTTATAATCAAAATTGTGGGTTTTGTGATTTGAAAATTACCAATTAAAATTTTTCACTCAACTCTCACAGGGGGAGGCGGTAACAACCAAGTATCACAGTTCATTTTGCTCTGTTGCTGATGTGTTTGCTGATTCAAGCAGCAATTGGTTTCTGCGTAAGTCCAACTTGAGCCGTGGGAAGGAGGGTTGAATTCCACACATAACGATTGTAAAATCGCATAGAGAGAATTGTATATTATATATTACATGCTGAATATGGTATATACAGAACACTGATCCAGTTTTCCTTGAGACATCACATTTAAAAGCTTAGCAGAAAGAGTGAGGAGAGAGATCATGGAGCAGCAAACTGCCATACTGGGGGAAAACCTAAGAATCAGAGTCTATAGGGGGATGAAATGGAATAGTGAGCAGCAATAACTGTGGCAGCTATGATTGTATTGTGAGCTTTGAAGCAGCTCTTTCATTGACAATGAGAGAGCCAGCACATGCATGACAGATTAAACAGAACTTCATGTTAGAGCAGGAGTCTGGATATGTGTATACAGTATATGAGTCAAGAGTATTTTGTGATTTTCACAGCACAACTTATGCTCTGTGAGCTAGCTTCACAGGCCTCACTGTTTTGAGACTGAAATGTTAACAAAGCATGAATTATATCTATTGTGTGCTGTTTTTCATATTCAAATTGACCTGCTTTCTATGTGCGTTTTTTGTTTTTGCTCCACACTTCACCACGAACAAATGGGCTTATGCTGCAGCAAATGTCAAGTAATCATGAGCCATTACTAAATAAGGTTGTTAATGATTAATGTAATGGTGTGGGTCGAGCTTCGTCTAGGATATATGCACCATGGTATTTAATGTGTTGTTTAAATGGCAGCGTAAGTGAAAGATGTCATGAACTGCATGTTGTCGGATATTAGCAGATGCCTTTTACATTTACATTTTAACTGCTAAAAATTCCGTTTTATTTGAATTAACCATTCTCTCAGAACTGGTTTGGTTTTATATTGGGAAATAAGAACTACAAAACAAAACGAATAAAATGTTTTTCAGAGATTCTTCAAGATTCTGAGAATAACCAAGCAATATTACTTGCTATATGTAATCAATAAAGCAGGGTTTGGGCTGTTCTGTCAAGGAAAAACAAGGCAGCTTCGTAATTGTTTCAATGATAGTATTTGAAATAAGATATATTTTGGTCCAGCATTGCAAAGAAATATGATGGAAAAAAATGTACAGTTCTCTGATCTCACTTTAAACGCTGCATCCATCAAATGGAATAAGCCATTAGAATAATAATTTCTTGTTATAATCCCCAAGTAACATGAATTTACATGTGATTAGTGGTTGCATAGTGTTGCACTACAATTTACATGCAACTCCTATTTAATTGCATGTTCACCAAGTGCACTGAGGAGAGCACAGAAGTATAATATGAATGGGCAAAGCACTGTATTGAAAATGATCTGCTATCCCGTACTGGTGCCAAGATTCACACAGCCATGGAAACTGAACCCAGACTATGATTATTTTTAATCACCTATGTCTGACTCATGAAACCTAATGCTGCTGATTTGGACAGGCTCTCTCTTTCTCTCTCTCACACACACAAAACGCTGCATTTAGTATTTCCAGTGACATAATATGCACATAAAAAATAAAATGTCAGCACACAGGCAATCAGACAGACAATGTCTAAAAGAGGATCAAATGGAAAAACTTCTTTGAAAATTGAAGCCAACTCTCACAGAATAAGTACTTACAACTGTTGTGGTAATTAAGAATATATAAAATGTAAAGAAAAATATCACTGAGTTTTATTGCTCCTTTGTGTCACATCCTGCAATGTATATAGCCAAGGCTAAAATGCTGACATTGACTTTGAATCAGCAATATGAAACTGAGTTTGCATCAGTCTTTGGTGACACTGCTGTAACCGCGCCATATATATATATATATATATATATATATATATATATATATCCTTTGGTTAATTATTTTGCATTCAACAACAAAAACTGATAGTTTCATTGGAAATGAAAAAAAGGTAACAGTGATATAAACCTATGTTGTTTTCCATATAGGATAACAGTTTGTGTTCTCGGATAGAACTGATAGAAACATTTTAATATGGACTCTTTGCTGCAAAAGTAAAAACCACTCAAATGTGTTTATGTTCACTTTCTGGGACTGCCCTAAAGATAACATATGAAGCCAAATGGTATTTATTTAGGACTGATATTTGTCTTCATCAAAGCAAGCAACAGAGACTAGTGAGATCCCGCGGCACCGCCATGGCCGTGCGATTACGAATGAGCAAGTTTCCTGAAGGTGAGCGGAAAAGAGTTTTGGTGGTTTTCCATCTGGGCACCTTCATATCAAGGCCTCTTGGGATGTTCAGCATGTATATTCATAAGAGGTGGGCAGGAGAGGGAGAGAGAGAGAAAATAAAGTTTTAAGAGACCCAGCTGGTTGCCTAAAACTTCTCTTTGGTGACCTCAATTTCTCCTGCTTCCCAGTGAGTTTGGTCTGTCCATGTGGGACTGAACATCCTGTACTGTCCGTGTCCCTGACTGAACCTAAGCAGGAGGATCGCACAGCGAGTCAGACAGGCCATAATTTATTATATTTATCACAAAGTCTAAAAAAAAAAAAAAAAAATGTGACGAAACAATTAATACATTCATTTTTGAAATAAAGATATTCATATTTTATACAAGAGTAATTTATTCATTGAGAAAGAATAAATCTCTTCACTGCTTTAGGCAAGGAACTTTTCAAAGCAGCTGACTGCAGTGTTGCATTAAGAGGTGGATTGTTAGTATTCTGATCACACATTCTTACACGGTACATCAGATAGCACCTTTTAGGGACATTTAGAACACAGAGGTGCCATGTTACCCATTCACTGACAAGGAATGGTTGACAGGACATCAGAGAAAAAAAAGTGAATGGATTTATTCACAAGGTTAAGACTGTGGAAACCACAGTAGTAACATAAAATACCAGGTAATGCGGACAAGCCTGACATACGATGGATAAATCACTGATTGAAATGATAAAATCTCTTAAAGGGACCAAATTATATATACGTACATACACTACAGTTCAAAAGTTTGGGGTTACCCAGGCAAACTCACACTTTTATTCATGTGCTAACATAATTGCACAAGGGTTTTTTTTTAAATCACAAATTAGCCTTTCAACACGATTAGCTAACACAATGTAGCATTAGAACACAGGAGTGAGGGTTGCTGGAAATGAGCCTCTGTACCGCTATGTTGAAATTCCATTAAAAAAATCAGCCTTTTCCAGCTAGAATAGTCATTTACCACATTAAAAGTGTCTAGACTGTATTTCTGATTCATTTCATGTTATCGTCACTGAAAAAAAACTGCTTTTCTTTCAAAAATAAGGACACAAGTGACCCCAAACTTTTGAATGGTAGGGTATATTTGTATATATATATATATATATATATATATATATATATATATATATATATATATATATATATATATATATATATATATATATATATATATATGTATATATATATATATATATATATATATATATATATATATATATGTATATATATATATATATATATATATATATATATATATATATAAAAGCATGGTCAAAGTCTCAAATAATGAGGTATTCATAGGCCATGAGAGCAAAAAACTTAGCTTCAAGCTTCAGACTGCTCTAAATACCAGATTTCCGACATTTTTTTGAATTGTGCAACCCGCTGGCATCAGATCATCACTTTTTTTTTTTTTTTAATAGTTTTTGATTCTTTTGTTCAGACATTAGGTGAATAGATAGATGTCAATTACCATATTCCATATGAAGAATTACATCCTGGCCATAGAGCTGGCATGTCAAAAAATCCAGGACCAAGGCGAGAAGGCCGAACTGTGCAATGCTGTAGCAGGGTAGCAGGCATTCTTAAGACAGCGAAACTCCCACAAAGCAACATCACTAAACAAGAAAGAGCAGCCATAGACTCGTTAAAAAAGGACAAAACCATCACCATTCTACCTGCAGACAAAGGAAGAACAATAGCAGTTATGGATACCAAAAAATACATATCACAAATGGAAATAATTTTAGCTGACACAGACACATGAAATATTAAAGAAAAATCCCACGGAAAAAAAGAAGAAAATACTGAAAGACCTGCTAAAACCACTTCTGGAGAGCAAGAAAATAACACAGGAAGCATACAGTCACGTCATACCCACAGCAAGCATCATCCCCCGAATATACGGTACACTAGAAAATCCACAAAAAAGACTCCCCTCTACAACCCATAGTAGACAGCATAGGCTCTGTTACATACAACCCATCCAAAGCACTGGCAGAAATAATCAAACCCCTTATTGGACTTACAGAACACCACTGCAAAAATTCAAAAGAACTGGCCAAGAACTCAGCAACTTAACAATAGCAACAGAGATCCTCATTTCTCATGACGTAGTATCCCTATTCACCAAAACCCTGGTAGACGTCACCCTGCACATAGTCCGGGAAAGTCTACACAAGACATTTACACCTTATTACAGTTCACTGCCAAGTCCACTTATTTTCAATTCAACAACATCATCTACAGCCAAAAAGAGGGATTCGCCATGGGAGACCCTCTCTCTGCCATAATGAGCAGCTTTTTTATGGAGGACCTGGAACAAAGAGCCATCACCACAGCACCACCACCTCTCAAACCCACCTCTCAAACCCACCCTTTGGAAATGATACGTGGATGACATATTGGAAAAAGTTAAAACTGGATACACACAACCCCTTACAGACCACCCCAACACCATCGACACCACAGGGAACATCAAATTTACACATGAGGAGGAGCACAATAAAACACTGGCATTTCTGGACGTAAACATCCACCACAAGGACGATGACAGCGTGAAAATCAGAGTTCACAGAAAACCCACCCACACAGACCAATACCTGCTTTGGACTTCAGAACATACAACAACACACAGACTCTCAGTAGTCAGAACTTTATATGAACGGACCACCTTCATCACGGAAGAACAGGACAGACAACAGGAAGAGCAACACATTCAACAGGCACTCACACGCTGCCAGTACCCCAGGTGGGCCACCAATAAAGGAATCCAACAGGTAAAAAACAAACTGAAAGCAAAGAAACAACAAAAAACAAAACAGGCACGAGACACACACGACAACAATAAAACCATAGTCACATTACCGTATATCCGGAGAATAACAGAACCCATCCAACGAACCATGAAAAAACACAACATAGGCACCGCCGTAAAACCACACATAAAACTTCGACAACTACTAGTGCATCCCAAAGACAATATCGAGCACAAGAAGTGCAATGTCATTTACGAGATACCATGCAACTCTTGCAATAACGCACACATCGGGGAGACAGGGAGAACATTTTACACAAGGAAAAAGAACATCAGAAGGAATGTCTGTGTAGGTTCTCATTCATCCAGGTCATGGTTATCCAAAGTTGTTTAAATCAATCCAACTGGACTTTAAGAAAGTTCCTTGAAGACAATGGTCGTTGGGAGCCAGACCATTGTTGAGAAGCCGGACGGGCCTTGGCAATGGTCGTCGGATATATATAGCACTGACCACACCTCACAGAGGTTATAAGCTGAGGCAACATCAACCACCACCAAAATTGAAGAAGCCTCTTGGATGAGAGGTGAAACGTCTTCAAGGAACCTTCTTAAAGTCCAGTTGGATTGATTTAAACAACTTTGGATCAGAAGGAATGAGAAAAGGAAACAGCAACATGACTCACAACATCACAGAAAGAAAAGACACTGCAAGAAAATCTCAATTCTGCAATATCAGACCACTGCAAAAGGAACAATCACATTATGGACTGGGACGGGGCAAAAATCATCGTAACGGAAGAAAACAAACTGAAACGCTGGATTAAGGAGGCGATGGAGATCAGGAGGCGTGCGGAGGGGCCATGAACAGAGACGAAGGAGGCTTCATGCTCTCCCACACCTGGGACACTCTATTTCAGAGGAAATAGGACGGCGGGGGATGCGGCATGCTTGGTGGGGTGGTTGGATCTGCTGGGCTCACCACAACATGTCATTACGGCATGGGTGTGGTTGGCCCGGCGGATCTGGCGACTCTGCTGGGTGTGTCGCAAATGCCGGCTGTCAAAATCTGCTGGCGTACACGTCACGCTGTCAGTGAGACGCTTCTGAGGAAGGAGAGAGTGTTCGCCAAACTGTCAAGTAATGTAATTAACATCCATCTATTCACCTAATGTCTGAACAAAAGAATCAGAAACTAAAATATTAACAAGAAGACATGATGAATGTTTTTGAGCTATCAGATCATCACGTATTTCTTTATATGATAATCTGCCCTAGGCACAGTACTCCCAAGCTAAAAGCCTGTCAAACGGCGGTCTCGTTGTTAAATGGTATGTACAGGTTCTCCCAAAACAGTCTACTTTATTAGTATTATAGACATTCAGTATACTCCGGGATACAAATAACTGACAGTGTGGGGAGATGTGACACAGTTGTTTGGCAAGAGCTGAAAAATATTTTACTTCTTTTTAGTATCTCTCACATGCACATTATTAATAGAGTTATGTAGAGAAAAACATTTATACACAGCTCGTGACTGAAAAGATAAATCCACCCTGACGTCACACAATAAGCAGGTAATGAGTGCAATATTCAGCGAACAGAGATGCACAGTTGTAACCTTTGTTGCTTTCGTGTTCGTGCTTTTCACTTTCATATTCTAGATAGGGTTCAGGCTTGAACAGGTATGTATGAAATATCTGCAATTTCCAATTAGGTACACAAAATTTTGTTGCTTCATAGGTTTACAGTTTGCTTTCAGAAACTTCACACTAGTGGATGAGGTGCTGTTCACAAGCACTGGCTGCTGCTCCTTGAAGAAAGTGGGCCTTTAGGGAGGTGGCCTTAAAGAGCCTGCATAACAGGCGATATAAGCTAAACAATGACTTTTTTTTTTAAATGTAAATCTTGCAAAGCTACTGTAATGGAGTCCTGGAATAAAAACAAGGTTGGAAATGAGCATAATATGTCCCTTTTAAGGTCTATAAAGGATTGTAGTGAGGTTAATGAACCCTTAAATGCATAGGTACATACCTCGGGTTGCTGGCAACTCAGCACTTCTATAAGGCAGATTAGGGCATATATTACTGGTCCACTATTTTGCAGACAACAGTGGATGGAGAAATGTTTTCAAGTCAAGGTAATTCTGATTCTGGTCAAACTAGTGACTTTAAGCATCCATCAGTCTTTTAAGGTCGTGACAACTTTTTTTTGCCTTTTCACATTGGTGGTCACAGCAGCTGAATGTCCATGTTTTCCAGGACAGTGCTCACATGTGAGATCTTCTGCAGATGATCTAACTGTATGAATATCCTCTATAATGTTTCTCTTTGCAATGCTTTTTGACTGTGTGAAATAGCTTTGTCATAGTCATGCTCTGGTTCTGCAGTCATCAAAGTATGAGTGATGGACTTCAGTACGTCTTCATTTGCAGATGCTGTCATCAAAACCCTGCACTTTTTAAAGTAATCTAAAATTGTACTTCAAGTGCTGTTTAATTATTGTACTGAGACGATGCACCATAAAAACAGACTTTTTTCATCCTAGTGCCTGCATTAATTCACTGTAACAATCAACAATGGCATCAACAGTATTCACTATCTTATGTCAAGCATCCTGTTAAGGAAAACAAACAAAACATGTACACTGTCACATACCAGGTCACGAGTGACCTTGTTTAGTATGTATGATTTATTGATTTTCTTAAGTGAACCTTGATTGAAGGCTGTCAGAATTTGTCGTATATATGCAATAAAAAATGAATACATTAATTTCTAAATTGGAATATTTTAATGTTTTCTATAAAGACGTTGTGGCCCAATATATTCACGATTATTACTAATGATGAATGGCAAAAAGCAGCCTGACAGAAAGTTGTCTTTTATGTGGAAGAAATTATAGAAAGGATATTCTTCTAGTTGTGGGCTTTAAAATACCTTACATTCTAACCTTGACACACGGTTCAAAAACTGTGAAATGCAAAGCAGTACAGCCGAATGAATCCAGAGCATAAGAAAGCATCAGTGCTTCTGGATGGACTAGTATGTCAGATGGGGTTTTATCTTTCATTTATTATGCATTTTAAGTTATTAAAAACATATATTTTTGTGGAGGTGTAGGTTTTGAAGCCATAATCTGTAAAATCATTTCAAGTTTGTACGTTATAAAAGTAATACAATATACAGATGTGCTTTACTTACATATTTAGAAAAAGTATAATGAACATTGTAACACGTAGAATTGTGTGGTTGTTATTATTGTTTTGAGGCTTTTCTCAACTCTGCATTTAATTATTATGTTACTCATTTGTGCAATTAAAAAGCCTTATTTTACTTATTTATTTTGTATTTTTACAGTATTCTGTAGGAGTTTCTAGATAATCTTCTAAACTAAACACATCAACCACAAGAACTATATATATATATATTATATATATATATATATATATATATATATATATATATAATATATATATATAATATAATATATATATATTCTATTCAGTTATAAAAAACTGAATAGAAAATTTTTTATACTCTGTCTGGGATTGTGGTCACTGAAGTGATTCATTGTAGTTAGCAAGATATCACAACTCTTACTGCTATTATGTTCTAACTGCATTCTAACAATACAGGAATAGTCCCCTAAAGATTTGATTTTGAGGATCCGTAATTTAAGAGAATGATTCAGATGTTCCAAGCAATATGAATCTGGTACAATTATGGATATTGAGCACTACTATAAGTGTGCAGAACTCTACCCCTATAAATATACATACATATATATAGCTGACATATCTGTATATCTATAGCTGATATAGCAGCTGCAAGATTTTTATCACTTTGTCCTTCCAGCATCAATGGATTAACTGCCATTTTTCGCCTGTGTTGACACACTTTAACAGTATGGCACAATGAGATATCTGAGCCTGCAAAAATTGCTTGTGTTTTCTTCCAGTGCTGACTTAAGAGTCTCTCTCAAGTGGCATTTTGCATTTTCATTAAATCTGACACAACATGAACACTGTATTTGAAGCGGGTTTGCAGATCCCTTACCCTACCTTTGTGTGTAGTTAGATGAACAGACCTTAAAGTATTATCCCTGAACATCATTGCAGAGCACAGAAACAACTCAGCACATTTAGAAAATAGCCAGGGCAGGGAATCAAATGCATGTTGTTGCAGTTGCATTGCAATTTCTCTGAGGCACAGGCCCCCATGCAGCCCTGAGACGAGTTTTGTCCATTTTTAGCTGATGTATAAACTTACACCTTTGTCCTCAATTTTGAAACCAAAAGAGACGCACTGTGTAGAGGATGTATAGCCTGTTTGTTGCTCTCTGCCAACAAACAGGCTGTTTGACTCCTCACAGCTGTGATTCTGAGGCTACCACTTCCTTGCACCTAGCACTCACACAGAGACAAAGCCCAGCATGACTTTAGCTGTCTTACAGGTCAGAAAAGGTTGTGGTTACTGCCAGACAGGGGCTACTGTTGTGCCAAGACTGCAGCAATCACGAGGCAAACGCCACCTTATCACAGGAGCCAGGTGTCCATAGCAGCAAGGAAAGTGAGAAACAACAAAAACTTGTGTACAACACAACACCTGGTGCTATTGTCCCGCTGTGTCTTCTGCCTCTTCTGACAGGTAGGATGATGAGAAGTCACCTTGGCAACCAGTTTTACCACATAACTTTAACGGGGCCAACTCAAAGCACCATATTATGAGCTGACGCTAACATTATTAACCATCATTTGGTTGAAATTAAGTGTAACGAAGGATAGCTAAAACAACGCTTATATATTTGAATGTAAAAATAATCCTTTAACTCATATAATGAGACGTTTAGCTAAAATTTACTTGGCTGAGGTTTGGATTAATAAATCTCCAATGCAAAGTGCATTAAGAAGAAATAGCTATATATTTTAAAAATTCAATACTGATTTAAAGGGCAAAGTAAATTTTACAAACTTAATAACCCAAATAAGATCAGCATGATCTGATTAATTACCATGGTAATGAGAATACTTACTAATTTATGCATTCTAAACCCAAGGCAAAAAGAATCAGAAAATGAAAACATCATTAACTCCTACCTCGACAGTGAACTCCTTCGTCGTAGCCATCTTCACAGTCTCTAGCCCCATTGCAGAGTTTGTTGAAATGAATACATTTTTTTGTCCCAATACACTGTATATGATTAAGTGGACATCTGAGCACCACCTCCTGTGCACCTAAAGGAGAGAAAAGGCGAGCATCAGAAATCTGCATTTATTTTAACGTTAATAATTCATGTTTACTGCAAAACAGAAATGAGCTTTAACAATGATTTTTTTCCAGCATATGGAGAAGCACTTACAGTAGGAGGCAGAACAACCATATGTGAAAAAATTTGCATATTTCATTGTCATTATCATTTGTGTTTTTTGCAGGTAAACACATTTTGCCAGTATTTTTTGTGTGTGTGTCCTCAAAGTGCTGATACTTCAAGACCTCTTTTATAGAAGAAGGAAGAACCTATGCATATGCAAATGTATTTATACTTCACAGCATTGCTCTTTACACACAACAGATGTTCGCCACACTGCTTTGCAGCCGCACTGGTGAAGTCCTATAACAAACTGCCCGGTTCTCCCTGCCAGCCAGGCAAACAGCAGAGAGCAGCTGTTTAAGGATTCATGAGGCACGTAGGTGACCCTCATTCATGTGGCAGCCACAAGAGCACATAAAACACAGCTGACCAGTACACTAGCACTGTAAATGTGTCACATCTCCACCTTAACTACATTGATATCAATTACCAATGTGCCTTTGCTGGCACTTAATGGGAAGATTTATCACCCATGTGATGAGATCTGTAACAATCCCTAGAGTTCTCCAACCCCAAAGAACTCACATCCCAGCACACTCGGACCGTCTGGAATGGGCGATTACTTTTTCACAGCATTCGCTTCTACTTTGTAAGGTAAGAGATGCTGCAATTAATGTGGCTATTACAAAGAGGGCTGTCATCCCATGCGGATTTACAGAAGAGATGTGTGGACAAGTAGGTGTACGTCGGTATTGACACAATAATGACTCATGTTAGTTTCTCCGCCCAAGCATTTTATTCCCTTAAAATGGTGCCAAGAGATCATCTTCTTTAATGAATATGTCTTGGCTTCAAACACTCCAAGCACTAATTATTCACACTATTGTATGCTGCATTTAGGTGAGTCAAATAGAAGGGATGCTATCTCTGAGAGATCATATTTCATACATGAGAAAACTGGCAGTCTCATCTGCTGGGGTCCAAAATGTGTTTGAAATGACCCTCCTTTCAATTCTCGCCCAGCGTGTTTCGGGATGGACTTTGATATTTGCTTTTTGTTCAGGCTTGCGAATACAAAAATCTCAATGTGATTCATTACATCTATGTACACATTAGATAGTGATAGTGGTATGATAGAGATTTAACTTCTGTGGTTGGTAAACATAAATTAAGGATTTAATCTTCAAACTATTCCCAGCTGTTAACATTCCATGCAATTTACATATCTGGAACTGAATGTGTTTTAAAAGGAGAAATTCTAATTATTACCGAATATTACACATTTGGATTCTTAAAAATGCACTGGCTTATATTATTGTGTGTTATAAGTAACTTTTAGAATCTTTGTACACTAGCAAAAATACAGTGTTAGCATAAGTTTCCAAATACACAGGACAATTTGAAGCCTTACAAAAAAAGGGACAGTCTGTCACAGAACATTAAACCCGGTGCCCCAGTGTCCATTTGGCAAATGTGCTATTTAACACACAGCTGTAAGGGTCTCTGACAACGTAGCAGTGTTGTCAGCCTCTCCCCTTGCTTTCTCGCCACATGGGTTCTAATCTAATGTGATAAGGGGAGGGATGGCGCATGAATATTCAGTGGTTCTGATCTGTCATGCAGGGGTACACAGATGGTCTCTCAACGGCTGAGGTGCTCAGAATTCCTCCGTCAATTCCCAAACTACTGTACTACATTGGATGATCGCTCAAAGTCAAATATACAGGATAGTACACTATGTTGTGCAACATATCCTTTGACAGCTATACTGCAGCTCCTCTCTCCTCTACTTTCCATTCCAAGATGCTAATGACACTTTCGGCACATACCCCGCATAATGTAAGTGCCTTATCAGTTTAAGTAAGATCCTCTTATCGCGCACAGAGTTACAGTTAGGCCAAAGCTAGAATCTCAGGGTATTATTCAGTTTTAGGTCAGAGAAGAAAGGCAAATAAACAACAATCCGGCAGTAATTGTATCTCCCCAGAGACTATTAGCAATGCATCATGTCTTTAGTTATAAATACATCATGACTGCATTGCACGGAAAGGGCATTTCAGGAACAGCTTTCCTCTAATACATGTAGTTAAAGACACTAAGCATAGAATTTATCTGTTTTACCTCTTGTATTACCTACACATATTTTCTTTTTTTTTTTTAGATAGATACATATGTACAGTCTATAGACAGATAGATTTGAAACAGCTCAACCACAGTAGGTCCCTGGTGTATTAAGCAATTCCTGATGTATAAATCAAAATATAAAAACCGTACGGTCTCTGTAATGGTTTGATAAATGAATAATGTCCAGAGATGAAATGGGCAAACATAATACCAGTTTAATCATAGCACCTTAAGTGGAAGGCAGATGTTCCCCTGGTAAGCTACAAAAATATAAAATAAAATAAAACAAATGATAGTGTGATATTCCTATTCAAGCAAAGAGGCAAAACATTCAAGTGGTGCATCAATATTTATTAATGTCTTGCTGTACAATAACACAACTATAAATTAAAATAAAACATCGCCATCTAGTCTAAACACTGCATATTTATTACTAGCACGACTGCAAGTGGTCCTGTATTTATGTTGCAAAAGACCTTTTTTTCACAGCAGACATGTTGACTGGCCACAGTATAGGTGGAATTAATAACATTAGTGATGACTCAGTTCCACTAAGTGTCCCAGTGAGCCATGACAGTGAGCCAGTATGCACAACAACAAGACCACCCCTAAGTGGAATGCAGCCATCATTAATGCACTTGCTACCTTTCTGCTATGACAAATCAACATTCATTTACCACGAAAAGCTCTGTGGTACTGCATATGAGCTTCATAATTAAAATATAATTTGCCGCAATGAGAATCCAAAAAAACATGGCTTGTGGTGTACAGGAGGTCAGCTTTAAAGGTGAGAACTGAGTCACATTATGAATATTGTCTTGTCTTTGAAATGATACATAAACAATGATCAGGCATGCTCTTAATTCTTGGGGAAAAAACACAAAAACATCCTAATTAGCTAATTGTTTCTCTACTAAGCTGTCTTAATAGTGCCTTAAAAAAGGATTGCTTTTACTGTGTACATGAGAAAGGTCCATATAAATGGCCCTTCTTGTAGCACTCATAAGCTTCTAAGTGGAAATTTTCTGAAAGCTTTGAGTTTGGTGATGTTTTCAGAAGTGATGGTTCTGCCAGATGTTTCCCACTGTTGCCAAAGAGTTGCTCAAAGGGAATCTTTGGATTTGTTATATTATTAGTTTTTCAGCATGATTAACTAACACAATGTAGCATTAGAACACAGGAGTGATGGTTGCTGGAAATGTTCCTCTGTACCTCTATGTTGATATTCTATTAAAAATCAGCCGTTTCCAGCTAGAATAGTCTTTTACCACATTAACAATGTCTAGACTGCATTTCTGATTCACTTCATGTTATCTTCATTGAAAAAAAAACAATTTTCTTTCAAAAATAAGAACATTTCTAAGTGACCCCAAACTTTTGAAAGGTAGTATAAATAAAAATGGGTTATTTTCCATAGAATTTTTCGATTGATAGTAAGGAATATATTGTAGTCTACCAAGTGTGGCATCCATAAAATAGTGGGACCACAGTTATGTGACAAAAGGTTAGAATAATTACTGTGTTCATTATTTTGTCTGGTATGTACATTAATAATAAGGGCTAAATCAATTGTCACTGTGCTATTGAAGCTGAAGAATAGCATGTCTGTGTAGGCAGCGGTGGGGCGGAACCTTTGTTTTGTTCCGGTTGCACCCAGGAATCGTGCGAGGGAACACGCGTCCCGCGCTCTCTTCAGAAACAATCTGGAAAGAAGCGCGGCGCACTGACGTTTCATTGTTCCAGCTTTGTCCACCTGATGCAGGTTGGTGACTGAATAATCTATAACTCTCTACCTCAAAAGGCTGCGCTTTATTAGAGTGATTGTCTGTGAAATGTTCAGTGTTGAAATGTTGTTGAATCAGTTACATACATAAAGACAAAGAAAGTTAGTCGGTCTCGGTGGAGTTTTCTCCTGCTGACGTCATCGCGAGTGCTGTGAAAATGGTCTGATATGTAGACAAACAGTAGTAAAGTGTTCTGAAAGCTCCCTTACACTATGAATGTTTAATATTTACATTGTTTAATGAGATTAACAGGATTTACATGTACTTAGTACAACTGAGTTAATACTGTTTATAGTGAACACTGATTGTAAATAACATGAAAATGGTTCTGTTAAAAATATTTTGCTACACATGTTAACATAAGCATTTTCTAGTAAATATATTTCATTAGCCAGTAATTATTACAGAGGTAGAGTGTCAAGCTTGGCAAATTAAAAGGGACAATATGTACTAATTTGGATGATGCTGAAAATAAGCAGCAGTATTGTGGCCAGTTGTATACTGTGAAAATTAATGCACTTTAATGAGTACAAGTGTTTATTGGACCAAGAAAAGGGTCACTGAGAATGTGTTTGTGTCAGAACTGGTAGTGCATTAGAATGAAATTGTGCTTTATTGAAAATGTGAGAAAATGGAATGCAGTGATGGACTTTAGTGAACTGAGAACTCAAACAAATAGGAAAAACTGGAATGTGTACAACAGAAATGTGTTTATGAGCTTTGTTTATGATTTTGATGTGTTTAATAAAACACACAGAGAAACAATCTGGAAAGAAGCATGGTGCACTGACGTTTCATTGTTCCTGCTTTATCCACCTGATACAGGTTGCATACATGCATTTGTTATTGTGGACTCATGCCTGAGACCTGTAACACAGGCATGCTTTCCATTTGAAGGCAGAATAATACCCAGTTTGTTTTCAGAGTGCTTAGTGCAGTTTCACCTCTCTGTGAGGTTAAATTTGGACACAGTTGCACTTTGAGATAACTGTTGCTGTCAGCTTGCCAGCGTAGTCACAGCGATGAGCTAACATGCTGATGCTTAGCGGTGTTTTTCATGCTCCACAGGGAATTAACCTTTTGCATTTTGCACTATTTACTGACTGTCATCTTGCCACACTATCTGGCCACCTTCTTTGAACCCTTTTCAAGGTAATCCCAGGCAGTGGAGCAAATTTTCTGTCATTGCATGCACTGTGGGTTCAATGAACACTGCCGCCTGTAGGAGTAACTAGGGTGCTTGCATTTTTTTGAGCACATTCATTAAAAGTCATGGTGCTATTTGCCAAATTCGGGTGGTGACTGAGGATAAACCAGCTGGGCCAAACTAATACCTCTATTTAATGTAAAATGAGAGGTTTCGGGAGTGCTATGTTCATTATGATAATCATGTTAATCTGAGCCACTGCCGGTTTGGGTGGACTAATAAATTACTGAAAGAAAAATAACAGAGAACTTATCAGCAGGGGAAGCTCCTTGAACTTGTAAGTACAGGGATTTACCATATTATTTAAAAATAATGATTTCATTTTCTTAATTTATGGTTAAAGTCGATGATCAAAGAAGTATCCTAATGCCTGACCTACGGCAACACCAGTGCTGTTCCTATAATGGCTTTCTAACAGTACCAGGCTCTTTTGTAGTGAATCCAGCCATTACAATGGCCTTAGTTACTGTATGCACCGCATTTTTCAAACCCTAACCTCATTATTTTTCTTACATCAGGAGCACCATGACATGGTGAATCTGAACCAAAGCCAAAATGTCAGAAACAGCAGAGACAGCAATAGCTTTCACTGCACTGTGCTTCAGTGCAGCTAATTCATGACAAGCTTTTCAATAAATTGCCTCATACTGTAAAAGTATGTTGTAAGAAATTGACCTGCAGAGAAAACTTCATTGCACAGCAAGCATAAACAATGATTACTATAATTCTCGTGGCTTAGTTAAGAGTCAAACGTGTAATTAGAGGACAATTCAGGGTTGTCTCTACCTGACATTTTTCCTATAAAAGTGGCTATTGTGGAACTAGAGGTCGAGGTAAATTTGCACTCCCAACCTCCTTTGCAGTGATTCAGGAAAACAAAGGCTCGAGCTAAATAATGCACATTGGAGCAAGCAGACTGACCCCTGCAACAGCTTTCTAAATGATGATTTTTTTTCATAAAGCATTTCAAACACTTGTATCATACTCTGACTATAAGCAGAAAGCAGCTCCCTGGAACAGCCATTATACTAAATGTAGTTGAGATCTACATTGAGGGCAACTTGCCAGTTGACCTAATCACCCCGCATATTCATTCACACATGCCAGTTTGTTTACATGCGCGAGACTGGCTTGCCTGATGGTTATACTGTCTATTAAAGAAGATCAAAAAGATAAATTCAGTGGCAGACCATTATGCAAACTAGTCATTTCCATTTGACTGTTAACCATATTTATCTTTCCTGGAGAAAGCAAAGAGTTAAATCCAGCAGAAAAAAGAGACACAAGGGATGAGTTGAGACTGTAAGGCAAAAAGAAACCATCCCAAAAGACAATGTACTTCGGGAAACTGGTGCTGTTAATGCGGTCACTGCTCTCCGAAGCCAACTGAGAGGGAAAAGCTTTGCTGCAGAAAGTGGGACCTGTCGATAACTTGGGAAATTAGAGTGATTCCAGCAGTGTACCTACAAGAATTATTTCTTTTGAAGTGCTTATTACTGCAAAATCCTGGAGTCTCTTTTTTTTTTTCTTCACCTCCCCAAAATTGGCTGCAGAAAAGAAAGACCGGCTGGACTGAATACTTTTAATTACTACATGAAAAGGTCTATGTAAGGAACTGCAGTAAGTGTGTCCCACCCGCATGAAATTATAGTGGAAACAGAGAAGAAATTTACAGTCATGTTGGATAATCAGCCCCAGGTGAAAAAATATCCAAAAATAAACAGCATGTGACACGTGATCAAACAGAGGATATGATGTATGATGTGTATTCAGCTCAGGTTAGAGCTGTCATCCTGCTTCTCTGTGAGTCTCTGCAGGGTGGTTCTATACATCTGGCTTCATATACCTGAGAATTGCACTGAATTATGATGAATAATTAACAGATATATGATTCAATATAACCCTGTCTTTCTGTGCTGTCCCTGTCTCTTTTTCACTAATGTGTGCAAACTTTCTACTTCTCTCTCTGTCACTCTTTCTCTTAATTGTTCAACTGGTTAGTTAACCCTCATCAGTACTCATGGGGTACATGTGGACCTCAGCCAGACCCTGACTGGACTGTACATCTTTTATTTATGTTTGTGTTATGTTGCTCTTGTGATGACTGCTTCAATTGCAGTACTGCTAAATAGGCATTTCTCCCCAAAATCTCAGCTTGATTTGACTCCTTGGGCTGTTCATACCCACATCTGCATCATAGCTCAAAGGCACATGTATCCTTGGATGTATTCTGGGTGTGTGGCGACACTACTTGTCAAAAACAAAATGCGTCATCCCAAGTATGTCGCTGAGACTTTCAGCAGCTCCATGGCAACAAAGTGAGCCGATAAAGTCCAATAAGGTAAATAAGAGCAGAGTTTACTACAGCCACAGTCTCGTTTGGCCAAACACTCTCCCCAGCATGTTTTCCTTTTAAAAGGGGCAATGGTCTTAACAGGAAAGGCTCTTTAAAAGAATTATTTTCCTGTGTGACCTTTACATCCTTGGCATTTGAAATGCTGTACTCAGCCAAAAGAGCATATTTTTGCTGTATTTGTCTGACCCCAGACACAGAGGCAATATTTTTCACAAGTCACAACCACCAAGGACTTGGGCCCTACACAGACAGTGAGAGAAACAAACTTCCTCTATTACAGTAGGACTAAATGTTTGACTTTTAGTATGTTTAAAGAAATACACACATGCCTTTGGTGACTGACAGTGTATAGTGGCTGGCGACTCTCAGCATCAATTGTATAATAAGTTACAATTTAACTCCTAACTAATGCCGTGAAGCTACTAAGAAGCAGTCAGGGCACAGTCTGAGCTGGATATCTCCCTGAGGAGAAAATGTGTATGTCATACCATGTCAAAAATGACCCAGTTATGTCATTTTCTTGCAGTATCTTGGTAATGAAAATTTTTTCCAGCTATTCCTCAAAAAACATGTTTTTTTTTAAATCATTCAATTAAGATTTTTTAAGTTACCTTTTATACTTTTAAAGAAATTGTAATATTTGTATTACTACCCCAGGCTCTTCATCACTGATAATATCATACAAGAGGTGATGCACAAACTTGGATGGATGGAGAGCAGCAACAGCTAGAAAAAAAGACTGGAAAAATGTCAACAAAATGGACGTTGAAATTCTTCTATTGCTATTATGTGTAATATTCTTCTTTTTCAATTATCAGAATGCTCAAAATCTGTTATAAAGTAAAAAATATATTTCAAGCGTGAAATCATTCTTGTGTGGACAGAAATAGAATACAAACAATAATACAAATGATTTTTCCTTACTAAAACAACCAAAATGGCATAAAAAAGCACATGGATTCGAATACAGGTCATTTTTGACCCACTTATGGAAGAGTGTAGGGTCCAAGGGTTAAGACATCACTACTTAGCCAAGCTCTGGCAATGGCGCCTTCCACCAATATAATGTTTTGGCTCTAAATACATCACATGCAAAGAATACACAAATAAATGCATAAATAAACAAATAAGCAGTGTTATGGTTTTAGCATCTAGCTGAGTTTGGTGGTATTTCCTACAGTTAGCCTTGCTGACTCCATGCAGCACTCCTCAAAGTCAAGTTGTCTTGTTCATTCTAAACATAACCTGAATGTGGCCAGGGGGTAGCAAGCCAACATCTTTCAAAACAACAACATAACAGTGCTGGCATTACTAGAATATCATCTCTTTTTAAAATTTTTTGGGGGGAAATCAGCCTTCGAACTCTTCTCCAGACCCACCATAAAACACCCCAAACCATCTCTCCACTGAGACAAAATAGACAATAATTCCCCATGAACACTTCCACCAAGCATCATGTCACACAATGAACAAGCTGAATCCTGCACTGGTGAAGTGAAGATTAGTGAATTTCACATTTGGAACAGTACATTACTGAAACAGAACACTATAGAACTGCATATGTTAGTGGAGCTGCTCTGCAAGTCTAAACAAAGCAATGTAGACATAATATGGCAACAATATTATTAGGTATACCAAGGGTAACAATGTATTGTATTTCATTTCTTTTGTGCTTTATTTTCTGTTTTATAATATTCACTATGTTTCCACAAGACAGTTCTACTGAAAGCAGAATTCTGAATACATATAGAAATATATTACTCCATAAATGTTTGCACACACAAGTCATAAATTTGTGTATTACATTTAAAAGGCACAATTTATATGTAGGTTATTCTAGTGACACTGAAGAAATTACTTGTTTGACTATCTGTCTTGATAAAAAATCCTTAAGTATTATCTCCCCTCGGCTGCATTAACATTTAAAATGAGTGTTTTTCTCCTGCATAATATGACATTTTAGTCAACCACCTCAGAAATGTAAATTAATATTATTTTCTACATGCTGCATGCACTATATGCAATCAAAGAGAGCAAAATCATGCACGGACAGCCCCTCTGTCTCTTTCCCTGTGTGCAGTGACTTATTATTTGCTGTATATTATGCTGGGTATTCTGTCATATATATTCCCAGAAAAAATTCCAAGTTTCATTCCACTGCACAATGGAATAAAGCCAGGTGTGGGCATCCGTGACATCCCAGCTGTACCACACAGCAAAGAATCAATACAATCAGTCTGCAAAGAGAAATGAGCACCCTCAGGACAATGTGGTAAAGCTACATTTCAGAAAAACTACAAAAAAACTTCAAAACAGCCAATTTATCATTAATTGGAAAACAGCGACATAATTAGTCAATAGAGATACTTTTGTGACCAACTCTTACGCAAATGTTACAATCTAAATGTTCTGGGGCCAACATCAAATGAATAATACATACAATATATTGTAGTTGGAGAGGCCAAAACCAATATTCACTGAGAATAATGATCTCATTAAGAGTATAATACACTGTCTTGTATTTAATGATAGTACTGTTCCAAAAACAAAACAAATGCACAACTGTGTGACTGAATCAGTTGTTATCAAGGCATCGTGTTGAATTCATACTGCGTCCGTACACTGCAAATCCTCAATCCATACAGCATTTTTGGAGCTATAAGCCAATGTCTCTTTAACATTTTAAGATTTTCTAAACAATTGAGGTATCATTATTGATGGAAGAAACATGGAAGATTTTAATTTGTTATTTTTTTCTTTTCCTCGTCAACTGTGACCACTGTTCCCTCTAAGCTGCGCGCGTGCGCAATTGCGCACTGCTGACACGGTCTCCGCGCACAGAAAATCTGCGCTGTGCACCAAAAAAAAAATCCAACCTAAATTGTAAATAAAATAAACACGTAACAATTCATTCTGTGCTATTTTTCAATGTGAGTCAGTGCGTGACCGGTGACTGGCTGCTGCAGCCAATGATGCGATTCACATACGTATGTACCATAGACTGTATATAATGGTATTTACGCAGCTAATCAACGTCAGGCGTCCTTATGTGCAGCCACCATTGTTCTCATAGATATGAATGAGTAGATAGGACACGCCCCTTTGAGCTGTTTGCTACGGCGAGGCTAAGCTAGTGGGCTCACTGTGCTGCATACAATTGCACACTGCGTCGTACGATTGAGACAAGGAAACTTAGAATGACTTTTCATAGGTAAGAATAGTTTTTGGCTCTTTTTTCATTATGAAATCTTGTTGAGAGCTTCCAGTCTATGAGAGCTAAGTAGTTAGCCACTAGCAAAATGCTAAGGCGAGCTAGCAGCTTGACAACCAAATACCAGACGATTAATAGTAGCTGTAGTATAGTTGTACAAGCAGTAGTACTAATACTAAAAGTACAAGCAGCAGTAGTAGTATAAACAGCTGTTAGAGTCGTAGAAGTAGCATCAGCATTTGTAATAGTATTACAAGTTGTAGTAGCAGTGCCAGTATCAGCAGCAGTAGTTAGTGTACTACCACTACTACTAGTAGTAGTCACATTGCTATTACTACCACCAATACTACCAATAGTAGTTATAAAGCCTAACTCATGTATATCCAGATTACCATCTATGTTCTTCCTCCAAACCCATTTTATGATTGGGATTATAGGCAGTACTTTAGGACTGCTCTCAAATAATTGAAATGTTACTAAACAAGGTTATACTTATCAAATTAAATAGCTCTGGTCTCCAGTATATTGGCGAATTCGGTTCTTTGTACTTAATTTATTAGCATGATTTCTTTTTAATATGTTGTGTACAGACTTAATTACTTCTCTGTCTACTTTTCTTACTCCATGTAGGTTTCCCAGAGACTATGGGTTGAGGAGGAATTGGAAGTTTGTCGGCTTAGACCTGGTGTCATTCCATCAGTGTTAAACTTCCCGATTCATCTTGGAAGAGTACGTGCCAGAAAGACCACGACCAAGCAGCCTTGAGATCTTAGGCAGCGTCTCCCTGAGGTGGGTGTCAACGGTGTTCACGGTCAGGTCTGTGATAATTCCGTCAAAAAACAAAACAGAAAAAAATCTAGATTATAAATCAACATGTAACCAAAGCACTCTGTGTATAATGCCATAGTATAGGATGTAGTTCAGAAAATGTCAAAGTATAGTATGCTTTACTCAAGAATAACATAGTATGGCCTGTAGTTCATAGTACAGCATGTTGGCAAGAAAAAAAAAACAAAACATAGATTATTATGTGGTTCAAAAAGCGCAAAATGATAGGATGCTGCCTAAAATTGTCATGTATGATATGTGGTTCAAAAAATGTCATAGTGCAGTATATTGTCAAAATAGTATGTAATTCAAGAAAACATCAGAGTATAATATGTCATCTAAAAAATGCCATAGAATAATAATTTAATTGCACAAGTAAAAGTATAGTAACTTTTAAACCTGTTCGAATTCTTATATGTTGCTAAAAAAAAACAAAAAAAACGTCACAGTAATATGTCAATTTAAAAAGCCTATAGTATAGTGTGTCGCCCAACAAACATCATATTATAGCACGTCGCTCTAAAAACGTCACAGTATAGCCTTTAGTCCACAGCTGTCAGTAGGTGAAGAGCAACACAAAAACAGTCCAAACGCTGGTTTCCAGAGGGTTAGACGAGAATTTATTTGAAAGAGTAAGTTTACAACAACACAACATGTGAGGGGGTTAAAAACAAATGGGTGTTAGTAAACAAAAATAAATAAACAGAACTAAAAGTGAACTTAATGTTGACATTGATGGGCATTCCAACCAGGAACAAAGTAAAAGATAATCAATACGAAAAAAAACTCTTCCTGTTCACCTCTTAAAACCCAAAAACACACCGCAGTAGCACCCTAAACTACAACTACCAATGGGTTCCCTGTTTTCCTTTGTGAACAATTCAAAGTTCTCTCTCTATCTCCCCACACATCCACCAACCATTGGAACACATCTCCAAAGTTCTGCCGGGCCAGCTCAGCTTCCCCTCAGAAGAAGTGCTGCCACCTGCCAGATGAAGGAGCCTTTTGAGAGGCAGCTGGCATCGTGATTGGACTGTACTTTGGTCTGTTCCAATCCAGCTTCAGCTCCAGAGACGGCAGGCGGGACGAGTCAACGGAGGCCTGGTGGACGAAGACATGCAGCTGAGTACAATCCAGAAAACAACAGAGGAGGAGTGCAGTGGCCCAGGGCCAGAACAAACAGAGTAGCATCATATGTCTCTTAGAAAACATCATAGTATAGCCTTTGGTATGAAGAAACGCCATCATATACATCGTATATTGTACAAATAACAAGTCAAAGCAAAGAGACATACATTGTAGAATTGTAGTAATTGTGGGCTGAATGATTTACTGATTATCAGTATTTAATTTTTTTACTGATTTACGGTAATAAATACATTTAAAAATGGTGCTACTTTGGTTCTGAACCTTTATCTACCTGTGGTGGCTCTGTCTTCTGGAGTGATTTGATTGGTTATACGTCATGAATAAAACTCCTTTAACTTAACATCTGTAAACCAAACAAAAGTGTATCAACAAAGTTTTCTGTTCGAGTTTGTGTTCTTCAAAGTTTAACTCCAAGATTTTAAATACTTTCATTTACTGCAAATGAATATCTACTCCAAATGTTTCACTAATAATCATTATCAGCCTTAAAAACCCACAAAACACCCCTCTATACTCGACCACACTTAGTACAGTCCGGTTCCTCCTTCTATAAATCTGCTTGGAATCTTCCACTTCCTGTTTGTCAAAGTGGCCTTCTACCTGGACAGGTTTTGTTGGAGCTCATGCAGCAAACATTTTGGGTAACTGCACTTTAATATGGATGGATGACACTGAATTAGAGTCTGTTTTCATGAGACTGAGTTAAGATATGTAGCTCTGTCATTAAATAGTAAATTATTTCTCTGAATTTACAGAGAAAAGTCTGAAATGTTTGCTAGGTTAGCGTCCCACATGTACTTTGGTTCAGCTAAAGCTAACTCTCTCCAACTTCTGGATCTCTTGAGTTGCTTGTTGTTAAAATATCTTGCTAGACGTGCTGAAGCTCAGAAAGTCTGAGATGTTTGTTCAAAATAAGCTCATTCTCAAGTCTTATCTGAACTATTTTGTTTGAACTTTCCCTAAACTTAGGAGTTAATGACAGAGCAGCACATTCAGACTCAGTCTCATTTATGTAGAGATTCAACTTCAGTGTCATTCATTGATGTTAAAGTGCAGTTTTTCAAATGTTTGTTGCACATGCTCCCGACCAAACCAGTTCAGGTGGAAGACGATGTGAAGAGAAAGCTCGAGGATGAATATCACACATTTACATTGGAAATAAATGTCCTTTAATTAGACATTGTCATGCAAAAGTTGGATTTCCCTTTAATGATGTTCAAATCTTTGTTGAGTGTTTTGTTGATGTTGGTTTCTAAATGTTTTCTGACACTCGGCCCCAAAGATTAAAACCTTCTACGGCTCACAAGCTGCAACAATTCACACATTATCAACTATCTTTTTGACTAAACTAAGATAAAAAGTGAAAAACTGCCTGATTCCTGCATCATGAATGTAAATCTTTTTGGTTTTTATGACAGTAAACTGAATATATTTGGGTTTGACATTTTATAAACCAAAACAAGAAATGAATTACTGGAGAAAACAATCAACAGATTAATGGTCAAAGAAAATGTGTTTTCCAACATATATGGCTGAATTACTCCAACATTACAAGATACATACAATTTTAATTCAATTTTATTTATATAAGGCCAATTACAGGTCAAATTGTCTCAAGACACTTTATTTTAATATTTTTTGTCATATTTAAAATATTACAACGTAAGAAATTTAAACCTCTTGACTAATCCAATTTATTATTTGGTTTTTAAGAGACTAATTGACAATTAAAATAACTTTCTCCACTAGAACTAACAAACATGAGGTCAAATAGAAGGAAGAGTTTTAAATACTGCAGTCCCACGACGACAAGAATAAAGTTTGTCAACAAAAGCTAAATCTGCTGGTAGATTCCATTAAAGTCCTAATAAATGATAATAAAGTGTGATACTAAAGGTTTGTGGTGCTAAGAATGTCAAAGTAAAGATATCAAGTTGAACATCTGGATGGAGGTTGATAAAAGTTGACCTCCCTTCATTTCTCTGGAACCGACTCCATGGATTTTATGGATGGTGGTTAAAGACCTGCTCTTCTAGTCATCTTCCTTCTAGTCGCTGTAAAAAGTCAGTCCATCCTGGCCAACATCTCTTCATGACAACTTGTTCTGCCTACGACCTGGTGGAAACTCCAGAAACTCAGGAAAACCCATGGAGACTCGAAGAACTCATGGAGACTCGAAGAACTCGTCGGGCGGGGGAAGGTGTGGTGGCTGGTGGGGGGAGGTGGGGGAGTAGAGGGGGGAGACCGCCACCCACCTTCCCGCCTACTCTCCGCCCTGACTCCACCCAGACTCCGCCTTGGCTCCACCCATGTGGTCACTTCAGAAACTACAATGCCAAAGGGAGGACGAATTTATTTCTTTTTATCTGATCTGTAGCTCAGTGAGTTAAGGATTTGCCTATGGAGCTGCAGGTCGCTGGTTCAAGACCAGACCTTTCTTAAATTTTATCAAAATTCTGACAAAGACAAAGAAAAATGCCGGTGGTGGGTCTTGAACCTGCGACCTTCCACTTGGTAGTCCGTCTTCTTATCCCCTGAGCTATTCGCTCAGATACTAATTCTTCTTTTTTTTGCGCATTTATCATCTATTTTTTGTTGTTTTCGAGTTTTTTTTTAACTCGAGTCTCGACTCGACCGTTTTTCTCAGGAGGTTGGACTTCAGCCTTTGTGCTGGAGGGTTGAACCCTCAGTTCCAAGACTTTCCAAAGCCTCCAGACCTCTCGAGTCCTCAGGACCTGAGCTTTCACACAGTCTGAGGGCTGAAATTTTCTAAGTCCCACAGTAGTTCTCTGTTGGATTGAACTTTCAGACAGTCCAAGGACTGATATCTTCTAAGTCCCACAGTAGTTCTCTGTTAGTTTGAACCTTCAGACAGTCTGAGGGCTGAAATTTTTAAAGATTCTCAGTACTTCTCTGTTAGTTTGAACCTTTAGACAGTCTGAAGACTGAAATCTTAAAAGTTCTTGAGTAGTTCTCTGTTAGTTTGAACCTTCAGACAGTCTGAGGACTGAAATTTTAAAAGTTTCTCAGTACTTCTCTGTTAGTTTGAACTTTCTGGTTAACAGAAGCCTTAAAACTTGTGACCATGAGTCTTGATTTCACATTTAGACCATCCATCTGAGTTCTTCTCAGACCTTCACCTGTGGGTTTTTTAGAAATCCTGAACAAACTTTGATTCACTTCACTGAACAGTAACGTTTGTGGAGATCAGAAGGTAACATTAGTTTGATAAATGCCTTCAAATACTGGTAGACTTTATCTGGAAAGCAGTTTTGTTAAATGAGTTCTTAGTAAATCTGTCCACAATCAAACCAAGAACATAGAAAGATGAAATGGTTTCTCTTCTGTTTAATGTAGTTAAATATTAAATACAATTAAATTCTATTAAACAGACAAAATATTGAATTAGATAATTAAACAAGATACAATACATGTAATTATGAAATTAAACAAAATTTTTCAAATACAAATATTAAAAATTACAGATATAATATTTTCGATAATTAAACATTCAAAAAATACTTTTAATAATAAACCTTTTTAAAAGTTTTATTGTATAAATTTTTTTCCCTTTGATTTAATTGCTTTGTTATGTTGTTTATTTCTTTAATCTTCTTTTTCTGTCAAGATTTTAACCCCAACCTTAAAAATGAAATAAACCCTTAAATCACAATGAAAATACTTCTGTTGTCACAATCATGAGTTAGTCAATTATTCAGTTTATCAATTCAACTTTATTTGTTTAGCACCTTTTACACAGATGACAAAACTAAACAAGCAAAGAGAAAAAAAACTATGCTAAAATTATGATTAAAACTCAAAAACATTTCAAAAAAAAAGATTTAACATGGTAATAAAATCTGTTGTGTCCAGGGGATGGAGGGAGTTTATTGAAGTCTTCTTGGGCTCACATGGGAAATCATTTAAAATATAAACTTGATATTCAGTCTAAGGAAACTGCAGAGCGACAGAAGAACCAACAATATCTCCTGTTTTCTCCTTTAATGAGTCGACTCTTCTTGTGCTTTCAGACCAAAGAACTACAGACTCTTCACAACCTGCTCAAACTCTTGGTACAGGACCTCACCACACGGGTCAAGAAGATTTCTGTCTCATTTCTACTCTAAAGCTCACCTTCTCCTGCTCAAACTGCTGACAAATGTTTCTGCTGCTCTAAAGTCTGGTCTCCAGAACTTCCTAAAAACTCTCAAAGTCTCTTCTGCTGCAGGTTGCTTTGTAGAACTGTTCCAGAAAACCTCACTAAACCATATGGAGGGGCCTCAAGATAGTCGTCCAAATGAAACCATACAAAAACCAAACTAGCACAACCCAAACGCTAAAGTCTCCTGCAGCCTACCAGAGAACCTCTGAGAACAGAGAATCAGGACAGGACTCTTACCTTCTGGACAACCAACCTTGGTTCTCAAACAAGAATACAGAATGTGTCTGACCAAAAACCTCTAAAGACTCACTACAGCCAAGATAAAGACACAACTCAGCTGTACCAAACCCACTAATCACTGCACACATTAGCACCATGTGCTAACTGTGGCTAAAGAACCTCATTTACCAAGACAACTATCCAGTACAAAGCCCTAAAACACACCAAGAAACACATTAAAGTCTATTTTACTGCTGGAAGCTGCAAGCCAACGCCTAAAGAACAAACTATAGCAACAGAGCTAAACCCGGTTCTGTGGTGAAGAGAAGCAGAGGAAATGTTTGTCTGCAGCTAAATAAAGCAGGAAGACACTGAGCTGCTCAGGTGTTCCTGATAACACCAAGCAGCCACCTGGACAGCCAATAGGAACACAGCTTACTGGAAGTCCAGAGGGCTGGGTTAGTGAAGGAAATTTAGTTTAAAGTTGAAGCAGAAAGTTAACAAAGAAAGTTGAAAATCACCTTCTGATACCTGAAATCTCTGAGTTTTCACACAAAGAACACCTGAACATGTCAAACTGGTTCCATAATAGAACCATCATTGTAAAAACGTCATAGTATGGTGTGTTGCTCAAAAAACATTAGGACCCGGCTGTCAGGGAACAAACATGTAAGAAACATGAGAACAGAGAGAACCCAACCAGTAGGTCACAGTTTATCATCCCCCAGTCATCTCCTGAAGTCCATATGGTGAGAGACATCAGTATCTGGTTGTTAATTTACCAGAGGATGCTTATAATCATGCTGATGTGGTCTGTACTCTACAGTATTTTAGTGACTCAATAAATGCCTAAGTTGTTTTTTTAAATGCTTTTTAGTTTTTAATAAACATTTAACAGCCTATATGTAATCAATAAATGGCCTTTGCCCATCTTAAGAAAAATTCACTCAGAACTCTGATATGTTAACAGTACTAAATAAATCAATGAATATATGCATACACACAAAAATAAGTTAATACATTAACTGTGTTAAGATAAGATTTAGATTTTTTTAAAAAAGTTGTTTATGTTTTTGCAGAATCCAGTATTGCTCACTGGTTGGTCATTACATTTTATTAGTTTGATTTCACTGTTTAAAATGATGCCACCTCTTTTCAGACAGAACCTGTGATAATAAAACAATACAGTATTTTTAGTTCCGTGTTAATAAAGCACTTAAAGCTTTAAGTATGGCTAAATGCTTTTTTCAAAATTAAATATATCACTCCTTAGGTGGTAGTGGCCCCAAGTTCAGTAAAGTTGGAAAGATATTCACAGATTCGGGCTTCCAGCATCAATAACTCAGATATAGGTTGTCAAAACATAAACGGTGCCTCTTTCCCATTGTTGCAAGGCAGACAATGTGCTACAAGCCCAGTTTTATCAAAAGTAGCTGTCTTTCAAGCTACAGGAATAACATTGGTGTCTATGGAGTGAACAGGGTCCGTCTGCAATTTGCAAAACCACTGCAACAGTAAAGAGAGACAAATATTCAATAACTTCACTCTTATACATTGTAGTGTCACTAAAATCACTGCAGCCTTCAACTGGCTCCTGTTGACAAAGTGTTTTAACAGAAATGTAAATGCTGTAATTTGATTCTTTTAATGAACCATGTAACTTGAATGGATGTGATGCTGGTGTGACCACAGTGCACACGTCTGATGTTGCTCACAGTGGTCCAAGGGACGCTCAGGGAGTTTGTGTGTTTGCTCAGACTCATGAAAAATTAGACGTAACATTGACTGTGACCTCACCCCGCTTCAAACAAAACTGCAAATTTTCAGTCAAACTTGTCGCATACTCGGGGTGAGTACATAAGCATGCTCCACATGTACAGAGAGTAGAGTCTTTGCTGCAGCAGCCTGGGTTCAATTCTAGCTCATGGCCATTTGCCGCATTTGCCGCTATTCAACTGTCACTCTCAATACAGGCTTAAAAGGTGAAAAAATAATACAAAAAAACTTGTCAGATACTCAATCAGAGCATGTTTCTCCAACTAAATAACTCCCCATATTGTCTGAACTGGATTGTATATCCTGTATGGGCACGCTGCTTCTACTAAAGCACCATATGCTGCCTTCTATGGTGCCGTTTGATTCATTTCACAAGAACATTGTCACACTCCACACTGTGAGTTATAAGAAAAGGTTGGATGGCGATCACTGGCATCTCAAACATAAGCATACCTGTGTCTTCATTTATAAAGCTTTGCTTTCTAAGATGCCATATATATCATATTTAGCATCCTGGACCTAATATCCATGACACCAGATCACGAGGTGACTGACAAAATTCATCTGAACTGGAGGAGACTGGTTTCTGGTACCATGGAATGAACTGCAACACACACTATTCAGCCACAACATAATAACCACCTGCTTTGAGTGAATTTCATTGCTGTGATCTGGTGCATACTGTATGTTATTGATTTTTTCTGTCTCTCTCGCAAAAGTCATCTTGAGCTCAATGAGATTCTCTGAATAAATAAAGCTTAACTGACAAATAATAGAAGGCATCTTTAACAAATGTCTGGGCACGTGGTGTACAGACGCTGACTTGCAATGCAATTTTAAAGATTTCCTTTTTTGTGGTACCACTCCTTTGATGTTGCTTTTATATTAAAAATATTTTTAAAAATGACGAGGAGAGATAGAGGTTTGATTAGTATAATGCTATTGCTTCTGCTAAATTTATTGATTTATTTATTGATTTATTGCACAAAATGAGCAGTGTGGAATTCACCTGTACTGAAATTGCTTAAGGAAGGGATCTCTTTGTGGACAGGAGGACAAATTACAGCATCCAAAAAAACTTTGTGTACAGATGGATATGTCAGCATTGTTTTAAGGGGGAAAAGTGAAGCAAACCTTTAAAGAGATTGTCCAATAACACGAGAGGCTGCTCTCAGCATTCAGTCTTCGCTCACCTTTGACTGACTCTGACTGAAGAACAAATCTTGAAAACTTATGAAGTTATTATGGCAAACATGCTTGCACATATGTCAGTTTATATAGTGTTATTCAATAACAAGGCCTTACAAATTGCTCCACACAATCTCCAGAGGGAAATATCTGGCTCTTTAGCTGTTTAATGTTCCCAAGCCAGTTGCTAACTTTGTCTATCTGCTGGGGTCCAGCATAAAGTAACTGGTAATTATTCTCTGTTCAGGTCAACAGTATGAGCAACTTTATGTACCAGCAGTGACAGGAAACAACAGTTAGTTTGAAAGACTTGCATTAAAATGACATAAAGTATCTTTCTATTTTTCAGAGTATCTTTGTTAGATATTTTCAAATGAATCGATCTGTCTTTTGACTGTTTTGTTGCTTTACAGTCACTGAAGGAATACTGTGGATGTCGATGACACTGCAAACCATGTCTTTAAGATAAAATTAAGTAGGTGGCACATTGAGTGACTCTGAACTCTCCATTAAATTACAAAAGTTACAGTGAAAAGCCTCGACTGTTGCCTTTATATACATACGTGTGTGTGTGTGTGTGTGTGTGTGTGTGTGTGTGTGTGTGTGTGTGTATATATATATATATATAAAAAAAAACTTTTTTTTTTTTTTTTTTCACACAATGTATTGAGTTGCAAGGGCCAAATTGCTGTGTTGGCCCCACAGGCTAAATCAATTGATCATAAGCCAGTAAATAAGTAATTTTTTTTTCTGTAGCTCCGAGGCATCTTTAATGAGGACCATGGTTAAAGCATAATACACACAGCTATGGGAGGACATGTATTTTTCTCTAAATATCCTCTGGCACTAACAGAGCTCCCTTGAAATAATCATTGAACTTTGACTATATTTACAGCTAGCTACAGGAGAATGCTTTAGCTCTTTCATTTGACTATCAGACTACCTGCTATTCATGATTAATAAATAAATAAAGGCTACTGGCACTGATCCATACTGATTAAATGATATTATTCTCACTGGATGTCATGGTAAGTACAGTATGTGCCACTGTGTTTATCCTGAGTTAAACCTCATAGACTCACAGATGCTTTGTTCTCTGCTGCAGCAGCGGGGGAGATAATGTAGATTTTAGTACTTAAATGTCACACTGGTTCCATGACAGCAGGCATGTCAACTTCATAAAATATGCTCTCTTCTTTGGTTCTTTAGGTGACAAGCTGGGACGCTGTCCTTTATGACACTCATACTAGAAGGTAAAACAAAAAGGAAAATGTGTCAGAGCAGCTTAACTGTCAAGATGGGGGCTGTGAGAGCAAAGACAAAGCAGCAATGTGCTCCTCCCAGTGCATCACTGAGGCACAATGTGGGTACAAGATTGTCACCAGGCAACAAAATTCTCACACTAATAGTTTTGCCTATACAAATACTCACACATATGGAAATGTGTTGAACTGCAGAGGAGGAGCAATGCAGTGACTGAATACAAGCAAATGATGTATTAATGGCAAAGAGAATGGCTTTTCGTTTGTACAACGATAACATCCTGAAAGAAGACACTGTCGCAATCACAGATTTTCAAAATCAATTTGTGCGTTCATGGTTGCTTCCAAGAGTACAGACATACACACTCTATGTGTAGTGTCTGTTATCTGCCTATCTGAAATGCTGCTGGTAAAACAGATGGCAGAAGCCCAATGAAGTGTACATTAGTTCTGTTCATAATGTAGAGACGGAGAATGAGAGAAATAGTAAATTAAAAGTCTTTTTTTGAAGCTGGCCGCCTTTCGATACATGAAATCACGCTTGCAAACAAGCTGGTGGCAGGTTTAATGCGCTGATATCCAAGAACAGAAAAAGGCATCTCAAAATGAAATCCAACTGGCGGAGCTAAAGGATCATACATGATATCCAATTAACTTCCGATGCACTACAACCCACAGTCACACTACAGTGTGTTGACAACATATTGTAACTAGGAAGGTTTCCAGTAATTTGTGCAAATCATCTCAGCAGGTGACATGTGACAGCAGAATCATGCAGATTTAATTCAGATATTCACATAGACATTCAAAGAATCTAGCACTGTCACTGAATAATTCTCACAATATGCAGAAATGGTGCTTAAACGTAAACATGCTGCGTCTGAAATAAAGGCATGCTAAGAGATTTATTTATTTTTTTGATGAGTCAACAGAAGGGTTACGTCTCAGTAGGGAGGTAGAGATTGAGAGGAAGGAAAATAAATGTTACATAATGTAAAAGGCCCAGTCTTTCAGCTCAATAACAAGGCGCTACGCTACATTACCCCCTAAACCTCCATCCTACTGCCGCCAATTCTCACAGGAACCAGACACATTTGTGATACATTTATTTCAATATGGGACTTGCCAGATAAAATACCCTGCAGGATGTTGATAGGCAGCCTGGAATGCATGACTATAGTTACTGCAGCTTCATCACAGACAGACAGACTTAATATACTCTGCCTTTCTAAGCAGTGTTTCCACAGGGACCTCAGCAGCTATACTCACAAATTTCCAAATGGTAACACGAGTTTAGTATTTAAGAAATGCGATTCACGTCGCATACACTTTCAAGTTTATGGGTCAGATTAGGTGAATCTAGCTTATGATTTTCAAAGGATTTCACAGTATCTACATGCAGAACCAAAGGAACATACAGACATATGAGCCAAGCTAGGCAGAAACACTGATTCAATATTGACAGTTTTGCAGAAACCTGATATAAAATGTATGAATATAACCTCCACACATGTATAGTGTGCCTCACTATATATAGGGTATCCTGCTTCCTGCTTTGACAGTGAATGCATATACAATATACACACTCAAAACAATGATGCCGGACAATATGATCTTGAATGTTTAAAGTAGACTGTCACAACTATTTCATGATAATATCTTTGCTGTATTGGCTACAAAAAAAGGAAGAAAAAGGAAGAAGGCTTTATTTGTCACAAATGTACTATAGCACTATGAAATTCTCCTTCCACATGTCCCAGTTGGGGTCAGAGCGCAGAGTCAGCCCTGATAAGGTGCCCAAAGAGCCGATATGGTTAAGGTCCCAACGTTCTGATCAGTAACCCAGAGCCTCAAACACTGATCCACCACTGCCCTAAACATACAACACCCCAAGCAATACAATACACTAACAAAAGACTATTATCCCTTACATATAAACTTTTAGAGCATTATTTTTGTTACCATTGTTATGGACATTCTGAGACAACAAAACAAGCTCCAACTCTGAAATACTGTCACCATATTTTTGTAGAAATATCATTTGTAATCGGGCCTCTTATTGCTGACCATCTGATAGATTTATGGAAAATAATCACTCCTTAGCTTTGCTTTGGGCTGCACTAATGCCTCATAAAAAATGTCTAGCTATTTACCTTGTTGAATGCTTTACTTTGTCAATAGCTTGTAGACGAGAGTGGAAATAAAGATATGTTGTAATGGAAGGATTTCTGCCTCCTTTTCCATCAATACACAAGCTGCCATGTGTCAAGGCTAATCATTGAATGCAGGAGTATTCGTATGTGTTTGAACAGGACAAAAAAAGGAGCTGAATATATACAGACAACATGGAGGTAAGTTACTCACCATATTTGCAACTATAATATGACACACCTCTCAAATGTAGAATAAAGATGCCATAAAGATGACAAGATGTATTACGTGGTCGAAGCCATACAAGACTTACATAAATGGTACTTGGCAGTGTAACAATGAGATAAACATGATGCACACTGTGTTGGATCACGGAAGACATTTTCTTTATCCCTTATTACTTTTTTTCACAGCTTTTTTTCCCAAGCTCTCTGTAGGATACTGATGAACTCGGTACACAGAGCGGGAGGACTTTAGAGGAAGGCATCGGGAGACATGCCCTCCCCCTGTCGTCAAAGGGGAATAAGTGGAGGAACCCCTGAGAGAGCTGGCTTTGAACAGCTCCCCTCCCATGTGCCTCGAGGACACTGAGATCAACATCAGTGTTGATTGGGTCGAGCCAAGCTATAGCCATGAAACACAGCTTCTGTGACCACGTTTTTGAAGTCAGCCACTGACCCCTTTCATTGTCTTTTCCTCCGGGAGTGACAATTCAATCAGAGGATTCACTGGTCTCCATGTCCACCACATTCACAAAGCTCCTCGTGGCAGCACTACTAAGACGGGCCAAAGCCCATGAAATCCTTTCCTGAAGGATTCATGAAGGATTTATGTTCTAAGACACTGTTTGCAAGCATGTAGCATCAAAACAGGGAGAGAGCTGAACGTTTTTATAGAATGACGCAAGAAAATACATTTACAGAAAAAGGAATGATTGTAACACTTTGTCACAAATGCACAACTAACAGCAAATCTTGACATTTATTATTCCTTCTAAATATGATTCACAAATTGTTAGATTGTCAGCGTTAATCACCACTCAAGAAGCTATGTGAAAGCAAAGGTTTGACCCTTTATGACGCATAATGCTTGAACTGCTACACAAGTGGAGAATTGCCATTTTGCTAGGTTTTCTTAGACCATTCCTGAAGGCAGATTTTTTCCTTGGCTCCCTCAATAACTGTCTTTAGCCGGTCCAGTCCCGTGAGACCTGTGGCTGTGCGGATAAGCTGGTGCATCCTTTTTAGTCTCTAGGTATTGCAATCCAAGGCCACCTTCCCTTTCCTCCACCTCACAAGCCCTGAAGATGCAGTGATTACATTTCCCTGACTGAGCCAGAGCAGGGAGGAGAGAGGCCATCAGTGGCACTAGTATTTTTATAAATCCAGATGACGGGGGCTAATACATTATCTTCCCTTTTTTCTTAAAATAATAAACTCCTCTGTATGGTGCCCAAAATAACCCCAGTCAAATCAAAGGACTGATGGCTGCACACAATGCTGAATTTCCTGTGCTTTTATTTCAGTTCAGTGAACATCATCCTTTATGAAAGATCATTTTTTTCCACAGGTTATTGCAGTCTCTGCTATCATTTAAGGAGGCAGAGTACATCCTGATCCATTCTTCTGTTTGTAGGGCAAAGCTGATCTAATTCCCCTTTCTATCAAAACATAATCCATGATAATGAGCTGTGCCAATTTCCTTGGATGAATATGCAAGGTCTTCTTTCTGCAGGCATTGTAAATAAAATGGTGCCAACATTAATCGAAGTGATAATTAATTGCCTTTTGGAGATTACACGACTTGGCCCAGAGCAACTGCGTGGAGGCTATGTTATATCTATTGGATTTAAAATAGTCTTCACACAGGGAGAGTGAAAGATCATAGGTGACGGAGAACGCAATCAAGAAGGATATCGGGAGTCTTCTGGGATCAGCCAACGGGCCTCAGTGTGTCCAGTTTTACTTTATGTGAAACTGGACACACTATTACTTGTTTTTCAGGTGGGAATCTGTAGTGATCTACAGCATTTGTAACATTTGTAACATTTTCTAATGTTTTCACATTACAGACTCGTGAGACTCACGAGCAGGAAAGGTTGAGATATTCTAACTTCCAAGTCCCTAGTGTAGGTCAAATGCCAAACACACTTGAACCTACCTATCCCATAATGCAACTGGATAGTGCATTTCATTAGAACTTCCCTGCACCTAAAATCCCTTATCGCCCACTTGTAACAGGCTTTCTGGTTAACAACAAATTAACTGAAGCTATTTTTCAGAGTAAAAGTTAGAATGTGCTCTCCCCACGAGGCACTTTGCAACAGTTTTCACAGGTTGAGCAGAATAAAACTGGAAACAAACAAAAAAAAGCCCATGTGTGAAATAGTTGCCTCTTTGAAAAGAGACCTCACTCTAAACACTCCTACACAATCTTCCATGGGAATTATTTTGGCGCACGAGATATGATGCATGTGGAGTAACAAGAGAAATAGAGGCAATAAGCCAAGTGCAAAATATGAAAGGCAGACTGATATATGTAGCATTGAGCAAAACTTGCACTTTATCAATAAACAACCTGAGGGAAATGGAGCAGCAAGACTTGGCACAACATACTTTTGTTTTTGTAGTCTTGAGGACACACTATCCATCTCTCCTTCTCTCCATCTCCCCATCACCTCTCTATATGTCCTGACTTCTGTCTTGGGTCACAGTGTTGTGTTCTTTAATCTCAGCCGGCACAGAGGCTGGGAAACGCACTGCACAGACCGCCATGTTATTACATTCATACATTAGAGAGCATGCAGGCTGCTGTGAACATGCTAACAGCTAGTGAGTGCAATTATATAATTTTGACATAAGCAGCGAGTCCTGTCTTTTTCTGCAACAAACCCAGCCAAGCACAACTAGTCTACTTGATACATGACCTCTTGCACATTAGGACATTATTAATTATCATGCACTGTGGACAATTTATGCACAGATGCCATTGCCAAAAAAAACCTATCCCCAGTCACTGACTGACACTAATGAGGAACCTGTGCTGAATGTTAATAACTCGATTTTGTTGCCTTTTTGGGGGGGCTTTGTGATTGTGTGACAGTGACAATCGTGTCATGATTTATAAAGGCTCACTCAGCTCAGGATAATCCGAAATTGCTGCTCTGTTTCAAAGGAAATCTATTTTGTGTACCTGTAGCAACAGGTTCTGATGTGGAGGTCAAATAAAGGTTTACATGAAGACAGCAGAATAATATAATATTTTCACTTATTCACAAAGTAACAAAGCGCCCCCAGTAATGCACAGAGGAATATTTATTTGCTAAATTGCAGTATAAGGTTGTTTTTTTAGATTATTCACTGCATAAACTAAGGGGGTCTGGTCACTTAGTCTGTGTGTTAAATGGTTTTCTATAAGAATCTATAGGCTCTATAATTTAATTCCATTTAAAGGACAGCAGAGGGGCCATTCCAGGTGATAGTGTCATATTAATTTGAAACTGTATTGTTCCCACAGAAGTTATCACTAGACACTTAAAATGTGTTGCCCCAAGAAAGGACGATACCTATACCAATGCGCACTGAGAGAGCAGGCCTCGTATGTGTGACCGCTTTATCACAGACGTATCACATATACGGCAACAGACGTTTACACATTCATATTTAGTATTGGCACATCACCCAGCTTGCAAGGCTGGGGTAGGAAATCTTAGCTGCCAGAGAAAACCCTCGAAGGCACTGAAGTCCTGACATTGCCAAGTGATATTTTGTGTAAAATCTGAATATTAAACAGTTATTCGCTGCAGGATTTAAAGATGGTATTATGTAGCTTCTGTCAGCACAAAGAACAGCAGTTGGCAGCCTAAATTTACGTCGGATACAAAACACTACCATTCTGACTTTTTCCAGATAGGATATGCAACTAAGAAAATGTCCATAACGTTTAGCAGGGATGCCAAGTATATTCTTAGTTTAACCAAAGTATTGCTTTGTTTCTAGTGTTCTTTGAAGGCAGCTACAAAGAAGCTGAGAGTTTCATGTTTTCAAAATGACCACAGCAGCTGTTTTCCGTGACAGGGAAAACCACAGACTTCTAAGAGTGTTTAAGCCTAGAAGGTGGGGGGGTGTTTGATATTAAAAGGTTACCTTTCTGGTGGAATATCACTTAGCTCATGTTAGTGCGAGTCTGTACACTGTAAAGGTGAGAATCGCTGTCATGGTGGAATTCCATATGACAGTTTGCATTAGTGAGAAATGGATGGAATGGGTGACTTACAAATGTGACCGGCTTCATCTGAGTCGTCGGGGCAGTCGGGCTCACCGTCACAGAGCCAGGCCTCAGGGATGCAGGTTTCATGGCTGTGACAGTGAAACTCCCCTACGTCACACAAGATGGCTTCTGGATGGCATGAGGAGAGGAGTGGAGAAGGAGACAGAAAAGATGTGGCATGAGGTGATGGAACTGTGCAGACACATTGCATGTTTGACCAGAAAAACATGTTCTGGATGTACACCTGAACTGTAGCGTGGAGTGGAAAGGAGATGACTTTGAATGGACTTTCTTTAAAATCACATGCAGTATGGCGAAAAGGCACTGTTCTAAGCATAATAATCATCAATATATAAAATTGATTTTTCAAGCAGCCACAGCTTCATACTGTATGTGCATTTTTTTACAGGTTGACAATCAGTACAATGCCGTCCTTTAGTCAGTGGCATGTCTTTTGACACCCACGTTTCTTTATCAGAAGTGGCCACACATTTTCTCCAGATTAAAAAAAAGTGCTGCCCAGGCATTGTGGTTCTGACAGCTACTCTCCTCTAACGAAGACATGATGTCCTTCGCATGGCAAACTATTACAAAGCAGTTTGGCAAGTTCATTCTTATCTTTTTGCCTCCTTGGTGTTGTGCTTTCATTTCATGGTGGAACAGAGGGACTTCGGTGAAAGCCCAGTCAACTAAAAAGTCATCATAGCCTTTCAACATAGCAAGCATCCATCAAAGTGTTGACATGCTTCCTGCCGGTAGCTGTCACATACTCAGCTCGATCACACTATGGAATGACACAAGCTTTTGCTCAAGATCTGACACCACAATGTGACCTGCCGCTACTTCTCCTCAGCATTGGGCGAAAATGGTAATTTGCTTCTAAGCTTAACCCACGGACAATCAGACAGGCTCTAAGTCCCCCACCCACTCACTCTCTGTATCTCCATCTTTTTCCCAGTGTGTTCCTAACCCATTAGTGGTGGGAGTGGAGCAAGTGGGAGATCGGGTCTGTCGCGTTTCAACAGTGGGAGTGATAATTCAACGCACCACTGCTCCCTGCCCTGGCACCCTCCAGCAAATTCACTACCCAGGGACAAATCTGAAAAGGTCAAACATCTCATCCATTCTGCCTCTTCTATTCCCACTGATGCAATATATCTGAAATCTTGCAGTTTAAATCAAGGTCCCTTTGAAATATTCATAGACTTTTTTTTCAGGTTTTAAGGAGGAACATTCTTAAAATTGCACACAAAAGCCTTCACACTTAAAAAATATATAAATAAATAAATAAGCATGTTGAGCAGGATAAATAAGGTCTCTCAAGGTAAACTTCTGCATGAGGATTTGCCCCATCAGCATTCATTTGCTTTTAAACAGTGGAACAGTTCCAATATGAAATTAAAAAAAAAAAAAAAAAGTCTTACCGAATATTTCTCAACACACCGTTAACTTCATGATGACCGCACACACTATTTTTTGTTAAAACAAGACTCCTGGCTGCAGTCATATAAGCTTCTTTCAACCATTATCAAGCGAAACAACATTGTGATCTTGGGCAAAACATGATGTCATCTATACAGAGAATATCACATGCATTAAATATTAATACAGCACTACACAGGACATGATGGACTGCAAATAATTTGACTGTTTGGTGGTAAAATACTGTGACATGAATACCTAAAACAATTATTTTACATTTCATTTTACGTCAAGATCAAGTTATTTAGAAAAACACTGCATCTTTTAAACACATAACTAATGTATACACAGAACAATTGAACTATGCAAGAGCTAAGTGTGCCAGCTACAGCTATTTACACAAAATAGAAAGACATCAGTAAGCCCTTGTTAAGCTCGAGGTTGACCAAGACATGCTCAGTTTGCTGAAGTCTCGAAAGGAAAGTCTCCTACACCTTTAAAGCTGAATTGATTACCATTGAAAAGTAGAGGACTGGTGACAGAAGGGGCCATTTCCTCAGTGAGTGAGGGAAGCCATGAAAGAAACTGTTCCTGGCCCCTCAGAGCAGTCCAGTTACCTACTGATATTCCACCTCCTTTCATGCCACTTCATCTTCAAAGCTAAATATGAGCAAAGCAAATGACCTCTTATGTCAATTCATCTCTCCCTTCTTCTTTACCAAACAGCCTCTCCTTGACAGGCTGCTCCGGCCCTGCAGCTGTTGGGGGGACAATAGTGGGACAAACATGCAACTGAAAGAAAGTAACCAGTCAGTTGTTCTTTTGTTCCGCTTCCATATACAGCTGAATTTGCATCAGAAAGCTACATAAAGGTGTAGCATTACACAGCACTATATGTTTTACAGATAAGTCCATACAAACATCAAAGCAGTGGTGAGGGCAGGAATAGAACATAAAAAAAAAAGCAGCAGACGCCTTCTATAAGTGGAAAAACACCCAAACTGGTCCCATTACCATAACAGTGGGAAACACACAGTGGCACTCAGCCGGGCACATTATCATGAGCTTCATTTCTGACACCCAACAGCCACCGCTGGCACAACATTGTGGCTCATTAAAGCCATCGAGCCTTTGAAATGTGCCAGATTTTCAGAAGAACAAAGAGTTATTTGGAGGCAGGCAGACAGGGAAGACGGTTTGCAAATCTGCAAAAGCAAGACCCGCCAGCATTCTTCGCAGCATATATTTTCATCAAGTTTTTGCTGAGACGAAGTATGAATTCTAAAGTGTTGAGCCACTTACTAAGCATGTCCGATGTGCTGTAATACAAACTCTCAGACACCACGTCAAATCTCTCCATCTTGAATTTTGCAGCAAGTCATCCACAGTCTGTTTGCTCAGTCGTGTTTAACATCTGAATTACATGAGACTTTAGGTCTTCATTTATCTTTCTAAACAATATTATACTCCAATGAGCTAAGCTACAAACCACTAAGACCTTGCAATCCCTTGAATTGCATCAGACACACAGTTCACAATATGGTACATTGGATAAGTCCTAAGCCACAGGCCTATTCAAACAAAACCTGCGTTATAAAAGCAGCAGTGCAGCTGAAAGAGATGCATTAAACATCAGCTTTGTTGCACAGCTAAAAAAAGCAGATCTGAGAATATTCCTTAGCAAAGACACTGCTTCTTATAGAAGCTATTTGCAACTTATCCAACTTTCCCTGCACTACAGTAGAAGCAGTGTATGAACTTGACAGGGCCGTGATAGTCCATTAGACCTGCGTTGCATTCAGGAAGCTCAAGGTCACCCAGCAGCCAGTGTGGGAGAAAAGCAAAAACAGGGCTCGACTAGGTCTGAAAACCACATGGAAATGTTTAAGAAAAAAAAACATGATCTGATGGAATATTCCACGTAAAGATATAACTGTGCAACATCCAGTTAAGCAAAAGGTTAAAATACTTTCATAAGCCAAAACAATATGGCCAGTCACGAATGCAGTGAATACCACCGATTACCTCGTAACAGCAGCACACGTCATTATCTGAAATACACTAGATCTTAAGTGAACAGTCTGTTCCATTTGAAGTGTTGGATGAGGCAGGAAACGGCAGGTGTAGAGACCTGAGTGACTTTGACCGAGGCCAGATCATAATGACCAGACGACTGTGCTAGAGTATCTCCAAAGCAGCAGGCTTTGTCAGGTGCTCCCAGTCAGCAGTCGTGATTACCTGCTTGTAGAAATGAGAAACCATGAGCTGGATGCAAGTTCAAGGTGCTGCACTGGAACAATTCTGATCTGAGGCGGCTCAAACTTACAACTTAGAGGACTGAAAGGATCTGCTGCTAATGTCTTAGCACCAAATACCAGAGGACAAAGATCTTGCCGAGTCCAAGCCTGAACTGGTTGAGGCTGGTGGGGTGGGGTATATTAAGCCAGATGCTTCTAATGTTTTGGCTCATTAGTGTACATCACTATGTAAATGCACACACCAAAAACTCATCTCCATCCACACACATGTACATAGATTACTGATGTTTAAACCCTCTCACTATTAGAGCAGACTTGGTGTCCTGGCCAGCTGCAGGTCGTATGCATTATGGATGAGCAGAGGGCTATGAGCCAAACTAAGCAGGTTATTAAGTATAACAACAGTATAATGCAGTCTCTCCCTTAATCTTCATATCTTTAATCTGCCAAAAGATGCACTGTAGTGTGATGCATCTCAATGATGCCCCACACCTGCATAATGAATCTTTATTACAAGCATTTCTCTAGAAGTGACATACGCCATGTGCTATTTAGACTTAAATGCCATCCACGTCAAGTCTGATCAGCATATGAAGACTACAGTGTACCGTGACTCTGCTCGCAGATGAGCGAATGCAGAATGTCACAACACTTGCGGACATTCGCCCATGGTTATACTTGTGCATCAGTTCTGCAGCAGTCTGTCTTTTCCTCCTAAATCCTAGAAGTTTTGGGGGTGTGTTTTAGGGTGGGAAAAAAAGATTTACTAGAAATCAGTGAGCCAATTCAAGATACAGAGCTGTGCAAGAAAAAAAAAGGAGAGAAAGAAAATAACAATGTACTAAGAGAGTGGAGTAATTGTGTTACAGAATCTGAGGTCTAACATAACTGGCTCCAGGAAACACCAGCTTGTACCCGCGGCCATCCCCCATGGCAATGCTGAGCAACTCTGCATTCTAGCCATGGAAGGAGTGAGAAATCAATGCTGTAAGGCTTTGGGGCCTTCATTAGATACTGCCTGACCTTCACCATAAAGCGAGGTCACTTTTATTTTCTCAACAACTGCAGGGGCATGTCAACAAATTATTAAAAGGGAGCACCCTATGAAAAGTTTCAGAAGACAATCGTAGAATGGCCTCCTGCTTCTTGGCATAAATCCCTGCACCAGTAAACAATGAATGATTCATGAGACTGATCTTAAGCTGTGTGCTCTTTACTACCCTTTTATTCCACATGCAGGGGAATACATTACTGCACACAGCATTCACAAGGAAACAACTATATTACAAGAATTATGCCAACATTATATGAGAGATTTTTGTTTACCAAGTTGTGACAATTAAGTTATCGCTTGAACAGCATTAAGACTTTGCAAGTCAAATGGATCCTTAAAAGCATCTTTACTTTTCATCTTGTCCACTTTAATAAAAGTATAGAAGATTTTTCATTTTCACGTCAATCATTCTTATTAAATCTGTGATTGTTTTCCTCTTTTCTGTTGAGTCCCAGTCTCATTATGGCTGAGTGTCTAAGCTGGGACTGAACACCTTAAACTCACAAATGACAACAGCTATAAATAAAAGCTATTTTCCTGTTTAATCCTGGGCCAGCTGGTTTTCTGTTTTACCAGGTGAACTAACTGGAACAATCTGGTGTTTTGGACTTGTGATTCCAATTCGTTTATTGTCTGTGACACAAATATTTGCTCCTGGATGAAAGCCTATTCTTGTAATAAGGTGATCATACAGTAACTGCAGGGTGGGGGACATTAGGTGGGATGTACTGGAAATTCTATGGCCCCTACGACCTTTTTGCTAAAACCATTTGTCGATATTGTGAAAACTGCGACAAACCACATAATCTAAAGCCGGATTACAGTCTCTAATTCAGCCATAGGAAATAATTGTCAAGACTGTGGAGGATCTGAGCTTTCCTAGCAAAAAATAGAGGTCAACATGGACAGCTGGTCTATGCGATGTGAGGGTTAAGCGAGTACATTTTTCCACAATTTTCATCCACTGTCTCCACATTAAGCCTCAAACATGTTGGCCAATGGGAAGAATCCCAGTTTCAGCACAATGTCTTTTTTTTTGGAATTCACCAAATAAAGTTCAATTGTAGTGTGGCTAAGCCTACCAAACATGAGAATGATGTCGTATAATAGGGGCTGCACAGTGACTTGGTGGTTAGCACTGTCGCCTTGCATCTAGAAGCTCCCCGGTTTGCGTCCCGGCTTGGGCCTGGGATCTTTCTGCATGGAGTTTGCATGTTCTCCCTGTGCATGCGTGGGTTTTCTCCAGGTACTTTGGCTTCCTCCCACAGTCCAAAAACATGCTGAGGTTAATTGGTGATTTTAAATTGCCTCTAGATCCAAATTCAGATTCAGAAAATGTTTTTTGTCCCCAGGGGGGCAATTAAAAAAGGCATGTAGAGCAGGCAGCGCAACAATGACGTAATAAAGAAATAGGGATAAATATATACATAAATCTAGAGCAGGTAATATAAGAATAAAGAGAAAAAAAAGAAAAGAAAAAAGACAAAAAGCACAACTTGGTAACATACTAGTGCAAATACGAATGAAAAGTAGGTGCAATATGGCCATGAGGTAGATAGAGATGTGAATGTGATTATGATTGTTTGTCTGTATATGTAGCCCTGTGATAGACTGGTGACCTGTCCAGGGTGTCCCCTGCCTTCACTCTAAGTCAGCTGGGATAGACTCCAGCCCCCTGCGACCCTAATGAGGATTAAGCAGTGTATAGATAATGGATGGATGGGTGCCCTATATTATCGTATATGGAGATTTAAGGACATTTAATGCTGTTCATAAACTAAGTTAATTCACTCGTGATCTGATTGAGGAGTCCGGTAAATGTGTAGCTCAAAAACTGTAAGATAAATGTGTCGTTAAAAATGGGCTAATTAACAGTAGTGTGAAGCATATTTAAGAAATAATTACAAGTTGGATTAATATGTCAGTAGATCCAAGTGACAGTAAGAAATAATGTTCCAAATTTTAAGGGCTTACAGAAATATTATGTCAGCTGTTGTTTTCATCCTGGTTCTTATTTTATTTGCATGTTCCATTACAGAGTTTGGGAATGATAATGTATTTTTTCTTGCACAGGTCCAACTCAAAATGCAGATGCTCGATAATACACACATAGGCAATTACAAGGATTGATCAAAGCACTTCTGACAACAAGGAGACACTCAATGTTTCAAGATGTGTACGGCACACCGCGGTTACACATGTTCATATTTACGACTGTCGTTTTGATTCTTCTTTCACGCAGCTCACAATCACTTTGTTTACCCTGCTGGCTGCTATTCACCTTGTTCTGAAGAGCAGCATGCAAGTCCTTATGATTGACAGGGGTTTACTTGCTTTGCTTGTTGGTACAGTATGCATGCATCAAAACTAATATGCATCTATACATTTAAAAGCAGTCATGGAAGATGTTTATCACTGTTTTGAGTGCTGTACTAGTAGGACACTATAAATAGGATGGATTTTTACTATTGCTGACTTCTAATATCAGAAGATTTTGTGTTTCTTACTAGTGTTGAGACTGCTATTTCTGATTCCACTCGAGGAATCCATGCCTGTCTGTAACTGCAAGTACTTGACTGACATTGACAATAATTCGGTAACAGATCAGACCTCTTGAATAGTCAGCTTGGCATTTCACATATCTCCCACCACAAGAAACATTTTTGAAATGAAAAAAAAAAAAATATATAATATGTTGCCGCATTTCCTGCTCCAAGTTCCCAGCCAGGAACTGTTTAAAGAGCCACAATCAGCAAAGTTCTCATTATAAATTACTGAAACTTGCAACTTCACATCTAGCTTAAAGTTTGAAAAATCGTGTTCCAGGTTTTACTCAGCAAAGAGGGAAAATAATGTAAAGAGAATCTTATTTTTAACCACAGTTACCCTCTTTGCCATCACATTTCATTCACAGATATAGAGAAATTGCATATACACCAAGCATGAGTAAGTCCCCAGATTGATCTATTTTACTTCAAATGTATAAATCTATGCAAGATAATAGGTTTGCAATCCTACAGAATTAAGTATTTTTTTTTAAAGAGTAAAAATATGTACAATTCCAAAACTATACTTGAATATACAGTATATTATATGTCCTTAAGTCCTAGTGGAGCAGATTTTATTTAAAAGCCTTAAAGTGTGCTCATTTAAGATTTTTGGAGTTTTTACTCTCCAGTCTTTCTTTAAATTGTATTTGACTGAGAAAATGAAGCAGTAAACCTGCTTATTAGGGCTACAGTGATGAATGAATTGGACAAACAGGATGAATGTATGGCTTCTCAGTTTGTACAAATAAAATACATCATGTCTGAGGCTGATAACACCATTGAGGACAGCAGTAATGAATACTCCTCCAAGAAATCGTTCATTGCGTTTAAGGGCTCTGAACTCTTCACTGGTCTGACTGTACCCTATGCGAATTTCATTTGCATGAGAATGTGTCATTATACTGCCAATAATAGAAAAGTACAGCACCACCACCACCCCTCGAGCCTCCTCTCGCCTGGCCCCTTTTCTATGCTCCATCCAAGGTCACCTAATCACTGCGTTCCTTTCAAAGACCTCTATCTTAACCAGCTGCAGTCGGAGGGATTTATGCCCCACTCCATGTCATGATTACAAATCAGGTGGAGTAATAGCTGCTTAAGCAGACAGGGCTTTTGTCATCACTGAGGGTTGAAGTGCCAGTCAAGGTTTCCACTGTGTCTGTGAGGCATGTCAGTTCCTTGGGTGTAGCCTCCAGATTAAACGGCATTATCGGAGCGGAGTGAAAGCTGTTATGGTGAGGGATCACATCCTCCCTGGCCCCCACCGAGACACCAAGTGAGCCATCTGTTATCTAGCAACGCCATACCCACCTTGAGACCTCAAAATGAATTACCTCATTAAAAAAAATAAATCAAAGATCTCCTGTAAAGACAGAAAGTTGCAACTGTATGTTAGCATTCCTCATTGGTAGTTCAACTGCAATGTTCCAAAAGCTAACAAAATAAACATGTGCCTTATTAAATTACACTGGATCAAAAGTCATTCAAATATGAAAGCTTATAATTAAAACCATTTGTGACACAAAGATGGACGGTAGCTGTAATATCATCAGTCTAACAGGAAGAATGATATAAAGCGATGTACATGAAGTGAGAGGCATCACAAACAGCTATTGTTACAAAACACTAATTATAACAGCAGCAAATGAGAGAGATTTTGCTTCGATTTTTGTTCTTCCCTAATCACCCACTGGAGTTGATTTTAATCAAGTATAAATATTGAAGTCATCATGCTGCGGGCATACTTGTTTACATCTTCATGACACTCTTCAGAAGAAGCAATCAAGGAACTAAAACATAACAGATAAATGACTGAATGAGACTGACAAAAGGGTTTTCTTAAAGCTTGATTTGTCATCTGCTACAATTCGTCTATTTATCTAAAAGATATGATTCACCGATGGGTCACAGGAGAGATGATTTTAACGATAATATGATAACAATGTATATTATCTTTGAGCATAATATTTAATAGGTTTAAATTGTCCATGAATGTAAACTGTGCACTTTAAGAAAAGGTAGTCAAAGGCTGTAAATCAGCCAAAATGCAATTTTCAACGATGTGCCCAGAATCAGCAACGACTTAACTGTCTATATGGTGTAATAAACTGCTTCGCATTGCTAATGTGACATTTCTGTCTCATTGCTCGCCTCTGGACCATAGAAGCATGTGATTAAGATGGACTTGCCCTTTATTTAAGGTTTCCTACTTTACTCCTCAGTGAATTCTGCAAAGTTGCACAGCTGGGAGTCGGCTTACACAGATCTGATTAGCTTCGTTTCATTAGAAATGGGGAAACATGTCTCTTCTAATGCTACTCACAACACAAACCACCCTTAAAAGCCACGATAGCAGTGTTGAAACTGTGATATGAGCCAAAGACTTTAAAAAATGCGTCTCAGGATCATTGCGTTGTTACGAGCAATGGTCTCTCCACTCATCTATACCCATATGCCAACATAAACACATCTTTATTTATAAATATATGTATATATCTGTTTAATACAAATATCCGAGCCAAGTCTTTGTTTATATCTGTTTTCATGTGGAAATATGAGCAAAGCCTTCATCTTAGTTATTAGATCCCCTAGATGTCTAATCTTCACACCAGTTCGCTGGCCTGTGGCCGGTGATCCTCGCAGAAGTTATTATTTCGTGTTCCCTTACTAGATAAACTCCCACAAGGCCCTCTACGTACCAACACGGAAGTGCCTGCTCCTCTGGCTGCTACAGCATTAAATAGCAAGAGGCTCCACCTGGTGGAAGCTAATCTACAAAACTCGGCTTGTGCATTATCCAGGAAAATAAACAAATACTTTATACTAAATGACTTTCATCACATCATGAGAGAAAAAACAAAAACAAAACCTTGAACGGAACACCTCTAATAATACAGCACTGCAGCACCAATGGCAATTTTTAAAAAAATTATTCAGACTTCCAGGGTTTGATATGTTACAAACTAAAAGAACCATTCGTGCCAACTTGCACATTTCACGGGACGAAGTTTGCTTTAAAATTACTTTTCATAGAATTGTTTTGTAGTTCAAAAATCTCATCATTTCCTCTCATCAACTTGTCATTGGGTAACATGGAGTAGTTTTACAGTGTTTGAGCAGAGTTATAGGTGAGCCGGAGTGCTCGAGCAGCACAGAGTGGGGAAGATTGGCTGGAGAGAGAGGTAGGGACTTCCAAGTAACGTGTCTGAATGCTACTTTTGCAGCAAGAGACGAGTAATTATAGGTTATTTAGAATTGCAGACAATGACACTTTAGAATGTTAATCTTGTGCAGTCTTTACCATTCTGTACAATTTGCTCTTCAAAATTTAATATTCTTCTCCTCTACAAACCAGCGCATTATCACATTTCACAACATACATAACAGCATTTTTTCTTGTAGCTGCTATACTCATACTATGACGCCAAGAATGTATTGCAACTGCACTGGTTCTGTATAGCTCCTCACACTCTGCCACTAACTGTAAAATTATACTAAATGACTGGCTAGTTAACTGATGAATAATCCATACTGCTAATGTAACTGCTGTACGACATTTGCAAATACAGAAAGGTGACAATACATCTCTATGCTGTAGCTGCCACTAAAATCTAGCACAAATCGCACATGTTGAGTCACTTGCTGATTTTCTCAGAAAGTGTTGTAAAAAGCTTCCCCTACATGCCCCTCCATCTTTTCATCATCTTCTTCTTGACAGGTACTCTAATGTTTTATGGCTTTATATTGCATTTGCTGAGTGTTACAATAAAATTGTTGTTTCTATGTGAGTGAAGATATTATGTATAGTTTAGAGTTCCATTAAGTAGATGAACATTATATGGTTGTTTGCTTTTGTCTTGAAAGGAAGGTATTTTGTCCACTAGTGTAAAATGAAAATAGAGAACAATCAAGTGACATGTAACTGGTAAACATTAATACATTCAGTATAATAGCATATGCTGATTTTACATTCCTCTAAGGTAGTGATGGTGACAGTAAAGTAAAATCATAGACCAGGGCATATTCCATCCATCCATCATCTATATACCGCTTAATCCTCATTAGGGTCATGGGGGTGTTGGAGTCTATCCCAGCTGATTTAGGATGAAGGCAGGGGACTCCCTGGACAGGTCACCAGTCTATCACAGGTCTACATATAGAGACAAGCAATCACTCCCACATTCACACCTATGGACAATTTAGAATCACCAATTAACCTCAGCATGTATTTGGACTGTGGGAGGAAGCCAGAGTACCCAGAGAAAACCCATACATGCACAGAGAGAACATGCAAACTCCATGCAGAAAGATGGCAGGAAGGCCGGAATGCACCAGGGCATATTAAATATCCAAAATGCTTGAGGGTGTGAATAATTCCCTTCATGCAGTCGAGATTATATGCAGAAGTGACTGATCACAAGTCTGACTGAGGTTACGCTGGTACCAATCAACCCCTTCATTGTGCATGAATTGCTAATGTATGTGGTTATTTTGATCCGATTCTCTGATGGACTGTTTCTGCATTAGCCGGATGAACCCATAGCATTAGCTCTGAGTAAGTCATAGTATTATTTGAAGGCACAAAAAAATCACTTAATGCAGATTTGAAAACCAAGTTTCAGGAGGACAGTTTATTCAAGACAGGTCTTTATAAAAATCATACAAATACATTGCATTATATTGTCTGCGAGTATTAACCGAATCAATATCAGAGCACAAAAATCTGGCTAATAATCATACTAGACAATCTAAATTAGTAAACTCTTTGCTGCTCATCTTTTTTTAGAATGTATCGAAACAGAAAACAGAGACAGTGATTTGAAACACTGTACATATATATATATATATAGGCACTGAAATGCATAGTTTGTGCCATTTATAACCATGAGTTATCCATGAGCCTTTTTTAAACAATAAACTGAGTGAACTCCTTAAAAGTGTAGAGGTTAATACAAATTGGAATATTGGATATTTGTGTTCTCTTGGTCTTAATAACTATACATTCAGCATCTGCAATGACTGGTTCTAGATGCAAGTGTTCAGAGAATCAAGATGGTAACAAACACAAATATTAATCAGATTTACTTGAAAGAAAAAATGAAGTTAGAGCATGAAATCACAACAGAAAAACTCTCCATTTTAACTTTAACAACTTTGACCTCCTACTATACTTGCCTGCACAAATTTAAAGTTTGAGGAATTATTAGCACCATTATGGGTGCAGAATGGTAGCTAATCATAGTTTACAACCTACACTATATAATAGTTTGACCCCAATCTCTGTTGCCCTGTTGGCCTCTAACAAACATGCACTTTATTAGAACTGATGGCTGGAACACACACAAAGTTTTCATTAACTGTAGTTCTCCTGTAACTCTGTCGAAAAATCTGTGCAACCGTGAAGAATAAAATGTTGTCATCAAGATAAACTCCTTCCAGGTTTTAATAAATTACCGCTTGGAGATCCACATCACTAAGCAGCTGCTAAATGGGAGAACAAATACTGGTGTCATATATACTCAAATAAGGACACTTCCCTTGTTTGTGTTTATTTTTCTGTGACTGTTGCTCATTTTTCTTGCTCTTATAGAACAGTAATTGTTCTCTGTGTCCACTGTGTATTAACTATTCATATAGATTGCAATAAGGGGGCTGCCTACACTGTTTTTGTGGACATATGTATTAACACGCCTGTGTGCATATATGTGGGGGTGTACTGTGTGTTTAGTGTCTGCCGCAGGTCCCAGAGCTAATGAGAATAAGGAAATGACAAGAAACACACATTACTTGTTAAACAAAGCTGAGAACAGAGTGCTTTCCTCATCTCAGCCTGAAGCAAAGACTAATCTGGATCCATTAATACTTCCTAAAAGAGAAAATATCTAAATTCTTTTCCAAAGCCATGGGACAGGAAGAACAGCCTTTTTCCCTGCAGATATGTAATGTGATTTATATTATAAGCTTATATGGGAGCCCTTGTATAGTCTTCAATGAAGAATGTAGAGGCAAATCCAGGCGTTTGTGGTTTTCATCATGACCTATGACCACTCATTAGCTTTTTCTACTATTTTTTTTTTTTTACAAACTTATCATGGCTGCTCTGAACACAATGAAACATTTACTCAAATGCATATTTATGGGAATCCATTGTTGTCAGGATTAGCATTGTGCACTGCATCAGTTTTATCACAGCTGCCCTTTTTTTCATGCTTTGTCCACATTTCCAAGGAGATGTAAAATCTGATATGAAAAAATCTGATATGTGATCTGAAGCAAAAACGAAGATGAACAAAGGAACAATAAAACAAGGGACCTGAAAAGTACATTCTGCCCTTTAACTTTGCATAAAGGTTGCATATTAAAATATGAATTCTTTCAAAGGAGGGAACTGAATATTGCAGCTTTGGGGATTTTATGGTGACTTACTCCATGCAAGTTTGATAGAGCCTTAAATTCTGGTGTACGTGGTGACTAATTTCTGTTTTTACTGATTGATGAAAACACAGAGCTAATCTAACATCACATCTTTTTCTTTGAGGTAAATTAGGATTTAAATTCTAAATTCTAAATTCCTAGATACTGTTTCCCTTTGGGGTACAAAATGTAATTTAGATCTTCAAATATATGACTCCTAGTCCTTAAATGCACTTGAACCTGCCTTTAACACTGTCTGTGAACACCACCAGTAACAATATTTTTGGTATTTAGATCACATGAGCTGCCACTAATATACAGGCATCACTACGAAACTAAAAAAAATCTGAATAAAGGTCACTGCAAGGAAGGAATAGCATGACAGATAATGTCAGTGTCACTTTGGTGCTAGTGTTTGTATCTTTCCAAACTCATTTCAGAAAGAGCTGTCATTTAGAGAAAAAAACAGATAAAATAAATATAGATATAAATGAATAAATAAAAACATTCTGACATTATCAGAAGTTCACGTTTCTTCTTGTGCACCTCAGGGGTTTGACAGGAACTCAAGGATCGCAGTTTTTAATAAATAAACTATTAGAACCTCACGGCAAACACCAATACAGCATCACTCATCTCTGAATGCAACTAAAATGAAAGAGATTGTTCTTATTGAACAGGGCTATAGGCAGTTATGAGTAAAATCCATCACAAAAGTCGATCAGGTCGGCCTCTTTGGGGCATGAAAGTGAGTCAACAGAGGGAGGATCAGATCTACTTTATTGCCCGATTAAAATCAATTTGGTGTGTCCGATGCTGAAGGCGGACGGATGAAATGAGCAATGGAAGATTGTTAAGCATCTCCTCCTCTCTCACTACCGACTGATTTTAATGTGAGTCAACGCTGGCTGTAACAGCTCCACGACTCTAGGATTCAGGACGTGCGGTACGGGAAGGGAATTAAAAAAAAAGAAAGGTCATCAGATGGGCCCTGCCATGCAAAACAGACAGATATGATTAAAAGATAATGAGACAACAATGTTGATATGACACGGTAATGATCACTCCCATATGAGAATGAATAAACCTCATATTGTATGCTGCATGCAAGATCAAATTCCTTTAATCCAATTTCATGTTTTCACTCATTTCGAGCAGCACTATAATGCTGTGATATGCAATGAGCTTTCTAGACTTATTACGCTTTATAAAAATGCTAAAACAGATTTAGAAAAAAGATAAATTTGATCTGGCTCCATCAGCCCAATGGAGAAATATAGTAATATAATAGAACAGATAAGCATTAATGTCCGGTGAAAGCTGTGACTTTTCCAAACACTCCCCAGTATAATTTGGTGTGAAAATAACAGTGCAGCAGTACAGCTAAAAAAAAAACCCAAAACACTAAGAACAATGTGTAGATTGTGTAACTCGGCTCATTACTTGATATATGACCTTTGTACAGCTAATTAACAAGGTTGTTGGCAACTTGTAGATTTGGGTTAATACATGCAGCACCGTGCTTGTGCTCTTTAAATGAAGCATGAGGAAATCTGATTAGCCAAAAAAAAAACAAAAAAAACAAACATAACAAAAAGGTAGTAAAACAACTTTTGGGAATCTTGTCAAACACCATCATCAACACAAACATTGCTATGAATTATACACATTGTTCAGTAAATTGGGATGTAAGGCTCTCATTATGCTTTCCATAAAATTTAAAAAAAAAAAAAAAACACTCACACGCTTTAGCACATGTAAACCCAAGGCACTTGTTAGCAGTTAGTAGGGTGTGTGTATTCATGACTATGGCACACTGAGCAGATCTGAAGACTCTTCATCCAAAGTGTTGATATCTTAGAAAGAAGAGGAATGAATGCAAACACCATCACTGATTCATCATGTACTAAATCAGGCTAAATATAATTAATATTCACATAGTGGTTTATTTCTACTCCTTGAAATTACAGTTAGAGAACTGACCTGTTTTCTCTTTCATCATATCTTGGTTATAGTAGTAATACGCTGTCATGGCAACAGAGAGCAATGATTTGTGGGAGCAGCAGTCTGTTAAATCTGACGTATTATGACCAAAAGGAGAAGGATAATCTATCGGGTTTAAGGTATAGCTACAAACTACCTGGCAGGGACGTGAACAGAAACCCTAAAGGGCAGTGGATCAGTTATCTTACACATGAGCACACACATATGTACTTGTGTCCTTCTAATTATGTAAACTGATGTGAAGAGGTGGTTCCAGTAATGGAACACCACTATGCAGATTAGCATTGCCCACTTACACTCTGAATAATAATTTGAAGCTTCCACATTAATTTTGCAGTATCAAAACCTATTAGAGCATTTACTCAACTACGGGCTCCAAAACATGCAACCCAACATGCTGAAATCAATAAAAAATAAAAAATAAAAAAATTCGATCGCGGATGCTAATACTGGAAAATATTGAAAACGGGAGCTTTTGAAAAATTTCCCCAAATCTTACCTTATCACTGGTTTAATTAATACAGAAAACAGAAGCAAATACTGAAATGCTGCAAGTGCCACAATGGAAATGTTTCAATGGACAGTCACATGAATAAATATCCTACTTTCAAGATTCAGGTGCCAGCTGTTAACCCTGCATGTGGTGGTGTTTTCTCACTTTGGAGCATTTTCTTTCTAAACGTTACATAGGTTTACTTGGATTCCCTGTGTTTTGACTCATTGCTTACACATGTAATGTTCCCTTTTGCACACATACTCCCACACAAAAGTTATTTCTGTACAAATGTTTGCAATAACTACATACTTTGCAGTTTCAGGCTATGTGTCAGCTTTCGATATTTCTTTATTGACTTGGAAAAACCTTTAAACTCACCAAAGCTTTGAAATGTCTCAATACTGTAGCTCATAAAGTGAGTTAAGTGAAATCTATGAGTTGAATGAATTCCCATTCACATTTCTGTTTATAGGTCAAAAAAACTTCTATTTTCTCACACGATTTTTACCTTCTTCAGCAGTTTTATACAAAAGAAGAAAGATGTTTCTCAGATTCATTGGGCACATGTCAACACTGTCAGCAGAACACACAAGCACTGAAATTGCAGGATTGCCGCAGAGAGAGAAAATTCTCCTGTAGCTGAAGTTGAAGCTACAAACTTCTACTTACAGCACACCAACCACAGAACCAAACCAATATGTAGACATTACACTGAGCTGCTTTGCTGTTTGATTAAATACAATTTAAAAAGAGCCTAAATAACATCTGAAACCACGTAATTTTAAAAGTTTTTTTTTTTACAACTCCCACTGAGAACAAATCAATAAATGCCAATTTAATGTAAATGGCTAAATGATGCAGATAAACCTTCTGACTTGAGTACTTGTTGATTTGTGCAGACAAGGTGTTTCCAAATGTGTCAGTTGTCTTTAAGCTTTGTGAAACTCCTCTTCACTTTCAACATTTCTAAATAGAACCTGGTTAAGTATTGAGGAGTCACATATAGTATGGAGCTTAGCGTGGGCAAACATGAAAGCCAGGCTACTTGGGAGCCACATCAAAGACAAACTTCAACTGCCTTGTGATGGATAATTAAGTTTTTTCTGATTAGAATTCTGATTGTGATGAAGAGATAATTAAACCAAAGGAAGGAATGAAAGACAAGTAATATTTACGATAAACACGGAAGGCTGTTTGTTCCAGAGGGGCACTTCTTTCAGAGAAAAAGATAAGGATGGAGTTGACTGAGCCGCTATTGAACACTATGTTCTTAACAACCTGCCGCAGTGCTGCATAAACAAAGAGTGGAGATTTCAACCTGGGTGTCAGAATAAAGTGCATCATCGAATTAACACTGACAAACTGACAATCATTTTAAACAACAAACAATTCAGCCTGTTGAGAGTCAAAGTGTGAACTATTCTTCATCAGTTTATTGTCTGTCTCAGATTAGGCTGCTAATCTGTTGACTTCAGTCCATCAAACTGTGGCTCAGGCGTATTTATTTTCTCTCGCCTACACTATTTACTGACATCTTAAAGGTTTCTGACAATGACCTCGGCTTTGTCTTGTTTATTGTTCAATGAATTGTGGCTATTCTTGTTAAGAAAAAGAAGCAGAAAGCTTTCAAGCTTTGCAAGACAAATGATAGCAATTCCTGCTCTTGAAAAGACGAGAAAGGCTTTCAAACTTTCAAACATGACAGTTAAAGAGAGGGTTTTGTAGTATGTATGTGCTCTCAACTTATTCACTGTCTGGTAACTAGAAACTACTATAATGACACTTGCAAAGTTTGGAGGACAGCGCAGTGACGGTGCTCTTTTTGAAGGTTTTCTAATTAGTTTGCCTTTTTAGACAGAAAGCGATGACAACAAGAATTGAATGGCTTGTAAAGGGAAAACAAAAGACAGAACACACTAGAAAATAACTTGAGTTTTTCTGGGTTGTTTCTCTGCGGTTAAATCTAATGAATTAAACTGCAGAAATAAGGCAAAGCCACAATAAGACAAAACTTTGCCAGAATGACTGCTTTAATAAAATATGAATTTAAATGTGCTCCTCTCTCATCGTCCCCTACTTGGGGATTGTTTAAAGCTTGGCTGTCAGCGATGTCAAACTGTAAGCCACGGGTTGTTTCACGGCTGCTTTTCAGAGGTACAAGACAGCTAGTAGCTGTTTGTGAGGACTGAATAGGGGCTGGCATTTTACTTTTCCTCCAAGACACAGTTGCAATGCCAACGCAGTGCAAGCACAGTGGGGTGTTGGAAGAAGACATGAAACAGTCATTCAGTGCTGAAGTCGTTCAAAGTGAATCCATGTTGCAGAAAAAGTACCGTGTGCATGCTAGTGCACACGCCAATGAGGCCTCCTTGTGGGCGATGCTGTTTAAACAAGAAAGGCATGATGCAATCAGAGCAGATTCAAAGGAGCACAGTTCAGTGTTAAACGGCTGAAGCGCACGACATATTCTTCCCTGAACTCCTCCGGCAACATTCTGTCAACACCTGAATTTAAGCCTATACATATTTAATTAAAGGCTGTGGAAATGCCGCTTTGATAAAGACCTCATTAGGAACAAGATGTAAACACCATGTTACAACTCTTATGCTGACAGTTTAAATGATTTTGGCACAGAGGGCTGTCTTACTAAATGCTGCAGAAAAAAGCATAAGCTTGACTCGCTTTACCCAACGCCTGCTTTTTGTCTGCACAGGAAGCAGGTGTGGTGCCACTAGACTCAACATATGACTTCACTGAAGCTTTGGTTAATACCTCGTGGATTTTCCAACCTGTGAGCCAGTGTAGCTGCGAGAGGACTAGTTTTACAGTGCATTAGTAGAGATTCAGCAGAATTACCAGCATCAAAAGCACTACAAAGATAGAAATGACTGCTGAAGAGTTTCATGACCCTTGTATCACATGTGTCTGAGTATGAATTAGATCACATTATTTAAGTCAAGTGCTGAATGATGTCTTTCTTCTGTCATATAGAGCACCCACGCTATTTTCAATTAGCCAAGCCCACACGATGACATTTAACAGTAAGGGCTATTTTCAGCAGTGGTGAAAAGGAGTCTCTTCTATAGGAGAACTAGTCAAGTTCATGACTCATGCAACCGAACATAAAAAACATTCAGATTTTGGATGTCCCTATTTTATTACAAGATGAAAGCAGCTCAGATATTGAATAGCTGATTTTAACTAAACAGTACTTGTCATGGCCTTGTCTAGGATTCCTTTCAAGCTTGCCCTTCATTTTCTTTACTATATCACTGCCCACAAAAACAAAAACTGGTCATGATGCCACGTGATAGGCCTGCTACAAGGTTTGCTATTCTTGTTAAGTCTTGCTATTCACTTATTTTGCATAATGCAGCCAGATTTGCTTGCGGTGGTTTTTGTTAGTTAATGAAGTATCACTCAAAGCACTGAATGAACTAACACTGACACTCGAAACAATTTACAGTTTAACTCTGACTTCAAGTGTCTCTTTGTAATGATGCTCTTTAATTTGTGTTTTTGCTTTGAATTTAATTTTAACAACACAATGGCAGGGCAGAGCGCGTACAACAAATGGTGCTGCTGCACATGTAACTTTAATTGGTTTTGCAGACTTGTATTTAGTTTTTTCGAAACCCACCACAATTCAATACTGAAAATCTTGTCGCTATTTCTACAGTATTTGCTCAAGTCAGCACCCATTCAAACTGGATTGGATTCATCTAATTGTTTAGACAGCTGCTAATAAAAGGGAAGGTGTTAGAGCTCCACACATTTCATAATGCTGTTTTGAGTGTCTGTAAGGCTGCTGTAGGGGCTGTACAGTGCACACAATTTGTCAACTGAGGGTGAAAAGCAGGCATCACTGGGTTTGTTTGATTTTACTGTTTTTATTCTATACAGCCCTTTAAACTGCTTTTGCATGAATCTGCAACCTGAACCTCAGCTAGATCCTTGTGCACTTGTCAAACATCAAACACTCACGCCTGACACAGCTGCACAGATGTTGATGATATGCCAGTTAAAAAAAAAACAAAAGAAGAAAAAAAACTGTTGAGTAAAATGCGACATTTGACAGGTGTTTTGGGAGCTTGGAAATGACATATTATGTACACCGTGTCTCAGTAGAAATAAACAAAGTAAAAACTAATGGTACATAAAAACACAAATAAAGAAGTGATTCCACTTTGCGAATGCCACCCGGGCTGAATCAACAGGAAAGCTGTGGGTGGGTTACACCCTCACATACTGCAGAAAATATGCAGAGGTAGTCAGCAGTTGCCAGCGTAGCATTAGCTTTGCTGGTTAATAGCTGTTTTGGGAATGCTAGTGATTTAATGTTTCCATTAAATGTGGGAGCATTAGGTAAATAATGCAGTGTCAGTAATTAGATTCTCGATGACAAGTCATGGAAAGTTAAGTAACTCTGTTAATGCAAGTAACAAAGTGGGTAAATTGTCTGCTAATATACTGCATGGTAAGTTTACAAGTGCTTATTCTTGAAAACGGCACACAATCTTTCATGTTACAGCTTGAAAGAAAAGGTTCGGGATTTTCTAGTCTGCCCCAGCTGTCTCTAATATCCATACTGGATTTGATGCAAATGTCAGATATTTCCCTGCAGAGCTGTGGCAGTGACAGAAGAATCTAGTAGTCACTTGTATGCTTGTTGTTGCTAGCCAGCCTTTACCTCACAAGTTGTGCAAAGAATAAACAAGGAGGTTAATTTATATGCAAACTCATTGTCATAGGAAGACATGCATGTCTGCATTTATATACACTACTGTTCAAAAGTTTGGAGTCACTTAGAAATGTCCTTACTTTTGAAAGAAAAGCATTTTTTTTAAATGAAGAAAACATGTTAATTAATTAATCAGAAACACAGTCTACACATTGTTAATCTGGCAAATGATTATTCTCGCTGGAAACGGTTGATTTTTAATGGAATATCTTCATAGGGGTACAGAGGCCCGTTTCTAACAACCATCACTCCTGTGTTCTAATGCTACATTGTGTTATCTAATTGTGTTGAAAGGCTAATTGATGATTAGAAAGCCCTTGTGCAATTGTGATAGCACATGAATGAAAGTGTGAGTTTTCATGGAAAACATGAAATTGCCTGGGTGACCCCAAACTTTTGAACGATAGTGTAAGTGCCTATATTGGAGGGCTGTTTGTAGCATTTGCTGTGGAGAGGACAGTGATGAAACATACAGTTGAGTCTTACATTGCTCCAAGCACATCTGAAAATGCTGTACCCACAGCCAATAAGTCACAAGAGGCTGTGGAGAAGCCAGAGTCACAAGACAAAGGTGAAATAAAAAGTGCAACTAGAAAACAACAAGTATTTTGACATGAGTAGTTAGCAAAGTTTCCTTGGAGATACAGGAAAGAGAAGAACGACAAGCACTGTGTATGCTATGCTCTGTTGGCAGAGAAAGTCTGCAACATTCTTGACCAAATTTAAGCGCAAACATTTTAAACTACACAGCAGCAGAATAAGCTGTGCCGTGGAACCTCGTCAAACAAGCTTTTAGCATCAAGTTGACGAATGGAAGTCTGTGACAAATTCAACACATCATATCACATTGCCTAAGAGGACATGACTTTTAATAAATTCAACTCAGAACTCAGGCAAAGCCGGCCACCTAAAAACCTCTATTATGCATTTTCATTTTGCCAAAGGGTTTGTTCTTGACCATCTGTGTGTGATGTGATTTTTGCACTATGCTCCAATGTGGCACTCTGTCTTATATAAGTCCCTCTCTTTCTTACTTTACGCCACAAAACAGAAGCAGCGCAGCAAATCTGGCACTGGTGCTCCTACTTGAGAGATGAATCTTAGTCTGGAATCCTCTAGCCAGAGAACCTTTATAGTTTGTGACTTTGGGACACAAATAGCTCGGTAAAAACTTGCACCAATTCTATGTTTGGAGTATATTAGTGACATCTATTAGTCAAAACTTTAAGACAAACTTTGGACTGCATTTTTTTTTTTTTTACATTGGACAAGAACTGTGCATCTCGTCCCACATTTCCGAGCACACAATCAGATTCATGGGGTATCAACTTCAGGACCAGTATAGAAGAATGGTAAGAACAGTGAAAGTATAGTGACCAATGCATATTATAAAGCAAATATGGGCACATTAGTATTGTTTTAAGCCTGACTTTAAAAATCTAGAACCTATTTTTTGAGCTTGTTAGACATTAGAATTTTTTTCTTTTCAATTTTAGAGTGAATGATCTTGAACTACATTTATAAACTCAAATCCCAATTGTGGGATTTCAGGCCATGCATGTTCTAATTCCAGTTATAGTTCTTACTGCAAATGTGCAAAGACAAAAAAAGGGCACACAGAAAAAAAAAAGACAAGTCTAATACCTGATTGGATTTGTCATCCATGCACATGACCATGGGCAGAAACATGTTGTAGTAATTTCACAGCAGAGCATGGTTGATGTTATGGCACTTTGTCACTTTGGAGGGAGGGTTGGGTAAATTTCCAGTTCAGTAAGACCCTGCTTACTATGACCAAATCTGCCCCATTTTCTCTTGCCTAGTTGCATTGACCTCACATGATGAATTCTCTCCTCGAGAGAGAGAGAGAGAGAGAGAGAGAGAGAGAGAGAGAGAGAGAGAGAGAGAGAGGGCCTGTTGTTATTGATGTTCTCAATTAATACCCCGACACACCACCATGGATTCACACATGCACCATTCAGCTCACTGCAGCATATCGGCAAACAGCTAGCAGACATCATGTGTGATCTCCCTCAAACACTTATCTAAAGAGTAAACTGCATTAAGAGAATGCTGGACCTGCATGGTTTGTCTCAGAGAATAGATTCAAATTACTCAAATTAATAATCTCAAATAAAGGCAAGTCAATTTTAATTACATTACATTGCTGGACATGGCAGCTGATGCTCTGAACCGTGTTTTGTGCATTAGCTTCCTGATTACCATCTTTTACTGTAATAATTCAAGAGCCAATCATTAGGAGAGAAATATCACTGCCGTTGTCTGGTACGAGGAATCAGATGTCTCATCTGTAATTAAAAATCAGTCCACTCGATGTCCTCAGTGCAGGGTAAAAATATTCAGACAAGATTTCCACGTTCATAAAAGATTGATGCCAAAAAAAGACGTCCCCTTTGGCAGCATGTTTCAGCCACCTGCTCATATGAGGCCCAGCCTGTGAGTACCGGCAGTCAAAGTGTCTCTCCACCAGTGGGCAAATGGCCAGCTGAAGGTGAGAGACTCCAGTGGCCTTGGGCCAGCATGAGTCACTGGCTCCATGTCCTCAACACCAGCACTGAGTTACCCCCCCCTCCTGCCCTCATACTGCCATCCCCCGGGCAAGGTGACTCCAGCTCCCTCTCTTTGCACCTGAAATGTTTTCCCACCTGGTATGTTGAACCTCCATCACCCCGTAGCCGTCCTCAGAGGAGCAGAGGCCGAAATGCCACTTGTCACAGTTTTCTTGGTGACTACAGCTCAAAACAATGAATAATGCCAGCGTTTAAAGAACCGCTGCGATGCTTTGATTGCAAACGTCAGGCTATTTATGAGTTAGGGTTACATGTGTTTATGCAGGATGAGCGTGAGATTTTTAATTTCTATTTGTTTTGGCTGCTTCTAATATCCACTTGTATTTTTGTGTGAGAGCAACTATTACTTTGAGTCTGTCTTGCCAATGTACAATGAAACACTCAACTCATTTTAATTTTAATATTGAACTATTTAACAGCATCATTGGCATCCAGTAGGAATCAGTGGTGTAGTCACTAAACATCATCACTAACCACCTTCTCCATGGTTCATAATGGCTTGTCTGAGTTATATCTCCGACCTTTTAGTACCGCATGAACCACTGTGCACTTTGAGATCCTCAGGCTCAGGTCTTTTGTCTGTTCCAGGGGTCCAGCTGAAAACTAAAAGGGACAGAGCATTTGCTTTCAGGGCCCCGAGGCTTTGGGAAGATCTGCCTGAGGAAATCAGGTCGGCTTAGTCAGTGATCTCATTTTAGTTTCTGCTTAAAACATACTTTTATTGGAGAGTCTTTGATAATTTTATTTGAGTTTCCATTTCCTTTGAACTGTCTTGTATACTGTTGAATAACGTTTTCACCTCTTTTAACACTAGCTGTTGGCTTTTACACACCATGTTGTGTTTTCATCTGTCTTTTAAATTCAGATTTTTTTTTCTCTTCCTCTTATCATTATTAAAAAGCACTATATTAGTGTTGAGCATTTCCCATTTATCTCCAGCAATGGTAGTTTCATTAACTTGTTCTTTTCTGAAACGCCACTGTGCTTACAAGCCATTTTCTGTCACTTAAACTACACAGTAAATACTATATTTTTTATGGCCACCAAGTCAGACGGGTAGATGTTTCTATTTTCTGCTTTTCTGTTTTGACGTTCCCTGATTGTTTATTCCCAAGCTGTTAAATCACTTCTGCATGGTGTTAATTGGAGAAGGTGGTGCGCTCAACGCTTTTGCATTTCTAGTTTGATTTAGATTTCTCAGTATCTCGGAAAACCATTTTCATTCACTGCCCAGCCACCTCCAGATGAGAAAAGCTCGGAGTTTATAAAAAGGTTGCTCATCTAGTTTGCCCTCCATCATAACTGTGCACTCACAGCAGTGCAGGCAGCAGGGAGTGCTTTATGGACTTTACTGCCCCGCATTTTGGCTCTCAGGCTGAGTTCAACTTACAGGCAGCTCTGATAGGTGGAGCTTATGTGACTTTATGCAGCAACTCTGCATGTTAATAATGTGCGATTTTGACAGTCTTCTCAAGTTAAATAGTAAAGGATAGCATTCTTTTAAGCAGCAGACATTTTAATTTGGTCGGCGCCATAAAAAAACAATAATTTACATTGCATTTTATTTATTGTTTTGTTAGTCTATCATTATTAGAGAAAGCACAGTCATGCTAGATTCAAATATACGGTTTCCTAGTTTCAGTTTTTTGACTTGAGTTATTTATCGGTTTACAGAACAAATGACTTAATTTAGTTCTGTTGCTAATGAAATCGATAGAGAGTAACATTTAAATGAAAAATGGCCATTATGTGACTTTAATGAGAGCAGTAATAATACATGGTGCTGCAATACGTGGTAACATATTAAAGGAACCACTGAGACTGAAACCAATTAAAAACGCCAATCACTTTTAAAGCCCCTTGCTTGCCAAGGCTTGTTTCAAGGCTTTCTGTCTTCATGTCATTCTCACTGAACTAACAAGGTCTTGCAGATCATAATAGAGCCGAAGGTTTATTCAAAGAGCTGCTGCAGATCAGTTCAAATTTGTTTTCTACATCTTTTGTCTCAATTTACAAGACCACCAAGGTGTTTACTCTGTCAGCGTTACTTACGTCTGCATATCTGTTCTAACAAATGAGGAGTGAAAGGTAACCGCAAGATTTCTGGGTTCACACTTCTTGGGGAAACCTTTGTAGAAACAGTTACTGCAAAATGACAGCAGAATATTCAGAATGTTGCTCTACGTTGTTGGAAATGTGAGCCAAACCTGTCACATGCATTCCTGCACGAGAATATGACAGCATACCCAGTTTTTTTCACTCTATGCAAAGCTCCGTTTGGCCTTTCACTGCACATGCATCAGACACACTCCAAACGTGCAGTACAGGCGAGGCTGAGATGAAAGAAAAGCCCTCCAGTCTGAACAAGAAAAATGTAGCTTCAAGGGCAAATTAGCTATGAGCATCCTCAGAGGAATGGATGGAAATGGAATGATAGAGGTCTAGAATTAATCTATTCTGCATGTTTTAGCTAATCTCTAACTGCGCTAGTCCTGCGAGAAAACTTAAAGTGTTGCAACTAAAGTGACAATATGAGAGTAATTGTTTTGGTGCCTAACAAGAAATTAGTTTGAATGTTTTTTTCATGGGCTGAGGGGACTCCAATTCACGGCTAAATGAGTCATTTGGACAGTGTTGCACAGCCTGAGTGATGGGGCTGGTAGAGCAGGTCTGTCAAATGTGAAGATGAAGTGAAGTGTTGAGACAAGATACACAGCCCAATTTGGTAATCGTGCCCATCCACTCCACACACATGTGATGGATGGTTCTAATCAAGTGACGTCTCCCCGCTGAAATTGCCCCACGGAGACCTCACCTAATAACACGCCGACAACAACGACAAAAAACTCCCAATGGAATATTTATACACTCTTTCCTCCGACTGACAGTCACTCGATGAGTTTTAGATACCCACAAGAACTTCAACATAGTCGCTGTGTTTGTTTTTTCAGCTCGTTTTTTAGACATGTTCACATCTCCAAAAATGGATTAATATCAAGTAGCAAATAATCAGCTTGTTTTAGAATGTGGCAGAGAATAGCAAGCAACAATATAGCAGTATGACAACAGCAATATAGCAGCAATGTTCTTAGATGCCTTTTTTTTGTTCTTTTTTTTGTTTTTTTGAGACTGTGCATCACCTCCCACATGATGAACGAGTCAGCCCATCTGTCACAAAACATCTGGAGCAGCTGTGCAAATTCAATGACTGTTATTCTCTGACCTACCCAGGGCCAGTGAAGGTAATTGTTTAATATGAAAGACAGGTTTCATACCCAAGCTAACAACTGACCAAGCTACTTTATAAAAATAAATGTGCTTCTTTGTAGAGATTCTGCAGATCAATGGTTCAACCTCTGCAGAAAGAAAAAGTCAGATCAGTGAGCAACTCCCTCCTCATTTGTGACACATACCCTGCCCGTTCCTCTCCACTAGCCTCCACCATCTGGTAATGCCTTTCCATCTGGACCACTTGGCCACTTGGCAAAAGTTGCACTGTTCCCTGGTCTTCTGATGCGAAAACAGATCCATTGGTGGTGTTTTAATCGAAATTGTCAACACAGCATTGAAGATGGCAAAAAGCTGTCTGATTCCAATCCCTATCATATTCATAGCCACTGAATAATGAACATCAGCGTCTAGACAACAGTTTATGAAACTATTTCACATTGTGATTCAAAAAAAGGAATTTCAATTTCCTCTGCTGCTTGTTTCGATTCAACAACTGCTGTATGACAGTTGACTGAAATGTTGCTGTTTTTTTTGTGTCACAAACACAAGATTACTGAAAATGAAGGCATTACTTTTACCAAGGCATGATCATGGATCTTTAAAACAGAGACAGGTTTGTAAACCTTACAAACCACATACTTACAAGAATAAAGAGACGACAGCAGCATGAAGACAGACCTCTGAAGCTTTTGTTATCTACATAGGTGTAGTGTTTTGCTCACTGGTGCCTTTTTCGATAGGATGGAGAAATTTGAGCTTTGTTGTTGGCATTAAGAATGTGAAAGTCATCCGCCTTTATAGCCTACTAGAAATTGTTTCAGAATAATAGCCAGAAAAATGGTGGTAATAATAATAATAATAATAAAAACAATAACAATGATAATAATAAGTTGGTCCTAGAAACAGTTACCAACTTTTAGCTGAACAAATGAACTATTGAAATCTCTGCTTATAGAACAGAAAACCAGCTGAATCTTTTTCAAGTTTTGATGCTGTTTCTTGTTGAGAAAGGTGGGACCTCTACACCCCCTTTAAAGAAATTAATTTTGCTAATTACGATTATTATTAACCTTATTAAACTCGTACATCATTTGTACTCTTCAATATAAATGCAAATTGATAAAAATGCAAATGGTATTTTCATAATGAAATGCATTAACCGACAATATGAAAACGATAACAGTGTGATTGCTCATAGCGATGCACTTACAGGGGCTTATCACCTGAATCTGCAGCTCCCCTCGGCTTTATGGAGATTAAATCTCAACTGAAGTTTCTTAAAAATACACCAGAGTCACGCTGAAAGCTCAACATCCCCTTGTCTGTTTAGAAAATAGCACCCTTAGATAATTAACAATGGTAAGAGTGTCCTCTCTAGTGCAGCCAATGGTCCACACTTCAAACTTTAATTATTGTTATCTAACTCATTACAACTCCTCAGTTGTGTGTGATGATTAATGTTTGGATTGCAGTATGGAAAAAGCACATTGTTTACTCAGGTAGACCAGTAATTAGCTGTAGATGATTGGTATCACCTGAAGGTCAGTTACGCTTATGAGAACGCAAAGAAAAAGAGACATGTGAATAATGAGAAGAGCATCTGTAAACACTGTTCTTTTTTTTCAGTTTCTGTGTACTTGTTCTTGATGATTAGACTTATCTCTGACATGTAGCAGATCACTGTTTTGTTTTGTTTTGATAAGCCGTACTTCAGTGCTGCGAAGAACGCACCGTCCTGGACTTGAAAATGCAGTCGTGTAATGGGATGCATTTCTCTGACAGTAATGGGAAGCCTTGTTGCTATTCAGGTGATTTTGTATCGTCCTGGCCAGCCACAGATGCAGGGACATCCAGCTGCGGTGCATGACAGTGCTCAACAAACCATTGCAAAATAAAGTGATACACCAGCAGAATATCCAGCTCCACACCACCAGATCAACCAGTGTATAGGATGCACCCGCCATCGCTGGGCCGAATGAAGGTCAGGTCTCTGTGTGTTACCTCAAACAGAAGCTCTTTACAACTTCACCTCCTGGTGTGGAGAGTGAGACAAGTTATGTTTCCCAATGTGCCGCTAGAAAAAAACCAGCTCTCCCTCAGAAATTGAGCGCACATTGTTTGCAGTTTGCAAAAGTTTGCTTTAATGAAACTCAGTGTCACCTTTTTGAGCTGATGTAGTAGAACCTCATTGAAGAAAGGTTCCTAAAACTAGCTTTATAGCACTGAGTTACGACAATCCCCGGCAGAAAAATGAGCCTCTTTTGCCAGCAGTTAAGATGGAATCTATCACTTATGTCAGACTAAAACATAAAACCAAACAGTGTGTGCTATCTGCACGCATCAGGCAACATGTGCCATTTAGAGAATCAACCAATGAGCTGTACCTAATGTCAAGAGCTGCACCTACAAGCCTCAAAAGTGCTTTTTTTTAAACCTTCTTTTGTCAAAGTAATGTGCCTGTAATTTAGTTCATAGTAATTCTGCCTTAGGTGTCCACGGACACATTAAAAATGCACTCCACATCTAAAGGCATTTGCACAGCCCAGCAGGTCCACGGGAATCAGCAGAGCAGTAATCAATCCCTGCCCAGGGTTCTTTGGTGCAAAATGACAAAAGGAGTTACCCTATGGTTTCAGATCATGAGTTACATATGTCTTTTTTTGTTGTTGTTGTTGTTGTTCTTTGGGTTCCATTCTATTAGAAGTAAAACAATAAACACAACATCAAAGTGCCAAATGGTTTAATTTCAGTAGGTTCCTGCCAGTTAAAAAAAAAAACAACAAAATACTCACAGTACTTTACAGACTTGTATCTTCTCAAGTGATGCTCTCCCTCTTCACTTGAGCCACATTCAGCTCTTTAGTCTGGTCTCCACCAGATGAAATCAGGTGACTGACTCAGCCAGTCAAGGATGACAATATAACCCTAAAAAACTCTTTACTTGCTTTAAACATACGTTTAGGAAAGTTGCTGACCGAACTGCTGAATGATGAGACGCTGTTCAAACACTTTTGACTGAATAGTTTGGCTGGATCTGGACTTACAGATTGCTCAGCACTCATCCTGTGGCGTCTGTCAGCACTGGCATCGACAAATGCCGGTGTGCCGGTTCCATTGGAAGCTGTAAGAAAAGTAGTACCTTGTCTAACAGATGAGGTGGTGCTTTGAATCTGCTGTTCTCTCTTTTTTTCATTATTCTCCACACATTCTACTTTCCATTATTTTGACAGGAATTGAGTTTTGTTTCATCAGCTCATAGAACTTTGTTCCAGAACTCTTCCAGTTACTTTATGCACTCTTCTGTGAACTACAAACTGGCGTTTAGGCTCAGCGGCAGGTTGCATCTTGTGGAAATCTTCTGAGGTTATGTCATAAAGTCTTGGCACATCCCAGCAGTAAAAAGCACTTTTCTTCACGATGCAAATGATTTCCCTCCACATCCACATAACTTGAGCACTTTTGTCTTTTATATTTTTTTCTAGTTTTTCTCCTCACACCTGCTTTTTTAAAAAAAATTGTAAAGAATGAAGTCAACTGCAAATTTTGGCAAACCTTTGATTCATTTTTCTTTTTTAGCCTCATTATTTTCATGTTCGGTTGCAGAGTTGGCCTCTTTACTCCCCCCTTTGATAGAAAACTTCACCTCAAACTTGGCAGCAGTCGTCTCTCACTCAACTCAGAGTCACATATGAGCTCTTTTGTGCATGAGCTAACACTGAACAAAAACATACTGCGACCTAAGAAGCATTTAGAAGCCAAATGCCCACTTGCTGCCAGACTATGCGCTAAAAGGCTGATATCTCCCACACAGTCTTTCCAATGTTGACGCAAACCTACTTGAATTAAAGCGGGGGCTTGGCTCTTTAATGTACAGCAGTACCAATTATTCCATAGGCAGTTTAATGTACTGATACATAGATCCTGAAGGACAAACACTGTATAACTGTCCACACACTTAAAGCCTAGGCTACACTTTAGAAGATACAACTTTGCTATATTTTTCTGCTTCTTATTGAGATGCTACACAAAAGACAAATAGAAAAATGGTGAATGTATAACTAAAAATCTGTAACTGCAAAGGTATAAGTATGGAAGAGGGTCAGGAGGTGACTCTATCCATTTTGCTGAGCAGTTATTCAGTTTTACAAGTACTGAGCGAAAATATTGAAGGAACCTGCAGTTCATGAACTCAGTGGCTCCATATCAGTGAATGCCAGGGATGAGGTAGTCATGTAGAAACATGTTTCCTAATGCACAGTCTCACTGTGTTTAGTTTTGGTGACTCATGCGCAGACAGAGCTATTCATTGAAAAATGTGTTTCCATTACCCTACTGGATAATTTCCTCCTAAGGAAGGCCAACGGTGCAGCAGCATCTACGGAGACTAAACTTGTCGCACCTCTTAGCGAGTCCTCTGGGTATATTGAAAAGAGTGCAGTGGTGCCTCGCGGGTGTGGCTGCAGGGTAAGCTGGGTCTCAGAGGCTGCTTTGGGCATAAATGTTTCATCCTGGCCTCCCTCTGTGCATCAGCATTAATCACTGCTCCACGTAGATACAAACAAGCACCCACACTGTCTCACCTTTCCAGTAATCTGACATCAGTTTGTCTCCAGAATTGCTACAGTACTTTATGCTTGCTGCATTCAATCTTTTTGTCTAAGATAATAGCAGCAAAACTGTTCTTCAGTACAGCTGCAGAAACCATTTAACACCATTATCCAATGACAAATCTGAATAATAAAAAAAATCTGATATTTTATTTAGTCGGCATCTCAATAAAGTGTAAAAATTGAATGAATTCCAAGTAAATGCTTTTAACTCTGTAACAGAACTTGGCAGGTGGAAATAAATAAGAGCTATGGAGGCCATATTGTCATTTTCAGAAGAGTGATGGACAAACAGCATTACTGCTTGATCTCAAAATGGAGACACAAAGTGGACTCTTTGACAGCCACTCAAACCCACTGCAATAAATAAATGTGTCTCAAATTAAATTGGTGATTCTACATCTGTATGTACAGCTTCGGTCGCCTGTTCTATTTATACATTCAGAGTTTGTCCCACAAATGGGTACTGTGGAAACACTTCCAAAATCATCAGATGGCCTTCCCATCATGCATTGCTTCCAAAGAGAGAGGGTGGAACCTATGTCACTAGCAGGTGGGAAGGTAGCAACAGTTATACCTTGGCACAACATCCTTCGTCATGTCCACCGTTTATGCAGCAGTTGGCACAGTGGGCAGGCCATGTGTTGGCTTTTAAGGGACTAGGTGAAGTGACAATCGACAGAAAGAAGGTTCAGTGGCATAACTTCAACAACTAAACTATCGGGAATCACTAGGTGCAGTGGAAGAATACAATAGTGCAGAAGATACTTTTGCTGCAGGGTTTGGGTTAGTCCTACAAAACTATCATTCCCAGGGAATTTTGTCTGTTTTTTTTTCTTCATTTATTTTAAAGCTCTTTAAAAAAAGTTTCTATTAGGCAGTTGCTTAGCTGAGTCATTTGTTTTAGATGAAGAAAAAGAATCATAGGGGAAAAAATAGCCTCCACAGAGTACTTCAAATCCCCTCTCCTTGTGTGACGTAACCAAGGTCCTCTGCTTCAGCACCACGGACAGCGCTTTTATCAGGCAACCGACATTTGACAAAAGGCTGAGCTCTCTGTGCTTTCTCTGTGTATTCAGTTTAAAACAAAATACAAGCAACACTTTGATGCATCTGTGACCTCATATCTACAATATGGGCTGTATTTTAAAAGGCCATGACAAAAGCACAAATGAATAATGTGATTACAGATGTGTCTAAGAATTTTCACAATTCATTTTAAACTTGTGTCATGTACATGTCCAGCAGTATTATGATTAATGAAATAATGTGAGTGAGATGGAGTCCACACTAAATACTGTTATGTTGAAATAATCATGCTTGTAGACAGATTAAGCTTCATGATATATGTTCTCTAACTATATTCACATTAATGCAGGGTGTTTCAACCATGTAAATAATTCAAGCATGACTCTGAGTTTGCACTGCATTTTATTACACAAATGATCATCCGGTTGCTCGAGGACACACGCCAAAGAAGTTCTTTTTCTAAGACACTTCAATCTGTTTTGCTCTTTGTTTCGTTATTTATGAACAATGAAGAAAAAACTTACTACCAGTGTACCAGCTCTACTATTTTTAAAATACTGTAAGAAAAAATAAATAAATTCTCTGCAAGTCTAACAGTGCACAAGTGCCTTTGCAGTTATGATAAAATAGAAGGACTGGTCTTAAGGTTAACTACTGGAAGACAACTGATGTTGTAACACAATGGATCTTCATCCATTTTTTATTTTTTATGTGACTGCTCTGCAGCATGAAGGGAGGAAACAAAGCTAAACATTATCTTACTAATGGCTGCATTTGCAACAATGTCGGCAGGGAGATTGATGTCCAAAAACATATTGAGGAAGAAAAGGGTGTTTTTGAGTTTTCCTATGAAAGCACTTTGTATTTAACAATTTTATTGCAGGCCTGTTAAGTCAATTGATGCCTGAGGCTCTGCTCAAACACTGAGCCACAACGTTAAAACCACTGACAGATGAAGTGTATAACATGGATCATTTCTTCACAATGCAATGTTCTTCTGGGAAACCTTGGTTCCTGGCAAATATGTGGATGTTACTGTGACACATACCACCCACCTAAACATTGATACAGACCGAGCACAACAACACTCCCCAACAGCCTCCCCCAGCAGAACAATGCTCCCCATCACGCTGTAAACCTGCTCTCGAACAGCTCAAGGAATGTGACAAAGAGCCTGAGGTGTTGTTCTTGGCCTCCCGATTCCCCAGATCCAAATCTGATCGACCATCCGTCAGACGAGCCGGACTAAACCTGATACAGATGCTCCATCCAGCAAACCCACAAGACCCAACGGATCAGCTGCCAACATCCTGTGTCAGACACCACAGCACACCCACAGAGGTCCAATGTTCATGCCCTGATAGGTCAGAGTGGCACAAGAGGGGCCTACATACTATTAGGAAGGTGGTTTTAATGTTGTGGCTGATACACAAATGTTAGAATGCTCAATTTAAAACAGATCACATGATTTTTTTTTTCTTTTCAAATCCACATACATTAAATACTGGCAAACTGAGACAATTTTTAGATTGAAGCCACCTTTACTATTGTTGTTTCTACTATTCACAGGACACATTGTATTCTTTATTATTATTACTTACATTTTTTTGACTGCCAGTAAGCGATTTCACTGCAAAAGAAGCAGTACTGAGGTTTTATTCATGAGCTGACCGCCACTTTTATTGAAGCACCTTAAATCATACTGGGTATTTACAATGACAGCACCTTTTTCCCCCCTGTGTATACAAATGTCCAAGTGGGACTAATTGGTAATCAGGTAACAATTTCTAAATTTCAGTAACCTGCAATTCTACATCCATGACTTCCCATCGATAAGTCATGTGTTATCAACTTGAACTACACTTTCTACCTAAGCTTGCAAGACACAAACTAATTTACTTTTGCCTTATCGAAAGAAACAGCTCTTGTTCTTATACAACTCAATTAGCTCTGATTGTGTGCAACAGAATGGCCTTCAAGGATACACGCTTCACTGCTAATTTCAAATATCTCCTCTCACTTGCAGATTTTAGAAGCATCTTAAGATAAGCATACACTTTCAGCTTACTTAGCTAATGAAAAAGTAGCACTCTGCTTTTAACTTGAATTTCCAGGATTCTAAGGGTCTCTTTCTTATTGTCACACATAGAGAAGCACGTATGTGGCTATTGCTGGACCAAAGATATGTTGTGCAGAACTAAATCTGATATTATGAAAAAAAATGAGAAGCTAATGGCTCCTATAAAGGGAGTTCACCAGGTGAACTGTCGTAGCAAATGTCAGCAAGCTTTGTTTTTCTCAGCTGACAGAAAGTTTTTACCTGGAGGCTGTCTTTCTTGTTTGTTATAAAAACTGTTACTCTGTTAGAAAAGCAGTTTAAAGTACTTAAAGGTTAATTAAAAAATGCTTTCACAGTTTTGGCACCTAAAACTCTTCAGCAGCTTGATCCACTGCCCACACTGTATGGCAAATATACAAGTATTTCATGAATTCTAACATGAAATTCTTTCTCTGATTAAAGTCCACAAACACTTTTGAACTTTTAAATCACCTCCATTCTCACATTTAGTTCCTCTTTTCTGAAAATGAATGTGGAAGGCATAAAGATGCCAACAGTTACCTAGTTTGGCCTTTTACTTTAAAGCATTTGCAGAATAACAAATTAAGGTCAAAAGGATGTCCTTTCTGTAACACCTTCATTGTAAAGAGGGCGACTATATTAAGACTATTTATACAGAAAGAGAATCAGAGCTGCATGAACATGCGGTAAATGGCCCCGCTCATTGGCCTGAGGGTAAACTGATTGCTATCAAGAGGCAGTGCAGGGGTGAGGCAGGTGGAGGGGGTTCTGGAGGGGGTGAGGCACAGCAGGAAGTGAGGTTCCTGCTGTTCAGCTATGTGACCTCTGGAAACCATCCAGCGCTGCATCCGCAAGACACAACATGACCTCACCTTTCACGTCACACATTCTCAAAAGAAATCTCATAACCAGCCAATTAAAAAGCCATGCATAATTTACCATGTCATTTTGCAGCGCAATCAAATTGAATATGATTTGCAGTTAGTTCTCGGTAATGATCCTACTGAAAGCGAGAACAAGACGAGTAAAATATGTCTCTGTGTTATCTGATTATATAGTTTATAGCTTTAACTGTAAATTTATCCTTTGTTCACTTAAAAACAATTAAAAAAAAAATAGTCACTTTTGCTGATGTTATTATGCAACCCCTCAAGAAATTAGAGGGCAGATTTTAAATACAGCACCATTAATGACAAAGGTGAGAAATCTCACATCCCCATTGTGCAATGCCAGCACAAAAGAAGCATCATGCCTCAGAAATGAAAGTAACCTCGACGGGAGAGCTATCCTTGACTATTAAAATAGTGGCCTAGAGGTGAAATCACATTACAGAGGTGCTTATTCTATTCCACTCTATTCTTAGCGAGCTGAAGGCAGGTAAAGCACATCTTCTTCATCCTTGGTATAAAATGACCCCCTTCCGTGCCTCCAATTAAAAGATAGCAGTGAAATACAGAAGACACGGAGCTGCGATAGTGTAATTGCCTGCCGCTGTCGGCACGGGTGTGAGCAGAGCTTGTCCATTTAAGCCTGGAGGGCCACAGCAGACACAGCCAGGACTGACACGCACAGGGACATTAGCGGACATCTCTCATGATCCAAATCCTCTCTTTTGCTTAACAGTTACAGTTTAATTGTCACTTGGTCTGCCAATCATTCGGTGCATATACTCCCATTCCTTCTTGTCCTTGCTGTCCAGATAAATCCGTGGGATGAAATCCAGACATCTCAATGACTAATACACCTGTAGCTATGAACTACTTGTTATTTTTCCTGGATGGAAAGACACAAATGCAAAAATGCAAATGGAAAAAAAAAAACAGCAACGGATGCATATGTGAAACGCTGAATGGCATTTTTTATGCCAACTTTCTTCCAATTATTTCTTTTGTTTCTGGCCAGTGTAAAAAATTTGGGGATACAGAGCCAAACAATATGTTCTTTAATACAAGCTCTGTGAGGGCAGACGGCAAATCATATCAGATGATGTAGCAGCAGTTTCACTCAATCAAAAGTCAATTTGAGCAACAGGGATTTCCTCGCTCACAATGGGCCTTTGGGGGGTGACTACACATGACAGTTAGCATGATTGGTGCTCAACCAGTAAAGCCAATGAGACCATGTTATCTTATTTGGCAGAAATCTCTGTTTTCTGTTGTTTCTGACCCTTTGTTGAACAAAAACCTCTTCTTGTTTAAATGAAGACCAATTAATGATTATTATTTTCATCATTTTGGTGCATTGCCTAAAACCTCCTCGAGAGGCACCAAAAATTCTAAGCATGAAAAATCCTGAGTGAACCCAGCTTGGTCAGGTAAAAGCAGTGTTTTGCAGTCTGTCCGAATTGGATTCCAAGCCGCCCACAGCTTAATGATCAACTAATCTCACAGGAAATCAGTTCGCGTCTTCTAAAACAACCTTCTAAACTGCACTGCAGTTCACAGTAGATGACATTTTCTCATGGTTCTGAGCTATTTAGTGTATTTGAAGTTTGATGGCACTTAGATAAGCTCTGCTGCTGTCGGAATCTTTAAAAGTTCTGTGCAACTCTTTATGCTTTTTCAGATAGCAGGATTCAAAGAAGTACCACCACCTCATTAAATTACCCCAGTTTAGTAATTACAGATCACACCCATTGCCTTTGTAGACTTGACTCGTTTGCTTGGTCTCCACCAGGAAGTTGGCCAAGTCTCCTTAGTGGTTTAAAATAAAGTGCAGACAAGGATGTAGCAGCCTCTCTCTCTCTCTAATCAGGAAGTTAGTACCCCGTGTCAGCTATGCCACATTTAAAGCAATTTTCTGTACTTTAGCGGAACATTGTGTTCGACTCTGTATGCCTTTGTAGGAAATCTCAGTTGAGCAGTCATAAGAGTTTGCTTCTTAAAAGAACACTGAATCATCACTGTATTATCCTTTTCAATTATAAATCCCTAAATGAAAATTGCAACTGAAAAGAAATTACATCTAAAGTTCTAAATTCAGTCAAGCACTTGTTCCATTGTCAGACTGAACTGTAGGCATTGCTTTAAGTGATCAGTGAGGAGCGGAGTGATTTAATTTGATTACCTGTAATGTACTTCCTCCACCAATGAGAGCCATCAAGGTCGACTGAGAATCGCAGGCTTCCTATATCTGAGCCCATGCCATCTTATCACAGTGGGATAGCTGCCATGAAAAATTTACATTTTTGTTTAACAATTGATATATTTTATTTGACCAAAGCACATTTTCGGAAAGTTTTGCTCCAGTGCATATGAATTACCAGTTAGTAAGAATTAGACTGTATAAAATACAATATGTGTCTTCAACATTCATAAGAGAGTTTTTCAGAAGTGCTCAATATTCCCAGAAAATCATCACTGATATCGTTTGTATCTGTCCTTACCAGTTAATGGTGAATGGAACGGTAATGAGTCAGAGTTTTGTAGGATGGATAATAAGCCTGCCCCCCACCCCGTCCCACCTGCTACTCTATATTGAGACAGACACCCAGCCAGACAGTAATTGAGTCGGCCAATTGGCCAGTGTTTTCAGTCGAGTAGCAGACACACACCTCTGACTGTCAAAAAAATAAAGAAAGATAGCATTAGCATATCCTGACTACAATATCAATCCATCCATCCATTGTCTATATGCTGATTAATCCTCATTAGGGTCGCTGGACCTTATCCCAGCTGACATAGGGTGAAGGCTGTCAGTCTATATATACAGACAAACACACTCACACCTACAAACAATTTAGAATCACCAATTAACCTGAGCATGTTTTTGGACTGTTGGAAGAAGCCAGAGTACCTAGAGAAAACCCACATGTGCACATGGAGAACATACAAACTCCATGCAGAGCTGAAGGTGCTATCCACCAAGCCACTGTGCCGCCCCTGACGACAATATGAACTTTAGAATTGCTTTAAGAACAGAATCAAGAGCAGCGCTTTCATCTAATCAAGGTCTTCAACACAAAAGTACATCACGACAGAAAATAACAAACGAGTGCAGCATTTAGAGTGAATGACAAAAAACAGGTTAAAAGTTCCATTTCCTTAACTCAGGATTTGCAAGGTGCTTTTGATAAACACATCCACCGGCTGGCATATGGCACATTGTTAGAGCTTTTCACCAACTCCTGAGAACAATCAAGCGTTGCCCCGTGTCAAAAAACAACCAAAGCAAGCTGCACGCATGACACATACAAGATGAAAAAGTAATTAAAATTTTAGAATAGTCTTTTATTTTTAGAATTTCTGAATTTGAAAATATGAAGTGGTCACAATACGCTTTAGGATGATTTCCTTGACATCCCTACTTAAAAGGTGACCTCATTCATTTTCAACAGGCCATCTGTCATTATAAAAGTGAGAGAATATCTATCTGCTGTGATATCCTGCTGGTTGCCTGTACTACTTATTATCACGGTAGCCAGAATCAAGCCGATGCAGTAGCATCACCCAGGGAATCAGCCTCGGAAGAAACAGGTTGCAGAGCATTCTGGTTGTTGTAGGATTTTCCCCTTTCAAGCAATACAGACTAACAATGTCCCTTTCCTCTGTTTTCTCTGGTCAGAGAACCAAACTGAAAAATAATTGCTCTTTCCACTATACACTGTCGATGGCCCAGTTTTGTGACATAACTCACATTCCAACGGTGAAATTCCTTTTTCACTGAAACTGACAAACTCTCAGAACAGTTCTCTGTTGTATGTGTGCATATGAAATTATTCACTGCTGCACCCAGGCCATTTATATGCCAGACACAAAGCAATCTGGTTTCAGTCTTTACGCTGCCATGTCCCGAGATGAATGCTTCACACACACTATCCCCAAGTGTACAGGTACAGTGCAAAGCAGCGCTGCTCTTAAGATTATGCTCAGTTTGTGCCATATAAAATACAGACAAAATGCTCCTGTTCTGCCGCGGTGCTGTAAAACAAAACACCAAACCTGCGACTGCTCCAGTGGGGAGGCTCAGTGGCCAAAAGTAGAAGAGTGTAGTTTAATTGGACAGTGTGTGGATGTGTCCATAGGATTTTGGTTTAAAAAGAAGAGCGTGGAGCTAAATCAGCATGACATGTCCACGGTTTAAATCCAAATTCAAATCTGCCACAACACTGGAGCAGAATATGAGCACAATGTGTCAGCACTAAAGCCAGCCTTTTACTCGAGTGCACGCTACATCAAAATTCCCTTACAGGCAAAGACACAAGGGTACAACCAAACAAAAAAAAAAAAAAAAAAAAAGGCTACAGTCATCACACTGAGTACAGGCCTGCTGCCAGGACCTGCCACCAACTGTTTTTTTTCTTTTTTAAATGTGACCTCAAAAAATTAATAAATCAAAGACAATCTGAACTATTTTTTCCTGACACATCAACCCGCTCGCCCCTTGTTATGAATTTTCACATTATGCAGCTTGATTTCAAATCAAATAACCCCTCCAAAAAGCATTCACAGATCTGTCACACTGATTTATTTTTTGTAATCTTTACTTAACCTGGGCACATCTCACTGAGATCAACAATCTGTTTTACCAAGGCTGCTCTGGCCAAGAGGCAGCAGTACAATTTAAAAAGTTAGAGACATTTACACGTTTAGGAATTTAAAAAGGTTCACATAAAGATTGAGAGTGAATTGCAGTATTATAAAATTACAAAATAAAGTCAATGATTGTACTGGTCAATACGAGTCAATCATATTCAGTCAAGATAAAATAAATAAATGTAAGAAATTGCCAGCCATAACATTCAATGTTATAAAGAGCAGTTTGTGCTCTTGATTGCTCAAATTTGGAAGGTTTTGTAATTCAGATATGTGCCTTGTGAAATTAAGAACCCAAGTTAGACACTGTGTTGGTTCTTGATGACACAGCAGTCACTCCCATATGGTCATAATGCACCAGATAATTTCTGCTATGGTTTTAGTGTCCATTTAAGTTCCAGTCATGGTGAATCAGGCAAATGCCCATTATATCTGCTTGTACTTGCACTTGTAAAAACATTATGTCCTGTTAAGTCTTGTGTCTGAACATAACAGCAATCGCCCCGATTCCTCATAGCTGTGTTCTAACATCAACATGAACTGCAGCAGAAGTAAGTGCATACCTGTACTTAATGTGCACCTTAAAGGTAAGATGGGAGACGAAAATGATCTAAAAGGAAATTCGGATACCTGTTTTTGTGATGTGCAGCTCGCATTGAAAACAACTCAGTTTTGCACACAGACGTCCAACGATAAAGTGCACAAAAGCTTGCAGACGTTGCAGGAGATAAAGCTGCTGCAAACATCATTCAGTAAAAACAGAATAAATGATAACATATCCTACCGTTCAAAAGCTTTGGGTCACCCAGACAATTTCATGTGTTCCATGAAAACTCACACCGTTGTGTAATTATGTTGTGCAACGGTTTTCTAATCATCAATTAGCCTTTCAACGTGATTCACTAACACATTGTAGCATTAGAACACAGGAGTGATGGTTGTTGGAAATGTTCCTCTGTACCTCTATGTAGATATTCCATTAAAATCAGCCATTTCCAGCTAGAATAGTCATTTACTATATTAACAATGCCTAGACTGTATTTCTGATTAATTTAATGTTATCTTCAATGAAAAAAATGTTTTCTTTCAAAAATAAGGACATTTCTAAGTGTCCCCGGTAGTGTATATATTTTTGTAATATGTAATGTTAATGAACTGCTCGATATGACATGATCACAAAATACTACAAAGTGTGAGGTACACATTGGTAAATAAAAACGTAAATATCCAACCCAAATTGCTTAGCTGCTGGTAAAAAAAAAAGTGAAATGCCTATCCAGCTTCATTGTTTAGTCTAAGAGATGAACAATTATTCTATTTTCCTTCCAATCTCTCCTGATCACACAATCTATAAACCTGAGGCAGCTTTAGTCATAGTGGTGATTTTGTGTGGGGAATATCAAGCCTTAAGTAAGCAAACATGGGTTATATTTTGAGAGAGAAAAAAAAACAGACCTCACAAACAGAAGCACAAATTCAATGTGACATTTCCACCTGCTGGTTACATTAAAATGTCAGGTTTGGCAAGAAAAAACAATTTATAAGGTTAAAAGAAGCTTTGGGTCATGCTGAAGGAGGAGACCTTTGCTGGAAATGAAAAAGAAAAATGAATTGACTTGGGCACGGAAACTAAGTTGGAGGGTAAACAGATGTGACCTCCAATAAATCATCCTAATTCTACTAACTCCTCCCGGTGAATCACTGGTGAGTATCGATGTAACCACTGAAAATGTAATCACAAAATAAGAAATGCAGTGCTGCGAGACATATCGAGGGTCATACTCTTTTGTAGGATATCCGTATATTAATCAGAAACACAAAAGCTGGTCTACTGCATTAAGAAAAAACGCAAAATAGTCCAAGTTGTCTTTTCTAAATCTGTCTATCAGCAGCCATGAATTGGTAGCAACAAGACAGATGGAAAATTGGCAATGGGATGTTAATGTCAGGCCTACCTGATTTTCTTTCCCATCAGAGACACAATCTATCACATCACCAGCCTCACTAATGATCTCTGACAGATTGACAAGGCTTGTCTTTGGAGAATTTTCATAAAAATAGGCGCATGTATCGATCGGCGGGGCTCCAAATAGCATCCGGCTGATGCATATTTTATTAGTTTGCACGAAAGAGAACAGACACAACAATCTCATTTCCGAGTACTTGCGCACACTGAAGCTTCAGCAGAGATCACAAAAAGCCCGGACAATTAATACAAGACAGTTAGGAATACTACACAGCTTGAGAACTTGTTATGAATACAAAGAGGCCTTTTGCTGTTAGACAAGCGTTTAATTATACGAAAAGTAGCCCTTAACTTTGAGCAATAAAGAAGTTTAACTAGTTCAACACCCCCAGCCATAACCACATTTTCACATAGTAATGGGATACAGATGATCCTGACTGTAGTAGTGAATCTGCAGGATTTCCCCCGAACACTTGTTCCCACAATACCTGAGCAAAGTCACTTCAAGGTGATACCAGTGAGAATAGGATCCTGAGACCTATTGACTGTCTTCATTATTAATTCAGCTTCAAGCTTACAGAGCGGCAGCATCAATTCAGAAGCAGAGATGAGAAATTGGAACAGCTGGAGGTGTAATACTGTGGCTTTTCTCTCTGGCCCGCCTGTCAATACCCACAACCAAAAAAGATGGAGGTTGCAGCCCACATGTCGGGTCAAGACAGAGTGCTACTGGAATCCAAATTTTTATTTATTTTTTTCCATGCCCGTAACACTGAACTACAGAAGAAGTTGAAAGCAAGTTTAAAGTTGTCACACACATACACAGAGCTCAGGAGGGGGTCCAATTTTGTCGCTAAGTACACTCCCTCAAGCTGTAAGACATCCTTTTTTTTCTTTTTTCAAATTTTTTGCCGTTTCTGAAAAGACTCAGGAGAGCAAACCATGCAATAAGGCTTTAAAAAAAAAAAAAGACAACAGAGAAAAACATTATTACTGTGCTGTTAGATATTTTGTCTTTTTTGGAAGGAGGAAATTTACTGCCAGAATGTTTGGTGCCAAAGTGTTATTAGAGACTGAAGCAGCAGCTGCCATCGCAAAATAAATGCTCCATGCAAAGCCACAACTTTGATGTTCACAGTTTCGGAAAACATTTTATAAGGAATCGCAGGATGCTGGTTCGCTGCAACCTGTGATCATAATGCCCACTGGACAGAAAGCAAACATTAATGCAATTTCCTGCGACTATGACAAGAGAGAAGTGGTGTGTAATGACTGCCTGGGACAGTCAGTCAACAGATCTATAAAACGTTATTACTGCTCAAGATAAAGCAATGTCGATAGAAGGGGACAGATGTGCCGCTCTAAGTACATGTCAGCTTTGTTCCGCAGCCCCTGTTTTAATGACAGGCCTAACCTTTCACTGTAACACACTTGACAGCTTAAATCTGCCTACGTTCTCCGGTTATCCTGTTGTTGCTTTTCTCCTGCGACAGACAGCAGATCGCTAGCGGTCTGCTACCAAGCTCAGGCTGCAGAAGAACCTCACAGAAACAATTGTGATTACAAATGAGAGCTATGAATTTCTAATACAGCTGTAGTTTGGTCAGCAGAAAGGAAAGTAGCACAACTGTCAGGATAATTATTCAATGCTCTGTTAAGATGTTCTGCTGCAAAGGCATTCAGAAGTCGTCACTGATGTGAAAATTACAGTCCTTGTACAAGGATGACATTTTTGACAACTCTGAAGTGACGCTATTGTCAAAGTCATCTCATAAATATTCACAAAATAACTTATCTCTTTTGAAAAGCACTCAACGATGAGGTATAAAGTCCAACAGGGAAGTATTTTATGGGCAGATTGCAGAAAAATTACATATAAAAGAAAATGGGGTGATGATGAGAGACTTTTTTGATGATATAATTATAATGTAAGCTTTTTTTCCCTAGTATTTACAGCTTTGAAAGCCAGCATGCATCTAAGAGCCTATTAAATATTAAAGGTAGAGTCAGTGACGCTAATCCAAAACACTTTTTGTCAAATTCAGTGAATACTGCATCTCCTTACAGTCTGCTAGCTGTCCGTTCTGTGTGCTGCAAAAGAAAGAAAGAAAAAAAAAGCGTACATACACAGTTTTAGTTCTGTGGGGGGAAAACACTATTCCAGCAGTGAATCTGGCACCTGCAAATCATCTAATTAATCTAAGTAAATATCATTCTTATTATACTTTCTATTCTCAGAATAAAAGTCTCCATCTTTCAGTATTTGTTTTCTTTTTAAATTTTTTTTACAATATGACTGATCTGACTTGCCCTTTCATTGTTTTCTTTATTCATATTAACTGCTTCATAAATTAATTAACCTTTTACGATAAAATGTATGCATGTTCTCCGTGTGCATGTGTGGGTTTTCGCCTGGTACTCCAGCTTCCTCCCACAGTTTGCTTGTTTCTCCTCTGAGCTGACTGAGTTGTTGTCTCTATGTGTAGCTCTGTGATAGACTGGTGACCTGTCCATGGTGTCCCCTGTCTTCACCCCAAGTCAGCTGGGACAGACTCCAGCCCCCCTAATGAGGATCAAACAGTGTATAGATAATGGATGGATGAATATAATGTATGTCTTCTCTTCTATATTATTACCAATGTGAAAATACTACTAAAATATTTAACAGTATTGAATTACTATGTGAAGATATCCTGTCAGTCCCTTTTCACAGCAAAAAACAGGACAAAAACTTAAAAAAAAAAAAAAAAATGTTAATGTGTGCAAATGTGTAACAACTTGTCTCAAAGAATGAAACCAAAACAATAATGTAAAACTTGGACAAATTGATATTACTGCTTTAATGCAAAGTCTTCCACTAAAACGTGCATTCTGCCTGCATATGGGGCATCTATTGTTTTATTCACATAAAGTATTTGCCAGCAGCTAATGTTTATAAGTGTATGGACTAAATACAGCCGTAACTCCTCTGAAAATTAGGGGAAAAGCAGCAACAAAACAGCTGGAAATAACAAAAACAACCAGGCCAGCATGATAGTAAATATATTAAAAAATAAGGCAACATTTACACAATAAAATGACGGCCGTGAGTGTGTGTGTGGATGTAATGTAAATGTTACGTTCAGTCTGCTATCTTTGTTTACAGGTTATCAGTAGGAATGAGCACAGGATTAATGCAGTCAACCCCTACATATTCCCCTTGATGTTCACTGAACTGCTAATCTTAAGCTATACCGACAAAGTAGCATCTTAGTGAGCAAGTGCGTGAAGACAGTTTGTGAATGATCACATCACCCCTGCAGTGGAAAACCCAGGTAGCCGTAATAATGCAGTGAGCAAAAATAGCAGTCAGTGAGCGACTATGTTTAGCAGCCTGGATTTAGAAATGATGTCTGCAGTTGATAATGTGTGTGAGTTTGTGCCCATGTCAGCACATGGCAAGTGTGATTAAAAAAGCATTAAATAAGGCACAAAAAAGTCTGCTAAAAGCGATTAGTGTTGTTCCCATAATAAGAGTAGACTAACAAAAACTAGAACTGCTATGTAATGCCATGTAAAATGTATTATTATTATTCAAATATCTTTTCTCTGATCTGTCTCTGGTACTTGTATCCTTTTAACAAAAAAAACCCCTCTTTGCTTCACTTGTCATATTTTTGTGAGTCTTTCAGGAAACTACTTGCTTTAAATAAAATTCATACATTTAACAATTTTTTTAAACCTAAAACATGCATCTCTTGCAATTCTGTGTTTACCAAAGGCAGTATCTGCAGGTATTGATTTCAGGCTCTCTCAACAACTTCCAGTAATAAGTTAAAGATGCAAAACTCAGATGAAACTGACAAACACTGCGATTGTGTGCTTTCACAAGTCAGTCAAGTTGCAGTTTTCACCCATCTTGGTTTAGATTCATATAATACATGTAGCGAAGGCTCTGAAGTGTCAGAGTTCACTGAGAGAAACATAAAACAGAATCAAATTCCCTGTATGTGCTCACATGCTCAGCCAATAAACCTGATTCTGGAAGACGACAGAAAAGTGTTTTTGCAGAACACTATGATGTCGCAGTGAAGTTAGCTTTTGACCTTTTGAATTTAAAAGGTCGTCACTTCATCATTTTATCCTGTTGGGCATTTGTATGACATTTTGTCATGACTAGCGCATGAATTCTTGAGGTATGGCCAAGAAGATGCTTTGCAGGGTCACAGTGACCTTTGACCACTAAAGTCTAAGCAGTTCATCCTTGACTGAGAGTGAATGTTGGTGCTAAATTGGAAAAAAAAAAAATCCCTCAGTGCATTCATGACATATCGTGTTCGTGAGGATAGAACGGATGGAAGGACAGCATGAAAAAAGAAAACCTCTTGTCGCAGCAGTGGCTGGCATGGAGGTGTAAAAATCACGCAAATTATTGTGATTCTGCTCCTTTAACTTGTTGCACTGAGTGTAAAGCAAGTGAAGGTCACTCAGATGTAAGATTTAAAAAGAGAGAGGACTGTGCCATCCCCTCTAACCATGCCATGTTTTTGTCAGTAGAAATGATGCCGCTGAATTGACAATAAATCAAAATAAAGAAGCCAAAACAAAAAGTGATTCACCACTATTAACCACCATTCTGTGAAGATAATAAAATATGTCAATAACACGGCAGCAGCCACATACTGCAGCCGATTGAATCAAAGCTAAATCGCATCGCAGAATCACCACCGTGGGGTTGTGCGACCTGTGTGCCATGTAGAAAATGGTATGACATGGGGACAATGTAACGCGAGAGAGGTACTCCATCACTATACGTCTGCAGATTAATGGCTGAAAATGTCACAGGGAATAAGGTCATGCACCAAGAGACCTGGCTATGAAGAGACATCTGAGCACTTCCAAGTCTGAGCTGCAGTTCCATGGTCCACTGGGAAGCCAAATGTGCTACTGTCAAGCCTTGCCCCTGCAAACACGCATATGCGCACATACACACACTCCTAACGGCAGCACAGTGTGGCCTCGGCGATGAGGGAGGACACAGACAGGGTAGACTCTTACATGGAACATTAGACGTGATTAGAAGTCACTCCCTGAAATGCCACTGTCACTACGACAACACAGCATTCCAGCCGAGGCACAGAACGCAGTCGTTTTACTGCAACGCACAACATCACAAAAAGGAAAACTTTGCTTTAAAGCCAATGTCAAAGTCGTAAATGTAGCATATTTTAACACAAGATTGGGCCATGCTGCCTCCAGGAAGAAGGGAGATCAAGCAAGTGACATCACTTGAGGCAGGCTGTATGCAGCCTCCCTGTGGAGCCACATATGCATTACTCCCCGAGACCTGGAAACACACTTTGATGCAAAACATCAGTGGAGGTCTGCTTTGTAAGACTTGCCTCAGACTCCAAGTTAAAGATTAGCATTTTGCTATTGATGAGCTGATTATCTTCTCACATATGTTCCAGTCAGCTGAGAGGAGAGCATTACCATCTTACCCATCAACAACATCGCTGTTAATAAGACGATGTATTACAGCCATACAACATTAATAAGAAGTACCGAGGTGCAGAGCAGTTCTCAAGGTCCTTTCGTGTTTCATACTTCTGAACATTTCCCAGCTTTGTTCCTTTGACGTGCTGTTAAAGAATTTATAATAAATTTATTCTGATCTGATAATAACAGAAACGTGGGCGTTTGTGAATTGTAATACAATGTTGATCATGCACGAAGAAATACTTGAAATGCAAACCTCCTATATGTTCCACTGCTTTAACAAAAGTAGAATAAAGCACAGCAAGTGATTTACTTGCACTACTAAAAATGCACTTTCAAGAGGAAAAAGTGTGGGTTATAGTGGAGGCTTTGAGACCAGCCATTCACCACTTAAATTAGAGCTGCCTTTTGTGTGTGTCCACGAGGCTCACACCACAGTTAGAGCAATACAAACGGCAGAGGTAATAAGAAAGTGTGTTTGCAGTGAAGCAGGAGCTGCAATATTTTTTTTGTTGTTTTGTTTTTTTTGGCACAAAACTCAGGCCAGGATATCACAGCAGGGTTTGGAGGAGAGGGGGAACAATTTCAGTCTAGCTAGAAATGTGTGAAAGTCAGCCTGAACTCTTCCACGGTGATTAATATGCACTTTCTTCTGTGTCAGTGTCAAAGACTCCTTGCCACCTGCTTCTGTCCTTATGGCATGCCGCCTGGGACATCTTGTCAGCTGCTACTGGTTTCCTTCAGGAAAGCACAACATAGCGTCATGACAGACAGCGACAAGGATAATTTAGAGCTTGGGAATATTCACTCAATATCAGCAGTTTTCAAAGTTTAGACTGCTGTGACAAGGATTTCCCAGCTGTTAGAGCCCTTTGCCCTTGGCTCATTTCTTTATCTGTAGGTAAGTTTCATTAACAAATAAAGCAATTCAGATGTTGTTTGTATCGATGCACCATGTTGATCAGATCATACATGCTGCAGCTCAGAGCTTGGGAAAAACCCACGAGGTGATATAACAGGATGGAGAAAATGGGAGAAAAATCCTTTAATTTTATCCCAAAAAATACACACTAAGAGGTATTTGATTTGTACTAATTATGATGATGTTTTATTTCACCAATATCTATTTGTTGAAGCACTATGAATTGCTACAGAAGAGCAAATTTGTCCAAGCAAAGGAAATAGCTTTATCAATAGTTCCTCTTTGATTGAATTCCAGCCTCAACAACCTGCAACAAATCAGCATTTGCAGACACCCACTAAGCAACACCATAATCATGTTTGAACTGAGAAAATCAAATCCTCAGTCAATTATCTTGGCCTCCATGGAACTGATAATGGTTGCTCTTAAGCAGTAAATTGGCACCGTTTAAATGTAAACACAATGTTTCACACTGAATGTGTTGGCTCAGTGTATCAGGCTTCCATTTTCTAGTCCAAGGCTACTTTTTGCATTGGTGGGCATTGGTGGGGGTGGGAGACAGGATGCTGTACAGAGGGGTTCTTGGACTGCATTACCATTATCAGCAAATCCCATCATAGTCACAGAGCAGTAAGCTGGATGCTGTGGCAGGGCCCCAGCTCGGCTCTCCACTGGCACATTCTGGCGCCAGAAATGATGTGATGAAACCACAAAGGCTGTGTCACAGCACAACTGACGACGATATGCTGTCTTCCAGTCAGTCAAAATGACAATGGCATATCGTGTGACACCTACACAGTCTTAAAATACTGTGCCTCGCTGTCAGACGCAGCAGCAAAAATCAGTTCATGTCAAAGTTTTCCAAATGTGAACAACACATTCTAAATTTCAGGTAAGTCTTTCACAGAAATAGTTGAATCGGGCCGTTGAAGCTCAGCATTTTGCAGTACAGCTCCTTTTGTTCCTATTCCTCCCTATACAACAAAAGCCTGAAAGATTTTTTTTTCTTTTCTGTATTTTTAGATGTTTTTTTATTGAGATCCATAATGCAAAAGTATTGATAAAACAACAAAAAACAAACATCGTATTTTTAAAAATAAGAAAATATGTAATATATCAGTTCAATTTAACACAAATAGCATGGAGCAACTTTTAGCCCTCTCTCTCCTGCAGTGGATCAGACTGTCCTGAAGTCTCCTCCAGGGAAATTGAAGCAATCAGCTGGGTACTGATCTGACACAGAGGTGGGGCAACTAATGAGAAGTACATTAGTCAAATTACCAGATAGCGCTGATCCTTGAAACCCGTTCTCTCCAAAATAGCTAAAAACAGTCTGAAAACCTTTCTGATAAAATCTACACATCACTTTGTGTCCTTTACCTGAGTAAATTTTCAAGGACGGCTTCTTCGCTTCACTCTAGCGCATCAAGTAAGTAATGATGATCATTACTGCCAGTGAAGCAGCTTAATTTATGGTCCTAAGGGGCAGAAACGAGCCAATATCGCACATGAAAACAAACTCAGACAAGCAACATAAAGCTTAGATTTTGCTTCATCTGACCGCTCTTTAAACTGTATTCAAAAGTTTCACAAGAGGAAAGACTGAAAACTAATTGGCTGGTTTGGGAAAAAGGCGTCTGGTTTATCGGCCCACCTCAGAACCAGTGCACAACCACCTCTGTGAACTTTCTATGGGAGAATCTGGCATCGTCTCCCACACACCGGAGGAGAGTGTCTGGAACAGTGCTCCTCTACAAAGAACAGAGCACTAGCAGAAATGCTCTGCCAAAGACAGCACTGTTTTTAATGACAGGCTCCCTGTCATTACATGCTAATATATAACATTTCTAGAATTTTGTGTATCTATTTTTACTGCAAATGACTATCGGCCCAAAATATCTGTTTTCAGTCATTTGCATCAGTCCTGAAAAACCTCGAATATTAACACAACTGCATTTTTAAACTACACATTTCAAAAACCCAGACATCGACTTGCCACAACGTTTAATCCACTTGTCAAATATTGTCTCGGTTCCCCTTGTGCTGCCAAAACAGCTTTGACCCCTCAGGCTACGGACACGGGACCTCTGGGGATGTCCTGTGGCGTCTGGCACTGGGAGGCTGGCTGCAGATCCTCTGAGTCCTGTGGGTTGCTCCGTGGATCGAGCTTGATCCATCACATCCCACGAATGTTCAATCAGATTGGGATCTTGGGAGGTTGGAGGCCAGATCAATGCCTTGGGTTCTTTATTGGCTTCTTCAAGCATCCCCTAAGCAATTTTGTGGTGTGGCAGGGGGCATTGCCCTGCAAGGTGGGCTGGAGTAAGCTTAGCATTGTTTAGCTAGGTGGTACATGTCACTCTATTACTGTCATTACTGCAACTTCAACTGAACAGCATCATATACTGTTTACCCTGGAAGATTAAAATTCATGTTATGTAATACTAATGCCTACACAGAACTGATGTCAATAGGAGAGGAAAAAAATAGATTCAACAAACATAAAGCTTTAAGTTCATAAATGGCTGTTGCAAGATTGACAGTTCAGCTTGCACTTCAATTTAAGTCATGTCAAAACTTCCTGCTTCTTTCTCTTTAAAGAAGTCTTGTTCCTCATGTTGCTCTATTGTGCTGGCTTGAGTTTTATACCAGACATTGTATTAAAAAAAACAAAAAAAAAAACAGTCAAACTAATCAGATTTCGCTTTCATGAAGAACAAATACCCCAAAGCTACAAACTCATGCTTTGACTTCTTAGTGTCAGTTTTCACCAGAAATAATGATGCTTATCAGTCAGGAAGAACACAGTTGTCAATAGAACAGCCCGAGGATCAAATGCTTCTTCTTGCATTGCTCTGAAGCTCTTATTTAGTTCTCTCTCTCTCTCTCTCTTGTTCTCCATTTGAATTCAATGCAGAAATGCTTCAAACATGATGATAATACTGCATCCAGCAATGCATGCGTAAGAGGTGTTTGGTATTTCAGCATCTGGGTTCTTGATTCCCTCCTCAGCATGGGCTTGTGTTTTCTGCTTTTCATAAAAAATGTAGGTAAATATTACTGACGTTGAAAGCAGAAACCACCATCCACATTCAAGGGAATGTGAAAAGTTTAGACTTTTCATGCCAGCAGCAGGGTTTTGCATGATGTTGTTTGTTGTTATCACTGCTGCACATATTGCATCCATCTACGGCCATGCTGAATGTGGAAGTTGCCGCCTCCTGCTGCTCAGGGCTGATTGAAATGGTTTTGCAATGTTTCAACGCTCTCTTTTCAGAGAGGGTTTTCACCCTCTAGTTTCCTATTTTACAGCTTGATTCCAGCTGTTCTAATGCCTCTCAGCTCGTCAACAGAGTCACTGGGTGAGATTAGTCGACTTCACACCCTGTGCAGAATACGTTACCATTCTAGAAGTGTAGGGCTTTACTGAGGTTATATTGTGCACTCATTAGCTTTAAAAGCAAATTCCACAGTGACCACAAAAATACAATACAGAGAAAAAAAATCAGTCATTAGAAAAGTTTAGTAAAGTTAATAGACTGTTGCTGTGCAAACATCTTGCCCATTGGTGTTCTTCTCTCTAACGTCATAATGATAACTTCAACCTGAAAACTCGTGTTCTTACATTAAGGAAACCCAATACACGACTTCAGATCGTGACTATTACCACACATCGTGACAGATAAAGTAAAAATCTCATTTTGTCTTCAGATGGCTGCTGTCTATGATCAGTATGAGTCACAGGTACCAGGTGAAGGTCCTTTGCTAAATACACCCAGCTATTAAAATGAAATGGTGTAAAGCCCCGTAGGCCAAGGTACCTTATACGTACTCTCAAATTCTGCTTTAATTATAAGTGCAGCGTGACAAAGGCTGCTGCCAAGTATCCTCTCTCCAGATAAGAACATTTTTTTGCCGTAGTCGAATCATATTTTCATGAAAGACAGCAGTGGGAAGTTCTACCCTCATGGGTGCCCCCGGCCTCATGCTGACCTTAAGCAGAATCTGATTTGAACTTCAACTTTTATCACACAGTACAGACACTCACGCAGTGGTAAGTCAATGTGGAATGCGTACCATGTGCTGTAGGAAACTTCAATAAATAAGGTGCTTCTAGATTAAGCACAGCTGATCTATACTATGGTTGAATACGATTACTTTACCACCAACACCACCACTATTCTGACCCAACTCCCCTGCTGATCAGCATTTACATTAACATTCTGTACCTCAAGATGCTTACATCCCCATTCATGCAACACTTGTGTAAACAGTAAAAATCTGCTGTAAACTTTACATGCTAGTTCACATTACTCTTATTTTAGTTTTGGCTGCATAAACAAATAGGCCACACTCTCACCTGTCTTCAGGCCTATATCTGTCCTGCAGGGAAGCACATGCAAGTGTTGAGATTTGTCTACATACGCAGATATCTTAAGAGACAGGTGCTTCAGAGAGGCAAATCTCATTTTTTTGAAAAAGTGATGCAGTTGACATCATAGCTTCATCAGTGGTACATTTTCTAATTTTGGTACGGCTGGCTTTCACAGCTGAACTGACCTGGACAAAGATAGTCAGGTTCTACAAAGCATTTCACACACATTCCAATGATGGCCGAGTTGCCACACAAGTTGCTCATTTGCCATCAGGAGCAACTTGGGGTTCAGTGTTTTGCCCAATGACACTCACTCACCCTCTCTAAACCCTACAGTACAGTGTTGGACTTCAAGCTTATATTATACTGCATTAAGGAACAGAGAAGCAAGCATGGGGCAAGCATGTTTTCTTTCATCCATGCGCTGCCTAAATGCTGTGTGTGCTGCATGTGTGACAACAAATGTTGCTAAAAGCAAATGCTTTGTATGAGGAAAGACAGTACAAAGAAAATCTCCATCATCCACCATTTATAATTGATCATCAAACATGTTGTAATTGAAGTAGTTGTTACTTTGAAGGTGCTTTTGTTTGTACATCTTCTTTGATGATGCCCAAACAGAGTACTTCTAAATTCTCCAGAAAGCCATTGCTATGTCCTGGGAATAATCACACTGACATCTTGTCTGGCTTTTGCAAGATTATCTAGACTTTTGAGATGACAGTGGAGTGATGGGTCAAAGGTGGAACTTTCTGGAAGACATGGGTCCGTCACATCTGGCATGAAGCCAATAATGAATTCCACAAGAAGAACATGAAACCAGTGGTGAAACATGGTGGTGGTAGTGTGGTGGTTTGGGGTTGCTTTTCTTCCACAGGACCTGGACGACTTGCCATAACTGATGGAGCCATGAATTCTGCTCTCTGTCAGAAAATCCTCCTGGAGAATATCCACCATCAGTTCATGACCTAAAGCTCAACACAAATAGTTTATGCAGCATGACAATGACCAAATCACAAAGAAGAAAAGAAGAACAAAATTAAGGTTTTGGAGTGGCTGAGTCAAAGTCTGGACTTCAATCCAATTCAAACGCCGTGGCAAGAACTGAAAAGGGCAGTTTGTGCTCAAAAATATGTCCTAATGTGTCCGAATTAAAACAATTCTGCAGAGAAGAGCGATGTAAGACTGATCACAAGCTATCACAAATGTTTGCCATGTTGTTGCTGCCAAGGGTGGATCACCCAGATATTAGGTTTAGGGGGGCTTTTTATTTTTTTTCCACATGGGCGATACAAGTTTTTGCTAAAACTTAAATAAATCATTTAAAAACTGCTTTTTGTAGGTTATCTCTTTCTATTATTAAATTATAATAATTAAACATGAGTCTGATGATCTGGAACATTTAAGTGTTTTAAGCAATTGTCAATCAAACAGAGTGTGTAGGCTGCAGGCCCACATTGTTCTGAAGGGAGGTTTAATATACAATATACTGTTGTTGCTGTATTGATAAGCTCTACCAGACATGGCTAATATGATTGTTAGCAGAAGGTATTTCTAAGTTAATCAGTTGGCTAAAGTTGAAATTTAAACTCTTATAGTATTCTCCCATTCACTGACTGCAGTCTAAAATCAAGTTCAGTCAAATAGCTCAACTACGTGTGCACATGGTGAAGCCTTCTATTCATCTTCACAATTATATAATCACGTCCTGTCTGTATGAAGCACTTTTGATATTTACATGACACCCTGCCAGTCTTGTCAGCCTGGCTAATAAATTTTACCCTGAGTTTTGTCTGCTCCTATAAGCTTAGTAAAGCCAATGCTTCAGTGCTAATGACAGCACTCCAAATCAAGTTACATTTCACTTTGTTGGACTTTTCAGTGAACTACTGGTAGGGTTTCATTTTTCAAAAACTAAAACGAGTCAAGTGTGCTGCAGACATGAAATACATGTGCATGGCCTGAGGCACTGTCAGGGGACATGATATGTAACATTAAATATTGAAACGCAAACCTTTAGTATTGCTTTATCCACCTCCCTGGTGTCACGCAGAGTCAATGTAATATGCAAAACAAACATTTTCTCAGTGTACCTTCATCTGTATATGAGCTTATTGCTTGCACTTTTATTTTGGGATTTTTGTTTTTGCCAATATACTGCGAGTATGATGCAATCCCAGCACAAATGCTATTGTAGCCATAGTTAAAAACTACACCCAATTCAACAATATTAAAGATAAATACAGTACAGTCACAAAAAGCTCACAATTGCTAACAAAAACAATCATTACCAGTGTACAATTATCAATTAGAATTATTTACACTTACATTAACTATTAAAAACACACTTTACAGGCACAACTCGCAATCTTTGAGATGAACATATGTGTCTATCCCATGTTGTGAGTATAAGCGTATGAGAGGTGTGACATTTTCCCATTTCTAATTCATTGACATTAGGAGTAAAGATATTACAAACAGGGGAATAAAGACAGAAAACGCATCATCTTCAAATGGAAATGTAAAAGTTACTTGTTTTAATACAACAATAATAATTAAATAATGTTTGCAGAGTAAAGACAGAGCTAAAATATTTGTTTCGTCTTCCCTCTGGCATTTGCACCTTTCATTTTGTTGAAGTTGGGAACTGTGTACCGTAGAAATAAAGTTTGTTTACTTAATTGCAGGATGTTCAATTTTAACATACTGAACAAGCTTTGGAGACCTCTGTGCTGTGCTTCTCTTCTCGGTAATAGCATTTCTCAGTTACAGTCTGACGAGCACATCTATTTACATACCACTTGTCTCAGCTGAAGCTGTTCCAGCAGCTTCAAGTGCACCTATGAAAGGTGCAAGATGTGACATTTCACGTCAACCTGCTAATGAACGTTGCAAATACACCACTAAAAACAAGGGTTTCACAAACCAGGTTTTTTTTGCCATGTATTTGAGTATCGTAAATGTCTCAAAATACTGCAATGTGCATGAATATTTTAATAATATTCAGAGGGTAACTTTCTGTTATTTTGCACTTAGAAAACAGCATTTATCGTCTTATATCTAAGAATAGATCACATTTAAAGGGCAGTCTCTTTTTTCCAACCTACCAATTGATGTACAAACAAGGTGCTTTGGCTGCTGTTCCAGAAGAAGACAGAAAGAGCAAAACAGAGATGAGCCCTAAACTGCGGCTCTGCTCTCCAGAAAGTCATTAGGTCAGAGAAGTGTGGAGGATGGTCGGCAAGGGGCCTTTAATAATGAAGAGCTTGTGTTCCACAGGGAAACATCGCCTGCAGCAGGCATTCACACTGTGGCGGCTATGGAAATGAAATATTTTGAGGTGTAGAAAGGTCCCAGCACAACTGTGCAAGAAACTGGCTGACTAGCACACCTTAAAATGATAGTTGTGTGATTTGGTTGATAGGATTTTATTGCCCATCACAACCCCAGCATATATTGTACTTTTCATACCTCATTGTCTAAAAATCACAGATAATGCCCCAGCAATAGACCCAATTTTAATTTACATATGTATAGAGATTAGAACAGCTGTGGAAGTATAATAAGAATAATACCCGCTGATTATTGACAGCTTAAAAAGCTATGTACCAAAGTAAGCTACATAACAAAAGTCCAAAAGTCAGTAGAGAGTTCCTGCATTGGCAGAAAACACAGCTACAGGACTTGGCACACCAAAATACCGGGCAGATGCAAATCCCCTCCCGAGACTACCAGCCTTTGAATGAACATTCAAATTTAGGCCTTGGTAGCAATGTAGACGCCGAGACTAGCAGAGCTGCTGGTTGTTGCACATGTGGCACACGGTATACTGTCCAACAGCTCTACAGCAGCAGTTCAAATCAGAATGTGAGCGACGAGCTCCCACCATACTAAAGCTGACCTGTGCAATATGCTTCTTTCTTAAAGAAAGCAACATCACTCCTATTGATTTTAGTTTCATATCTTTATAACAAAATAAAACAAGAAAATCTGCCACTTATCACAGCATTCAGATCTGAAGGGGGTTCTGTTATATTACATTTCCAGTCGTGGTCACCAGGGAACTGCATTTTCTCTCCCAATTCCAATACATACTCTCAGGTTATTGAATACACATGAGCACTGATCACACCAGAGATCTTTGATTCTTTTATATCTGTACACCACACTGTGTAGAACTGACGGGGATGACTTTCTGTAAGGTAGCAAAATGCTGTAACTACACAGACTGTAATATTTGTTTACATATAAAAACTGCAAAGATCAACACCATTCTCGCATCCATTAAATTTAAAACCAAGTGACCCAATATATGAAATAAGCTTTTCATGGGGGTATGTGGTAAAAAGAGAATCGTCAGGCATAGTGACTTGCATGAAGGAAAAACCATGACTTTTCACTTTAATGCACATTAAAGAAGTGAGGTAAAATGTGTTTAGTAGGCTGTTAAAGTTCAGGTAGGTGGATTCTTTCTTTCTTTTTTTAAATCTTTTGAACAAAGGCCATGCAAGCCAATTTCTGTCTTTATGCTAAACTAAGCTAATCAACTTCTGGGTATTTAATACAAAAATATGACAGCCTGGTCTCACTCCCAACTTGCTGCCTATGGCTTATTTTTTCAGGACCCTTTGGTGTTGCAGATTTTCTCAGCTGGTGTTGTCACTGTTGCTCCTTTTCAGATTATGAAAAGTTTGCCTTGTATGCATGAGCTTAACGTTGTGGATTTGAACTCAAACCATGGTCTTTCCCTGTATTTTGATGTAGTTTTGAACTTTAAAAAACTAACAGAACTAAACAAAATTTGGTGAACTAAATAATGGTCCCACACAAGACACAAACCTCAGTCTCTTGGTCCCTGTGTCCTGTAACTCACACCACCACCATTCTTCCAGTCTCCTTAGATCAGTCGTTTAAACTACAAAGACTCCTATACGTTCATTGGTGCCATATATAGATGAAGGTGGCACCAACCCCAAAGGAAACCTTGTATCTCTGAGACGCCAGAGGCTTTGACAAAATGGCAGTGCTTGACCCCCTCGAAATAAGAACGGGTTGGATAGGGGAATGGTAGCGATCACCTTCTTTAATTCTTAGCAATAATGCAAAGATGCCACCTCCTGAAAATGTCTTATTATAGCTTTGACGTAGATTGGTCACACAGTTGATGCCTGATCAAATGTCCTCATCCATTTCATATGGTCATTATGGCTGTCAGTTATAGATACCGAATCACCATTTTTTGAACACAATTACAGCATTATTTTTTAATATATAAATATATTTAGTCATTGTCCAGGTCTAAATTATGTCTGGCAAGTTCAGCCCTGGAAGAGACATCGCCCCCAGACCTCCTTAGGGATACTGTAACCACAGAGATAAGCAGCATGTCCTGTGTGAGGAGCGTCTCGGGCAGACAGATGCTGGACCCTGACCTCTGATAACTTTGTCAGGGGAGCTTGGCGTGATGGCAGAGAAATCGAAAAACTGGTACACTCAGAAAACACAGGCTGCCTAGAAATGTCTCCAGACTTCATTTCTGGATTGTAGCTGCTGCAACACAGACTTCAGGGAGTTGATCTGCCTTGTCTTGACCGACCGTTAGGAATGTTGAATCAGAGCACCGTGGTAAATACGAGTCAGACATGAAAATGTTGGTTAGCTGAACAAGACTAAGGTCAAGAGGAGAGAAGCTAAAAATGAGAACTGTCATGTCATGCTTGCCACAACTGATGATGACAGCCCTTGAAGATGATCTCTTCGTCAAACTGTTTATTTTTAGAATTGATTTTTTTTTTTAACGTGCTGTAGTCACTTTAAAGGAGCTTCGCAGAAAAAGACTTGACACACCTGACAAGACGGCGTACTTGTCAACACAGCTAATAGGCTGCTTTGGTGAGCTGTACCTCCGGAGAGGTCGCTTAGTTATAGAAGCTACTTGTCAGGTAATTTCTACCTCTGCATAAGAGATTAGGAGAAGAGTCGCATAGCCAATTACTGTCATTACAGTGTCTCATGACATTAATTCACACAAGGCAGAACGATCTTGATTGTTGTACAATCTCGGAGGTTAATAACAGAGGGCAAAATGTAATTGCTCTCCATTTGATTGAGCCAAAGTCATGAGCCACGAGACGGCACACTTTAAGAACAATCACCACTAAATCAACACTCTGTCAGCGTCATCATTAGACATGTCTATTGGACTAACTGCTCTAAATGAAAGTCAAAGTGTAAATGAAGATACGGTATTTATTTTTGGAATGTTTTTGATTTATATCTGCTAATAACCCTTTGATTTAATTTAACAGATGTGGCTGGCTTTTATATTGTGTGTGTGGGCGTTTCTTTTACAGAGAAAAACATTTTAGAAATGTCAGCATGAACCTGTGTTAGTCACTTAATCAATTGGCTGTTCAAAAGGAGCTGACAACTATGTTCAGGCCAAAATGTCAATGATTCCTTAGTTCCAGACTGTCAAATATGAGAATTTGTTGCATTTCTGTGTCTGCTTTGACCAGAAACTGAATGGGATTCGGGCTTTTCCTTGAACAAAACATACATTCTGAGTAACAGTCTGGGCTCAAGAAAATTCTGTACAGGATGACCATTTCTCTCTGTTTTCTGACATTTCACATACCACTGAGAAAACAAGGTCTTGATTAATCATTATCTGCAAAGATTAATAACTAGATTAAACCCTGGACTCCCTGCACTCAATACTCAAAAACATTGCCATTGAACATCCTCTAGTCTTTTACTGAATCATGCCCAAAGCTGCAGACATTCATTATGCTTGCTTTAAATGTGTATAGTTCTGTTGTAGCTCTGCATGAATCAGCAATGCTCATTGCACAAGCAGTGTGTGCTTACAAGGTTGGAAAAACTGCAGTCCGCATGTTATTTCTGTCATTCAGCGTCGTTCGTTATCTTGTTTTCGAGCAACTGAGCATGCAAAGGTTTTCATGTCAAGTTTGCACAAGGTTGCCGTGACTGTTCTGACTGTACAGACATTGCAAATCAATTTTCTACGGTTCAGACTGAATGCGACTCCTACTCAAAGCTCGTCTCTCCCACGTTGCCGGGTTAATCATGGGCTCAGGTCTAGCCAGACGTGGGTTTATGACGTCAGATCTGCAGCACGGCTTTGTTCCAACCTTCACACGGCTTCAAACTTTCATGAGAGAGTTTCAGAACCAGTGTTTTGTCTGCCTGATTTTCTTGAGGGTTTTGTTGATTTGGTTATTTTGACCTTTGTGCTTATTTTTTTGCCAGTTTTAATTAGTTTCTACTTTGTTGCGATGTGCTCTACAAAGTTAATACCAGTAAATCCAATTATGTGTGACATGGATCAAAAATGTGTGGCTGTGTAGAACTGTTTGCATTATTACTTTGTTTCTATATTTTACATACATGTACATGTTAGCAGAAGAACACCCGACTGTTTCTTAACCTGGGGAAAATAAGTAAATAAAAACTTAAACCGTAATGAGATTGATACAGTGATGTGATATATGATCAGAAGCCCACACTAAAGTGTTGTGTTTGGTAAAATGAACCAGATTCTCTTTGCCATTATGCCTGATTTCCTTGATCTAATCTGTGCAACTTTACGCAGCTTCTGTCAACCAAAAACAACGGTGCGTATTTTTAGCTAAGCAGAGCGTGGGTCTGGTGGAATCACAAGTAGTGTCTACTATTGGGACTAGACAATTAGCCCCGGTTCCAGCTGGAACACGAGAGAGTGCGGTAAACTTGATTCTAAAAGTTTTTAATTTGGTTACATGATTTCAGATCATGATCATTTTTTGTTTTCTGTTTTCATCTGTTCCTCTTATGCCAGCTTATTATGATACATCACATTATGCTGCAAATCCTCTACAATAAACCAAAACTACAGGATATACCCCAAAAAGAGAAATTAACAGGGTTGGGTGTTTAATTGTGAGCTGTTTTTTGTTGGGTTTTTTTTTTAAACCATGTAGTTTTTTCTATTGGTGCTTCATGGTTATTGAGGATGAAGCGAATCTCTAAGGATCAGACGAGATGTGGCGTCTCATCAGAGTCGACAACGTGTCAAACATCAAACTTTTCTTCAAAGACAGCAGTGACAGTAACTGAACAATTTCAAACTGTTACTTCAGAAGAACACAACAAACGTGCGAACAACACCCAGTTCAACAGTACTAACACCTATGGCACCAAACAAGTCGCGCACAATCTGTTGCTTTCCACAACAGCCCATGCCTACTACACATCAGCGTAAATATCATCTCAGTGTGACGGCCTCCATCGTCTGACAGAGATAAAACATTTCTGAGAGGATGTTGCACTCTCTAAAATACCACTGGTCTGCTGCTAGAGTTGCTCCAGTGATTTTCATCCACCGAAGGCTATTAATTTCTTGGACAGAGATGAAAATAGAGAGAGGGAGAGAGAGAGCGACGGAGAGACAGAAGATGGTCAGGCAGACAAGCATATTAAAACAATAACAGCCCTCCAGTGAGTGTGATGAGACAATAATTTCACAACAGTCATCCACAGTATTAACCTCACAAACGCATCAGCTGAACACAAACCGGCCTGCACTGATTGAATCGCAAATAACAAGTCAAAGTTTAAATTATGTTATATGGTCACTCGACATGCAATATTGAAAGGGTTTGAAAAGCATCACTGTTGCAGACAGAACTGGATATTAAATGCCTCGGTCATATGTATAATATGGAGCACATTAAATCATGAGTCTCTCTGTATTTTTCTAAAATTCTGCTGTTATTTGATGCCTAATGTTCAGCCCCTTTTTGTTGAGAAAACATATACATCAGAGGAAAACAAGACATTTCCATTAGCATAACCAAATGTTTCTTCACACCAATTGCTTAATACAGAAGCAATTAAAAAAAAAGAGGTCACCACTTTACAGTACCCTCAGTCATACTGACAAAACAAGGGTTTACTACACGTTGCCATGACCTCACCTGTTCATTCAGTAGTATTTTCAGCCATTACCTCATGATGGCTGTGACAGCGAGCTAATGTGTTCCCAATAGCGGAGCACCGTCTCGCTGTGACCTTTACTTGATCATTTTCTACCAATGAATGGTCACCTCCCACTGCATGAACTTCAATTTACACCTCATTACTGCTTTTGCATGAGCACACAGATGCCTCTTGTTTTCTGCAGACACACACACACACACACACACACACACACACACACACACACACACACACACACACACACACACACACACACACACACACACACACACACACACACACACACACACACACACACACACACACACATATTTTGCAGTGGATAACATTTCTCATTTGAATTTCACTTCACTCAAGTCAATGGCCTTTTTAACATTTTTCTCACTAATTTCTGAACATGAACTTGGGTCGGTGTTTTTTTGTGCGTGTGTGTTAAGTCTTAATGACTTTCATAATGGTTAAGTGGTTTCCAACAAAATCCAAATAGATGAAAGTTTTGTGAAGTGGAGACACTAAATTGCTCTTCGGTGTGTTTGTGGTTGTCTTGTGTGTTAACATTTGACAAAGTTGTAAATAGTTTTTCCATGTGTTTCCCTGCCTTTTGATTACTATATGCTGATAAAATCAGTATAAATACAGCAATAAATGTTCCTTGAAGTTTTTTTATGAACAAAAAAACTATGAAAAAAAACCTTTGAAATGGCAAATTATAAAATATTTTAAATCAAGTACGTGTATGAAATGACTAAACCAAATGAATAGACTGAAATTCATACAACTTAATAAAAACAAATGTTGCACTTTGCACAAAGGGTAACTGAAATCTATGATTAAAAAGCTCTATAAACTAATCAGTAATCAAAGTTAATCATGATGTCATTAAAAAGACATAAGGAGAATGACTCAGTTTGCCTGAGTTCATATAACTAATTATGAAGTCATTAGTGTATAAGTTCATTTTTGATTCAGCTGGAACATTTTCCAAATTGGTTTTAAACGTTACCAAATTCTAACTTGTAATATGCAGCAAGGATAGACTGACTGCACTCATTATGAAATGTTTTATCTTGAAATAAATGCAAATGAAAACCACATATGACTCTGTAGATGTTGCTAAAATTAACAACATAACTTTCCATAAATGTGATTTCTTTACAGTATTAGTGTTTGTTACTGACAAAACACACATCCTAATGATGCAGAGAAAGGTTTAGGATGCCGCACCTAGTATCTCTGCTAAGGCTTGATGGCTGTTAAATCACTGTGTTCCTTTTTTTCCCGGGAAAAAAATAAATTGCTTCCTTCTGGAAATCATTTTCAAACTTAATGCTGGCTTCATCCCTTGTGTTAAATTACTTTTTTCACCTGAATGGCACGCCTCAGGTAGAGTTCTGTATTTTGGAATTAATCAGGTATAGCATAAGTTATTTAAAGCAATCGTAAAATGTGACGTATGCATGTGAAAGCAAGGAGGACCAACAAGAGTTGTCAACCATTCTACAAAATTAAAAAAATAAATTTATAAAATGCTGAAACCGATCTTCAACTGTTGACATGAACAAGGCCACAGCAGCAATCATAGGAATGTACTCTTTAAAAGAAACATATTAAATCTCAGCAGCTCCTCAAGGCTTTTTTTTATTATTTCTCAAAGGTTTTGTTCTTGGCAAGGGCTGTTTCACATACAAGTGGCCCTTATCAGGCTCTGAGCGGCAAGAGATACCTGTGACAGCCGACATGTTTGAGGCCCAAGTGCTTAATCTCTGGTCTCTGCCACGGAGCAGTGAGGCACATCACTACAGCAAGAAGGGAACGACTGCATGCATTTCAAACCAGCAGACTCCAGGAATGGAATGAGGAGGAAAAAAAAAAACACATAGCATGAGCTTGAGAGTACTGCTCTAATCGTATCAAAGACTTCTACAAACAAACATGGGTGAACTGTGATTGATGGGAGCGCAGTTAATAGGACTCCCAATCCAACACAGTGTGAGACGGGAGGGTGCCGGGGACCAGAGATCAATAGCAGCTCGGAAGCATGTTAGGGAATCATACTGAATCAGATTGATGACAGCTGGTGGTGATGCATTTGGCAATCTAATTTTAACACAAAGTAACTCAGTGATAGTGCTGCCACAAGACTGAACTCAATCCTCGTGGGCCAACAGTATCACAGCTGTTGAGAGCGAATTGTGTCTCTGCTGCAGGTGTAGGTGAGGGCAGCGGTACGGTTTTTATCTGTGATTTTCAATTCATGCGTTACACCATCAAAGTGCATTGAATTATTCATCCTTAGTGGCAAGCTCACAAATATTTAGGCCCCAAAGCCTCTTTTAGTGCACCACCGGGCTTGGATATACACTTAGTCTGACTCGTCCGAAATGATATTGAAAGAATCCGACTAGTAGGTATCCTTAGTGCAGCCTCAAGACTCTTGACAGAAGCACATTTGAGGTAGCCCCTCATTGCTTTGCACACAGGCATGAAAATGATGCAATGATGCCAGTAATTTCTCTTTCTATCCTCCATCTAACTGGATTGAAATCCAGCGAGCTCTGCCAGGCGCGGCAGCCACAACACAGACAGGGCACAGACTCACAGTAAGGCTTAATTTGTGTATGTGCACGCGTTTGTCCGTGTGTTCACATATTTTTCTGTGTGTGCTGCTAAGCTTGTTAGCTGACCACCAAACCATAAATGCCGTATGTAAATATTCACCGTACACTGCTCTGGATGTTTAGTAAAGATCGTTTAATTCCCTGTATTCACTAATAGCAACGTTGCAGCTCTTCAAGGCAATGAGTTGTGAGAATGACTAAAAAACTAATCAGGCAGAAGACAAAATATTGTCAGTTCTCTGGTTAGCTGTTACTGCGGATGATTTTTATGTTTAAATCCATGACGGGAAATTGTGGATTATTACAGAGGTGTGCATTAAAATGAAACACCTCAGTGGTCCAATATTTCCTAATTGCTCTATGAGCCAATATCTCTGTTAAGAAGAACGCAGCGCAGCTTTACCAACTGGCCTTAGGTTTGTCTGCTGAATGAAGCTTGTTGGGGGATGGATGAATCCCTCCCCTGTTCTGGTTTTCCGAGCCAAGTCTGCATGATGGGGCCCTGAGCCCTCGGCCTGTGCCAGGTGGCAGCTGGGAGAGAGAGTCCCCAGCCAGGCTTCAGCAGCCCTCTCTCTGGTCTTCTGGCCACCACCGTTGCCACTCGGGGGGCTCGACACCGGCACTTGTGACCTACAGATTGGTCAGAAGTGCCGGTGTCGACCTTTTTTTTTTTTTTTTTTCCAAAATTCACTGAGCAGATCACTGTTAATCACACTGTAATGCTGTGACACAGTAAAACATCCATCTCTCAGTCTGTTCGCCGAAATTAATTTCTGATATGTCTGGTATGGACACCAGCAGGAAACGTTCTCTGCCCACACAAAGCGATGAATCAAATCTTAAAGTATTAATCAGTGAGATGCTTGTTGTTGGGGTTGGGCCATAGTCTCTGCGCACACAAGCTCATATATTAACCGGGGGATCTCCATATTGCCAGTTTAATATTTGAAAGTGATTGTGCCAAGAAATATAACAGCTTCTTCAAACAACAATGAGAAAACTCTCCATGCAGGGTGAATTGTTCCCACTAGTGAAGGCTGCCTCTACCAGCTCACACACACAGAAAACGGCAGCCCCTTAACGGTTTTGTAAATTAACGCGACGCTTTATCATGTTCAATTTGACAGCTCATAACACTAATACGGCATTTCTTGTATCATTTTGTCAGTCTGGAGACTTGAAGTGCAGAATAATAGCAGACACCTCCATCAGGGTGACTTAGGTGAGCAAACAGCAGACCAACCAGTCAGGTTATCAATCACAAAGCTGTCCGTTTTCTATAGACAACACACATCCGTGATAAAAAATACTACCCTGTCAAGTGTAAGGTTAAACTATAAAATAGTGCCGTTAATGCTCCAGCACCCCCTTATATTTGAACAGAGCTTTACACTACCAATTCCCATGGCAACATAACCTCTACAGGGAAAGGTCCTGGATATCTCAGTATTTCAGTGAACGTATACCGCCAAGTCAAGCAGACAAAAAGGAGAAGCTGCAGTTGTGTAGTCTGGATGTAATGGAGGAGCTATGTGAAAGCAATGGATCTACAGTACAAGGATCCACTGCTGCTGCATTGTACTTCTGTACATGCTGAGCACACAGCGTTTGGCATGGGGTAGCTCCTCAGGGTGCTGCCTCCATCCAGCGAGCTGTTCACCCCTTCAAACTGACAGACAGACTTTTAGCCTGACACGGAGACACTTTCCCCCCCTGCGAGACACTTCAAGAAAGATGTTTGCTTAACTCAGGCCTCAACCCTCACACCCAGCTGCATACTAACTTTAACTACCAAGGTAGCCCGTGTTAAGTGCGCTGCTGAAGGAGACACACAAGGCCGTTTTATTGTTCGGTCTGTTGAACTTGTCTTTAAGTATATGGCCTCACTTGTGTATGTCCATAGGTTTACTCCTTTGACAATGCACATTACAACACCCATACATTTCATTTTTAATGCATTCTATCTCATCCGTCACTTCGTCATGACCTTATACTCAACTCATCTTACGAGAGGAGCAGTGGATCCCACCACTGCCCCCATGAGCGCTATTTTCATTAGCATATTTGGCAATAAAACAGTTATGCTTTCTTCCATTAATAATTTATCTACACTTTTTTTTTTTGGAACCAGCAGCCATTTCAGTATACCGCCGAGCCCAGTTCTTAGATTTAACTCCAGCAACATGGCGTTTCTCTAAAAGAAAAAAAAAAAACTTATTGATTCATTATTCACATCTTAAATTATATATCATTTTTGGGGGAAAAAATCTAATAAGAATCCCCATGACACCCACATAATTAAGTCTGCCTCCAACATTAACCAAACTAGATCATGTGGGTCAAAAATGAAGCTCCTCCTTCCATTGGTAATCAATGCAACAAGTCAATTTACAGCCACCGGCTTTCACAACCTGAGCCAATCCATTACTGATTCAATTGTAACCCATTAAGACAGTGAGAGGCAATATTAAAAGTGACACTATCAAAAAACCAACAGCTTCATTCGATAACTTTGTTCTATTGCAGTCAGCCCCACCCCACCATCATATTGTACACCATGATGAGGCATGTGGGGTGGGGCAGTTGATTCCTTTCTGCAGCTCGAAGGCCATACTTCACCTCTGCCCCGAGATAGATGTAAGAGCTCAATGACAGCAACACTTAGCTGACATCACCAGATAGATGTGTCAGCTGTTTTAATGTCTTTTCATAGCTCATAAAAGACTGAACGCCGTCCTGCAGAAAACGCTGTCTAAGCACTTGTCTCGAACACACCTAAGAAATCCTGTCATGACTGCTATGATGCTTATAGTACATCTGGGGGGGAAGAAACAAGCATCGGGGTTTGGTAGAAGTGCTTAATCTGCTCGTGTACAAACCGAAGCTGACCTTCTCCACGTTACAAGCTGACAGGCTGTTCTGAGCACTTGTCTGCTTTTCTAGCCAAGACAAACTTGTGAGGCAATAGTCAATAAAAAGCACCTGAAGTGCAGTTCACAGGACATGGATGCCAATAACAACACCAGTCAGTGCCCACTTCACAAGTTTTTCTTCACTGACTTCTGACTACAAGATGAAACACTGTGCTGACTAGAACATCAGCTTCTATTCAGACCGCTCTCTCCGTACATACAGTTCTCTGCGTTCACTTTATTTACTCTTTCCAGCCCAGTTTTAGCTGGAATCTACATGTGGTTTCTCCAATCACTGGGTGAAGACAGAGTAGCCGGGTGAGATTCGGCCACTTTCCGTCCTGAGGATCCCCTACTGCTGAGGTGGACACTTTTGCAGCGGCGTCAGAACAGGATGTGGACAGAAAATCGAGCTACAAAGGAGGCCTCACAGCTGGCGGGCTCATTTTGTGTTAATGGGTTCCAGAAAAACATGTGAAACAGCTATGAAAATAGAACTCAGTCCACCTTTTGAAGGTCAACCACGAGTCTCTAGCAAACAGTTCTACAAAAACGACACCCTGATCTTCATGTAACAGCAAATCAGTCTAGGGTAAATGCCTCAGAAGGACCTCTGAACCAACCAAGAGAGAGAGATTATTTGGTTTAGAGGTTTTAAGGGAAAGAGATTTACATAATCTCCAATTGGTTGCAATTTATCAAGTCCAGCTGCAATTTAGTGACCAATTTTCCAGCGTTCAAGCCGTATTAAATCAATAAGAATACAATAGTGACAGTAAGTAGAGTGAACATCTATGCTACTGTTTGAGTCGCAGCCTTGTTATTTTCAACCCTTGCCTTCTGTCATAGTCCATGCACTCACCAGATTTTTCTCAGACTTTCCTCCTGGTTCCACCTGACATTCACACGCACCTCACCTGCTCCCCCCATCAGCCCCATTGTATATACCCACCATCTAGCCTTAGTTTTAGTCAGATCATCATTCTTGGTTGCAGGCTGCTTGTAATCAGACTCCTGTTCCTTCCTGTCTTTGATGACTGTACCTGTCTACCTTTGAGCCTCAGTTTTCACCATTAGCTTAATAAAAGCACCTGACTGTTCCTGCATGCCTGGTTTCTGTCTGCACTTGGACCTCCTCCGTCTTCTCATTGTGCAAAACCTGACAATTTATTTAACTTAGCAACACAAAGCAGAGTCACAGATCGTGTTGGTACAGCACAGGTGACTGCCCACTCAGTCTACATCTCAGGTTGTTTTTGTTAACTCTGAAACTGCTAATGAGCCCAATGCAGATCCAGAATTTCTTCCCACACTGTTGATGAGTTTCTGAGTAAAAGCAGATTCCTGTATGGTTCCTGACCTGTTTTTGTTACTTGGTGAATGGCCTTTGCTTTACAAATTTTGTGAGAGTCAAAGTGTTGGTTTTGCAATGAGGTGGCACCATCAATCCCAGTCTGGTAAATTGATGCATGAACGTCTCAATGACAACTACAGGCAGTACTTTTAACGCTTACATAGACGCCCTTTTTGCTTTTCCCCCTGGGCATGCTCGCTCTAAACAATCATTTTTGGCAGACGCTTCTCTGGTACCCTAACCACCTGAGTCGAGCTTTCATGATGGTAGCACTAATACTGGCTGTTTCTGCCTGCTTCAGCACTTCAAAGTCGGGAACTTTGTCTTGCCATCTTAAGTCTACGATGCTGCCTGTGAGGCGCCACAGGCAGTTGAGGTGAAGACAGTTCAGCGTTTTCAAATGGCAACTATAAATGGTCCAAGTCTCGCATGCATACAAAAAAGATGAGGTGACTACAGCTTTATACACTTTTCAGCCGCATCCATAGTCGTATGCTGTTCTGTCAAGCCCTCCGTCTGCCAAAGGCTGTTCTTGCTTTGGCAATTGCTGTAACACTTGCAGCGTGGCTTTGACAATTCAAAGAAATTGGGACAGTCCTTAACTTAAGTGACACTATCATGATCCAAGAAGCAGAGGGTTGGAAAAATTGCTCTTTTGCCAAGGAAACATTTAGTAAAACTAGTAGGAGGAGGACTCACAGTGGTAGTAGTTAGTTTTTCTTTCTATGCCGTACCAAACATTGAATCCATCCTATTACAAAACACTCCTAAATACAAGTATCAAAACATGAGACTTGTATAGGAAACTTCAGTTATAGCACTACATGTACTATTATATAATTCTAAGCAGTATACAGTATGGAAAATTTAAATAAAACCTACCCTGTAGAAGAAGAAAGCTTAAAGTTCATCCTGATAAAAATAGGATTTAATAAAGGACTTACAAAAGACCAATTTAAAAAATAATAAGCTCGACAGATGGAAACATTCTTACATTCAAGAACATTTTTTTTTTTTTTTACAGAAATCTCTAATGATCAACTTCCTGCACATAGACACTGAATGAGTTCTCGCTCATCTTGATTGTGTGTGCTGGCCTTTGCACACATAGGCACACACAGGCATTTACACACACTTCTGCGATACTATCTCACTATCTCTCTTAATTAGCTCCTAAAGGCAGTCTTCCCTGCATTAGTGCATGGACCTATCTGTGTCTTCCACTATCAACTTTTAAATAGGGTATACATTACAAACAACCTTGAGCTGTTTGCGCTTGATGATGCTTATCTGGAGCTGAGGTCACTGCACAAGATCAAGGATATTCAGACTTTTTTTTTCCAAAAAAAAAAAAAAAAATAACAGAGTGTTTCTGTGGTGTGTCCAAATTTCTCGAGCCTGTCATTTTGTCGGATCAGCAGTGTGCTGCCATGTTGGCCAGGCCAGGTCAACCAGCTCAATGTTAGATGGACACGAGTGATAAGAAAGGGGGAGAAAAAAAAAGCATAGTGGAAGCATTTCAAACAGAGAATGCCGTTCTAGGAGTGAGTTTTGGAAACCCTTTTAATTCATGCAGAGCAAACCATGGGCTCACTACTTGGCATTCAACGTAACAACGCTGCCACCACAAAGCAAATTCATTTCAGACTAATTAGGCTAACAACCAGCTTTGGTGTTGAAAGAAATAAGAAATGCTATTATCATTACCATCCATTTAGACGCAGCTACAAGAGCCTTCATTTATTCTCGGGGCAAATGGAGCAGGACAGCAGACAGAGATGCAGATCCTAACTTTCTGAGTGCACACGTGTGAATCTATTTCCATCGTAACAGTTCTTAATTTAAACATTGTTACACGGGCCCAGATGAGGCATGGCGATAGCTTGTAATTTTTCATTTTGATTCAGCACTAATAAAGCTCAGTGCCTCCCTGTACCCTCACCTCCCACAGAGCAGGGGCACTCTCAAGGAGTTCAAGAGACAAATCCATCTTTTTCATTTCATGCACAGAGTGAGGTAGACACTGTTAGTTTTTTTTTTCTCCTTTGCCCACTGTGATTGCAGCGCACTTGGTGACATTTGTGATAGTCTCACAACAAGCCGAGCAGCCTTGGACCTCACTGAGGAGTCGTAGAACTTTGACCTCCACGGGGATATATATATATATATATATATATATATATATATATATATATATATATATATATATAAATAAAATCTTTCAAGAAAGCATTCATTTATAGTTTATAGTTTGCTTTGTTCTTATAGAATGTGTCACATCACTGCAAATATTATGACCCCATAGGCCAACGTGTTTGCATGCTGACCCGTATTCATCATACTCTGAAAAGGCAGAATGGAAAAGCTGAACTATTAAGGCAACATTCACACTTTGATGAGAACCAAATAGTACACTGATTGCTTCATCCTTGAGGATCAGGTTATAAATCTTGCATCTGTGCCACTTTAAATAAGTAGCTGTCTGTGAATGTAGCAGCTGAAGATAAATCAAAAATGTGCTTGAACTCAATTGTGCAAATCATTTTTCAAAAAGGAGAGACACAAACAGGAGCCTAATGGGTAAAGCCAGTTCGCTTGGCACGGCTCAGTCAGTGAGTGATCCTTACATCCTCTTTTGACACCCACAGAAATACAGTTTGTGAAGAGGCAGTCAGACAGCACTCTGCACGCATAACCTACAGAAACGCTGTAATTATGTGACATGATTCAAACCCAATATGCCCCTTCCCGAAATGATCTCCCAACGACATGAGGCTGCACCGTGGATCCGACCGCACGCCGCTGCTCCTATCAATTGCATGCGATGTTGCAATGATCCCACGGCAGAGATACGACGCTTTCGGCTCGGAGAGAAACAAATTACACTTTGGCACAGGGATATTTCACCTGCTGCGTTGTCAGATAGCGCCGCTACGCACCTGCAGTCAGAGCCGCCGAGTCTCTCCTGGCTTCCTCAAGAATGTTCCTGAAAATGCGCTCTGGCTTTATTATTTGGCTAAACGCACATGCAGTGGTGGTTATTATACAGGTGGCATTTAGATTTGTGATCTGACAGCTGGGGCGCATGACAATGCAAGGCTGAATGGTAACAAATAAGAGAGATGGAGACTTCCAGTGCCACGCTGGATGGAGAGAAACGACGAGCACTGATGGTGAACTCTTCATTCATATATGGGTGATTTTGGTGAACACAGGGTTCAGATCAGCTGCTCAGCATTTGGCGCCCGTGACCAACTGCACTAAAGCCGGCCCGCGGTGCCAAGTTTCACCGGGACTGCGCAATTCCTCCTTACCTTTCTCCTCGTCCGACACTGTCGAGGGCTCAACGCACGGAAATAATCCCGAGAATAGGGCTAGAAAGGCGAGTAGAAAAAACTCCGACATGTTTTCGGAGAGCGGGCTGTAAAGAGCCGCGGTGCTTCTCCTGGTCCTGGTCCTGATCCCGGTCCGGGTCCGGTCTCCCCCCTCCACCAGAACCACCCGGTTGTCGAGCGCCGTTATTCGGTGATGTCCAGCGGAACCAGTGCGCAGAACAGCTCAGCGCTCCCCCGGCTCCCCGACACATGCACACCGCCACTGTGGAGCAGCGAACAGACGCACCGGAGACGGCAGGAGAGGAGGACGAGAGTCAGAGAGAGGAGGGAGGGAGGGAGAGGGGGAGACCGACGGACGGAGGAGGGGGAGAGGCGAGAGGGGTGGGAGTGCAGGAGGATAAAGAATGAGTACGTTTCCTGTCTTTTCTCAATGATTAAATGCAGTCAAGGTGGCGCGGCTCGCCTGAAATTAATCAGACTGGTTAGTCGGGCTGTCAGTGGAGGTGGGTGTCAACCTCAGGTCCGGGGGTTCACAGGGGGTCCTCAAAAAAAATGAAGAAGTCCGAGAATTTTGGATGAGGAATGAATAATCTCTGCTTTCACTGCTGTCTACAGTACAGGCATAAAAGTACACTGATGAATAAAAAAGCATATCTTGAAGAAATAGCAGGTATAAAATATTAAATGTGCACATCAGCTGTAGGACTGCTTACAGTCACTAGTGAACTATATGCAACATAGAACACTGCAGTCAGCTGTTGCTGAGCACAGATCTAAAAAGTAGCCCGGGAACTATATGAGAGAATACCAAATTGAGTCAGATGCAGCCATCATTTTGATTTTCTTCTATTTAACAGAAGCCTGACGCATGAGCAGTTCAAGGAGTGACCCTCCAGCCCCTCTCTGAGGTGACTGACAGACGTTTAGCAGATCTACAGCCATGGGAGGAGTAATTGGTGGGCTACCGAGTTTAATGTCACTCACTTTTCTTCCTGCTTTTATACATGTGATTTCATTTGTTTATTTCTTTTTTTGGGGGGACTTGGGGGGAAAGAAAACAGCAAGTGCAAATTAACTTGAAAGCCTCTTTTGAGGGAATGCATGTGGACTGCTGAGCTGAACCTCCATTTAGTCAGACGTTACAGTCACCCTCGTTCTGTTCTTTTCCGGCATCTCTTGCTGCTGTAATGGTGAGCCTTGCTGACATGATAATAATCACAATCTTGCGTGAAGTATGCACTCAGTACATAAGTACAGATTTGTGCAAAGTGTTTCTTAAGTTTGCTGTTGCTGCAGGTTAAAGTGTCACGGGGGGGGGGGGGGGCGGGGGGGGGCTGTGATTTAAATAAAAAAAAAATATAATGACATACATGCCATAAGTATATATTGTGTCACCAACACTGACACAACACAAAAATGATTACCTAGCAATCCAAAATATTTAATAATTCAGTCTTTATGCCTGTGTATTTTTTATTTTATTTATTTTTTTAGTGAGCTTTGATGTTTAAGCTGTTCTTTGATTTTATCCGCCTTGCCACTGACAGTGTGTCAATGCACTGGCCAGCACAAGACGAATGTTTTCCGTTTCTCAGTATGGATGCTGCATCTGAGCTGAATGTGTGAGAATTTTAGAAGAGCGCAGTGGAATAACATCGTGCAGAAGTGGTGGGGGAAGAAAGCGAGTGCACTTAGTGAAGCAGACCAGTGTAAACAGTGGAGAATATGTAAATAGTGGTTAGACATTTTGTGGACCGAACTGAAGTCAAATGCAGAGGTGGTATTGTTTTTGCTGGAGGAGTAACTCAGTTTATTTGCTTGTAGGTAGCTACAGTACAGACCTATCTGCATGTATTCTTAGACTGGAGTATTTTACAGGTTGGTACAACATGCCCTAAACTTAAAAAGCTTAGAGAAAGATTGCAAACAATAGCAAATACAGTAATGCTTCACAATGAGTTTCAAAATTCACTCATGCAGTTGTAAACAACAGTCATCAGCTGCTATTTTTCATGTTAAAAAAGAAATTCTGAAACTAAATGTGAAAAAAACAGAAGTCTGTCAGTGTATAAAAGGACAATATAAGCTGAATTTAAACATCTCGATTAATCCTTTTTTCTGATGAAGATCATTTGATACTATAGAAAGCTTAAGAACAGCCACTAGATTAGATTTTTTCTGTGTGTGTGTGACATGTTTGTCCCAGCTTAAGAACATATACAACACATTTAATGCCACTGCCCACACAGCAGACTGTACACAGTCTGGTCATATGATGTTACAGTCCATGTAGAATCCCTCTGCAAACACTGATAGAACCTTATGGATAGTTTGCTATTTCCATTGATCTACTACGTTGCTTTTAGCAATGAGAATAGACTGTTGGAAAGTAACAAATCTAATACTAATAGGTAAAGACCAGTGCTAATGAAGTCTGCAAGCATAGACTTTGTTAATAACCGGCTCTTGATCAAATGGCAGACAGAAACTCAGAGCTGCATCAGTACAAAAGTAGCTGTATCCTCTTAAAAGCATCATATGGTATCACAACATATTCTTATACACTCAAGAACCAAGCAGTTAGTGCTGCTCAAATATGAGCTGGCATGTCCTGTCACACTGTAATAAATTCATTAAGCAAAACGTTGTTTAAGGTGACACAAAATATATATAATTTCACGTATCTTAGATGAGATGGAAACATTACTAACTTTCAAGCGAAACAATCTGTCATGTTTTATTATTGAGGTGTCACAAAGAATGAGGAAGTCCAAGTCTTCAAGGACATTTCGCATTTTCGCATTGAGTCGCTGCTATTTCTCACTGCCACCATTCCACTGTTTTATGCTTCTAAAAAAGAAAGAAAGAAAAAATCCACAAATGAATACTTTCATGAGGCTTCCTGTTTTTTTTTTCTTTTGCTTTGAATGCTGAGAGCAGGCTGCATTTTTCCATTGCAATCATAGCGGCGACTTTTGACTGAACCGCTTCAACTTTTGGTGACGATTATAAAGTGCTCTACTTGTGTTCTGAATGATTCATATGTTCTCGCACTACAGCCGTGCGCGCTTGGAAATACGGTGTGCTTATCTGTCTCTTCTTTTCACCCTTGCCCTTAATTAGATAAAAAGCTCTACACAATCACGTCAAATTTTAGGCCCCTTTTAGGGGGAAAAAAAATTGACCAGTGCCATGAACAACGGACTCATGCACCTGTCAGTAGGAGTAACGCTCAGCGTGGTCCAGCAGGCTTGGCTTGAGTGCAGATGTGTCAGAGGGAATCAAGAGCATGTGGCAGTCGCACTACTGAATGGCAGAGGCTAGGGCAGCCTAACGGGCCACTCATGCCTTGCATGTCACTCACTTGCGGTGCAGGTCCTGACATACGGGGTCAGGATGGGTCCTGTTCGCCTGTCACAAGCACACACACAGACATGCAGCTACACGGGCCCAGAGCTCGCCACCCCTGCGACACCGGGGTCAAATCTGCGCGAAGTGACGCTCCGTGGGCCGTTTTCTAGCACTGCGCCCTTGGAGTTCCTCTCGCCGACTGACATGAATGATGGCTCTGCTGCCCACCATGCAAACCGTGCACTTCTTGTGTCAGACGGTGATACCGCTGTTCCAAAATTAGTAGCAGGTATTGACCCTGCCTCACCCTGTCATAGCTGCAGGCTTATTATCAGGCTTGCATTGCCGTCGTTGTGGTTTCTGTCTCAGCTTAGAGCCTCAGCATTCTTCTGAGCTGGGTAACCGCAAGCTTCAGCTCAGAAGTCAGAAGCAATTTTAGAAAATGAGGAATGAGCAACGAGCGGTCAGCCGACAAATCTAGCCCGACGTGCATTTTGTTTCTTTTGACAGTTATTAGTCGAAAAAAGAGGGAAATGCACTGAGTGGAGGTTGGTTCGGTTTTGTTGCAGAGGGCGAGCACAGCCTTTTGCCAGTGCCGTGAAGTGATGAGGATACACGGGTGCTCCCCAGGGTCTTGGTACTTGTTAATCAAGCAGTGGGATGACAGGCCATTTGCTGCATGAATCACTGCACTCTCATCATGCCGAAAATGACTTGCATTTTTTGAAAAACGCAAATTGCACCTTTGTTTCTCTCAGGGTAGTCAGTCACTGTAATGATGGTGAGGCTTGCTGTTTCATATGTGTGCTTCGGCGGGATGTAGCACCATTTGGCTGATTTAGGAGTCTCCATCACAGTCAGTTGACCATAACTAAAACTATGCAATGCATTTGTGTTTCCTCTGCTAAATATGGATGTTTTTTTTTTTTTTTTTTAAAAAGATGATATTCCTCATTTGCTTCACACAAGAGTCAGTCAACAGAAAATGTTAATGTGAACCAACATGTTATCGTGTGAGAGCTGATTGTCCCTCAATGCAATTTCATGCACATCTCAGGGGAGATGAACATCATACATTTAATTCTCACAAATACGGAGTTGTTGTGATGCCATTTCCTGTGCTTGTGCTAAGCTGTTTGTGGAGCAGTTTCAACAAAGCAATTTCAAGTTAATTGCCTTTGTGTGAGAAGTGAAAAAAAACAACTCTCCTGCAATCTGTATTTATTCATGAGTGAAGGAGAAACCCTGGTCCTGTAAGTGAGGAACAGCAGGACACCGGGACCATTTTGAAAATCCAGCTTTTTTTTTTTTTCTTTTATTAGTTTTAGTTGAAATTTATTTTGGAAATTATACCAACACACTTTATCAACCTCAAGGGAAAACAAACAAGCAGACACATGCTCACACAAATTCAAAGACACACTATTTTCTGTGGCAGGCAATGCACTGATGTCTAACTTACTACTGCCATCTAGGGATACATAAGAATTCTGGTGAAGTGCTGCTTCAAGTGTGCATCATATTCACATCAGGAGTACAAGATAATCTATATTACTATAAAGCAAAAAACAAAAAAAAGCATTTTCTTGGCAAAAAAGCCCAGCTGCTTGCTGTCCGTCTAAATGTGACAGTTAAAGTCTTTCTCCTTTGCATTATTTTCTGCTTGTCCCCAGTGGACAGGAGGGTTTGAGGAGCCACAAACACAGACAGAGCAGCTCCCCATCTCTCTCCTCACACACCTGGAAACCCACTCCTACTGAATAATGAACTCAATCTCAGCTCTGCCTCGGGGGGGACCTTGGAGCCGCCCTCAGCTTAGCGCAAGGCTTTGTTGCCCACATGCGCGTGCACAAGCACACAAGCGTGCCCTCAAACATTTTCGCTCACTGTCATTCTTTCCTGCCACAAGTAGCTCTGTGAAAAATGCTCCACTGATTGGCAGCAGAGGAGGAAAAAAAAGGGAGAGGGAGCGAGAGAGGCACAGGGCTGGGAGACATCGAAGGACTGTGATGGTTTCAAGTATGGAGGAGGCAGATAGGGAGGCAGCGGTGGGGAGGTAGCGGTGTGTGTGTGTGTGTGTGTGTGTGTGTGTGTGTGTGTGTGTGTGTGTGTGTGTGTGTGTGTGTGTGTGTGTGGGTGTGTGAGCAGGAGGGGTTCAATAGCAGTTTCCCTGCAGTTCGACCCCTGTACCTTTGGGGGTGCACGTCAAGTGTTTCTGCTGAGGAAAGGGGAGATAGATCGGTAAAACAATGGGCAGCAGTTGTGTGGTGGTGCGGACGTGAGGGGTGAGATGAAAGAGACAGCCGCTGGATACTGGGCTAATGAATGGCCACACTTCCCTTTCCTGATTGAGATTTAAGAGGTGTGGGTAAGTAGAGCTGAAGGGGGTCAGCAGCAGTGGTGAGTAAGCTGACCTTTCAGGAAGCCCTTCACCTCAGCAGCCTCCACGCAGAGCCCATTAACTGCAGAAATATGGCAGCTTTTGATCAGATCCGCCATAATTGCCTGAGACACTAATGAAATTTGTGGGCTGCTGCATGTAGTATCTCAAAAAGAGCATCCACGACTCCAAAAAAAAAAAAAATCCCAATACATTGTTAGAGTCTGAACGAGCTCACAGAGCAGGAACATACACAGTCTGTTACTGTGACTTTGATCGTTCCGTTTAGTGTCCTGTGCTTTTTTTTTTCCCCTTGGTGCGCAGCCATCCTGTGTCTCTAACTCGTAGTGACAGTTCTACTTCATGGTGCTTCTTTTCACAAGCTGTGGCAGCAGGCCAACACACGAACACGCAGGAACACACACATCTCCTCAGCAACATCTAAATAGGTAATTATCTGACTTGTAGGATCGGGGAGGTGGCAGCCAGTGTGCTCCACGTGATCAGCCTAAAAGTAAAGCCTCTACTCAGCAAAGGAATATTAATTGCCTTTTCTAAGTCGACAGGCAGTAAGGGAAAGACGGCGCTGGAGAGGGAGCGGGAAAGAGAGAGAGTTGCCTATCAACAAGCAGTGACTACCAACTTCCCAGCAAGGTTACTGAATAGCATCATTGTTGCCGTCTCCTTGTTGGAGGGAACAGCGCGCCAATAATGTCGGCCGTTACGTCTGCTTTAATGTCGGTTTTGTGTTGTACCTGTAAAGACGTGGGATGTTTGTTCAGCTTTAAAGGAAAGAAGGAAAGAGCTAAGAGAAAACAGCAGGAGCGGAAGAGAGGGGGAGGAATTGTGGAGCCTTTTGGAGGGGAATCACGATAGAGGAAATAATCCATTATACTGCAGGTTTTTATCATACCTATGTGAAGGGTCAGAAATTGGTTTCTTCTGATCAGCGAAGAAAATCAAAAACAATTGTGGGCTGGAAATTTACCCCCACAGATCCCAGATACTGATGTACAACGGCTCATAATGAAGAATATTAGTTGTGCAGCAGGAACACCGTCTTCTTTTTTTCTCTTTGCATGGGCTCATTGATATGCACCACAGTTCTATGCTGATAATTACCTGCTGAGCTCCAGATCAATTCTGTAATTTGCTATCAAAACTCCACGACATCATGTGTGTGCAGGCTTAGCAGTCTTGGGTTAAAAAAAAAAAGAGAGAAAAGCTATAACAAACAGAGAGATGGTGAATAGAAAAGCCACAAAAAAAAGCAAGTGTAGCGTAAATGGGAAAGTGAAGCTTTTTTCATTGATTACATTGCCTTAAAAATTGCACAGATTGGAGTTTTCATTGTTATACCAATATAGGAGTCATAATGGCTTTAGCTGGAGAGAGAATGTATGGCCAGAGAGGCTTTTTCTCACAGCGTTAGCCTGAAAGGTCTTAACATAATGCCAAGATGCAGGTCACTTCAGGTCATCCGCTTCAATATAGCTTCAAGCTCAGTCTGAGAATGATTCTGGTTATTTTTTAATTTAGATATTGCTCTCTCTATATATTTCTCTCCTTCTGCAAACACGAGTGTTATGTGATGTAGGAATGAAGTGAAATGCCTGTAGTGAGGCAGGAGTGACACAGAGAGTCTAAGTATAGCTTTGCTTTGCATTAATATGACAAGTTAACAGACAGTAATGAATGAAATAAAGCACACACTTGCCAAAGTGAGGCTGGTGATTAGGGGACGTCTCCCTGTGTGACCCATGATCGTTCCTGCTCTTACAGTACTTCAGTTCTGAATTATAACTCTTAAATTTTTAGTACTTTGGTAGTAGTCCAACAATAACACAGACAGCTGCTTAATTCATGAGGGTGAACGGCATATAGTGACTTTCAAGTTATTAGTACAGTCCATAGAGTGCATATAAAGATGGATGAACACATCGTGACGTCACCCATAGGTTTCCTGAAAAGCATTTTGAAGTTCAAGCGATACGGTGCTCCATCCGTCACCGTCTCGGCACTTGGCATTTTTAACTCTCAGCTTAGCACAATAATGAACAAAAACCTGCAGCGTGAGTCAAGCTGAGTCGGGCCATGCAACTGTCTCTGGGACATGCATGTTAGTCAAATAGCTCACACCCTTAATTATACATACAAGTAAACCTTAATACGATTTAAAAATGTGAGTTAAATAAAACATCACCCCTGTGCTGTTCTTATGAACTAGAAAGACTGAAGCTATTTTTGCGCCAGACTGTTTATTTCCGCAGTAAATCTGGGCATTTTAACATGGAGGTCTATGGAGATCGACTAGCTTTTGGAGACAGCCTCAAGTAGCCATTTGAGGAACTGCAAATATTGGCACTTTCACATTGGCTCCATTTTTCTGCTAAAGAGGTTCCTGCTTGATTATGATCGATATATACGTTAGAAATACACTCCCTACTAATAATGCAAATAAAGCTTTAGGTAATTCCCAGTAGCCCTGATGTTTTCTTTCGGTCATGTTTCCTAAAAGGAATTAATATTTTTGGCATAGAGGGTTTTTTGGTACCACTTAAAGAGGTTTTAGCTACCACTGAAGGAAACTCAGCAGCACTACAATGATAGGACTTCCATAAAAAAAGAAAAAGTTGGTAATTGGTGTTTAACTTATTTAAGCCTAATTGACATTTTTTGTTTATCAAATGATCAGAAATACCAGGAAAAGGCCAAGATTTCTGTCAAATGAGGCAACAAAGACTCATTGGCTTTACTAGATGTGGACTAGCCTGACTGCCCCGTGCAGTCACCCCCTAAAGGCCCATTCTGGGTGAAATAACACCTAAAACATAAATGAGATACTGGGGGGGGGGGGGGGGGGGGGGGGGGGGGGGGGGGGTGTTGTGTCCATATGCCTCAATTATAAAAAGTATCCTATTCTGTACTAAAAAAGTGGGATTTGTAAGAAAAAAAATTAACCAGAGCTGTATATGAATTCATTCCAGAGCAAGGTAAGAGACCTCTTTGATCATAGTTGGAAAACCACTGCTGTTATTCATAACAATAATGCTGGCTACAGTGTATTCAGATTTCCTACTATTAGCCATGAAAGCGGGAAAATGAGTCAGCATGCACAATGCACAACCCTGAAAATGAAACAGCAAAACGGAATTCATTCATTTTTAATTATAATACTTACCCCTGAACTTTTTGTCCTGTAATGTGTTCAAATGTTCTCAATAATAAAGGCCTACACCTTACCTAACCAAGAAACCAGTGGCACTGTGTAAGTCTTTGCACGGTGCCTGCAAATCTCAATTTTAGTCAGTGAACTCAACTATACTTCCAGTATATTGCAGCGATATGCACTTTAATGTCTTATGTGAAATTTACCCGAACTGCAATAGATTTCATGTTTTGTGTCAAATTTTTAGGCCTAAAGGGCTTTTTTCAGCTTTAGATATACTGACCTATCACAGTGGAAGCTTTTCTTCTACTAAAAGAATGTGGGACCTTCTATACTTTATCTCTTACATCCCGACTAATAGAAAAAAATGGAACAAGCAGAGCTAATAAATGGACTAAAGTCTGTATGATGAATTTGTCTACACCCTTGGACTGTTTAACATCCCAAAAACTGAATGCTTGATACCCCTGGATTGTTTCTGTAAGGTATGACTATGTGACAGTCAGCAAGTTTGAACAATTCCAGCATGGAGAAGCAGTTGAACTGAGTTTAGTTATCATAAATTTTATCATTTACACGTCTGCTTCTTCTCGAATGACATGTCAGGATGTCTACTGTTAAAAAAAAAAAAGAAACCCTACATACACACAGGAGACATTATTATTTTTCTCTGGCTCAGGTTGAAGCGGGGCCTGAGCTATACTGGGAGTTAACTAAGGTTACCCAACTTGAGCCAAAAAGAATGTTAAAGGGCAAAGTCATTCCACTCAATAAAACTAATAGGAGCGTGAGGGAGACAACACCACTATGGATGTGTTGCTGTGGTGTTCTGGAACCTGGGAAGTTTTAGCTGTAAGTTACAGATGCTTACTTTAGACTCAGCCTGACTGAAACAATAAGACAGCTAAAATTCTAGGCATATATTTGAGCAGATGTTGAAATATTGCAGCAGTAAAGTTTTACTAAATGTAACTAATATGTATTTGGACCTTTTATTTGCATGCCAGTGTCAGGGGTTTCCCTATTTTCCTTTTGACTGTTGCCTGTACCAAAATGAAAACAACTGAGAATAAGAAAAGTAAATAAATTCCTTACCACTTTTGTTAACGGGATCTTTTGGATTCATTCAAACAAGCACCGTAGGCATGATTGTTTAGTAAATGGTCAGAAATAACAGCAAAATGCATACATTTCTGTCAAATAAGGCTACACAAACTCATTGTCTTTACTGTACACAGATGGATCATGCTTGCTATGTTACCAGTCAAACTCCAAAAGCCCAATCTTAGCCAAAAAAAGCCCTACAAGACTGCACTTTTATAATGTAGTAGAAAGCTTTAAATTTCTCTTTTTATTTGCCAGATGTACTAAATAGCCTTACACTGAGATTCTATAAAATTTTAAAAAATGTTGTTCTTTGTCTCACTGAGACTTAACTCAAACAATGACATTGTTTCTGCTTCCACAGCAATGCTGCCTCAAAGAAATGTGTGTCTAGCTAAAACTGCAATCTGCAGTTGGATTGCATATTTGCTATCAGCCGGGATGCATCTCCAGACAGGCACCATCTGCTTCATGAAATTCATGTGAAGCTTGAAAGGCAGTCAACAGAACTCTTGAGAAGGAAATTGATCTCTATGGGGCATTAGCAATGAAATACACAGCTGATCAATCACGGAGACTTTATCTGAAGATGACCGCTTGCACTGCAAGCTTCCAGTTTGACCATCAGTGCCCTCTCTTGCTGTCTACACTCTGTCTGCTCTTTCTGTTGTTTATCTTGCATGAGTTGTGATGATAGCATTTGTGGAAGCTGACAGATTGTGGTTGTGGCTTGCCACCTCGCCTAATGGCCTACTATGATTGATGGATAACAGGGAAGAAAGTGTTTAGAATTTTCGCTCTCCACTCTGTCTCATTGTTGATATTCACCCTTTATGCAGAATTAACTCCACTTTGGTTGAAGGTTGATGGGTCACAAACAGTATTGAATTGATAATGTTTTCTTTGTTGCACGCTCTACATTTAGAGTTTTACAGCCAAAAAAAGCAAGCATCTTGTGTCAGAAGGGATTTTCACAGCACAGGCCACAGATCAAATGATCTCTCTTTGTTGCATGCTCTTATGATGGCCTAAGGAAAAGAACAGCTGTTTCAACCAAATCAAACACCCTCCATGTGTGCCTTTTCCCCCCTTTTTTATTGTTCCCTTTTCTCTTTTTCCTAAAACTGTGGTCAGACAAACTGGTCCTGAGAGCTGCAGTTGAGACTAAACTACAGCCCTTGAAAAAAACAACGCATGTCGTCTGTGGTGAAGATGTGCACACAAGACAACAAAGGAAAAAGGAAGATGGGGGATCACACAGAACCTTCATACATTATATATACAACCACCCATCTGTGCACAGACGTTCACCACTAACATAATTGCAAGATATTTTACAATTATTTCTTGCTTAATGATGCAGAAACAAATGTGTAAACTGTGCTTTATTATTTTCATAGCTTTATGTAGTAAACACTTTCTCTTAATGTATAATTGCATGTATGCAGTGATCTTTGTGCATAATAATCCCCGAACATAATAATTATTTTTTTCAGGTTGATTACCCAATACGTTAAGACAAAACTCAAAGATCTTCAAAAACCTGTCCGCAACAGAGATTACCTTCTACTATAGCAACTGTAACCATGCATGTCTGGCCTTGCAAGCTCTGGTTTAGCATATCAATTCATTAACTGCCCACATTTGTCCGTGGTTACAGGTTGCATTGAAAAAGAAGCCCCATTCATCACTACTGCAACCACGTATAGTATTTCAACACTCTGCGGAAGCCAGTCCTGGATGCCAATGTAGCTTATGGCTGCAGGTGGAAGTTTACACTGTTCACACCCTCTGAAAAGTTAAGCAGTTAAACGGGGACATGACAGAACGAAATAAGTCTTATATGTTATCATAAGACTTACAGACTGATGAGTTCTATACAGCAATACAGGAATAATACACGAAGGATTATCTATCTCACTCAGGAGATCTCAGCAACAAAAAAGAAAAAAAAGTATTCTTGTGCACAATTTATTAATTTATGCTCTTGATTTCTGATTTTTTTTTTTCTCTTTTGTGAGACACCTGCTTTCAGGCTTTGTACTCTTGCTAACACGCTGCCCACACATCTCTCCTGAAGCCACAAAGTCACTCCTTGATGAAAAATATTCAGTAGCTATATGCTGCAGGTTAACTGAGTGTCAGGCTTTTAATTCCACATCCCAGCTCTGAGGTTCATAAACATTACAGAGTGCAAAGGCCACAGTTTGTGTGATTATAAAGTTTAGGCTTCTGTAAAGTCTGCAGCGTGTTACATCAGTATATTAACAGCTATATATTTATTGTCAAAGCTCACCAACATATGGGTATTGTTTCTGTTTGTTGCCCATGATTTTTTGAGTGAGGTGATTTTATGAAATACCTGTATCCACCACAACACAGCAGTAGTTTCATTAGTTATTTATATTTATTAATGAACCTGTCACAGCAACAAGATCAAACACTAAACGGCTTCATGTACTTTTCTACATATCAGATAAGTAACCACAGACTTCAGCCAGTTAATCATTTGCTGTCTTTAGATTGAGTTCTGAGATTCATCAAAGCTGTCAGGGCATTTTTATTTTACAATAAGTAAAAAAAAGTTTCAAAGGGAGACATGTCCTCATGAAAACTATAGCACGGCCTGTGAGCGACACTGCCTGTCCCAAAAAAAAGTCACACACACTAATATTTTGTTGGACCGCCTTTAGCTTTGAGTATGGCACCCATTCACTGTGATTGTTTCGATAAGCTTCTGCAATATCACAGCATTTTTTTCTGTGCAGAGTTGGATTAATTTTCTGCCAAGATCTTATATTGATGATGAGAGAGTCGGACCGCTGTGCAAAGTCTCCTCCAGCACATCCCAAAGATTCTCAGTGGGGCTGAGGTCTGAACTCTGTGGAGGCCAATCCATGTGTGGAAATGACGTCTCATGCTCCCTGAACCATTCATTCACAATGTGAGCCCCATGAATCCTGGCATCATCATCTTGGAACATGCTCGTGCCATCAGGGAAGAAAAACTCCATTGATGGAAAGACCTGGTCATTCAGTATATTCAGGCAGTCAGCTGACCTCATTCTTTGGGAATATAATGTTGCTGAACCTGACCAACCCCAGATCATAACCCTAAACCCCACAGGCTTGTAGGCACTAAGCATGATGAGTGCATCACTTCATCCACGTCTCTTCTTACCCCGATGTGCCCATCACTTTGGAACAGGATAAATCTGGACTCATCAGACCACATGACCTTCTTTCATTGCTCCAGAGTCCAATCTTTATGCTCCCTAGCAAATTGAAGCCTTTTTTTCTGATTAGCCTCACTGATCAGTGGTTTCTTTGAGCTACACAGTGGTTTAGTCCCAATCCCTGGAGTTCCCTTCCCACTGTGTGTGTGGAAATGATCTTGCTTTCACTAGTCCTACTGTTGATTTCCTACGATTATCCAAGAGTTTCTTCTGACCACATTTGTTCCTCAAAGATGATGGTTCTCCACTATCCTTCAGGTTTTAATAATGTGTTGGACGGTTCTTAAACCAATTTCAGTAGTTTCAGAAATCTCCTGAGTTGTTTTCTTTGCTTGATGCAGGCCAATAATTTGACCCTTCTGAGACAGATTAGCATCCTTTCCATGACCACAGGATATGTCTTCCAACACAGTTGTTCAAGAAATGAGAAGCTGCTCACTGCATCAGCTAGTGGTTAAATAAGTTGTTGCAGGTGAAACTTATTCATCGTTGCAGTAATTATTCAATGGAAGGCTCGTACCTATTTGCTTAGCAAAATCCAGGTGGCGACTTTTTTTTTGGACAGGCAGTGTATTATCCACTAGTGCCCACTGTTTGCACAAATGCATGAGCATTCACACCACTGAGATCTTTAATATATCTTTTTATAACTTTTTAAAGACATTGTTAAGTTCTACTTTTGCCTCCATGCAAATTATGTCCCCTTCTCCTGCTCATCCTCCTACTTGCCTCCACTTTTTATTGTCCCTCCACACCACTCTTCATCCCCTTGTGTCATCTTATTGTTATAATTTGACTTCAACTGATACTTCACTCCTTTCAAGAGCTTACACTAGTTGATCCTTCAGTTTCTTTAAGCTCATGCACCATTACTCAAAATACTCTGACACGACACACACATTGTCACATCTTATTTGATTTCTAGCTTTAGAATTTACCTTTCAAAATGGAGAATTTTAGGACACCAAGTACCTTGTTATTGACATTAAGGTTCATAAATTCACACTTTTGGTTGTTTCAGGCCACAGATTCAACACACAGTCAGTACACTCCGCACGGATTATTTCTGATCAGTTTCGTTCTAGCTGAACAGATAAACGCACATCTTCAGTTGCTCTGACTTTTACAGCAATCCATCTAAGCTCTCTGCTTCTTCTTTTCACACTTTTATATATATGTATTTTAAAAATGTAGCCTTTTTCTCACTTTCATACATTTTAAAATATTAATGTTTTCAGGTAGTGCTTGGCAAATGATTTCACCGCATTTTTAGCAGGAAACGCTCTTTCTAGTTTTAAAAAGAGATGTTTTTTCTCTTTTTAAAATGCTTTTTCAACAGTGAGCAACACAAATGAAAACTCCATTTATGACACTCTAGCCTTTCGGCACAGCCTTAAGAGATGTGCATTTCACTGCAAATATTCAGTGAGCATGTGACAAATAAAGCCTTTGATTCCATAAGTATAGCCTAACGCCATCTATATGCCACATGCAGGCTGTGAATATTCCAGTCTCAAGAGTAAGAAAGTATGTCTGCTGCTCCCTTCACTCGTGTGTTACAGCGGCATGACACTTAATCACGTGGAAAAACAATCGTCATAATATCAGCTACAAAAAACAACCTTAATAGAATAAAAGCCAATGGAATAGTGAAACTTTTTTCTTTTATTTATTTTTATGTCTGTCTTTATTTTTGATGGCAGATTTAAACCTCCTGGGCTTGGATGATACCAGTCTTGCACAAATCTGTGGAGAGATGTCCCCCCTGTCTTCAGATGATCCTTTTCAGCTACTTCTTAGCTGGAGGGGTTTTGTTGCTCTACCTTCCACTTTGAAATACTCCAGGTGTCCTTTTGGATTCAGGTCAGTGGACATGCGAGGCCAGGTTGCAGGCTTTAATTTTCCCTTCTTTAAAAATGCTTGATTGCACTGTTTTTGGGTTCACTGACATATTGGAAAATTACTCTCCTGAAAAGCCATCTATTCATTCGATGTTTTTGTATGCACATTTTACTAGGGCCATCTATTATTGTCATCTCTCAAGACCCTTTGCACTTGTACAGTCCTGTAGCAGCACAATGCAGACCAGCAGGTTTTTATATAGTTTAGTTCATGTTTAATTAGAGATTATTTTTGTTCCAGTTGGCACCCGCATACTTCTGTTATAGTGAGGTTGCACCCATATTTTAAATGTACCTTAGCTAACATGTGTGACATAAAAATATAATACCCTACTTTTAAGTGCAACTATTGCATGCTGACGCAAATCTGAATGATTTTAATTAATATTCATATCAAAAAGCAAATGATTTACAGGCAGCATTAGGATTCCGTAGACAGGAAATAAATGCAAGGAAAGAAAAAAAAGCGCTGGTACCAGAAACTTGTTAGTATATTTGCTTAATAAATTACTCCAGCAGTTAACTAAATATCAAATGATTGATTAGAGGTTTCAGCACTGGTTACAATTTGTTGAACTTTGCATTGAAAATCATTTTCTGCCAAATTACATAATGATTGAGTGCAGACTTTTGCAACCAGTTTACACCTAATGCACATTATTGTGCAGCCTCCCAAAAATGTATTTGTATTTATAGTTATATATACACAGTCATGGAAAAAATTATTCAACCACCCTTGTTTTCAATTTCTTGTTCATGTTAATGCCCGGTACCATTAAAAGTATATTACCTGAAGAATACAACGAACACGACAAAAAATGCAGCTGATTACATAATACTTTATGTCCTATTTGACATGCTTAAGCTTAATAAAAAAAAAATGCATTCCCAGGTATATAAGAGGCTATTTCATGTCATAAGCAGCACTGCACATGCAAAGGCCTACAGTGGTGTCCTGCTTACATTCGAACCGTAGCATGATTCAGAAGTTGTCACCTCTCACATAATGCCGAAAACAAAAGAATTATGTGAAGCCACAAAGGCAGCCATCTTAGCACTGCTGGAAATTGGCATGAGTGAGAGACAGGTAGTGGAAAAACTGAAGATCTCCAAGACAGCTGTTCATTACACCAAGAAAAAACAAGCTGCACATGGTACTACCACATTTCTAGCTGGTCGCGGCAAGAAACGTCTTTCTAGCCCACGAGATGACCATGCACTCATCTGTTCCTGTGTCAGGAATCATCGTCAGACCTCCAGGGACCTTAAAAATGAGTGGGCAGTGTGGAAAAATGTGACTTGTTCGGCAAGGACAGTTCAAAACTGACTTCTTGAAGCTGGTCTGAAGTCACACGGGGCACGGAAGAAGCCCTTCAACAATGAACTTACTGATTAGGAGGAAGCCTGGAGAAGCTTACAAACCAGACTGTCAGTAAAACATGGGGTGGATCAGTGACCATCTGGGGTTGTTTCAGTATTGGTGGAACAGGACAAATGCAATTGTGTGAAAGGTGAATGAACCAGGTCATGTACAGGGCTACTCTTGAAAACACTCTTCTTCCATCAGCTGGAAAACTCTTTCCTGCCTCTAATGACTGGATTTTCCAACAAGACAATGCCCCTTGCCCCACGGGAAGGTCAGTTAAAGCCTGAATGGAGAACCAGAACATTTGAAACATGCCATTGCCTGCTCAATCACCAGATCTAAATCCAATTGACAACTTGTGGAAAATCATCAAACACAAAATGGAGAACCTCAAGCCCAAAAACAAAGTAAATTTGTTTGAATTTGTGCAACAAGAATTGGCTGCTGTAACAGCAGAACAATGTCAGAAGCTGGTGGTGCCAAGATGCATGGCTGCAGTCATCAAAAACAATGGTTATGCAATCAAGTACTAACTCCTGTGTGGATCATGTGACTAAAACAGACAGAAAAGAAAACACGGAATGCCTAAAAGCACTGTTTTTGGCAGTGCAGTGCCATAGCTCTTGATGTAAGAACTTAAATTAAACTCTTATGAACTATTTTTGCTATCATTATATTTGTCCAAACAATAAGTCAGTTTTTGGAGTCTGCAAGTCAACTTTCACATGATATAATCTATATATTGAGACATCAGTGATTATAAATTACAGCTGCTGATGCAATGACAAGGCAGAAGCATATGGGAGTTACACTGTAGCAATATTTTAGCAAATAATGAAATATATGAATCAAGTAACATAGCAATGTTGCTGAAAATGTGTATGCAGGGTGGTGAAACTTAGTCTGTACATGTGACTCACATTTGTAAATGGTCTAAACTTGTAAATCCTGTTCTTGTTTTGTTTTTATTAGACCGTAGGATCAATAGCACTTTCACTCATTCACACACTCATCTCTCATCTTAGGGTTTAGTATGTCAGACGCTACAACAAATAGAGGGTCAGGGGATCAGACAGACAGCTGTGCAGTTGTTGACAGCCCACTCCACCTGACAAACAGTGAATGTGAATAGGAATCTCCTGCAAAGTCTAAATCCAGTTCAGAAAATAGCAATAAAAACAAGCACCTGCTGATGACCCATTCCTCAAAAAAAAGAGTCCTAGATCAAGAACTGTTGAATTTTACATAGTTTTTTGTCAGATCTGTACCAAAGTCACATAATAGCACGAACAAAACAAACTAATCAAAGCACCTATAGAGCAGCAATTCCTATGTTCTGCAAGGTAAAATTACAGTTTTTGTCAAAGGAGTCTAATGGCTTTGATGAAAGCCAGATGGATATAATGGCTTCTGATACCCATCAGAAAGGGCTGTGTGACAGTGAGGTAAAGTGGTAAAAATATACTAAATACACAGTAAGCTTAAATTGACAGATTTTGTACATTTTTTCAGGCATTTTTTTGGTGGTTAAGATGTATTTTGATGCTGACCACATCCACAACATTCCTTGCTTAGCTTCCATGCTGGTACACATCTGAATGCTGAACTTGGGTTGCGTCGACCGCCATCTACTGTCGGTAATGCTATAAATAAAGTGCCTCGAACAACCCCACTTCAAAAAAATCTGAAATAACACTTCAAAGAGTTGGGAAAACCTCATTTCCACATCAGGTAGGCCTCTTAATTAGCTGGCTTTTTGCATGCGCCTGAGATCTGCAAATGCATGTTCTATTATATGTCTACATCAAGGTTTCTTTGCCTTGAGCTCAGACTCCAAAGCTCTGACTTATGACAACAAGCAAACAAGAAAGTGTTGTCTGCCTTGCAGCAAAACTGCAACCACAATCACTGGGACCAAAGAATGTCATAATGTTTTGGCGGCGTGAGGCAGACGTGCACAGCATTAGGCAGGGGTTTTTAAATGAATGTGCTGATTGCTGTATGCTTAACCACATGTTTTTCCCCCCTCACTGGTCATTTGGTTTTAAAGGTGTGCAAGAGTAACTGGGAACCACAAAATGATGTGGGATGTGGTTGAACACAGCAAGCAGTGTTTAACATAATTAATTTAACTTGTACTGTATGTGTTTCTGGTACAGATGAAAACATCCTTATGCTGACAGACAGTCATGTTCTTCTTACATCATTTATATATGAACATAACTGCAGGCAGCACCCAAGGTAACTGTATTGGCATAAACTGTACACTATGGACAACCTTTACAGTACAAGAATCACTGAATTCAATCGACAGCCAAAGAAACTGTAGATCTTGAGCTCAACTCAAAGCAGTAACTTCATAACAAAAGGTGTATATGACAGTTTTCTTCAGTGCAAGTTCATAGGTCTCAAAAACAAGAGAAACAAATATATAGTAGGGGAAAAAGTACATTAAATGACACATAATTATCTGGCAAAAGAACAAGAACATTTCATTGACTAGGACTTTTTTTTTTTTAAAAACAAGTAAAATTATCAAGTCTTAAAGAAACCCAAGACATCCTTAAACAAGTATGAACATGCATTGTTGAGATACAAATCCGATTTAATAACTATTTTCTCAATATGGAGAAAGGTTGCTTAATAAATTCAGCACCCAAAGCTGTTAAAATTATTTTGAATGAAGAAAACAGCATTTTGTGCTTAAATAAATCCTGGGTTCATTTAATGTATTTGTACTGCTACTTGAAAATAGACTGACTTGCTTTTAGAAAGAGAAATTTCAGTGCTGATGAGTCACCCTTAATGGATATCGACAAGGCAGTTTGAGATTCTCTTCACGGCTCCTTATGTTGAACGAAAACCAGAGCAACACATGAACACACCTAACAATGGAAACACAGATCATTACCTATTCAGCAACTCACTGCACATCTGGTGTCACAACTTTGATACAAGAAGGCAAATAAAACACAACCTGGCACCTGAACTGTAAATGCAATGAAACAGAGCTACTCAGTATGTCAGATGGTGGATATACGGTGGTGTAATAAAGGGGGGAGGGAAGGAGGTAGCTGGGTGGAGCTACACTAGAATCTAACAAACATGACAATGCCACCTGGGGAGTGTCAACCCAAAGAAATTACATTTATAGAATAATCAATTGAATTCTGTATGTCTGGAAGTGCCTGTAGAGAGGGTATCCTAAAACAAATACAGAATAAATCAAACAGATGAAAATGTATAAAAACATTACATCTATCCAATTCTGTTAACAAAATTCTTTGAAAAAGGAACATACAGTACCAAAAAAGTAATACAGGGAGGGAGAAATGGGCAGAACCCAGCAGTGGGGAGGTAGCCAATTACTTAACAATGCTCTAGGAGTGCCACAAAATACCAACCACTCATGAGTTCACAACAGTTCGCAGCCACTACCAAAGGGTGTAGGATGTTTTGCCCCACCCCTTATAACTACGGCCTGTAAAGGAAAAAACACATCGAGCGCTTAACTTCCACCACTGGCAACTAGTTCCACTTAACATGGGATATTTACAGTTGCTGCCCAAACACAAATATGAGAATAATAGCCAAAAGACCAATTGGCTCAATCCAAAATACAGAACAAAGGCTAACACTGCAAAGCTAAGGCAAAGTTGAGACAAAACTAAGGCAACGTTAGGACAAGACTAAGGCAACGTTAGGACAAGACTAAGGCAACGTTAGGACAAGACTAAGGCAACGTTAGGACAAAACTAAGGCAACGTTAGGACAAGACTAAGGCAACGTTAGGACAAGACTAAGGCAACGTTAGGACAAGACTAAGGCAACGTTAGGACAAGACTAAGGCAATGTTTGGACAAAACAAAGGCAACATTGGGACAAAACTAATGCAACGTTGGGACAAAACAAAGGCAACGTTAGGACAAAACAAAGGCAACGTTAGGACAAAACAAAGGCAAAACTAACAACAGTTTAACTCAATTGTTAAACTCGTCTTACTGCTGACTAAAATAAGCCATATCTTCGTATAATGTCAATTAGTTAGGCAGACTTGAGGGAGACCAGCACTCATACTATGCTAAGGCAGACAAACTTGGCATCACAAACCTCAGCCAAACAGACACCGATATAAGGCAAACAGGAGACTGTCAAACAAATACACCTTAATCTTTCTATGCATATTAATGAATAAACGCTTTAAAACAAATGACAATCTTTAAACAGTTCTAACTACACCTACCTCAGAGTCACACAGGAGCATATGTGGCAACCAGTAAGCAGAGATGAAAGGCTGCCATGATGCCAAAGGTGAGTTAAATACCCTCAGTCAGGGGCGGGGTCATGGGAGGAGTCCACCTGATTCTTTGGTGGTGTGTTCATGAGCTATCAGGAAATACTAAATTTGCCTGAGCACAAATGTTCCTGATAGACACAGCTTTCAGCTAAAATCCATATCTGCGATTACAAACCTGGAACTAGGCTGACACTCTCACTCAGGATGGTAAAATACATTTATTCAGTTCTTTATTAGGATTAAGTAGCCATATCTGCATATTGTGAGATGAGCAAAGGATGCAAAAAGGTACATTAAGACCATGGATGGTCATGGTGAAAAAGGAAAATGTCCATGACCAATGGCAACATATACGCATAACATCGGAAAACACATTAATTTAAACCTGCCTATTCAAGGCTTTGTATGTTCTGTATTGCATTTTGCCAATAAATGTATGTTTGCTGCTGTGCTGAGGTGTAAGACTAACAATAACACTGAATTTCACTGGTCATCATTATTGTTCCCCAATATGTAAACTAATGAAAAGGAAAGGTGAAAAGGAGGAGATGCTTAAGATGAGAAATTTTGACTTCGACAAAGCGTTTTTTTGCTTGTCACTGTTGATCAAAGATCTTCTTAATTCTGGTAATTCTAGTTTCAAGCATTAAGTTACACAACCAGTAATAAAATCCTGTGACTAATTGTATTAAAGATGTTTCATATATTTTCACATTTAAACAGTTTTTACAGCAGTGGACACTACATAGAATTCTTCAAACACTGAATATATTCACAATGCCTGACTTCAGTGCTTCACTTTACTAATTACCTGTAAATGTTTTGAGTTGTATATCGTATTTTTATCCCATAAGACTGGGGAGACAAATAGGGGAAATTAAATTTACCAGAGGTCCACTGTTGGATTTAAACCCAGTACAAACATCATTGGCAGCCCTGGACTACAAGGACTACTCATAAAATCAGTGTTGGTTTGACAGGATAAGTCATAAACACAGAGTTACCATCTCTAGACAGGGGAAGACACAACTTGGCTTAAAACACCTTAGTCAACATTCAGCTCTCAAGTCAATGTATTTAATAACCAGAACACTGAACCAATACATTCACTACATGCTTCTTAATGGAAATGACTCGCCAAGTGAATACTGGGGTTCTTTCAAGATAAAACTGTAGCAAAGTTAGTAAATCTAACTATATAATGCACATCATACAAATCTTTAAAAAATCCTTCCATACAATAAGTTTTGACTGATATTGTCAACTACACACAACCCTTTCAAAAACACATGCACTCTTCAACCTAGGCATCTTAAGTTTTATGAACACTTTAACACTTTCCAAGAAATTCAGCATTTGTAGATAATTAATATTCTGTCTTATACGACTTCAAAGCACGTTGTATATATGCTGCAACACGCATGGTTTCTAAGTCTGAGTCTTTCCAAACGGTTTAGTCATGTCATACACAGCAGAAAACATTTTAGGCACTTCTACTTGACTGTATTCTGCTTTTCAAAATGTGAGTGAATGATTGTTGTTCTGGAAACAGTCTGTGAAATGTGTGTGAATGACTGCTCTTTGGTCAGTGTCCATGTCAGTGTACTCACTAGTTGGGGATGGAGACATGGCACACAGTTCCTCCAGTGAGTCTTTGCTACACAGATGCCGTAAGAAACTGGTTTGCCCAGTTCACTGAGCGTGAAGACTTTCGGGGCCCATCTCTTCCTCCTCAGCCTCCTGGAGATCTGCACAGCATAACTGTAATCCTCACTATGACCAGGTGATGACACATCTTCCTCCTAATCAGCCTCACCTGGGAAGATGGTCTCTGCTTAATTTGCTGTGCATGTTTGGTTCAGTAAGTCCGATTTGCATTGACCTCTCATCATCTACAGTACTGGTCCCTCATCAGCTACGTCGTTGTCACATTTTCACTTTGGTGCGGGATCTGTTGAGTTATTAACATACTCCATGTTCAGCTGGCATTCCACTTTCATCTCCCTTAAACTGCATAGCAGACAGGGGGTGCAGATAGCAGTAGAAGTCATTTTCATCATACCTGCTGCTACCATGCTGTGCTGCTACACTTTTGTGTGTGTGAGTGTGGGTTTTTTGGTCTTGTCTGTTGGTCTTTTAAGACGAACCACTAATGGCAGGTGGTTATATAGAAGGTTGTGGTGCAATATTCTGTCACTCCCTTTTTCTTGCACAACCTCATAAATTGGCAGGTTTTTGTTTATGTGAGGTACAACTTTTTAGATGCTGTCTTCCAGCTGTCTACAAAGCTTGCCTGTTCCACCACTGAGAGTCATGCTTCTGATTAGGATGTGGCCTCTCTCTTTACACACAGAGCACAGAACTCCTGCTTTTGTTGTTGCAATTCATTTTTTCTCTCTCTGCAGACCTCTTTACACTCTCTCGAGCAATTTTCCCTCATTCTTTCGAGCAATTTTCATGGGCGTCTTGCCTTCATTTTTTCTACTTTTCCGGGTGCTGTTGATGGTCTGGAAGGTGCCAATAGGAAGCCATAGGGCTCTCCTGAACAGAAGATAAAAGGAAAAAAAAACCCAATGAGGCCTCACTTCTTGTGCTGTTGCAGATAAGTTTGTTTAAAGGACCCTTCAAGTTGACTTTCCCCTTATCAGTGAGCATTTTTTGCATTTTTATCATCCTGTTAAAAACTGTTAAATTGGCAATTCTTCTCTGGATGACAGGATGATGTCCTTGAACCTGCAATGCCCCCCTTCATCATGGGCTCTTCACTTGGGAAACTCAAACTTCACAGCAAACATATTTATATTTTGTCAGCCTCTGCCTTGCCTGATTTTGTTGTTGTGGCATAGGCATAACGTGAATCCTGTTAAATTGTGTATCATCACCAATATGTGCTTCTGTATAACATCAGTCCAATACAGGAAGGCAACAGACACTAATCCAAAAAGTTGATTGAAACAACACTTTTTTTTTATATAGAGGAATGGCTTTCCAATTTCCTTTTGTGCCTGTGGCCAGAAAAATATATCTCTCAAAAATTTTGTTGTTCTCTCCTTGATTTCCCATCTCATCATGCAAGGCTTTCAGTAATGTATCCTCATCTTTTGTAGGGAGGACAAGTTGTTTTGCAATGTAGAATACCATTAGCATCCAGGGCCAGTCTATCTGTCATGCAGCAGCTATCTAGCCTGCAAACTCCTTGATTTCAGCTGTTGCCCCAAAGGCCTGGTGCCCTGCTGCAAACATTTAATTGCAGGACCAATGCACTGAGCCTGGCATACCTCTTCAAGAGGCATGGGTCCAGACTCTGCCTCACACTGACCTGACAAGACCATAGACCATGTGATGCTGAAGTCTTGCTCCTTCATAGACTGTACTGTGACTCACACTGCTCAAGATAACAATTTCTCTGTCGACATAGTTTCAATATTAATAATTATTCTTGAAAGACTGTAAACATTGGTATTCTTTCTTCCTAGCTGATTCTTGGTGAGATTAAAAACCACCAATTAGGATATCTCCCAGCATCCTATACCATTAATTTTGGCTGTTGACAACACATAAGTGATTGGATTGTTGTTTGTGTACACAGTGCCAATCAAGTAGTCCTTAAATCTTTCAGATGTCTTCCAGAAAGAAAGTAATACTTGTAGCATTTTTCCCTGCTTCCACCAGGTACAGAAATGCACCCAGGCCCTACTTGGAAGAATTAGCATGATGAACAAGTTATGGGTGTACTAAAGCCTGGACAAAGAAAGAAGGGCATCTCAAGTAGCTGTTGGTGTTTTTCAGTCCGCATAACAGGCTGGTGGGAGGGAAGGCACTTCCATCTTCCATCTGCCCATTATGTCTTAGTGCCATCATTCTCTAACATCATGTGCCGAGAGGCTTTCAAGAGGTAGCAAAGTGGGCCAGCAAAACAAGAGATATCTCTAATGTATTGCTTGTAGCTCAGTAGGTCCATGACACTGTTGAATTGTTATTTCTTCAAAAGACCTTACTACAATAATGTTGGGTCCATCTTAGTTCTCCTTGCCAACACAATGCACCCTAGACAGCATGCCTTCCTGTTTATATTGTCTAGCCTTGTGAAATGCTGCATGAGCTGCTCTATTACTGTATTGACATCTTGACATCTGAGAAACACTTACTGATCACTATTGTGTTTTCAAGATATGGAATACAGATCTCATCCATCAAAAAATCCCAAAAGTCTTCTGTTAGAATGCAGGAAGTGCATTCATCAGGAAAAACAGTGCTCAATTCATACAGGCTCAAATGGGTCACAGAAGCAGTCAGATACCTGCAGTGCTTCTCTTAGTTTTAGTGTTTCTATCTAGTCATTAAGTACGAGTGATAATTGGCCTTTTCGTGTTCCAGGAAGGTAAACAAAGAATTATCTCATAGGTCATCATGATGTCTTTCACTCTGGGAATTGGCTGATCTCAAGAAATGGTTTCCTTGTTAAGCTCACAACACATTCAAAAGCTTCTACTTTTTTTTTTTTTTTTTACTACTGAAGACTACTGGAAGATGTGGCCATGTTATTGGGAAATAACAAGAAAACTGGGAATTAGTTCAGAGCAGCATTCCACCCCCAAAAACATCATCAGTGAGTCCACATCTATCAGAATGCTCCTTTTATTTCAGCTCTGGGCTTTTGAGTTTCACAAAGGAGAACAAAAGGCATTGTACATAACAACAGTGAATAAGCCGTCATCAAAATGTCATTGTATTCCAGTGTTTCTAGTTTCTATGCTGAAACTAGAAACTGAGAGCTGAAATCAATTAACAATCTCACTGATTGGACCATGTGAAGCGGAGTTGATTGAAAGGGAGTTGATACGAATTCAGAAACACCAGATTCTTTGCAGTAGGGAAGCATAGAGCAAGATTTGCTCAGTTTGCTCTTAGCTGTTGTGTGGAGCCACAACAATGACACTAGCTGCACGTAGTTATCTCCATGTGCATGTATTCTCTATTCCACATGTTTTGAATCCTCCATATGTCTCCGGAGTACAGTCTTCCCTCTTGTAGCATACTTAATTGGGTGGCTGCACTTGTGCAGTACTTAATTGGGTGGTTACATGTTGCAAATAGTATTGCATGGCTCCCTAATTTTGCCGAAGCAGCTCAATAAAAATGTGTTTCTATCAACTTCAGCAGTGTCATGGAACCGGCTTTGTATTTGTTTTCTTTTTATTATTATTTGTTTTTAAGAATACTCTTGTTTCTTTGTTTTCTATTACATAGAGCACATGTCTGCTTGTATTTTTGAATGCTTTATCATTAAAGATTTACAAAGAATAGCAAGTCATCTTGACATCTGAATGCCTGCTTCTTCAGCTTGTATAACCCAAGCTAGATAGAAAGTACAGCCTGACTCATTAGCAGAGCTCTACAACTGGACAGCATGTAATTTCCCCTAGTTGGTGAAGCTTGACTGGATAGTAAATGGTATCTGGAAAGGTGTTGTCTTGTTTTGCTAAGCTTTTGAACTGTTTAGCCGGCCATAGTTGGACTGTAAAATTAGCCATGGCAGGGCTAGTGTATTTTTTTGAAAAGCATGAGAGTAAAGAGTCTTCTTAGGCTCTTAGTGGCTTTTTTCATTCATAGTGGTTACCAGAAAATCAAACCAATCCATTCTATGTAGTTACTACAGGACAGTGTATTCAGAATTTTAACAAGACCCTAATGGCAGATGTAGGGACAACATGAACATCTTACCATGATGACTGCATACATGGATAATTAAGTACTACATAAAGTGCATTAAATATTCAATGCACAGCCATAGTGCATAGAGTGTATGATTCTGAAATCAAACTCAAACACAGTAAAGTATTGTTTAAAGTTGTTTGTGAGTTCATTAAACTTGCAGTTTTTGTAAAAATAAAACTCACATTTTTAAAAAAACATAACAATTTGAGCCTACCTGGGATGTCTTTCCAGTGTCATATTACTCCATAATTAGACTTTTGCAATAAGACATGGACAGTGGGGCTTAATGTTGATTTTATCATATTCAAATGAGTCTTATTGGTTCCATTCCAAGAAAAAAAGCTATGTTCAAATGACGTATTGACGTTGAGTCTCAAGTCTTGTTTTTCCAATTTTTTTTTGTTAGCAGCACCTGAGAATATCTGATGGACAGCTGTCAGTCATTTCCATAAGAGATGGATTGTTTTCTCTCTGATTGTTTAGCAACTAATCTGTTGCGTGTAAACTGAACATGTCGCTTCTTTGATGAATATGCTAAACTGCTCAAGTTTACCAAATGCTGCAGATGCAAACAGTAAAGAGATCTGCATGATTCCAAATGTATGTTTCTGAGATCTGCAGTTCAGCACTGTTATCTCTATATCCAGAGAAACATTCCACATTTGCCTTGGATTTGTGTTGCTCTTTATACTTTATGTACATCGATCAGCTACAACAATAACACCGGCAATAATTGAAATGAATAACAGCGATCGTCTCTTTACAAAGCAATGTTCTGCCTTGGATCCTGGCATTCATGTAGATGTTAGTTTGACACATACCACCCACTGGAACATTGTTGCAAATCAAGCACACCCCCTCATGGCAACATCATTCCCCACCAGCAGCAGACTCTCCCAGCAGGACAATGCAAAACACCAACAGCCAAAAAACATTCAGGAAATGACTCAAGGAACTCAAGTAAGAACCCAAAGCAGACTGATCAGGCCTCCAGTTTCTCAGACCAACAGGGGGATGCGCTGGAACAAGCCCAATCTACAGAAAAGCCTCCTGGAACCAGAGGATCCACACAAATATGCTGTCCTTCAGAAGTCCTGTGTCCATTGCCTGATAGGTTAAAGCAGTTTTGGCAGCACAAGGGGTATCTACACAATACTAGGCTGGTTTTAATGTTTTGGCTCATTGATATTTACTGACTTGCTCCACTCAGGCCTCGACACCTCATGTTTCAAAACCAGGGAAAACTGCTGTAACAGTTTGGATTAGTTGGTGCTTGTCAGCGATTTTGGATTGTTTTAGCTCAGTGTCAACAATGAGCCCTATTATACTGGAGCCAATGATGGGTCAGGCAAGGCTGGCACAACTCATGACAAGTGTGACGAAAATAACCTCTGCTGCTGGAGGTCCCTTGGAGGCCAATTTGAAAGTGACTTCGACCCACCAAATATATAGCATGCTTTCCCCACCAGCCACAGTGATATGTAGGGTGTTGCCTGCTTTCAATATGTCACGCTTATCTCTGAGTTTCACACCTGACAATTTCTCTCACCACCATTTCTTTTAAATCTGTTATTGTCACTTGAGACTCCAAATCCTATAAACCTCTGGTCATTTTGTCTTAAATGTAACGAATTTCTTGAATGTCTTTTTTTTTTCCCAATCAGTGGACCTGATTTATCTTGTATCTTTTGGTTTGGTTGCTTAGCTGGAGGTGTCTCAGATGATGTTTGTGCACAGTGGTTTTTTGGAAGACTTGGAGCAGTACAGCACAACGCTCTCATTTTACGTACCTTCATGCCACAGTAGGTACACCACTGGGACAGTGTCGCTGGGCCAGGTAACTCTCTGTCCCACTGGAGTGATCCATGTGGCTTGAAAGGATTACCTCTAAGTTGTCTCGCTTCTCCTACGCTGCAAGCCAGCCAGGAAGTGTTGCAACTACATCCATAGCAGTGCATACAGTCCTACAGATATTGTTTTGCTGACAACTGAACCATCACCTTTCTCCCTGAGGCTTAAGGAATGAGGACTGGGTCAGTGTTAGCATGTAGCTGCACTGAGTATCGCTGCTCTGCTGATCATAAACTGGCATGAACCATTACCTCTGTACTGGTGCCTGTGAGGAGATTGCCATTGCAACATTGTTTTGTGGACAGATAGGATGCTTAGAAGGTGAGCTATGGGGTCTCTATATGAACTGCTCAGTTTGTAAAATTTTGGCTTATCTTTAGTCATTTGGAAAAGCAGTATTAGATCACATCTCTTCAAGCTCAGATAGAATATCTGGTTGTATTTTATTACTATTCTGCTGAACTGATGTTTTCCCCTTCCTTTCTGCAGAGCTGTCATCAGTCTGAGCAGAAAGGATGGCTGCAGAATGTTGGAGAACTAACGTTCTTCTCTTATCCTGTCTCTCACACTTAAGCTGAGCTCAGGCAGTGTTCATTTTTTCCCCCTCAGTAACAGCTCATCTGAAACATTTGCCAGTTCAAGATATGTTTTGAGGTCATGTTTCTCATTATCACTTTGCATGCCAGCACCACTGTGTGGAGGAACAGGTTTTGGAGAAGCCCAGGGTCATACTTTAATCCTCACTCCGATTCCAATGAGGCAAATAAGATATTCGGTCTCAGGTATAAAGTGAGGATGACAATATTTTGAGGGGTCGCTCACTTTGCTACCAGAACTTAGCTGATTATACAGATCCGTTGCACTTTTTCCTGATAACAGCAACTCTGAATCTTTCTCAGTGTGGACGGTGTCCGCCTGGTTTCCCCCTCCAGGGGACTACAGAGGAGCAAGCTCAAATCATGTACAAATGTGAGACTTCTTTCAGCCCAGGCTCACCAGTTTGGCTGGATACGTTAAAGCCTTTTTGGAATGAAGGGGAGTGTTGAGAGAGGTCAGTGTTGGGAGCTGACAGCTTGACATCAGTGGTCACAGAGATCTATTTCTCTCTCTCTCATTGTCTGCATCAAAGGTTGCTTAAGTTTCAGGGCTTGAATTTCTTCAAAAAATGATCTGCTCTTCATTTTTTCTTTTGATTTTGCTTGATTTTGGTTATTCATGTTGTTGGTAATTAAATATTCTAAATCTACATTTTATATCCATATTTTTTTCTACATAATTCGGATGCATAACAGTCACGTCTACTCTCACCACTATTTTTTCAGTTTGCATGCAGCTGTTAAGTTAATTCATGTGTAAAAATATTGAAAGCAATAAAAAACAAAGTGAATTTTTTTGGCCAATGAAGATTCTGATTATGCATGTGATTCTGATGATGCTGCCAAATAAATACTGTCTGTGGTTCTCATCAAAATAAAACTGTAGCAATGTCCGTAGGCTTAACTTTATAATGGACATCATACAAAAATGCAGTAAAAAAAAAAGTACAATAACATACATTAATTTTGGTCTCCATATATTGGGTTTTGCACATTGCAGCGCTTTACAAGATTTCATTCCCAGAATCTGAACACAAATACTAAATAAACTTTACTAGAGTTTCTCTGTTTTTTGTTCAGGGAATGTCTTCTTCTTCTAAATGATTTTAATTTACTGTCTACATTTGTCTTTTTATTTACTTAGTCAGAATACAAAGAGCTTGTCTCAGTGTCTAACCCTATTCATAATACCTCTGTTCTGCAGCACATTCATAAAAGCATTGTAATGAGATGATGAGAGCTTTAGAAAATCAATGCTAATGAATGTGGCGAGTCAGATTGTCATGATCACGGCTAACTCCTTACCTTGTGTTTCTCTTGTTTTCCCTTCCCTGGTGTTTCCCATCCGTTCTCCATCACTCTCTGTGTATATGTGCATCTGGGTGTGGCTGATCCACTTCCCTCTAGCAGCAATCATTGGACACACCTGAGCTCCATTCTGCACTCAAACCTCCAGGAAATCCCACCTGAAGTCCTCTGTGGTTGCAGCCAGATATTGCATTCTTTTCCCAAGATCCTCATCGAGTTCTATTTGCCAGCATAAATTATCTTTGAAACATCTCTCCTATGGCTACAGATTTCTGCATTGGGGTTCAGACTCTGATTCCAAGCAATATAGCACAGATAAGTTTAGCTTAAATACTTTTTTTAGTATTGATGAGAACTTTTGCTGGCAGTTTTTTTCCAATACTGAGCATCTTTCCTTTCAGCTAAGCGTTGTGTTTTTTGTTTGTTTGTGTTTTTTTCAGTTATTTTTTTTTAAACTAGGCAACTAAAATTTGATTTAAGTGGGTTACATTGTGTGCTAATTTTTGTACTTATTGGGGATGTTTCATCCACAAAGAAAGTTAAAGCTGTATCATCAAAAAGTTCATACTATAAAAGATGAAGTAGATTTGTGGAGGAGATGAAAAGAGAAAAATATAAGACAAGAGCAGAGGTGGGACAAAGTCCTTGTTTTGCAAATCACAAGTCTCAGGTTTTGATTATAATGTCCCAAGTGAAATCCAGAATTAGGACCAGCGATGTTTGTGTAAATTACAGTACAGAAATACGCAAATTATTTAAACCTTTGTGTTATTTTCAAAAAACTGTTATAAAAAATTTAATTTCAAAGCATTTTATAAAATTTTGATCTGGTTTTATATTCCTTTTAAAATCAATTTGTCTTTAGATTACAACATTTGTGACAAAAATTTAATGCAGACAGGTTCTCTTTGTTAAGAATGCAAAATATTGATCACAACCCTTGATAAAATCAGCCAGTGGTTGTAAAAGCCACATTATCATTATAGAAATCTGCAAAATTACACTATTTATTGGAATCATTGTCAGATGATCAACTGGTTCCTAAACTAATCTTGTCTGATGTGTTCCGTCACGAAAGATGAACCAAATCTAAGATTAAAGTCAACTTTGTCTAATACAACACAATGAGTAGTTGAAACAGTAGTAGCAGTGACACACAACTTGTGCTTTTACTGAGAAATAAGCTACATCAGGCTTTGAACACACAGCCAAAATTAGATGTCTCATGTTCATACGATTTCTTGGACTTTAACGACAATAAGACATTCACAAAAACTCAATGTTGGTGTTCTGCTGTTGTTACTGTGCTTTGTCAATGATCCATCCTCACATTTCGTGTGCTTTGTGAATTGTAGCTCCCTCAAATACCCTCTCACTCCTTCATATGTTCAGCTAGTTCAGGTGGGCCTCATCGACAACAATACACAGACATTGCAGCTAGACAATTTTCACAGTTTTCACTTGGCTTAAGTGACACCATGATGCCTGATATACAACATCTTCAAAGAAGAAAAGGTCAGAAAATTGGTTGTATTTTTCTGTCTGAATGGTACCAATATGAGGACTGGCTCTGTGGTTGTGCTGTTTACCACATGTGATGCTCAGCGGCAGCACCAACAATGTCTGGAATGATGCAGGATATTACTTGAACAAGTTTCCCTTCAAATATAGCAGACCTTAGATGCTCTCACTGCCACACACTCACACATATACAATTCAGACTGTAATATATGTTGTTAAACTTCTAATAACATGCCTGAAAATACAATTTGGATTATTGTATATTGCCACCCTTGTATAGCAACACCAACTTGTACTTGTGTTTATTCATTTATTTTGTGACTTTTAATGGTCGGATGACATCATATCTCATCCCTGCCCATTCCTCTTCCTTTCAGTCTCAATTATCAGTCAGTTGATTGAGAAAGTGTTGACAAAATCCTCCATGTGCAGTCTGCCTGTTAGACTCAAGCCACCAACACCTAATCGTCCTCTATCACCACCTTTCTCGGTGTAGTCTAGAGCCTCTTGATTGACTGGTAACAAATGATCATCCCTCTGGCTGCTCTCTATACCCAGCTGAAATAGCCCACACTGGGTGGCTGCTGCTCCCATACAGATCAAATGGATGAGGGAGAGGAATGGAGATGGATTCTCTCTGCCATTCTCCACTTGAGAATGTTTTGTTCACTCGCCGTGTCGAGGGGTGAAAAAAAGGACACTTAAAATAAGTGAATTTGTATGTCCAGTATTGGTTAGTCGAGAAACTGTTGGAGCTTTTTCAGAGACATTACAGCATGTTGGTGAGAGATCCATATTGACGTATTCTAAAGTGATGTGACCCCCACAAATTTATTGTTTATTTGATATTGAAACCACTAACCAAATTAAATTGAATTAGTTCCTCATATAAACATGTCACACCATGTCTTACAGTCATACATCTGAAACCTGATATTACAGAGTATTAAAATTAATATTGATGCAAACATGATTTCCAGCAAATACATTGTGAAACTAGAAAACCACTCAGAGAACGCAGTACTTCGTCAAGGCTGCTCATTCCCCTGTATGGCATTGTCAGAAATGCAGCTTTTTTTTTTTTTTTTTTTTTTTTAGACATGCAGCATTTGTTTGTTAGTTATTGATGATCAGAAATCACAGCAACATAGAAGGTGGCCATTTAATATAGATGTATCCACAAACAAAATGACCTTATGCTGAGCACAGGCATGTGTCATGCATGAGTACGTTATGTACAATCACCTAAATATGTAGCAGGTGGCGGGAATTGATGGGACTCGGACCCCACAATTTGATCAATTGTTCCTTGTGTCATTTCCGATGGATAAGCCCTGATAAGTCTGCAACGGTTGATTTGTAGTAGGATCACAATCACGTGATCGTCAGCAATTCACGTAGGGTTCACTTGTAGTCTTAGTTACAGTGATGTCGTGATGCTATTTCGCAATTATACAGAAATTTTTAACAAATCCGTGGATCCAGACTATAAGCTGCATCACTGCCAAAATCTAATCACTTGGTTCTTGTGTCATTTCTGACCTTTCATTTCACTGAAATCCACTAGTCCGTTTTTGAGCAATGTTGCAAACAGACAGATAGACAGACACACAGACAGACAGACAAACCAATTCCGATCATCACATAACTTCGCCGCATTCCTTGGCGGAGTAATTATGATGCCATTCTAAACAGTAACCAGCTTCCACTCCTTGGCAATATCCCAAACCACTGGAATTGTACTTGAGTTGTGCTGTTGATAACTGTTTCCTACAATTGCATATTATTAACTGTAGATATGAGTATGTGTGGATGTTTTAACCATTTTCCACTGTGTTCTTTCCCTCCATTATCCATGTGAGTAAAAAGCTGCACAAGCTTTCGTGACTCTCCTCCGTTTTGTGCCGCAAAGCACATATTCCTCGCCGAGGCCTTCCTTGAGGCATTGTGCAAATGCTCCAGTGTTTTCATGTGATTTGTCACACTTAAATTAGCCTTGCGTGTTTGTGAGTCATAACCACTCAGTCGTGCGTAGGACAGGTGACCTCTTGCACACTTTGTTCAAAGAGGGGTGAGCTTGCAACAATGAGAGAAGTGGGTCCCTGATGATTAAGAACTGCCTCTCTCCTGAGGCTTCTTTGTCTCCAGGGACACATCATCCTCACTGATAGTTTCTACGCTGAGCTTCAGCCCTCCGATCAGATGACAGACAGAGACGCCCAGCTCTGTCTGATTCAGTGGGCTGGCCAGCTGTATGCACCCATTTTTGTTTGTTTCTTTCAAATGTTACATACTTCTGACTTCCGGTGTGGGTGTTGATATTTGATTTGAGCAGGCGGCTGTGATTGATGTCACAGACGAGCTGAGCCCAAGATAAAGTTGTCCCACCATTTAAAGTATCGTTTTTTTCATTGCAGTCGTGAGACTCCCGTGGGTTTAGGATGAAATCCCAGGAGTCCTGCAGAATTTTCATTCTGTTTTCATTATGCTCAGTAACATTTAAAATCCCTCCTGATGTAGACAAGCTCTACTGATGAATATTTACACTTTTATAGATCACTAATATTATTTTCTTGAGCTAAAGTGGTGTGTGCTTTAGGGTGGCATGGAAGTGACAGTCACTAGAGTCTTGTGAACTGAGGAATGAATTGGTGTGAAACCACTTGGAGCATAAGAACCTGGTTAATAGTGTTGATGACATGTCACTTGAAATGATCCCCAAAGCCTTCACACCCACATATCATTTTCGGTATCTGACATGAAAAATAAAAGAAACTCTGCCAGTGAAGGCATTTACTGACAATCACAGCTAACTTTACTTAGACCCAGATGACCTTTCTGCTTAAACAATATTACTTGCAATTATTTTTCAATGCTAGCTCAGCTAAGACAGAATATATTATTGCAATGTATGCAAATTTTATTATGTCTGGAGAAAAGTTAAGCTGGTGGCTAAACAGCTAGAGCAGCTATGTTTTTCTCCAATCTCTTCCCCTCCAGTCAGGGGTGTATTGGGAAACCAGTTCAGTCCTGACCAGTGGGGATGGTAGTATGACACAGTCAGACAATTGAAAAAAGGGATATTTTCTAGCTAACTCACTTGAACCAGATTATCAGACAAAATTGATTGGGTTGCATCAGTAGGACCCCTCAAGTCAAATAAAAAATGTATTTCATTAAGTTATTCTATTTTATCTATTCAATTATTCTGAGCTTCTTTCTTAGGTAATTCAAGGTTTGGTTAGGTTGCTAATGGTGACAGAAACTAAATGATTAACCCCCGTATGATTAATCACCATTTTTACTAACAAAGTCCACATTCGGTTGGCATGGAGGAGTTAAATGACCTCACGTAAACACACTCTTGCAATTTTACATGTTGGTATCAACTGTGAAAAAATGCAAATTTTTTTTCATTTGAAGTTGTTCTGACAATATTCTCAGTGATAGTGGATTTATAGTTACACTTTGTTGTCTGTTTGTATAGCTGTGCACCTACACAGGATGAAGGATTATGGGAAATTAACTGATGCAAAGGCAACAGAGATGCACTTGTGTGCAGTCCTCCAACAAATCATTGGTTTGTGCTGCCCCTTGGCGATAGCATCGCTAATAGACTGATTGGCTAAAAGATTGGCTTTTTTCTGTACCAGGTGCAAAAAAGAAGCAGAAACACAAAGAAGAGTAGCCTATATTTCCATGTTGTCCATATATTTTCAATGCCCCCCCACAAGTGGCAGCTACAACAGGAAGACATGCATTTGAAAAGCTTTATTGTAGCATCAAATCAGTACCAAAGCAGTTGCATGTTTCAACCTTTAGGAGTGCAAAGCTTAGTTTGTTTAAAGACTACACAATGCATAAGATTACAGTAATTATGTCCTTCTTCAAGATTCTTGCCTGTGGAGCTTTGTGGTAGCTCATACAGACACAGAGTCAGGGTGTCACAAAGCCCTTTTCTGTCCAATTGTTTTCTGCTCAAGTCCAGCCCACCCACTTGGCATGCTTTATAACCGAGGCAGCGTTCATTCATTCTGCCTGCTCCATGCTCACCACATTGCTGCTACACCAGCCTCTAAGGATCTGCAAATCTCCCCCTCCTCTCCAACCTCCTCCTTTTTAAAGGTTCCGTATCAGAACTCTTACAGTTTTTTCAAAGAGGGCTGCAGCCCACCTCTGCATCTACTCAGTTCAGTCGGTGGTAGAGGACGAGGAGTCGGCTGGGAGTGGTGCACATCTTGTCAGGATGTCTCAAGAAGCTGCAAACCTGAACTGCTGTGTCATTCAGAGACACACTTTCTAATATGTAGAGGAAGAAAGTATAAAGGAAATGGTTGTTTCTCATATTTTGTGGGACTGCGTAAAACACAGACTGTTCGTTTAAACTATGTAAGCTGGTGTTGTATACTGACAACCTTTTAAGTTGGTCTCCTTGGCTTGTGTTAACACTGTATTGATTTAAACGTTGTGAATCTTAGGCTCTGCTGGGGGGTTTACGGTCTCTGTCTGTGTCATGCTTGCTCAGATTGTTCCAGAGCATCACTCGAGCAGTCACAGCCAAACACAAATGCATGTCATTCCAGAACAAATGGTTAAATCTGAAAAAGTGTCCGGTCTGAACTCACATACTAAATGATTTTACCTGTGCGCATCATGTCTCACCAGCTTTTATGGCATATCATGGCTGTAAAAAAGAACATTCCGTTAATAAAATACAAAGGTGTGCATGTGAATATACACTAGTATATTCCTACAATGCTTCTCTATGCCTGAGCAACGTTCCTGGCTTCATTTGAGGTGGTCGTCACATCAGCATGTTTAGTCCAGCAGCTTTTTTTTCCAGGCTCTGTTGTGTATTTCCAGTGTTGGATGGCTGACCTCTCAACCTGAGTGGCAGATCAAGAAAGTGCTGCAGCATGATGCATCGAGTTAAACATCAGGCCTTAAGGAATGTCGCAGGTTACACTGATGTCTATACATTTTTCATCACCCTTCTCCCCATTTCATTACAGTAAAGTCGACAGGTCTGCTGTGGGGATAACGTGGCCGTTCAGCTGCAAAATAAGTTTTGAATTCCATCACTTAGGCAGCATGTGTGAGATCAGGGGATGCTCTTCTTCGCTGGTATCATAATTTTCCAACTCACCGCCGCTGTCCCACAGTGCTACCGCGATGATGACTGGAGAAACAGTAATGTATGTAAAATGGCCACATCTTGGGTGTGTAGTTTTAATATTTAACATGGAATTTTTCCTTGTGGAGTCCTGTTGGTGAGATCAAGACACCGATGTGGTAAATATTTAAACGCAGCAATGTTGCAGCTGCTGTGATAAAGGCTTCAAAACCTCCCTTCATAAGGCGACCAGAAATGTCACACATGCTATGTCCATATTTTTATACACTCATTATTTCCCCAGGTACAGTACATTTAGACACAACTGTAACGTCCCATTATAATGTTGTAAAATCATCAGATTAGAGTCTGAAGCCCTAATTGGTGAGTCCTTGAAAATCTGTGACTTTTGGTTACAACTCTGCCTGAAATGACACTCCTCCTAGGAGCTGTGAGCCCTCTGTCTTTAGGATGCTCTATTAAAAACTCCCCGTATATAATGTGGAGTTATATGCATGCCTTCCTGACATATGATAAAGAGCTTCCCCCAAGCTGCTGTGTACAAGTGAAAGGGAGAAGAAAGGTTTAAACATCTCCTGCTCTCAGATGAATCACCTGTGCATTGTTTCATAATTAATTAGCCCATAAAGAGACAGAACAAAAGAAAAGGAAGAGGCAGCATCTTGTGAATCCACTAAGGTAATTAACATCCCTCCCTCAACCTGTAATATTGCAGGTTTCTCCAAATAATTGCCTCTCGCGCCCACAGAGGCTCAGTGGTCCTGTGTTTCCTTGTTTACACAAAGAAAGGTATGACTGAGTGTGTTATATTTAGACCAGGACTTAACTCCAAGCATCCAGCTGTATTTGCCCACATCTTAAAGAAATTCCTCTACAGTGCATAAGTCTTCTGCCTGTGATTCTCTTTCATTAAGTGGCGACCAAAGCATCATGAAAAAACAAGAAAAGTAGACATTCTTAGCATACATACACTGGCCCAAAACACTTTACTGTGTTGCAGAAAAGTACAGATGAAACAGTACTGGGTCTTTCTTGTTGGATAGCTTCATGTATGCAACTATGCAGCCTCTGAAACTTGTGTTTGTCAGCATCCTGGGGAGAGTTGTCAGAATGAAATGGTTTAATGCAAAATAGATGCATCCCCCATGGTTTGTTTAAAATAGCAGCAACCATTACCACGTAGGATTCAGCTGTGGAGCCAAGCCAAGCCAAGATCAAGGGAGTTAACAAGTTATATCCTTGCACCGTATTCTCCATTTAGATCCACTTGGGGCACCACCCACTGAAACAGGGCATAACAAATTTTCTCTAAAAATATGAGCTCCAACAGCAAATTTGATGTGGACATATTAAATATTGATGGGTCACTGAAAAAACTGGTTTCATATTTCGACGTTTAATGTCACAGAATGTGGTTTCCGTATGAACGATGGGACACAAAAAGTGATAAATAATGTATTTATTTATTTTTGATGGCGGGCTCCATGAATATTAAGGCATTCAAAAAACCCTAGAGTGAGTGATTTCGCTTTTACATCTTGTGGCGTCATAAGATGGGCAGTCATTGAGGAAAAGAAATAACGCTTTGCTGTCAGACACAGGCAGGCTATTGAACTAGGCCTTACGGGAATGGTTTGATATTGCGGGAACGTGCTTGCTCACTTTCTTGCCGAGAGTTTTGAAGAGAAGGTCATAGTCTTGTGTTTGTACACAGTCAATATGAAGCTACCACCAGCAGCTGGTTAGCTAAGGCAAAAAGGCAGGAAACCATGGAAAACAGCTTGCCTGGATCCATCAAATGGTAACAAAATCCACCAGCACATCTCAAGTTCTAATCTTGTTTATTTGGGGTTTTTTTTAAAGTCCAAATATGACAGTTTGTGCTTTTGCAGGGATTATGTGCTCTTGGCTGTGTCTTTGTGCTAAATTATAGCAGTATATTCATATTTATGACACAAATACGAAATGGTTTCTACCTTCTTATGAAACTCAGAGCAAAAAGGTCAAATATTTTCTAACATGTAAATGTATTCTTTTAATATTGCAAAAAATAATAATACTAAAACACAGAGTTGACAGTCCTTCAGATTTAATGGAAATTCTGCTTAAGGCACATCCAGGCAGCTTGGCGTACATGTTGGTCTCTGAACATACGTCCTTTACCCAACATTTGAAGAAGACTATCAGATTTGTAATGGGCATTGGTGTTTCTTGCCTCAGTCCCCTGCCACCCTTTGCCATACGCAAGTGAGAATGAACAGTCAAGGTCAACAGCTGATAACACTCTTAACCCCAGACTGACCTCATGGTGGCTTGTTTCACTTGAGGGACCTCGCTGTGGTGGAAGCAATTTGTCATGTTCGCAATGTAACCGGCAATTACCCTGCATCCTTATAGGCATCATGTATCATTGACTCTCGGCAACTATCCATGGACCTCAAAAATCCCAGCTGATCCATACAGGCCAAACATAGCCACCACATTAGAGTCTGACCTCAAATCTGGATTTTTTTTTTCTTCTGCGAATAGAAAAATTAAGAACATGCCTGAGTGTGGAGAGTGTTCTCATCAGCATACCATACCCTTACAGTGATTGTCAGGTTTTTTTTTTTCTTTTTTTCCTTTGAACAGTCTAATATTGACTCTTTGTTATTTGTGTCCACAGGGCCCAGTATTTAGTCAATAATTCATTGCTCTAAGTCATTAGAGTTTAAATATTTTATTACTTTATCATTAAACCATGTCTCTCAATCTTTCCTGATGTGCAATAATCCCAAGAAAAAGGCGGTTACTGTTCTTTTTATCGAGCTTCTGTTGATTGAGAAAAGAAGAAGATGATGTGCCTGACATCATAATTATCCAGGGGCAATAAACTTGAGCAATTAAGTGTAAGAGGGAAATCCCGGCAGCTTTCTTCTCTCCCACATCTTCTCACAGAGCCTCATGCCTCTCTCCCCAACATCCTCCATACATCACCTTCACATGTGGGTCTAAAGTGGGTCAGCTTGTGCTTCCCTTGCTCGATGGAAAAGAGCATCCACATTCATCATTGTGTTGTAGGCTCTTTGTTTCTAGACACAATTATCCCTAAACAATGGCAGTTGCAACAAATATTTCTTTCCAGCATTTAGAGTTTCCAGGATATAAATGTTTGGATGAGGGTGAACTACTTTTGACTTTTGTGCACTGATGTTAAACTTGATTTAAGTGTAAACTTCTTTTATTGTTTAGTAAACTAGGATACTGAATGGAATGCAACAAAGACCCCTTATCATAAATTAGCGCTGAATTGAAAGTATGTTCATTTTCACAAAAGGCGATTATTGTATTTCATGTTTCCTCCTCCCAATATTTGTCATGAATGACAACTTACACACGATTCGCTGGGTTTTGAAGGAACCTGCTGAAATAATGCCTCTCACAAGAGTCTCAAATTTTAGTCATAAATATACTGAAAGAGCTGCATGTGGTCCCAGTACCTCGCTGTGCTGCCTGTCTACTTCCTGGGGCACTGCAAAAAAATAATAAAAATTAAATTCTTCATAGACAGCCATTATGTAGGAAACTTGTCTAAAACTGTTGACAAGACTGCAAACTTGGTTGGTTTTTATTGTGTTTATGTTTTTTTTTCTTTTAATAATCCAAGGAGAGCTTTATGTTAGCAAAATATCTCCACCATCTCAAAAAGTGAGTTATTTTTGTGGCATTATCACAATGTGAAGTTGATGGGATGAGCAGAACCAGCAGAGAATGCACTAAAGCAGAGAAAACCTGTAAATCTGTACACTTTTTTTGTTTTGTTGGGGTTATTTTAGCAAAAATCATGCACATGCTAAGCAGTTTTCAAGTTAGCGGAACAGCATCCAGTTCTTCATAATTCATCCTGATTAAACCACTGCAATAAAGCAAAATTCTGTGTATTTTCATTTGAAATTGAATTACAAACTTTATGTGACATCTTTTTTACATTAGAAATAATGTGTAATCTCACTGTGCTAACAGTAGAGAGACAGCTAAAGTAAGAGGGCTCTAGTATGCAAATGCTAGCTTGGAACTTAGTCATGGCTAGCCTTAGCGAAAGCTAAAGTTTAGTAATTGGTTTCAACAGTTGCTGTAAATGAAAAGAACCAATTCATGTAATCTGACAATTTGATTATTCAGTTTATTTTTCCAGATAATTAAATAAGGCACAGCTATGAGGTTTTGAAGGACAAGAGAAAACAACTAAACTCTTGCTAGAGGTCACTCAGCTTTGCTTCCTTTTGCTTCCTTTGCTGCCTTTGTTCTTCTTTGCCCTTTTATATCTTATTTTCTAAGTGTTTATTTAATGTCTACTGTTGCACGAAGAGAGAGTAACGTAATTTCGATTCTTAGTATGTCATGTACATATTGAAGAATTGACAATAAAGATGACTTTGACTTTGACTAAGTGGCGCTTAGCATTTGATGTGGTAAGCTACAAAAATCACAGACTTAAATGTGCTTTATAGTAAATTCATGTGTAATATTGCTTTTTGTAGATATCAACTGTAGTCAAGCAGAGAGAATTATCCAAATGCTTTCTTATAAGCAAGTGAAGGTTTATGGCAAACAATTGTAGGTAACCTTGAGCAAACCTTTGTTGCAACAAATGTACAGCAAGGCCAAATATTTATCTGCATTGGTGGAAAACATAATTTGCATGTAATAAAAATGGTCTTACTACACATTTGTGGCTACATTGCCAACACACTTCACTTTGAATAATGCCATTATTGCCAGAAAAGTTAATAGCGAACATAAACTGACATTTTTGAAAGTAATGGCAAGCTTGTTACCAGACATTGGCTAGAACTGTGGTGGCAAACCACAGATGAACATGTTTTCTAGTAGTCACAAACGTCTCATTATTAAGCAACCAGAATGTTACTAGAAATTTGTGACATGTGGCCAAGATTGGCAAATTGTGAACATTAATGTCTTTGCTACAAATCAACCACAAATTTGTCATGAAATTTTTGTTATTGTCAGTGTACTGACCAAACCACAGTTAAAATGGATGAGGAAGCAGCGAGAGCACAGTTGGTTGAAATACTTTCTCTATCATTCTGTAAAGATTTTCCAAAAGCAGAATCTGTCATTTTAACCAATTTCCTGATTGTATTGCAGGTTTTTTGATGGGTGAAATAATCAGCACAAAAAGACAACATGAAAACGTAATTTGTGTCTGTTTGTTTCTGTTGTATTTGTTTAGTGGTTGGTGTCCAGTGTGAAAAGTCTCTTTTTTAACCCCTACTTCAATGTTTCTTTGCTAACTGCACTGCCTGAATGCAAAGCATGACTTCGGCAGGGCACTAAAGATCAGCTTCACTGTCTGTATTCACTGCAGCAACACAGTAAAACCAAACAGACTGACATGCTGTATTATTCCAGACAAACTGAGCATTTAAAATCCTGACTTGACCCCGATTTTGTCTGCAGCTTAGGAAGGCTGTGCCCGCCAAAACCACACATTTTAATACACATAAGAAATGGAAATATACTTGTCTCCCCGGTTTCATCAGGGCTGAGCCAGCAGGCTGCCTCTCTGTGCAGCTTCTGGTGGATTGTGTGTTTCCTCATGCTGCCGTCATGCCTCGCTGTGAGGGAACATTTCCTTCCAGACACAGATCCAATCTGGACCACAGGAGGAGAGTCACCCTTAGGCTACAATAGCACAGACAAGACACAGAACGGTAAATATGCATCCACAGCACAGAGACAATGTTCTGCTTTTTTTGAGAAGCAAATGATATGAGAATGTTCAGACCTGCAGACTTTTCCTGTGCTTCATGTGACCACTTTTGCTGGGTGTTTTTTCGTTACCTCTGCGGTCTGTGAAAAGGTCCCACCCGGAACAAAAAGCTGAATTTTCAATTAAATCTTCGATTATATGCTGGGAGGGTTTTGAAAATAAATGTGTAGAAACTGAAAAAAAGACAGCTTTGACTTGTGACCTTCCTGCAGCCCTCCTAATTAATGACATTCAGTCAAAGACATGACATAATTCTGACCATTAAATTGAATTGTTCTGTTCCATTGTAATGTTGCCAGTAGAAATCCACAATCTGTCATGTTCGAGTTCCTTTTTCACTGACAGCTTCCAAAGAATTCAAGTATTTTTGAATCATACATAGGATCAGTGGTTTCTCTGTTCCACTCTATTCCTTTCTTTCCCTGCACATCATTTAAAGTCTGCTATTTAAACATATACTAGTAAAGTAACATTATGGAACATAGCATGTCAGGTTGTCCCAAACGGATATCCTGTTGTGCTACTTTAAATGACTGTCAGCTGGTGACACCTACCATGATATTAAACTGATGCCATGTTTCAGAAGCTTCATACAGAAAATGATGCTTTACTTGAATACAATGTGTTTTTATATGGTCTGACAAAGCGTTGTTGACAGTACCTTTTATCAAGTACTATCCCTCCCAAATCCCAAATGTGTCTGTTTCGATTTCTGTTGTTGGAGTTTCATTTTTTTTAAATGAGGTCTAACAGGGAGTTACACCACTCTGGGGTCTAACTGCTTACATCATCAAATGTTCAAGTCCAGCCTATGGCAAATATGAAGGGCTATTACTTCAGTATTTTTCTACATATTTGAATCTAATGAGGCTAGAAGAAGAAAACAAGAAAAGTACGCTATTGATTATTATTAATATTATACTTGGGGCAGTGGAGTTTGAAAGACCCCAAAGAATGCATGAGTGAAGCTAAGGTCAACAAAATACATGAGTTAAATCCCACTTTAGTGAAATGTTTAATTCAGATGCATCTGAAACACCGAGCCACAGGCATTATGTAGTCGCTCAGTGTGTCTGTGAGTAACTAAAATAAGCATATATGGCACCTGTGTTGTAGCCAAAAATCAAAATACATTCTGGAAAACAGTAGGGAACATTGGTTATAAATAACACAAAGTATAGCTTATTTCACAAAGAAGCACTGAGAGAAGTAATAAAACAGAATTAAACAGAGCAGGGGTGGTTAAAAGTTTGACAAGACTAAACTGTTTTTGTCCCGCTTTCCCTCAATTTGTGGACTAACCCACCAAAGCTGACCCTAGTCTGCTGTGGCCATCCACTTCTACATTTCCTCGTCCTTCTGCCACAGTTGTATAACTTTACAACATCTACAATCTCAGGCAACTGTTACAACTAATTACCCCGCAGGGATTAATGGTGTTTCTGATTCTAAATCTAAAGCAATGTCTTATTTTTAATGTCTTTATTTATTTATTTATGTTTTCAAAAAGTTAGCACTACAATTAAAACTGCATGAGGGCTGATGTTTTCTAAGGTGAGGTGATGAATAATCATTAATAAATATGTCTGACAGCTTCATAAGAAAATGTGATGTAAATTATTTTTGATACAATAGGAAAAAAATAAATAAATAAACCTCCAAGCCACCTCAAGGCATTCTCATGAAAAGTGTACAACAATGAGGCCTGACAGTTATTTAAAGTGACTTACTTATTCAGAGCCATAATAAGTTTAAAGGAAAATAATTTTTCAGGCAGTCTTCTTCAACACATTTGCACCAGGTTGCATCAGGACTTGAGTGACAACCGGCTTCTAAAACACTCTCGACAGTTTGCATTAATTCCAAGAAGTCATCCATCTAAAACAGACAATGCAACTTGCGAAATATTTCAAAAAAACATATTCAAGTAGTGGAATTTGGTGACATTCAAGACACTCAGTGGCAGCGTAGTCAGTCTGTATGCTGTGTAGACGGTTCAAATACAAAATCTAAACTGTATTAATACCAAAAATTGGAAAATGAGTTCCTAATAGAGTTATGTGTCAGTGTGACTGACTGTAGTTCCTAAACAGCCCTGTACACCTAGAATGGAATTTATTCCAACAGTCTCATTCAGTGCACATCAATTTGACGCAACACTGCAGCAATCACCCCTCATTGACATTCAGGCAGTTGCAGGTTTCCATCTCTAACATCATTGGCTCTGACAGTTCAAGCCTATTTCTGTAACAGATGACATCACATGACACAAATGACTTAACTCCCCAACTAGGGGAGTTCAGCATTCTGCTGCAGTGCCAACACATTTACAGCCGTATTATTAGCTTATTTCTGTCCATTTATTCTAACTGTTACTAATACGTGTAATTATGTCCTATTATGGCATGTCATTCTGAGCCTGACATAGCAGCAAACTCTCATGAGAACCAAATACCTTTCACTGATCGGCACCCATCACCATTTAACAGCATTCAGAATGTCAGATGAGAAGCAATTTATTTGTCATTTATGAACTATCAGCGTCATTTACAAAAATGTATTCTTAATAACTTCTACTCAGCAATCCTGAATTTATGTTTATCTACAGCACTGAAAGTATTTGTGTATGATTGTTGTGTCTGGAAGCTGTGTAAGTGATGCATTCATGTGCCGCACTGTAGCGAGGTAGGATTCAGGACTGGTCAAAAATGAAGAACTATTTCTTTCTGTTCTTCTATTATTTGGTAAGTTTGCATTTCTACATACTGCCTACAGGAAACAAGTCTGGCATTACAAAACTTCTTGCTTTTTCCCATCTACTTAACTGTTGTATATCACCAAACTGCCAGCCATTCAATTAGTGTGACAAAAGTGTGTAATGTTTGACAAATTTTAGTTCACTTTAAACAATGACTGACATGTTTTCCCCTCTGTGCTCTCTATATATACTTGCTGCTTAGACCCTTAGGTACTACAAACCCATATACTTGACTCTGATATCAGCTTCTGTACTTACTCCCTGCCTGTCCCCTACAATCTGCAATCCATATGACAAAAAATACAGAGGAGATCGCTCATAGGTTTCGGTGCTTGCCAGATTCGTTCATGTACCAAAATCAGACAGCAGACGCTGTGCTTGTTAGCCTGTAGAAACTGTTTCTGCCTGTCAGCAAACTCACTACTACAGTCTGGTTGAAAGACAAATTTTAGTGCCACTTTTACATATTGATTGTAACACCGTTATCATCTCCACCGCACTAAAACCAGCAGCAATACAAAAAGCACAAAGGAAACAAGACTGACATCTATACCCAGAGTCCACAGCCTCACATCAGAAGTCTCATTTTTACATAACCCTGGATGTGATCAGAAAGTTCGAGCATTTAGGAACATTTAAAGACACAAGATGAATGAATAGTTCAATTGCTGCATTATTTCTTTGTCAAAATTGCCAATTTGTGACACAGGCAGTGTTAACTCCTTTCACCAAAAAAATTTTAAGTTCTCCTTTATTTGTATCCCTTGATTGAAACAGTATTTCTTGAGGCCTGCTCAAGTAAATCAACTTGTAACCGCTGGTCATATGTTACAAAAATGACTGTGCTTCAACTTTACAGCAGAATATACTAGTGCCAGAAGTCAGATTGTTATAATATGCAAAGAAGAGCTTTCTCAATGTCAAAACGTGGCTATAATGAAGATCTCTAAGGGGGCAGTGCAAGGCTCTTTAAAGCCCCTTGCGGAAAGTGGACCAGTTGTATTAAAGCAGGGTCATGCAGGCTAAAAGTAAGTCCACAATCAGAAGATCAATACATTAAGCTTTGTTCACCAAGACATAGAAAAGCAGCTTCATTTGGACACAAAATGTGCTACATAAAGACTCCAATCAACAGCACTGTCAAAACGAAGTGTCTCAGAGGACGAAGAGCGTCTCTAAACCACTTCTCAGGAGAAGAAACAAGGCCACACACTTTTGGTGGGCTAAGACATGGTAATATTTCACCATGAATGAAGGAAAACAGTCTAACTTAGTGATGAATGCAAGTATGTGCTAGATTCTTCAGAGACGCACTTCCCCCGTGGTTTGTATCTTTTTAGAGAAGGATTCATACTGCAACAGGACAATGAGCTCAAACACGGCTCAAAGCTCTGCAGGAACTACTTAAAGTGCTGGACTTTCATGGACTTTCCTCCACAGTAACATGACCTCAACTCCACTGAACATTTGACGACTGAGAGCCAAGAATTCCTGACATCAGAAGAATCTCTTTGAAACATTGTCAGGGCTGTTACGGCAGGTTCAAAAGGCTCAGGAGCAGGAAATGAAACAATACCAGCATGAACATTTCAAAAATGCTTTTATTCACAACAAGAAACACTATACAGGAACCGGAACTAGAATCTTAGACAAAGAAGAACTAAACTACTACTAGAACTAAAAAAAAAAAAAAAAAAAAAAAAAACCAACAACCATCTAGAGGTATGGAAGAATAACTACATGAACATGGAAACTGAAACTAAGGTTAACCCACGTATGGTAACACCAAGGTAGGGAAACAACTGAAAATACAAAACTAACCCAGCCTAGACTACCAGTAATTATGAGCTGAAACCCCAGACTAAAGCTATCTTATGCAGAGCATAAAGTACATTAAGTTAAATACGGAATGGTGATTATTTAATTCGACATATTAACAATACAAAGAGTCTGGTGATACTAGGGCTTGGAGACTTATCTGATGAGCTGAGAACAGTCCTTCTGGTTTGACTTCATCTAGAACTCTCCCTCCTGGTGTTCACCATGTGCTTGGTAAGTTGGTATCAGTAGAACCCGGTTGTGGCAGATGTTTCCAGAGAAAGTCCTCTTTCCAGGTGTACGTTGATGTTCCCAGGTTAAGCTGGCAACAGGTGGAGATCCTCCGGAGAAGAAGGCAGAATCCATGGTAGGGCGGAAACCAGCAGACGAAGGAACCCAGGCAACTCAGCAGGCAGGAATCAGCTTTCTAAACACAGAAAACAGAATTACTGGCAATTCTAGGCTGGTAGCAATGACAGTTCTACTCCCAGCACTAACTGGAGATTAGACGACGGTCCAGCTTCAAATGATGGGTGCCATCTGCTTTTATAGAGACACTCAGAGACCAGTCACTCAGCTCCACCTGCAGCTCGTCTGCTGATTACGATGCAGCACACCTGCTGCCAGCTTCACCACACACACCTAGGAGAGAGAGAGCAGGAAGCACTACCACAGTCCACAGCCTTAAGCTGTGGCTGTGACAAGGGCATGCTGGGATAACATGAACTGTCAGGTTTTGCAAAAAAACTTGTGGAGACAATGCATCTCGTGTGCTGCTGTCATTCAGTCAAAATGAGCTGTACCTGGGATATTCTGAAATTCATGTATATTTTTCACAGATTCCAACCGAAATTGCTGTTCACAACTTTGTAGCTTTATATTAAATGTTAAACATATGCAAAAAAACCCCAAAAGTATCTTCATTGGTGATCTCAGACTGCCAACCCTGCTACACTACAACACAGGCTATCTTAAGCAAATCAGTGTCTGAGAGGACACCTGTTTATTCTAGTGTCAGTGTGTGCATAGAAGTCCCAGTTTCTGGCATAAATAAATTATTCGAAATGTAGCAGTACTGCACTCACATGCTGTTTTGCCTTTACAGACATCTGTTGCACAGAGAGAATTCTACTGGCAGTACTAACTCTGCCTGTCATAGCTGCCAAACTCACATCTCTTTGCTTCATTGTGTTACTTTCTGCCATGTGTTTGGATTAATAGTGAAATAACAATGCTGTTGCCAGCCTCAATGTGTCTGTTCTAGGACTGAGTCTTCCATCCATCTATCCATTTTCTTCTACGTTACCAGGGTCGGGTGGCAATAGGCTTAGCAGGTCTCTCTCCCCATTAACGTTTTGCAGTTCCTGCTGGGGGATCCCGATGCATACCCGGGCCAGATGAGATATGTAATCCCTCTGGAAAGTTCTGGACCTCCTCTCAGTTTGATGTGCCAAGAAAACCTCCAAAGAAAGGTGCCCAGGAGGCATCCTTATCAGATACCTGAACCAACTCAACTGCTGCACTGGTAAATTGAGAGCTTTGCCTCCTTCCACAGCTCCTTCTTCGCTACGACAGTCTGGTAAAGGACTGATCTTATGACTATGCTGCACCAATCTGTCTGTCCATCTCACCCTCCATTTCCCCATCACTCATGAACGACATCCTGAGATGCTTAAATTTGTTCACTTGAAGAGAGCCATGGCCGGAGACTTGGAAGTGCTAACTGTCATACTGGCCACTTCATACTTGCTGCAAATCGCATCAGTGCACGCTGAAGGTCAGAATTTGATGAAAGCAATGATTCTTACATTAAAAGATCGATATCTAAACTCAGTAACTTGTGGTAAATGTGAGTTTTATCACCAACAGGGGTCACGGTGGAAAATAAAAACACTACCATCAGGATCTAAGTCTAAATAAACTGTGACTCCATAAATGCGTGAACCACTACAGCTGCCCTGAAGAGGACAAGAAAGGTGCTGTTTGGGTGACAGACTGACGATAACAGAATCTTTGGGCAGTGGGAGGCACTATTATCAAGATACAAAGAGATATAGAGTGTGTAGTTATGGAGATGTTTATCACTGATCGAGAGGAGGTGGTTCACAACCATCTAGGCTTCAGTTTCTGTGCATTATTAGGACTACAAAATGCAGTTTTATTCAGATTAATATAAATAAATATACCAGACAAATAAAGAATTCTGGTTATGGTTATGTCACAATAATAGAAAGATGAGGACTGCAAATGCAGCTTGGAGTAAAATTTCTGTCCCTGAAATCACCTCACATCAATTCAATGACATACTTTTCAGTTGTATTATTATTTTCAAAGCCCATGTTTTATTGCCAGTTCTTGACAATACTGACCAATCTGTGTTTTAATAACACATATCTACTTTAAATGACCCAACAGTCTATGCAACAAACTTTGATTACTAAATGTTGGCCTGTGAGTCTCATTTGTTTCGACTGACAGCTGACAGGCTATTGGCTCATTTAAATATTTATTGTGACATATACTTATTAATTCATGTGCTTCGCTGCCATTTTTACTTCAATTTGAATAGCACTGCATTCCATATAAAACAGCAACCTTATGTTAGCTGTCTATAACTCTCCTGTCTTGCAGTATTTAGTGTATTTTATGAGGCTACATACAGAGCTAAAGCTGTAAAGATTAGCATAGCAGTGTGGCTCAGTCAGTTGAGTATCTGCATTATTTATGCATGATTCTCAGAGAGCAGCCACACTCCATAGTACCTGGGAAAAATGATGTTTTAGCCTACTTTTGTATTTCCCTTTTCTGAGCACATTAAGGTATCAGTATCAGTGTTGACGTCATGGATACCAAAGGAAATAAGAGGCATTGCACGTTACAGCTTGGCTGCAAATGTAAGTCAATATTTCCCTTGTTATTTCCCATGTTATCATTCTGTCTTTGTACCTATTACATGTTAATTTTTCTAGATGAAGGACTTATCCTTGCATGGCGGAACCTCAAGGAGGATTCATTGAAAAGAACAGTAATTGAGTGATTTGGATGGTTAGAAAACTCTTATTTAAATCCGGACTACTATCTACTTTAGTAGTAAGGCAAAAAGCGATCAGAACACACTGCTACTAGTCGATTGATAAATTACAAAAAATCATTTGTGTAGAAATTATATGAGTGGCAATCTTTCTTTTTCAAAGGAGAGTAAAAAAAAAAAAAATCATATTTCATTATGGAGCCCACAGACACATCAGTTGCGAGTAATCGAAATAAGAATATCTTCTTTCAAGCATGTTTCGGCAAGTGTGTGTTGCATTCAGGTTGGCTCATCCAGGTATGTATGTACATCATAGAGGAATCATATTCAGAGTCACAGAGCAGGACAAGTCTCAATATGAGGGTTTTGTCTGTTCGAGATAGAAAGCAGTGAGACAAAATGGCACATAAAGTTTGGTGTATTTAAAGCTAGTGTTGGACTTTCATTAGATGTCTTCTATAAATCCATTAGTGAGGTTATTTTCTGATTTGGTGTGATGGACATCTACCGTATGGATTGATGCTACAGTGGGAAGGCATCCATTTGATCTAATTCACCCTCGGATGCCACACCAGTTTGAGCAAAACAGAAGGCAAACCCCCTCCCCAAAAAAACAACGGGTCATTTGTGTTTCCACCCTGTAGTGAGGAATTACAGGATATAATTACAAGTACAGGCATGTGCTCGGCACAGATTGAAGAGAGGAAGAGCTTTTCAAGGAGTTTCCTCTATTCTCACACCAGCAATCTATGAACATCAGGGGCCATCAGAGACTTTAATCTTTATTCTCATACCCCCTCAGGCCAACTCTGCGGGTTATCTGGATAACCTATAGGGCTTCTTTCCATATTGGCAAAGTGCAGAATGCCCTTATTATAAGAGAACACAGACACTGAGGAGCTAGGTCACTTTCCATTTCCATCATGCAAAAACCCCCCCAAAAAATCAATACATAAAAATATAAAAAAACAAAACAAAACCATCTTAAGGCATATGAAACAATTGTGTGTGTATATTTACAATATAATGATGAGAAAGATGTGTATGTCGAGTCTGGAGTTTGTAACACTGTCGCTGAGAACTACATATAGTAGGATGTTTAAAATAATGTTTTTCACATGATAGATGTAAAGTGAGACTGGTTATCATTCCATAATAAAAGCAAGTCCATTTACCTGGTAATCTGCTCTTCAAATGGCAAAATGGCTTTACAAACATAGATGTTCCTAAGACACTAATGGACTTGAAGGGTTTCCTCCTGCTTCACACATTATCTATATTCAAAGATCAAGGTCACTGGAGCACAGGTGACTGCTCCACTCAGGTCTTAGTTCTCAAACTCATGTTCAAATAACAACTGCTGTCTTATTACCAGCTGTGATTGAATACGGAAAAAAAAGTGTTTTTTTAAGGCTGACAAAGAGAAGCATCTATGAAGTAGACAGAAAATTACATATATTGCTGCACTCTTTTTTCTTTTTTTTCTTTTACCACAGTTCTTAATTAATGGCTCCCCATGCTGTTGTCAGTGTTGCGACTGTTTATTCTCTATTAGAGTGCATTCGAGTCACTTGCATTTTGAATTTGACTTTTAGACTATTTTTTCGAGCCGTTCTGACTGTCCTTGTGTCCTGTTCAGATTAGGGCTTTTAGAAAATATCTTTATACACACTGGATCCAGGTTCAGGTTCTCAATGGGTAGGCTCATCTATGAGCAGGTGGCCTTGGAGCTGTGAAGGAGCATGTGTTGCTGTCCTCCCTAGAGGAATACAAATGGTGTGCCACCTTGAGCAAACGTCCGTGAAAATTTTATTTCAAAATTGTGACATTTCATGTCTGCAGATTCTAAAGTTTATTCAGTGTACATCGATGGAACCCTGTTCGAAGGCAACATTTTCAAGTAAAAAAAGAAAACTTTAAAAAAACTCTGTCTCATTAGTTGTCATGAAAAATTTAAGACAATTAAATATCAAGGTTTTTTTTCATACCATATCATTATTGTAGCATGTACACATCCATGATATTTTGCTATTTTCATTTGAGAAAAAAATTTGAAACATCAGTCATGAGAAGTCATATTGGAATCAAAATAACCCTCAACAGAGTCATTCTAGGAAATTCAATGTTTCTTAAAATTGAAGAAACTTTAAATTGTAGAGGACCTAATTCACTTTTGATACAAATCAGTTCCTTTTGTTACCAACCTAGTTATCACTAAGACCTACAAGATGAAGTTAGTCATTAACCTAAATGGCTCTTGTCCATGGAGGAATTTTATTTTTCTGAGAAAATGAAAATATATTTGCCCTCCTTGCACACATGCAACCCACCCACAGACATTTTAAATATTCAGTTACAGTATCGCTCTCTTCCTCTCATCCATTGTCATATAAAGGCTAAAAAACTAATCCATCAGCAGCTAGTCTGTGTTCTGTAATTTCCCGTTGAAAACAAGGCCGCATATCTTTGTCCGTCTTTCCTTTCTGTCTAATTTCAACTCTATCTACAGAATCTACTGCTCATACACACAAAACAGTCAACATCCCTGAGCAGTTTTGAGATGGTAAAATGGAGGCATAACAGTATCAAGCAGTCTGAGTGTGGCTTCAGCCTTACAGACCAATCTCCCTTCACCAAATCCCTGCAGCACAATTCAATTCCATATCACCGCAGGCCAGGGCACCCAGGATGTAATCTGACAGGCATGAAAGGTTGGCAGGGCAGTAAGCACGAGGATACTCTTCCATGTCCATGAAAGAAAGGAAAACCTTTGCATGTAGATATTTGCAATAACAGAATGTACAAATGAAAGAGATAACAAGATTTAACTCTGAAACTAATCATCAACTGATTATCAAGCGCATTTCATAGTTGAAAAATTATTAAAGTGATAAAAGTGAAACAAAACATGGAACGAATGACAAAGAAAACAACAAACAATTGCTTGAAAGTGTTTTTTGAGATGTGAGATTACACCGCTGTTGCTTGCTGGACCTCCTCAGGCAGGGCTTCCCTAGAAGTGCTCACTTTCACATCTCACTCACCTCTGGTGTTTCCTCTGGACTACATTTGCCAGGAGCCACCCTCAGGATGTGAGCCTGTGAGCTGAGTCCTGATGTAACTTGGAGCCATAACATGCGTTGCCTTAAGACTTATCATCTTAAAATCAAATGGGAAATTCTCCGACATCCATTGTTAGGGGGGTACAGGTTCACAATATGAAAGTAGTTCAATGTGGTAATAAGTTGCCATGTGTGAATATACAGTAATGTGTGACTATGTAGGTTAAAATAAAATGTAATATTTCAAATGTTTTCCTCTGGAAAATGTTCATATATTACTGAACAGACTAAACTTTTGGGTAACAAGGTTAGAGCAAGAGCGTTCAGATGAAGAAAATGTTCTGTAAATGAAAGTAGCGAGAGCAGAAGGATGACATCATTGTTGTGAAGGACACTCAAGTTTTATTTTACACTGTAGGCTCAGTACTGACACAAATTAATTGGATATTTAATAACTGTTGGACAGTTATATGAACAACAGACATGCAGAATACAGCAACAATCTTTTAATATGGCTTTCTGCTCTTATATACTGAGCATTAAAAAAATGTAGTAATAAATAAACTAATTTTGATGAGTTTTATATTAAGAGGATAAATTGTGTGTTTTCACCCTCCACTTAATCCCGGGTTTCACAGAATAAACAAATGTTAATTGTGCGCACAATGCAAATAAAATAAAAAAAGACTAATTAGTGATTAAATGCTGCTTATTTTCCTGAAATCTCGATATGAGTCCACTGGGATGTTCCAAATAATTACAATCCAACTTATAAATGGGTGTGTTGAAAATGCAATGCCCTTAAATGAGCCTTCTTTCATTAAAGTCTGCAAGCACACAGTTGTATCTGCCTGCTGCAGTGGGTCAAATAGCCGGGGTATTTTCAGAGCACTTCAGGAGAAGCTTTTGAGAAAATCAGGAACATTTGAAGCATTCATGTGTCTCCAGTAGTCTCGCCTACCAGAGGCGTCCCCCGAGAAATCTGTCCAAAGCCTAATAAGATAGGAAAAGTGAGCAAGTTTGAGATTAAAGAATGAATATTTAACATCTAAAGTGCCTTCAGAGTGGAAATTCCTGCCTGGCGTTACATTTTAAATGATGTCATGATGTCACCGGTGACAGGCAGCTAATGCAAGGAACGTGTTAAATTATTTCTCTTTCTCCCTCCTCCATCTTTTTCATTTTGTTTTTGACCCTTCGGCACCACTTGCTCTGCTAATTGTGCCGCTTTCCATTAACATAATTTAACTTCTATGGATCTGACAAAGAAACTCAGACAAAAACCTGCTCCTTGTCCATGTTAAAAAACCACCTTGTCTGGTAGAGAATGAAGCACAAGATTAATATAGAAGCAAGTCATCCTACATAAATGACACAAAAGGTCACTTGATAGTACTTGTGTCCCTAAAATGAGTCACGAGTGATTTGCCACCTGTATGGAAGAGGTTTGATTAAGTCGACAGCCACAGCAGCTCTGTGAGCCTGTAGTCAGATACAGCAGCAACATCCCTGCATCAGCTGACTAACATAGTGTTTAACAGGTAACATCTAAAAAGTTCCCTATCTCAGTTTGACATGTAAGCGTGTTCACTTTGCACTAAACATAATGGAAATCTCATTTGTTTGGCTCATATTTGGTTTAAGTCAGTGTACTGGAAAGATTAAAATTTTGACCTGGTGGTGGTGATAAAAGAAAAGTCACGACAGCTCATCCTGAGGAGAACATGATCAAAGGTAACGGCAATGAGTCCAATACATGTTCAGAGATTCACTCAATATGACTTTAAACGTGAATATCAACGTTCATGGCAAAGTGACTGACTGACTGACAGACTGATATTTCCATTGTTTAAATCGTGCTACTAGCATGGACAATAAAAATATAAACATGCTAACTGTTGCTTGGTCAGAAGCTTCACAGTGCTATTAAAACATGTCACTGTGCTTTGCTCCTGTTATGAACAACAGAGACTGCTTGCACAGCTCTTATAATATGACCTAGCAAGCTGACCAGTAAAGTTCACTAAATCAATTAGGAGTGCAAAAATATCAAATTTTACGAGTGACACTTGGATATTTTGCAGCCCATTTTGGCAGATTGCCAACATTTGCACTTTTTTCTACCTAATTGCAGAAAACATCAGCTCTCTCGTAGTGGAATTAACATATTTTTATCCCTCTTCTTATTGTGAAGGTCCACGGCCAAGCGCAGCCATAAAATACAATGTTTTCAAATGCACATAATTATTGAGTAAAATGTGACAACTACTTCAACTTACATGTAAACTTGCCATTCATATTTTTATGCAACATTTTCAATTAAAACTGCACTCTTTTAGTATGCATTATACACTGCCCGTCTAAAAAAAAAAAGTTGCACACTAACATTTCATTGGCCTGCCTTTAGCTCTGAGAATGACACACATTCGCCGTGACATCGTTTCAATAAACTTCTGCAATATTACAGCATTTATTTCTGCCCAGAGTTGCATAAATTTTCTGCCAAGGTCTTATATTGTTGATGAGAGAGTCAGACTGCAGTGCAAAGTCTTTTCCAGCACATCCCAAAGATTCTCAATGGGGCTGAGGTCTGGACTCTGTGGAGGCCAATCCATGTGTGAAAATGACGTCTCATGCTCCCTGAACCACTCATTCACAATGTGAGCCCCATGAATCCTGGCATCATCATCTCGGAACATGCCCATGCCATCAGGGAAGAAAAATTCCATTGATGGAAAGACCTGGTCATTCAGTATATTCAGGTAGTCAGCTGACCTCATTCTTTGGGAACCTGAACCTGACCAACCCCAGATCATAACACTAACCCCCACAGGCTTGTAGGCACTAAGCATGATGAGTGCATCACTTCATCCACCTCTCTTCTTACCCTGATGCGCCCATCACTTTGGAACAGGGTAAATCTGGACTCATCAGACCACATAACCTTTTTTCATTGCTCCAGAGTGAGTCAAATCTTTATGCTCCATAAGCCTTTTCTTCCGATTAGCCTCACTGATCAGCGGTTTTCTTAGAGCTACAAAGCTGTTTAGTCCCAGTCCTTTGACTTCCCTTTGACTGTGTGGAAATGCTCCTACTTTCACTATTAAACATAGCCATGAGTTCTACTTTTGATGTCCTACAGTCATCTAGGAGTTTGTTCCGATCACATATGTTCCTCGAAGATGATGGTTCACCACGATTCTAACAGGTTTTAGTAATGTGTTGGATGGTTCTTAACCCAATTTTAGTAGTTTCAGGAATCTCCTTAGTTGTTTTCTTTGCTTGATGCAGGCCAATAATTTGACCCTTCTAAGACAGATTAACATCCTTTCCATGACCACAGGATATGTCTTCTGACACAGCTGTTTAAGAAATGAGAAGCTAGTCACTGCCTCAGTTAGGGTTATATAGGTTGCTGCTGCGGAAACGTATTAATCACTGCAATAATTATCCAATGGAAGGCGCTTGCCTATTTGCTTAGTTAAATCCAGGTGGTGACTTTTTTTTTTTGGACAGGCAGTGTATGACAGTCAGTGTTCATCTGTGGGCCAGTGTCGATATTTCATTTTAAAGCTTTTATCCGCCAATATTGATGATGATTTTGAAATCATTGTGTATCTCTGAAATCCATACCTCAGCTTAGTCAAGTCACATTGTGTGAATACTTATGAATGAAAGCATACTGAGTCAAACAGAATCAACAGTCAGCATGCTGTTGAGAGTGAAAATAAAAAGTCCCTGATGTTACACACAATACTGCTCTCAAATCGCTTCCTCCAGCTCATTGTTGTTCATTTTCAAACTCAACACAATTGACAGGTTTTGGACTGCGGTGCTATTATTGCTATAACAAAATCAATGACTGTACCTCGCTGTCTATTTTTATGAATAATAGTTTGAACTGGATAGAATTTCACCTCAGCAGTGCAGTCCAGCTCAACTTAACAAGCAGCAACCCTCCAGTAGCTCAGTCAGAACAGATGCAGCCAAATATGGCTCAAATAGACTGAATTCAGTTGAAATGTATGAAATGATGCACCAGAAGCCTTTTGGCTGACAAGACGGTGCAGCTTTAAAAACTTGGGTTTGAATATTTCACTCAACATCACACAAATTCACTGAAGAGCTGATAGAAAATATGACATTTTTTTAAAATTTATTTTATTTTTATTGAACCTGAATCATTCAAGAGAGACCTGTCCTTAAATAATGTAGCAAAGACAACACTGAGTCACTGACAAACAACACTAAGGGACCTGTACTAGACAATATAACAATACAACATACACTGAGTTACAGACAGACAGGCTCATGACAAAACACAACATAGACATCATGTAAAAATGTAAAAAAAAAAAAAAAAACATTAAGAACAAGTCCGAAAAGATGATATTCCATAGTGTTTAAGAGACATTTAAAGTCCACCAGGGGAATCAAGTTGGGCAGCTTCAGACTCTGCTATAATGAGTAAGAAAAACTGTTTTGCTAAACTCTGTGCAGACTGAGGGGATTGATAGTAATGAAGTCCTGGGAACGTAGGCTATGGTTGAACTCTTTATGTGACATGTAGGAGACATTGTCAGACAGTAAATGTAAAGAAGGAGAGAGGGAGTAAATTGTATGTTCCATATCATATGTCAATGGCACTGCACTTTTCGTTTCTCACCTGACAATGCTTTGCCAACAATGTGATGTCTTTAAACACCAAGACACTTATCAATGCTAATACGAAACGTAATGTGTAATAATGAAATGTAAAACCTTTCATGAAAGACTCATAGGTTTATAAAACCGACTTACAGCAATTTACATTTTGATAGGTTACGTTTCATGAGATATTCGGTTCATATTTGTTAAAATGAAGGACTGCCGACGCAAGCAAGATCCCAAACTGTCAAAAGTTTCTTCTTTAGCAGAAAGCCCATCTATTTCTACTCAGCACATTCCAATTTATATTTTCCCCCCACATTGTGTCCTGTCCTCCCCCCGCTGTCACTCCGCTGTCCATCATACAGTGCTTTTGAGCTGCTCATCCCTATCGTAATGACCTCCTCAGGGACCTGAAAGCGCTGTCTGCAATGCTTGGTGAAGGACTTCAGCACTTCATGTGAAACAGTAAAGAGCGGTGACAGAGTGTGGTGCCGGGCGTCCTCTTGTTAAAAGCTCTGATAGCAGAGTGCATACAAAACCTTCACACCCGGATGAAAAGGACAGCGACTTGCCCTCTCTCTCCCTCTGAAGCCTTATATCTTGGTGCAATGATGAGGGAGGATGGAGAGCAAAATGGCTCTTTGATAGCAACTCTCTGTGACATAGACCTATGCTGGAATATTTCCTCTGAATATAAATATGAAGCAAAGAGGGAAAAGCTAAAAAGAGAAAAGCAATTAATTTCCTAATGTGGAGGAAGCATGTACAGTTTTAGAAATTAAGAATGGATATGCACAAGCTGAATTAGTCATATCGTATCAAGCTATGAATGTTTTATGGGTATAAACAGTAAGTTAAAAGATTACGGTAGAACAACGCTAGATTATGTCCAGTAAGTGCTTTACTTCATTACTCAGTTTTATCCCAGAACTAATGTTTCAGTGCTGCTTCGCCTTGCACACTGTGCTGAACGTTCAAACACTTCATGTCTGATGCAGCAGACTTTATGCAGGAGCGGCGTATTAAAGTTTTCTCAGTTTATGATATGTAACCTCGACTCTGGTGCACTTAAATAACAAACTTCGGATGTGCAAGTATTTCCCCAAGTCTGAGTTTTTTTGTCCCAAAGCAGTGCCCTGACTTTCCAAAATTAGCATCCCTAGCAAGGAAAAAACACACATTTGTACCTACCTCTCCTTGCACTTCTGTGACGATTAAAACCCAACAGAATCATTGAAATCAATTAGAATCATGTCCAGGCTGTCATCTGTCTGACACGTGGCAACCCCCTCTGGCTTCAGCTCCAGATCCACCGGTCTCTATTATGGTAATAAAACTGCCTATTTTGGGAGAAGGTCGTGAAAGTAGCTCCTCATGCGACTCTGCCATCAGTCTGCTAGTGTGGCATTAATCAGTTTGGAAGACAACAGTGTCTGTTGAGGTGTCTTTTTTAAAATATTGCTGGTGAAAGCTGCCCCAGTGGATGTGCTTATTTGTTTTTTTGTATTTGACATATTTCAGGGTGATGTTGAAACTACTGGGAAAGCTGAGATTCTGTTTTTATTGGACATAAATGCTTGATAGACTGCAACTGCATGATAGACTCTTACTATGTGATAACATGTACATTACGTTATTAATGCGAAGAAGAAGAAGAAGAAGAAGAAGAAGAAGAAGAAGAAGAAGAAGAAGAAGAAGAATGGGCCTTCTGTTGTGTTAAGGTTGGGTCAGCAATTAATAATTATTTTTAGATGCACTATGCAATGCAATGAATATACAACATTTTAGGTCTCCTCAGATGACAGTGGTCTTGATTTTGACATAAATCTACATTGTACCTCTGTGCAGAAGACAGATTTTTACAATCAAGCTCTCAGGCTATGATCTGGATGTTCCTCTGTTGGTCCTTCGAACAAAACAGGAATCATGAATATGCAGAAGAAGGAGGAGAAGAGCAGCCCCCTCAGGCCTCATAAAAAGCAGCATTAAGCTTCCCTAATTAAACTGAACTCTCCCCTTCCAAACAGCAAGCATGACTTTGGGGACATAATAGAGCCTCTTCAGGTCTTCTCTCAGCTTCATATTAGTTTCCCGCACCACGCAGCTCCTCTGCTGGAACACTGCAGGCTGCAACAATCAATAAAGAACAACTCTATGAATAGAGAATATTCTCTATTACAGAAAAGTTACCATTTTGAACAGGCCCGGCCATGCTAGAGCGACTTGATTTAAATGCATTGAATGCTGAATGACACCACAGTTTACAGCTGGTACAGGTAATCTGTAATCCTGTGTAATGGCCTGAAGAAAAAAAGCGAGCATAAACTGATTAAATGAATTACACAAACATCCCGGTGCATAAAATAAGGACCATTATTCAACTCTGGCAAAGTAAACATTTTTCAGAGTGGCATATCGCATTAATGCTTCCTGTTTTCCCTCGAATGCTGCTTGTTTTCCATTCACCTTGTGCACCGTTGTTTTGCTGTGAGGGAAAAGTCAACCCAAATTGTGGATAATGCTCTATGTATGAAAAACAAAAATCTCAGTATGGCTGTATTTTAGGCTCCTCAGCCACTGCTTTTTCATTCTTGACGTCTGTGTAAAGACGCTGCTTTGTTTTTGTCCCACTGAAACTAATTCATTATATACTTATGGATCCTTATGTATCATCCCTACCTCACAAATTTACACTCCTTTACAACTAAACTGCATTCTCTTTTATGTTTTGAAATGAAATTTCAGGCAATTTATGAAGTGAGTTTTCTCCCTGAAAGATAGAACTATGATATAGTAAGAAACGCTTTCAGTTTGGATGAGCCACAAAGTCCACACTAAGCTTTATTTATACTTCTGCATTGGCCTTGTACCCTACGCTGTAGCACATCACCAGATATATAACAACACGCTGCTGCAATGCAGACTAACTATGGTTGGTCCGTTTTGCTGTAATATAACATGTCACAATATTGCAAGACAAAACACAATATGTAGTGTAATTGTATCTCTCTTGATTACATTACAAACTCAAAAGCCAGTAGCTTCCCACTAGAGCAGAATTCTGTTTTGTTGTTTTTATAACTCTACAAATGTGTGTAAAAACTCAGACTGTTTTCAGTGAAAGTATCTTTTGCTCAACATTTATTTGTTCCAACTCCTCCATGATCTTAGTTTCAGTCGTCATTCTTTGAAGTACATGAAGAAAATCAACACAGTGGCAGAGAAACCCCACCATTAGCAAGTGCTATGACAATGTAATTGCAGAGCGGTACAGATACACAAGCACACAAGTATAAATGTTAACATCGGTGGTGAGCACTTATGCACTTGGGTAGATTCAACACAGGAGTATAAATCAAGTTTTAGGTAGACGTGTTAAAACATCATTTTCACTGAGATAACTGGGGATTCCTGTCACGTGTTTGACTGTTATTCATAGATTTAAATTTTGTTTTCACTCCCTGTTTGGTTAGGTTCAGGTACCAAAGCTACTTTTTCAGGTTAAGAAAAGTTTAGATTAAAATGCAACCTTTTCATTACAACAAATCTAAAGCTTCTCCTTCATTTTCTGGGTTACCAGGGTGACATTTCCCACTGGTAACCCAGAAAATGAATGACACCCCAAAAATAAATGACAGCCCATTTAATATATTAGGTGGCTGAAAAGGTGTGACAGCAAAGTAATGCCATAAATGACAAAGATATGTTGATATGATACTTATTTGTGAGACATCACAAGCAAGCGTAAAATAAATTCCCTTCAAGACATAACAGAGAGTGCTGTTTAGTTGTATAGGAACATGGTGTTTAGGAAACAGAGCTATTATGTAGTATTTAGAGTTGAACATAATGGGTTCCTAAAGTTTAATTGGCAATCTTTGTTTTTCTTTTTCTTTTTTGATTGCATCATTAGACACTAATTGAGAAATAATCACTTCTCTAATAGAATAAGTTTACTTCTATATTGTCAAAAAAATACCAAAGACCTTATTTCTTGTTCATACCTCAAGTAAAAACAGCAGTCAACTGTTTTTCCTAAAAATACTGTCCATCTTTAAAGTATGTTGCAATCTTCAAAATGTTGTAGTGGAAGCGCTCTCTCTCTCTCTCTCTCTCTCTCTCTCTCTCCACGCACACACACACATATATAATATATGTATATGTGTGTGTGTGTGAGAGAGAGAGAGAGAGAGAGAGAGAGCATTTTATTTCTAAAAAACAAATAATGTGGAGGAAATTTCCCAACATCCATTACAGTGAAATGCTGGGTGACCGCAATGAAATGACAAAAATGAGTCACTCAAACTGAAAAATGATCTGACAAGAACAAACACTTCATGACAGAGAACCCAAGTAAATGTGTTCACTTAATTACACTAATTGTGAAAAAATATTCTTAATATTGTCTCACCGAAGAGACTAATGATGTTTAGTTAGATTTAGTTACATTCATTCATGTGCCAAAAATGTCAACCAGCTGTAATGAATAAAAACCAATTAAATGAATCATTTCACGGTTGTATTTTTGTATCTAACTCTGTCTTTCTCCCATAATTCATTGACACAACTTCATTCTTCCTTTGAATTCAGAGTTATTCAGGAGTTAACAAAATGCAAATTAGTGGTACCTCCAGTGTCATGACTGCTCATTTCTAGGTAAAATCCTTTTTTGTCGCTTATTGTCATGTCTTATAGTGGGAAAACACATATTACAAAGCCACCAAAATGGCTTTCACAAGCTGCAAAGAGACAGAGTGAGGCATTATTACTCATATTGTATAAACATTTATTAACACAGAGAAAGCAGCGTAGCAGAAGAAAACCTTCCTCACCTCCAGCTGCTATTGATGCAATAATTCAGATAGCTTCTTTCTGGTCATTTATTGGCCTTCTCTTTTACATCTCTGTAAAGAAGACTTTGCATGAACAGAGCATAAAATGAGTTGAGTTGATTTGATTGATGCTGCTGGGTGTCACTTTGATTAACAGACTACAACATGCTACACAGCAGGCGGGCACATACTGTAGCATAAAATACATCCTAGCTGCTTCCCCTCTTGTGTCTACAGAGGCTGTTCCTCCTGCTGAGTTTTCTGATGTTTCTAAACTGAGTGAGTTGCAATCACCGAACTGGAATTTGCCCCTAAAATGTACCTAGCGATTACAAAGCTGATCAGAAATGGACACAGTTTATTTTGAAGCTTGGCTTCTATTCTGACGATTTTCGGTCAAATGCTGAAGGTTCTGATTTTTTAATTAAAAAGCATCTGTGCAGTGTGTGGTCCTTATCACTCTATATACTGTCTGTGTTTCATTGAACATCCAACATGTAGCTGCTGGTTGAAAGGTTAACACTGAAGAGAAATAGCATGTGTTATATTATTAAAAATATAAAATAATCTCATGTGCAGACTCTGTGTCAGGTGTATGCACATTTGGATTCAAATACTGTAGCGGACTGGCAATGCTATTTCTAGATTGTGCCAGACTGTCTACCTAAGGAGCCAAGTCAACTTGCTGATGTTGGTGTTACCCATTTCCCAAATCAGCAACATTGCCCATTTGTGGTTTATTTAAATTTGCTGATGACCGTGTCTTACCTTAACCTGAAACATTCTAAATAATTAATGAAGTTGAACACGCTGCAGTATTATGCTGACACCACCTCAGGAGAACACAACAATTAGGACGACTGTAATAGTCTCTATACACTGCATTTCTCCAACTCACGCAACCTAGACATACAGTGCCTATGAAAAGTATTCACCCCCCTTGGAAGTCTTCCCATTTTACCGCTTTTCAACATTATATCATGCTCAGTTTAATTTGGATTTTTGGACAAGAATTTACAAGAAATACCCTTTCCTGTCAAACTGACAACAAAGACTACAAATTAATTGAAATTATTTTTAAAAAAACATAAAGTAAGTGACTGGATAAGTATTCATTAACTTTAAAGTGGCTCACATAATTGAACACACAAACAGGCAATTGGTGCTACAAGTCACACAATTAGTGAAATGAAGATCATCTGAGTGAAGTGAGTGTGTCTCAAATGATAGTAGTGTAAAGTGTCTGGAAGGTCAAGTCAGTGGTGAATCAGCGCTCCTGCAATACTCCATGAATTAATCACTCCATGAAAACTAAATAGAACAAAAGAACACTTAAAATAACTCTCTTGAAATTATATTGACAGGTTTAAATCAGGGTATGGAACGGGGTTCTTAAACTAGCTAAACACAAACAAAACACCTAAATTCCTCAACCAAACCTAAACATAGTAGCAACACCCACCACAAACAACAGAAACTAATAGAAACAAGTGCTAAGTGTGTATAATTAAATAAAACTGGTGCCTCAAAATACCCATTTTCTAACAAGACACAACATACGAAGACACGAGTCACTAGTAGCTTCTCACCAAATTAGAAGGCTGCGAACAGGAGCTATATTCGGGAGGCGGGGAGGACCAGGGCTGAGAGCGGGTCTGGAGCTCCAGGCCAATCACTCTTGATGACTGCCAGGTGGGATCTGGAGCTCGGACTTCAGCCAGCTGTAAACAATATAGTCTCCACAAGTCACCTTGACATAGAGACTGTACAAAGTCCAATACCAACCACGTGACTAGCAGAGGATGTAACAAATGATTTAAAGACTACAAAATGGATGTTGTTTAGAGCCTCGACCTGAATCCAACTCAGAAGTTGTGGCTGGACTTAAAAAGAGCTATTTGCTCACAATCCCAGTGCAAGCTGACAAAGCATGACAAGCTGTGCTGATTGAGATCCGTCCACACAGGCGCAATGCTGTAGCCAAAGGTGCATCTACTAAACACTGACTTGAAGAGATAAATACTTTTGCAAGCGATAAATTTGTGCTTTTTAGCTTTTTATAAATTGACGATAATTTGCAGAAAGCTATTTCTACATTGACATAAAAGAGTCTTCTTTGTAAATTGTTGACAGTGAGGCCAGATTATACTGACAACGACTCAGGGGGAAAACTCCCCACTTTTATATTCACCGCAATCAGGAGAATATTACAGATTTAGAAATCAAACCGTCCCAAAATGACACTGGAGGTTCTTACTGTACCATGAGCACTGAACACAATGACACTTGGTGATGCGTGATTCAAAAGTTGCACAGATGTGTAGGAGTAGAGCTTTGTTGAAGTTAGACACATGACACGGGATAGAAAACACCCACAACTGAGAATACTTCTTTGTTATTATTTGTGTTATTTGTTATTTGTTATTTATTATTTTAGTGATGCATTGGGTGACATTATAAAGTGCTTTGAATATTTTTTCTGCCTTATTTACAGGTATGGAGCATTGGTTTTCAGAGAATGGAAACAGAATAGAAAGCAGCTCAAACAGGGTGAATTGAGTGTTTCTCTTAATAAAACCCACTGACATGTTTGTTATTGATAATAATTCAACAAACCAATGACTTCTGTGTTTGGTCAGGTTTCTCCACCGGTACCTCATTACCCACTACGGCTGAAGAAAATGAAGGATGTCGAAGAGCCCTTAATAAAGCCCTGAAAGATATGATATCCCTCTGTTAAGGGTTGGCATGAATTTTTCCTTAATCATGAATATGCAATTTGGTGCATGGTGTTATCTCCCATGTGAGGAAACTCAAATCGCGTGCTGACAATGTGAGGAGCTGCAGATTCAACCAGCTATATGAGCTTTATTGAGGCGGTTTAAAGAAAGGCCTATAAACACATGAGCCTTATTGCTTACCTGGTATCTATTCCCCACTCAGTCATCTTCATGGTAGACCCGTCTATGACCCGTGTAGCTTTTCTCTTTTTTTTTTATTTCTTTAGATTTTCTTTGAACTGTCTCTTTGTGTGCATATGTTTGATGCTGCGTGTAACCCACAACTAGAACTACAGTAGGTTTTTCCATTAGCTTGATCTTCCCTGGCTTTCTTTTTTTCATTCATGTTGTTTTGTTTTGTTTTTTTCCCTGACATTATAAAGACCTCTGAGATCTGCGAGACATCAAGGGCTACAAAATTGAACTTGAACCTGCAACGAGATGTTTCATAAGCCATATATTACAAGCTAACATAAAACAATAATGTGGCATCACATTCGGTGTTTTGAGAAAAAAAAAGCCCTTTATGATGAAACGTCTAAGACTGACCACTTTTTCTTCACTTATTTTTGTAACCACTGTCAGGGAGCATTTACTACATGAAAGATAATATTAGTGGGTCAAGACAAAATTCAACAGCACACAGGAGGTTGCTTATTTTGCCTCATGCTCTTCACCAGCTGTCAACATCATTTCACTGTGAAGGAGGGATTTCAAACTATTCCCTTTGCTAATTATATCACTGAATGTTTATTGGGTAACACTGAGATCTTTCAGAAGTGTACTGTGCATCATCAAATGATTAACTCTCACCTTTAATTGTTTCTATGTTTGGAACCAGGTTTCCATCTAATTAGGGCAGGCTAATTATTTTGAAAAGTTATTATTAAGTGTTGATGCTGGATCTATCTACTCCAGCTTCATTAAGGGCTCTGTCTCTTTGTCTGAAGAGACATGATAGCAGGCAGCAATCAAAACAAAGTCTGCCAACAATTTAACTTTCTAACACTTTTCTAAAACTTTTGTCATGGTCGAGTTCTAAGTCAGACAAAGACAGTGTTTTATGTAATGTGCAGTTTAATTCCTTTCTTTTCAGTCCATCAAGCAGCTGTTTTTAGCCAAAAAAAAAAAGCTCTAGTAATCACACTGTGCGCTTCGTGTCCAGCACCAAAGAGCACACAGAAATGTTGATGACCACTTAGTAAGTGCATTAAAGCAGCCAGCAACTTAGGGAGACAGGAGCTAGTGGAAAACAAAACAGTGCTGAAGTAATAAAGCTAGTTTGATGATAAAAATACAAGAAAACTTTAGCTTTCAAACTGAATCTTATTCACACATACCCTGCTCAGTAATTTCATACAGGCACAAGATGTTTGGACAATGCAGAGCAACACATAAATATGGAGGCAACAAGTTAAGTTTAGGGCCATGACTGCTGATTAACTGTACATGATAAAAACTCATCTCACACAGACAGCAAATGAAAAAGTAACGTCTCTATTTGTACAGCAATTAAATGCACCACTGGGTTGTGCTGTTTTTTGGTAATTTCTTACAGAGCTATGACAGTTTTGAATAAAATCGTTCAATCTATTTTAACCTCTTTATCCCGTGGAGGATCACAGAGGGGTTGAAGTCTATCCCAGCTGACATAAAGTAAAAGGCAAGGTACACCTTGGACAGGTCGCCATTTCATTACTGCTTCAACTCAAAAAGACAACCATGCATGCTCACACTCGCACCTGTGGCCAGTATTGGGATTGGACTGCAGGTGGAAGCTGGAGAATCTGGAGAGAACCCACGCATGCACAAGGAGAACATGCAAATTCCACACAGAAAGGCCCCAGCTGACCCAGAGATTTGAACCCAGGACCTTCTAACTGTGATATGACAGTGCTGACCACTGCACCATCATGCTGCCCAAAAAGGAAGGTGAGATGAGATGCAGCAAGGAGCCTGGGCTGTCTGGGCTCATACAGGGAGTGTTTCAGCTTTGGTACACTGGGTGCACATTTAGGCAGGTCAGCAACCCCTGAAATCCAAATCTTTATTTCAAATTTTCAGTTCAACTCAGTTTCATGTATTGTGCCAAATCATAACATAAGTTATCTCAGGACAGTGTACATAGAAGGTTATATTAGACAGAGAAACGCAACTTTTTTCCCCCCTTGAGCAAGCACTTGGCAACCGTGGGGGATAAGAACCCTCACTGAACCAGGAGACACCTTGGACACACTCAGACTCAGGGTGGGCTCCACTCCATTTCAGCCAGGTGGGGTGAGGGAAAAATGGAGAGAGAAAAGATGAGCAGTGAAAAATAACAAAACAATAAACACAAGGCAGGTGTGGTGAGGTGAGAAGCCACAGGTTACAAACCAGCAAATTCGGAGCCAAAGACAACAGCAGAAAAGTGCGGGGAGAGAAAGGACAGAGAGAAAACCTATGGGACAGAAAAGACACAAAGTTAATTGCATGCATTAGTGCCATATTAAATGCACATTATTGGAGATTCCCCAGCAGTCAAGCAGCATAGCTAAGGAACATTTCAGGGCCACCTGATTCAGCCCCAACTATAAGACTAATAGTAAAAGTAGAGAAAGTGTCTGGCACAAAACCTAAACTGGGAGCAGATTCCACCGCAAATGAGCCTGATAGATAAAACACTATGCCTCTCTTTCCACTTGAAAAATGAACACTTTTGATAGTTCCAATCAATGCTGCAATATTTTGGATCACCTAGAAGGTTTTACAAGATTACTGGGATATTCTGATAATAAAGAATAACAATAGCGCACACTTGACATAACAAATCCATGGACTAGTTCAGTTTCAAGATTCCGGTCAATGATAACTCCAAGGTTCCTTTCATTGGTGTTGGACCTTGAGGCAATGCCAGCCAAAGTAACTATATTGTTAGATAGTTTCTGAGATGTCAGGGGCCAAAAACAATAGCAGTCGCTTAATTTAGAAGAAGAAAATCAGAGGTAATTCAGGCATTTATGCCTTTAAGATTTGCTAGAAGCTTGACTAAGCGGTTTGTTTCTTCTGCCTTTACAAGTAAATATAGCCAGGTGTCATCTGTATAACAATAAAAGTTTATGCAGATTTTCCTAAAGATATTTCCAAAGATAAGCATGCACAAGAAAAAAAAAGCATAAGTCACAGCACAGAATTCTGTAGAACTTCATGATTAACTTTTGTTTAAGTGGAAGATTCATCATTTATATGACAAACTTGAGTCTATCTGATAAATATGATTTAAACCAGCTTTGTTCAGCTTGTTTAATCCCAATGACATGCATCATCCTTTGTAATGAAGTTATATTTCATGCTAAAATTCCATGAGCAGTAATATTGCCTCTAATACAATGAACATTAAATTGCTACGTTTTCTGTGCATCCTGTGATGAGGATGACTCCTCATGTCTCCTCTGCAATTCATGCACCCAATAAATACTTCTCTTGTGAAAACCAAAGCATTTAAAATGAATTCACCTTCACCCTAAAAAGAAGCAAACTGTTCTTAACAGCACATTTACCTTGAGAGAAGATTTGATCTTGTTGAGCCACAAGCCAATTTTCGTCACTTGTTCAGCTTTAAATATTGTGCACAAAAACTTTTCCCCCCTCCAGTTTTTAGTGCTTCTGAAGGACAAGATGTGCAGTAGAAAGATGTACAGCTAAAGGAAGAGAGAGGGGACACCCAAGGCTAGCACTGTATAAATCATTATTTACATACAGTTTCCCAAAACATTTCAAAGCGTCAGTGTGTGGTAAAGTGTTCACCTTAACAACCAGAGCAACCTTGCAAACTTTAACCTCTACATTTTATTTTTAAGTGAAATTGAAGTGAATTGACTCAGTTTATGCCATATATACAAATACAGGCACTTAATCCTCTGTTTACACTTGTAGAGTACAGCAAAAACCTGCCCCTGAGAAATTACATCTAGATGTTGAACCACCTCTGTTAGCTGAACAGGCTGCGATTGACTTCCTCAGTGTGTGCAACTCCTTTTGCAAGAAGGCCTACAGTAACATACTACAAGGCCAAACTTTTAAAACATTATTTTCAGCAATAGTGAATGGGACACCTTGGCACTGTCGTTTGAGGACATATTTATGGTACTAGGAGGGATCGGGAGTACTCACATGTACAGAGAGGCACGCAAATTGTAGCAGCAGGACTGCTACAGGGCACATCCAAACCCAAGGACTCAAGGTCACTGTGCACATGGTGCACAAGATGTCTGTTCTTCCTCCTTGTGCCAAACCTGCTGCTCCAGCGAGAAGATATAGATCTGCTCACTGCTGGACACCCTGAGAGTGTTTGATGACATCGACAATATCCACAGCACGAAAGAGTAAAGAGAACAACTGCCGTTAGTCAATAGAGATCAGCTTAACAAGTAAGATGAGGCACACAGGACTGTGTTTAGGTTTCATGTGTATATATGTGATTAATGCAGGTAATTAAGAATCAGTCACAATATGTTGTTTTTGTGATTCCTAACCACCATGCCACACCTTCAGGGAAGACATCTGATCAGTACTAAATTCATTCTGCAGCACACGCACAGCTACAGTTACAAAGAATTGTCTTTATTGACAATAAGAAGATGCAACGGACGGTATAGACTCCACAGAGCCCTGATCTCAACATCATGTAGCAAAGTATATGTGTATTTTTGTATTTTTTCATGGCATTGGCTGTACATCTAAACTAACTAACAATAAACATCAATAGGCGACTAATGTGGATTGGAAAATAAATGGAGTCTATATGTTAATTAAAATAGTTGGTAATTTGACTCTGAAATTATCCCATTAGGTCCGTAATAGTGCAGATCTTGCACACATTTCAGAGGCACATGAAATGATGATTGAAAACTCTCTGGCTGGCTGGCCAAACCTTCTGTTCCTCCATTTCCTTTTCTACACTCCTTTATATTCCCCAAAAGAGAGCAAAAATGTTATCTCTGTAGTGTCAGCCATAACATTTTGAACCCATCTTTCAAACAGTATAAGCCCTATATAAAATTTTACTTGTTGTAATTAAGTCGGCTCATCCTTTATTATGCAGGAGACATAGTTCCTTCTCACTGAGGAGCCTCATTATGCACATTATCTTTATGAGGTGGATAAACACAATCATACTGACAACAGCTGAAATTGTTGGCACTGAGAAGAGATAGTGTGTTCTCTGCATACAGCAAAAAGTCTGTCTCTTTTGTTTTTCTTTCTGCCTTTGTTGAAATTATTTTTTAGCAAGTTTCTGGCCTTGCATTCTCAAAAAGTCTTGTTCAATTTCTCCACATGAATGCCATTTCCTGGCAACTAACAGGTAATTCAAGGGTTCTAAATATTGTTCAGAAAGATTTTATCGTTTTGTTTTTTGTCTTTTTTTTTTTTTTTTAGTAAACTTAACAAAATATGTCTACTACTCCTAAAAGTAAGACAAAAAATGTATAATTTAGTGAGGATTGGTCAGTGAAGAGTGACTTTGCGCTATCAGACATTTGACTAGTACAGGTCATGGTCCTGAGATGTCTATTTGAGACCTTGCTATTTTGCTATAATTCCGTCTTGCTGCAATGGAAAATAAAGCAGCTAAATTCAAGATAATTTACAAATTCTTTTGAAAGTATGACTATCATTCAAAAAATTAAACAAGTGACTTTAAGAGTACAGCAGTTGTGTTCAAGATCAGTTGAGAAAAAGAAAACGCAAATGTCTCTCTCTCTCTGACTTCACTTGTGGATATAAAGGATCAAACCCTGTGGAAATTGCATGTTGTCTTATCTGGAAAAAAGGCACTGTTTCACATATATGCAACAAAAAATGCACTACCAAGCTGGCAGGAGCAGGGTGGCAGCTCAACATCCATCCTGTGTGACTGGATCACTCTTTAGAGATCCATTGTCAGTCCCTGGCAAGATGCTCATAATGCCAACAATACACAAGAATTTAATAATAAGAGGTTTGGTTCCATTCTATTTTATTTATATAGCACCAATTCACAACATAAGTCATCAAAGGGCACATCACACAAGTTATATCAGGGCACGTCACATAGTAAGGTCAATACCTTACAATATTGGTGTGAAAAATTGATTTGATGGAGCTGAGGCTTGTGATTCACGGCACAACCCAGACAAGACGTCTAGCTGGTAAAATGGAACAAAATTTAGCCACAAAAATGTTTTCTGGATTCTAATGGTACCACCTTACCTAGATTTATATCTTTTTATGGTTTATCAGTGATGAAATCTAACTCAGTAAATATGCTTGAGAACTGAGTTTAAACAAATGGGAGTTATTTTTATTTATTTGTGAAAGTGAAATGATTTATTAGAATATTTCCATTTTATGCAACTTTACACTTCTATTCCACTGTCTAACAGAGATAATTCTAATATTACAGTTTTTGCTACTAGTGACTCTCCGGATTATAACTTTTCATACCCTTTCGTCTAATCAATACCTAACATCTCCAAATGTGGTGATTTGGAATGTTTGTGATAAAACTGAAAGATTAGGTGTTCCTTTGTGGGTTGACAAGATTTTCTTCTTCTCACGCGAAATAAACCTTCAAACCCATCTTAAATTAGCTGGAAAATGTTACAAAGCTGAGAATAGAGCTCATGAAAAGCTGAATTTTTAGAGATGTGTGATTCTCACAGGGCAGCAGCAGTGAAACATAGGATGATCCTATAGAAAATGATACATTGCTGTAGATTACATTCTCCAACAGCATATGAGGTAGTTAAACTTAGTTCAGCATTTAGAATTCATAAAAGTAAAACATACGTATCAATGCAACAGTAATATTAATCTAAATACATCAAACACAATAGTAAATAATAATAGCTGTTTCTGATTAGTTTTTGCAGCATGGTAGGATACATTCTCATGCCTGGAGAAGCTGCTGGAATCAGGGCAGTGTGCTTGACCTGCATCAACATTCAGGTGGGTGCTACATTGCAAGGATCTACATGAATGCCAGGACCCAAGTTTCTGAGACAAACTGCAGTCTCCTGTACTGATTATCTCCTTTATAGTCACTGTAAGTGTAAATCACCACCGTTCACATGCCATCAGTTGTGCATAATTGCTTTATTAAAACCTTGTATGTGAAAATCATTTAAAATGTCTTTCTATCTCTTAGCAGCTTCCCAAGACCAAACTTATTGTCTTGTCTTGTTTCCATTTCACATCATTTCACTTAGATTACTCACTATGGCAACCGCACTGCCTTCTTGTAGCCTGAAAAATATTCACATATAAAGTCAGAAATTTTTCTTTATTTTTTCTTACTCAGGAATTATAATATATACCTCTCTCCACTGAAGTGTGTTCTTAGTTTATATGTTCTATATGCGAGCAGTTCTCACCTAACCCTGCTCAAAACCATCCAGGTATGAATATGTCTGCAGTCTTGCTGATTGTACTAATAGCCATGACCTCTAAAACAGAGGTCCTTCATTTCCTATCTGTCGTTTGCATAATGAAAATGTTGGCAAAAGAGAAATCATTTAATTCAGTAGCTATTCAGGTGTGGTATTATCTAACAGCTCCTTCAGCTGAGGACTACAGGCAAAGAAGTCAGTTAAAGTCATAATACTAGTACTTGGAGAAAGTATTCCATACTGTCTCTTTATTTGGCAGTGAAAATGGATTTAATTAAGGCCTCAGTGAGAGTTCAGTCGCGCACCTGTATGTTATCCAACTGAAGACATTACATACATTCTTGGCCACTTGTTTTTGGCTGTTTGTGAGTTTTAAAACTAACTGTTGTTTGACTAAAACTTTTAAGGCTGTTCATGGTCATGCTCCAAGGTAAACACATGGGTTCACTGTATAACACCATGCATCCTGAGCTCATAGCATGATTCGTCACACCTGCAAGAACATTATGATCACTGACAGGTGAAGTGAATAACATCGATCATCTTGTTATAATGCAAAGTTCTGCTGGGGAACCTGGGGGGTGGAGATTTTATCTGTCAGGCTCCTGTCCTGCAAAATCAGCTCCCAGTTTGGGATGGGGAACCAAACACCTTCTTTACTTTACTTAAAAGTTTCCTTTCTGATAAAGCTTATAGTTGAGGCTGGATCCAACAACCCTGAGGTGGGACCTCTCATGATGCACAGCACACCTCTTTCTACTCTCCTCTCATGCATCCATGTCACCGCTGCATGTCCCTGTGTCGTCTCTCACCTGCCGTTTGTGCTTTTTCCTCTCTGTTCTGTCTTCATCATTTTCTACCATTCTGCTGATAATTCTGCAATCCAGAGCTGGATGTTTCAGATCTGCACCTGCCCAGTGTTCATTGCTCATACTGCCTGTTGTCTTTTGTTTTGTCACTGATCATTTTCTCTCTGTCCGCTCACACCAACCGGTAAAAGCAGATGGTCACCCTCTCTGAGTCTAGTTCCTTCTGAGGTTTCTTACTGTTAAAAAGATTTTTTTTTTTTCCCCCACTGTCACCAAGCACTTGCTCAAACGGAATCATTGGGTTTCTCTTTATAAATTGAAGGGTCTTTAGCTGCTTTATGAAGTTCCCTGAGATGACTTTAGTTGTGAATTGGTATAGTGAAATATAAATAAAATGTAATTGATTTGGATTGAATTGAATCTTCACATAAATATTTCTCATGTCCTGTTAACTGAGGGTGATGGTAATGCATTTAAATGTCCCTGCAGTCAGTGGTTTCTCAGTTCTATATTAAAAATGTGAAAATTGCTCTGCTTCCTTCAGATGTGCGTGTACAGAGTAATAAGAAATGGAAAGCTCTGCCAGTGTAACTTTGCGGTCATGTAAAATTTAAATTCTAATGGTACATAAATGTGAGATGAATTGATGACAGATATGCTCTCTGAGATCCCACCTAATTTAAACTGTGTTCCTATGAATTATCTATACGCTGTCCAATGAGGAACTTGAAAGCAGCTGATATACCATGATAGCATCAGCGCCTACAAAGTGTGTGTGTGTGTGTGTGTGTGTGTGTGTGTGTGTGTGTGTGTGTGTGTGTGTGCAGGCAGATGTATCCATGGCAAATCTGTGCCAACATGAACAAGACCTGTTTTCCTCTGCGATCTCTGGCTCTGCTTTAAACGTAAAGCTCCAAGGATCTCTTTCATTCCCCTGCTGTGTGCAGAAATGTCATCCTGTGATCACTGTTACACTTCACATCGAGGACACTTACGTTTTCTAGTTAGGAAAAATAAATGTCACATCTAGTCCCGAAAGACAAGGGCCGTGCCTTTAATGTGGAAGTACAACTCCAAATCCTGCCACTAATCCAACTTAATCCCATGTTATAATCAATACTTTGGAACTGGTTGTTTCCATGCTAATTCTCTCCCATTTACTAATAATCTTCTACTACAGTTTTACCATCTCACCAGTGTTAGCTCCTTTCATCTTTCCCTTGTTCACAAAGTGAGTCATAAAGTTCTACATGTGTGCATAAGTAAGCGTAGCTTGCATTTCAGAACATCATATCTTATTGTCTAAAAGCACACAAGTATGTCTTAGTGTGTCTGTAGATATTGAATTTAAAACATCAGGTACTAAGAGGGAACAGAGTGGGACAGTAGCATACATTCTGAGCACTTTGTGATGAATAAGCTAAAGCTAGGAGACTAGTAGTTCTCTGAGCATACCATTGTTTCCCTCGGGGCTGTTTGAGCCTACATACTGCCCATAAGTTGCTGGGTGCTCCATGCTCCTCCTTGTAAAGTGACACAGCAGGGAAGTATGGAATCCACACAGCAAATTCCCTGAGCTCTGCAAAGGAAACAAGCAAAAAAACATGTTCGGAGAGTGAATATGAAGCAAGCAGGTCAGGTTGTTTGCTGTTGTCTATATTGTTGGTGATCTTTTTTTCTTAAGTTCTTTAGTTTTCATTAAAAACACCTAAGTTTTAAAATATAGTAGTGATAGGCCAGTCATAACACTAACCTTACTGTAAAAAAAAACGTTGAACACATTGGGTTTTATTGTATTTGTACGCATAGAGTATACTGAAACACAGTGGATGTATTTACTTGTCCAACTTCCTCACTAACAATTTTTCATATGATGAAATGAATGAATGATAGCCACGGTCAAGCATATAAAATGACCCATTTTTCATGCTTTACATGAAAGCCAACCTCTTGCAGTTGTGGAAATATTGACTGAATGCTCCGATCTTAGCCTGTCGACATAAGCTGCTATGCAAAAAAACAGCAGGTCAGCAGAGAGACAGCAGCAGCAGCAGCTTACCACAGAGGATGAATGCAGCTAAAGCACTGCTGTGCAGTCACCTGCATTTTGCCACCTCTCAGAACTCAGTACACAATCACTGCAGTCATGTGTGTGAATCAGAAGGAAAATAGACTGGAGACCTAAAAAGACTTTTCACGCTCTACACTTAATTTCCACCTCTGTGGATGTTGTGTACGGAAGGTGTCACAGAGGCAATTAGTGTCATTTCAGTGAAAACTCTGAGTATGCTTTCAGACACCACTGAAAAGCAGACAGACACATTTAGCACCAAAGCAGAAGGTGGATTGGATATTGGACGCATATTCGTCTTTTGGCCATACACTCCAGGTGAATATTGTTCCTTATCAGCCAGATGTGTTGTAGCAGGCTTCACAATGATTAATAAAGAGTGGTACCAATCAGAGTCCAGACTGATAAAATAAGAAAAGTAGAAACAAATAGTTTGTCAAACCATATAAAACTACCTAAGTGACCAGGCAGGAAATGAATTCAGCCAAGAAACAAAACAAGAATGCTCAAACAAACAGACCATGAATCAAATTAGCATTTAGAAGTGTATTTACAAAAACAAACCAGCAAACAATGTGGATGTGTGGATGTGTGTGTGTGTGTGTGTGTGTGTGTGTGTGTGTGTGTGTGTGTGTGTGTGTGTGTGTGTGTGTGTGTGTGTGTGTGCGTGCGTGCGTTTGTGTGTGTGTGTGGTTTGCAATTTTGAGTCAGCCCCAGATTCCCCACACAGTTCAGTTCAATCCATTTAGTTTCAAACACAACTGAAATCACAATTCAGTAGATCCAGGTTTGTATCATGGAGTTTTAATGCCAAAAAACAAAACAGTAAATCAAATACTGAACAAACTTAAACAGGGTCTCTCAGAGTGGTGCAACAACTCTGGATGCTCATGGGAGCATGGATTGCAGCGTCAGTCTTGGCTCCACCGACGCTGGCAACTCCTGGAAAACTCCAACAAGAAAATACTCGATCCACGTCTTTCCTGCTGCTGACATCAATGGCAAAAGAGACTTCTGGCTCAAAGAAAAAGCCAGGTGAGCTACGTTAATAGCGAAAATCCAAAAATCCCCAGCACCACATCGCCATGCATTAACAATAAGGATTGCAGTCTTTTAAGCCAGCTTGCTCATCAACACTTTCTCTCACAAAATCTGGACCATCGAGTTCACTTTTGCAACTCTAAATGCAGCTTGCGTTAGTTCATACAGGTACGGAGTCAGGGCAGTCACAAGGTTCTGTGCTATCCAACCATGCTCGTAGTCAGTCCACTCCTCCCTAGTAGCGCACCTTATAACTGAGGCAGCGTTCATTCATTTGGCCACATTGCTGCAGCAACAGACATTATCGATTATCGACCTTCTCCTTCTGTCCAGCCTCCTCCTTTTTCTAAGAAAAAATCATGCATGTATAGATTTGCTTCCTATTCAGATTGTATTCTTTTAAAACATTGTCAATATCAGGCTGTGCTGGGGGGCTGTGATCATTTCCATAATGTCACTCGAGCAGAGTCACCACCGAACACAAATGCATGTAAGTCTGAAATAAATGGTTAAAATCTGACAAAGTGTCTTGTGGTTCAACTTTATGTTGAAAAGACAAAGGACAGATTCATCACCAGGGAACTGGCACTGCTAAGGGCAGATGATCCCCAACCACCAATTGTTTCACATGTGGATGAATTGGGTGATTCTGCCACTGAAGATGCCATCCATAGGGACATAGTTGCAAGGTCATATTGAGATGATGCTGAGTCAGTTTCCCATGACTAACAAAAAAAGTAATACCTTAATGCACCATCTTTACATTTGTTGCAGAATTCTGAGAGCTACCCTAGCTTGGAAGAACAAAACAGAAACAACAGAGGCAAGAACTGCTGTAAGTTCTGAAATTGGTTGCACAGGGATTGCACACAGACACCCACGTGAGGTCATTGCATGTTGCTAGCCAACTACAGCAAAAAAACGTTTATCATATAGGTATTTGTAGTGAATCCACATGCATGTAGTGAAAGAAACTGGACCAGTAGTGCGACTTTAAAACCTTGCTCTCAGTATTTGCACAAAGGTCTGTCAACCACGTGTCATCAGGATCAAAAATGAGCTTTTAAAGGAGCTCAAGCAGACAAACAAACTCTGCATTACAGAACAATAATTTTAGAGAGTGAGAGTTCAGTGTCACGTCGTGCAGTGTGTGTAGACCTCACATCAGCGCTGGGGCATGGAGTGCGGCTGTTGAGAAATGGTTTTACATGCACTGTGTGGTGGGACCCCTCTGGCAAAATTTTCAGAGGACCCCGGAGAGCCCGCACTGGTCTTCTCAACAAAAAAAAAGAAAGAAAAGAAAACAGATGAAAATCATTTTAAAACATCCAGTTTACAGCATTCATCCAATCCCCCAACTGCCTGACTTTTTCTGCTCAAATTATGCACTTGTTCACATCCTTTTATGGCCTGAAATCCTTTTTATCAGAAAACAATGGTGATATTAGAGCACAGCTCAAGAGTGAGCTGCATGCTAAAGTAGAGACTACTGAGCATAGTGTCTCAGTGTTCTGTCTTTGCTCATCCTCTTCATTTGCATTCACAGTGGATCATGTTCTTTGCCAAGCAGCTCACACGGTGAGGCCAAGGTCGGGTATTGTCTTGCTCATACACAACAGACTTCCCAGGTCCAACCCCTCACACGCCTGACTGCCACCACAGCTAAATGTCTTTGAACACAGCTGGTGCACCGGCCCTGACCGACCAACAAGTCTCGGATGGGACTCGGAAACCTTATCAGCGCGAGTGGGGAAAAGCGAGTAAAGTCACAGGACGAGGGAAAACATAAAATTTCGTCTAATTTTCGACAGTCTTGCACAACCTCTCTGCAATGCCACCCAATTATAGAAGCAGAAAAGAGCTTGGCCACATAACTAATTACAGATCCACGAGCTTTATTTTTCTGCCGGTATAAAATAATAAGGCCATCAGTTGGTAGTATATTGCAATTTGACTTCATCATGTCCTTGTGAGTAGCTGCACAAATATTAAAATGATTTCTGACAAAAAAAAAAATCTACTCCACCGTGCTGAGGACTTTGTTTCTGATTTCTCCCGTCAATGGCGTATTGGAGTAATGCCCCTAAAAGTTTTGAACGGTGTCGGAGAAACTTCCGATTGACCTTTGCACAAAGCTTTACAAGGCATATATTGTCAGGTAAGCTTTCCATGGCATATAAATGGCACATTTAGAGTGAATTAACGTCTTGAGCTGTTTTTAATGTCACATTTGCTTCGCTGTGACCTTGCATGAAACATTTCCTTCTCATCTCGCTTTGGTGATAGACTGCAGCATTTTGGTTTATGAGGATTTCATGCCCATCTCCTCCCTCATATGTTACAGCAGGTGGCAATCTGACAACTCAACGATTTTATTCCCATTTTTCAGTCTAAAATCGATGCAGCTTTCATTTAATACTTGCCAACATCTTTTCCTTCCCTCCATAAAACTGTGATTGTTTTACTTTCCATTTCTTAGACCTTGAAGAATAACTTTGACCACTGTATAAAGCCTTAAGGCTTATGATGCAGTAAAACGTGTGAATGTGTCACTGTATGAATATGTTGCAGTGGCACTTTGCATATTCCACAGCAGCTTTTGTGCGTGCATGTGCCAGCTATTTTAAATGAAATGAGAAAGTGATCTAGATGAATTACAAAGTAAAACTGGCACATAGGCATTGTCAAAGGATGCACATAATTCTGAATGCAATGTGACTTCTCTCTTGCTTTTTATGCCATCTGGAATTGTTTGGGACGATGCTGCAAGGCTCACATTTGCCCAGCAGTAAGTGAAAATGAAAATTTGGTGTGTTTGTCCTGATCTTTTGCACTTGTGTTGCTCATGGAGATGAGTACTGCACAGCTCTCAGTACTTGTGCTTCCATGGTGTCCTTTTGCTGTTTTGGCAAAGTGTTCCGGCCCAGAGGAAAGCAAATTTCAAAGTATCTCTTATTTCTCCTAGACATACTGTACCAGCTTCAATGGTATGTCTCATACCACTGAAATCTGTATCTCAACTCTGTATTTTTCTGTTCTCAGTTGTCTGACTTCTAAAATCTGCATCGAAAATCCAGCTTCTCATTGATTTGTCCCTTCTTTTATTTGTCGGATTATTGCTCCATGAGGTTGTTAGGGAGAACCCCCCCCAAGAAGTAAACAGTAAAATAGCTTTTTCTGTCTTTCTGGGGCTTTTTTTTTTTTGCCTCAAACTGGACAAGATCATTTGTCTTTGACTGATTTATTGTTTTGCTCCTTATTTCTCCTGGGGGGTTAAGAGGGTGAGAAGAAACAGGTCACAATTGAGTAATTTCCAAAGAAGAAGATTATTTATTTAGGTAATTAGTTAGAGCAGGTTATGCTTTTGAAATTGTGTTTTTACTTGCTTTCCACTTCAGTCACTGCTGGCTGCTGCTGCTGGCCAAGTAAAGAGACATGATCACTGAATCTTGGGTTCTGGTGCTTTCAGGCAAATGTGATAGGCATTGTTCACTATTTAATGAAATTGTATCGCCTATATATTCATCCATCCATTTATTGCCTATACACAGCTTTATCCTCTGTAGGGTTGCAGGGGGACTGGAGTTTATCCCAGCTGACTTAAGGGGAATGCAGGGTTCACCCTGGACAGGGGGCCAGTCCATCACAGGGCTCGTGTCCTTCTCACGATGTCTTCTTTACTTGGTATGGAAGCCTGAAATTTATATTTATTCTACATCCAACCCTTCTAACCAAATGATCATGGATTTAGTCAAATTTGTTATGAAATACAACTACTTCAATTTTGAAAAAGGCTTCTACCAATAGGTTTCCCGGTACAAGCATGGGCACCATTTGTGCACCTAATTATGGTAATCTTTTTGTGTATTTTTTTAAAGGTCTTTAGGCATTGTTTTTTTTTATTGTTTGCAGTATTAGTCCATAAATATTTGTGTACAATTATCATCAGTTCAACCGTGTATTTCTTTTTTGGGAACTGAGGTCAATTAAATCAGAGTTCACAACTTTTGTTTATGAGACTAATAAACGCATTAGATTTGATAAATTTATGATGGGGCTACACAGTGGTGTGGTGGTTAGCATTTTTGCCTTGCAGTTAGAAGATCCCTGGTTCATGTCCCGGCCTTCCCAGGATCTTTCTGCATGGAGTTTGCATGTACTTCCTGTGCATGCGTGGGTTTTCTCTGGGTACTCTGGCTTCCTCCCACAGTCCAAAAATATGCTAAGGTTAATTGATTATTCTAAATTGCCTGTAGGTGTCAATGCGAGTGTGATAGTTTGTCTGTATATGTAGCCCTGTGACAGACTGACGACTTGTCCAGGGTGTCCCCTGCCTTTGCCCTGAGTCAGCTGGGATAGACTCCAGCCCCCACCGCGACCCTAGTGAGGATTAAGTGGTATACAGATAATGGATGGATGGACATTTATGGTGATTCAAACTGAAATATTGTTGATAATAGTCTCTCAGATGGCCTAATTTCAATACCTGAGTTGCGTCCCTGATAAACGAGTGCAATTTTAATCACAAGGTGTGGTTTCTGCATATGTGGTGCAGTCGAGTGAGGAGACACATTTTACATATTCTGTTTTTTGGTGCAGCTGTGCGAAGCTGTAATGCCACATATTATTTTCTCCTCCTGTTTGAGACTACATTTCTGCTACACAATTTATACATTTTCACTACATTCTATGAATACTACAAATGATATTTAATGTTTGCTGCACAACAGTTTGCTGACGTGGAATTTGAGCCTAACTGTCTTCTCTAGCCACACAATGGGAAGCAGAAAAAGTAAAGTAATGCTGAGAAACACAGTCTGACTTTAAAAGAACATCACATATAATCCAACATGAGAATGAGACAGAATCAGCCCTGATTAGCAGAGATGCCCAAAAGGTGTTTGATGCAGTCAGAGGTAGAATAAAGGGAGGATTTGTGAAGAACTTATAGTTTCTAATGGTCATCTAGTATGTCATGATGAAAAATAACAAAGAACAACAAAAAACATGTCATGAAGCTTGTAACATGCACTTGTTAGATGAAAGGAAGACGCTTGTGTCATGTTCAGCATTTTGACACCAGAACATTGTGAATGACAAATAGTTTGAGGACTAATGAGGAGATGAGTCACTAATTAAGTGAAATAAATAAATTACAGGATATTATACAGTGGTGGGTGACTAACTACCCTAAATCTGCATTTAAGGATGAACTCAGGTATGTTGTTTGTTGCATTTGTTTTCTTTAAATGTCTGTCCTATACTGCACTGAGGTCCAGGAGGAAGGACATTTTGTTTTCCACTATGTTCACAGACATGTGTTTGAAAAACAATAAAACTGAACACACACAGCAACTGTTGTGGACTGTGTGCTGCTTTGACTGTAATTATTCTGTAGATATCGTAAAACTACAGATGTACAAGGAAACATTTTTCTTCACATTATCAGGGGCTGAATTCACTGATTTTAACTGCTGTGTTTTTTCAAGCAATACAATGGAACACAGTGAGTTCTAAATGACATTATGATGTCGCAAGAATTTGCAGCATAGAAGCACATCTCTGATGGATCAGTGATCATTTCACCACCAGCACTGAAAGACTGAAGGACACTTTAGAGACAACCTGACAAAGACCAGCAGTTGACAACACAATTTTGACAGTTCAGTTTCTACCCATAGAGAAACAAATAGAGAACTTTGACCAACATGTCATCCTGGTCAAGCTCAGATTCCTCAGAGGCATCAGGTAAGACCAACTCACCACTTGACAAAGTCAATGTATCTGCTCTGACAACAAAGTGGATAAAACTGAAAATCTAACAGTAAAATTGTTCCTTAAATGCAGCACAAGACAAAGCAGCTCTGTGTCACATTCTGTCCAAGCTTTGAGAACAGCAAAAGATCATTTTTAGAAAATTCTGCTATAAACCTTATCAGTATTTGTTACTTGATGCCAGTGTTGATTTTCACATTTAACTGATCTGAGATCTCTTTTTAATTTCTGCTGTTTTACTAAATACAGGGACAGCAGCTGTGAAGGTGCTCTTCAAGGGCATTGATTTCATTGTGCACGCTGAGCAAGAGGTAGATCTTTGGACTCCTTTTCATCATATTTCCCTGCTCAGGTTTTTGACTGCTCCATCACAGTATGTCATCAGAACTCTTCTAAAACAGTTGTCATATATGTTTTGGTCCTTCAGATGCCAGACGACTACGCAGCAGCAAACCTGAGAGCAGAGGAATGCAACAGCGTCTCAGAGCTGCCCAGCTCTCTGGCTGACCTGGTCAATGTAGGTACTTTTTGCTGTGTTGTTTGAGGATGAACTGAATCAGTAGCAGATATTAATCAGTCTCTGAGAGGTGAGAGCTCATCAGTTGGTCTTACTCTGTTTCCAAATCCAGATGTATCCAAAAGGAGACACTGCTCAATGCGAGGTCAGAGTGGCCGTGGAGGATGTCCTTAAAAACATGCTGCATCCTGACGGGGAACAGAGACTCTCCCCTTTTAAACCTCTGAGGCAGCCATTCTCCACAAGGAGCCACCTGACCGAGCTCTCTGACAGCAGAGACGAGTAAGTGACTGTCATGTTCACACTAGTACAGAACAAATGATGAACTGATGTCTTTAGTAGTTGACTGACTGCTTCACAAATTTGTTTTTCACCCTTCATCCAGCATGACCCCCTCCCAGACACAGACGAGCCTCTGTCCAGTGGAGGAACCTGATCTGGAGTCAGACATTGAGTTTCCTCACAGCACTCCAGCCACCAGGTCATCTGTTGAAGTCAAAGTATCTGACTCCTGTGAAGACTGTTGTGCAGACAAGTCTGACAGAGTGTCCTGGGGTTCTAACACCTCCGACTCCTTGACATCTGTTAGCAGTCTCAACGATGAAGACTCAGCGTCCAAGTCTTCATTTTTACTGGATCTTGGTTCAAGTGATGAAGATTCAGTTTGCTGGTCTTCTGATGGAGCAACAGAAACCAACTCCACAGTCTCTGTCTGCTCTGGTCGTCCTGTAAAGCTGCTGAAGAGGTTCCAACGTTTCTTCAGCAGAATCAGGACAACTCTCTGCTGCTGCTGGCGTCCCTCTGTGGAGGACTGATTTTATTCTTTTATTTTATTCATATTACTTTGATTACTTTTACTTTGTTACATTAATTGTTTAGTTTTACTTTGTTATTTTACTTGTTACATTGGTTTTACTTCACTTTGTTGTTTTATTACTTTTACTTTGTTTTGTTTTTTACATTAGTTTTACTTCATTTTGTTGTATTATTTTTACATTGCTATTTTAATTGTTACATTTGTTTTGCATTGTTATTTTAATTGTAACTGTCACAGTACGTGTGGAGTTTAGAACTCCAAATGAGAACAGCACAGAGTGGACAGCAGGCAGACAGGATGATCATACAGGGTTTATTCACCAAAAAACCCTCAACAAAACTAACAGTGCCAACCAACTGAACTAACTACTGGCAGGTTCTCTCTGAGAGACGAGGCCGAGTCGACCAGAGCAGACTGTGTCATGCACTGTTGTCTGTGACAAGCAGCAGAAACCCACATTCAGTCCGTGTGGGGAGACTGGCTTTATGCTGGAGGTGATTGGATGAGCTGCAGCTGTTCTCCATCAGCGCTCATCACCTCCAGGCTGTGACAGTTACATTTGTTTTACTTTGTTATTTTACTTTGTTATTTTACTTTGTTATTTTACTTTTTACATTGTTTTATTTCATTGATTTTATTTTACTCACTTTTTGCATGTTGCAAATATATTGTTTGCTTTATTAAACTGCAAACGATACCTCAGAATATGTGCATTATTGCTACAAGTCAACAAGAAAAAACAGGCCTGTTGTTCAGAGCAGTGATTCCCAACCAGAGGAAACTCCTGCAGTAGCCAGGAGGTACATGGAAACATCAACTGTGCTCATGTGAAAAACCTGAAATTACAGTTTAATAGAAGAACTGAGTGAAATAATGAGAGTACACAATTATTAAAATAGACAAGTAATGGTGAAAAACTAAATACATGGTGGAAAAAGGTACCTGGAAGTTTGGCTACAAGTTGAACCTGCACATAAAAGTTGACAAACTGAAATGGAATAATAATACATTCAAAAATAGAGTGAGAATGGATGAAAGTAACCAACAGATGTTTAAGTATATAACTGAATTTAATGCATAAATAGCTTGAACAAAACAGTTTCACTTTAACTGGATAACAACGTCCACGTTCATATTATTAAGCTTTAAATGTGATTTAAAATGAGTTCAGATGAACACATTTAAATATGAGGTGGTGATGATGATGAAGGTTCTTGAGTCTATAAGCAGATCTGACTGTGATTCTCTTTTACAACAACAACAAAACATCTCTGACAGATAAAGGCAAACTGACCTGGTGTTTAATTCATAATTTTTCGGATTAAAGGTCTACATTCCATAGCCCACAAAACAATGGTATTTGCAGAGAGTCAAAAGATTTTGTGAAGTATGTTACACTTTCAAAGTAAAAGCTCAGAGATGTTAAACGTAACTGATCAGGGATTGTAAAATATACTGACTTTTCAAAACAAAATACACTTCTATAAATTATACCACATGTATAGTTTTAACAGAATAAATCAACCAGCACTGACACATTCAAAATTTCTTTGGAAATGTTCTAGGTTAAGATTAGAGTTTTTATATGATCCATGACAAAAATAAGTATGACAAAAGAGGACTCAACTCAATTTTTTTTCAGAAGTTAGAGCAGATAATATATTTCTGATGAGAAAAAGAAGAGACTATCGTGAGCAATTGTCATTTGAATTATTACAAATATTAGAAATGCTAATGGACCTAGGGTAGCTCAGACAAAGGAAAGAGTTGAATAAATATGCACATACTTTAAATTCCTACCTGACACTCTCTTATGTAAAATAAAATCCTAATACATTTCTCTTCCCCATCATCTCTTATCAATAGCAGCAATATTGATGAGTTTTCCCACATATTAATGGTGCAACTATAACTTGCTACTACAACTGATTGACAGAGAATGCAGCAATATAAATACCAATAGGCAGTTTCCTTTAAAATAAACACATATCTAAACAAAATTATGCTGACAGTTCTGTCCATATCTTTTTATTAGTCTGGAGCTACTTTTACATTGTTTGACAATACATGCTATAGTTTTAATGAAGTAAAATGTGAGTGTTGCACAGGTCTTCTGCTGATAATCTAAATGTTCTGTCATTCTGTGACTGTCAACAACTCAGACTGAGCCAACAGTTTAAATGATCACCCTCCAGCTTTCATTGATTTTCCCCAAATTAGCCTTGTGAAATGGCACTCATCTGGATTGTAATGTGAGGTAAAATTCAGTCAGCTTGTGTGGTGACTGATGGTGTGCTGCTATTGATGTCATCTACAGAGGAGAATCTGATGAAGCTGGGTGCCTTAATTTGGATTTTCATGAATCTGATGGAAGGCAGAGCCAGTCCAGAACTGGACCTGAGCCCAGGTAGAAAAAGAGGAAAGAGTTAGAGCCCTTTTGGAAAGGAGAAAATCGGACACTTAACCTTGAGAGCAGATTCTTTCAGTCCTGTAAGTTAGGAGCTGGAGCTGCAATAGATTAGACACGTCCCTCCTCAGATCACTGTGGGTATGTACTATGCTATTTTTTGAAGCAATCCACAGGATTGGAGATGTTTTGAGCCAGTCGTGGTTATATTGATTTGGCCTTTGTGAAAGTTGCTAAGGTCTTTACATCTGTTCCCTTCTTCTACATCCAACATGTTTACTCCAAGAACTGAGTGTTTACTTGCTGTGTTATATGCTTTAGACCTTGACGTGCTTCAGTGTTGCTGGACAATCAGCAGTTTTCATTTCATCCGTGAGTGTTCATGTTTTGACTCACTGGTTCAGGACTACCGACACTCGTCTTTGTGCACTGTACACAGTTTGGACAGTGGCTGTCTCCACTTATTTAGATTTCCCTAGCTTGACATTTATAATGTCAACAGTCCAGTGGTGTATTTTATTGCAAGTGATTTGGGATTGTTTACAGCCTGTGCAGATGTCTGATGCATTATTTTCATCCTTGATATGGTTTAAGTTGTGCAGTGTAATTAGGACTACTGTACGCTTTATGTCACTGCCACTAGTGTTGGAATAAGATGTCTAATAATTACATGTGTAATGTATGGGTGTCCACATACTGTTGGCCTTTTTTTTCTGTGAAACCCATATTGTATGTAGCTCTAAATCAGTACAATACAACCTTTATTTAATCTTTCTAAAGACAAGACCTCTTTTGCAACCGAAGCTCCATGTTTAGGGCATGTGGTGACTAAAAGGAAAGTTCTATTTGCTAGAGGACCATTAGGTGCAGTCAAAGGGTGTAGAAAAATATAGTCCACAAACCTTGAGTTCAGAATATTGTGAATTAATGTGAATACAAAGACTTATTGGAAAAAAATGAGTCTGATTTGTTGATTTGCTGCAGTATGAGTTATTCAGTTCACCTCAAACTTTAGTTTGACATCATGGCTCTACTTGCCTCCGCCTTGCAGACATTTAAAGTATGAGGAAACCACTTCTTGCATTGGTGCATACTTTGTACAGACACAACTGATGTCATAGTTCTTGCTGTGCTGCAATGCATATACTAATCGGGCAATTCGTGAACATCATATTATACTGTATGAAATTCAAATCATCTGCAAGACCTTTAAAATACAGAGACTAACATCCACTCTATGACCAAATGACTGACCCACATCTTGGGAGCAATGTTTGCCTTGCAGATTTTTCACTGCACGCCATTGTGTATCCAGGATCTCATTTGTACCTCAAGGATCCAGCTGGCTACATTTTTCTGTGTTATGTCCATGGTCTGCAGCAGTTGGAGGCCAAAAGAAAAATGATGTTGGTCACTGTCACCATTAGAAGGCTAATCACAAACATGTATTGTCTGTACATGAACATACTATAGACACACTGTTGGGGTGGGCTTGACAAGTTCTAACCTAATGGGCTGTGCCTTAGAGATGTAACAACTAAATTACACAGGCAGGTTCCTTATAAATACAGGGCTCTGACATTATATTAAAATAGCTGATATGCTTGAACACGAACACATTTGCATTCATAAGCCGCAAAGCAAATCCATCAGAAAGTGACTTTTTCCCCTGAAAATTATTTCTCAAGTGCAAAAGCTGCCAGCATAATGGCGGCACGGTAAGTTGGACGCAACTGGCAGGAGTAATCAATGGTTATTATCAAAGTCATTACTTTGCACAATGTCATGTCAGAAATATTGCTTGTTTGACCTTTTTTCAGTGTGTGTGTGTGGGAGAGCGATCCCTGTTTTGAATCAAGACATGTGCTTCATTTGAGAGCATCAACAAGAATTTCAAGGATACACTTCTGTTACCTGCAACTAACAAAATGAACGGCCACAGGGACTGGACAATGTAATGTGCTGCTGACTTTAATTAAGAGCTAATTCCTGTTGCTCTCAAGGGCTTTTATATTCTTCCCTTTAAGAGCAGAAGAAAAAGAAGAAGACTGCACGATGAAAGGTCAGCATGTCTGGAGCTTCTAAATTTTGTTCGTGTGTGGCTCGGAGCCTTTATTAAAATGAGCGGCATGCAGCTCTCTGCGGGGCTCAGTGCGATCTGTGGTTGGAAATTCAGGGCAGTTTGAGAGATGAGAAATCACCTATTTCTCGACCTAGAGACTCCATGTTTGGATTCACAGACTGAGGAAAATTTGATATCAGACTGGATAAGGTGTCTAAACATGGAAACTCATTCGCATAAATAAAAACTGCTCACCATGAAAGCGCCTGTCGCTTTCATTTGTCATGCTCATAAACATTATGGCCCCATTTAATTTAATGTGCTGAATTATATGTTTTGGATACCCAGGAAAATTGTCTTGCCACCATTTATTTATTATAAACTTGTATACAACCAAATAAAAGAAATAGTATAAAAATAATCAGGCCTGAAATTGTGCTTCAGTAGGTGGTTCTTGTTCTGGTTGTTTTAGATCTTAAAAAGTCCCAATCAACAATGTTGTTTAACATACAACATGTTGTGTATTGAAATTTCAACATGAAATAAAAGTCAAATTCCAAACTGAAATGTGAATATGAAGTCAAATTCTCAGAGCAGAGCTGTGCCTTTTTAAGATGCTGTCAGCATCGCAGATGTCAGAGCAGCTCCGCTTTCATCTCCATCTACTGCCACCAAATGAAACTGAACAATAGATAACAACAATCCCAGCAGATCAAAAGCCAAGCCGAGCTCTTGGATGTTTCCCTGAAGTATCACACCTTCGCTGTAGCTGTCACGCACTGCAGCCAGAAGGGAAAGTCATCACTAATTAACATGTGCGAGCTGGTTGCTGCCATATGAGCTCCAACACTGGGATTGACTCATGGCTTCAGGCCTCTGGCACTAAGCGTTCAGAATGCTCTCCAACATGTCTTCAGGCAGCGACAACAATGCCACAAAGGCTTATGTACTAATTATACCTCTTAAGCTATCTCTGCGTGTTATTGGCCACAATAGTTGAATGAGGATCAGACAAAAAAGGGGCGTACATGAGTTGCACTTGGGAATATGGCTTCAAGCGCATCCAATCATTCACCTGCAGATTTGCTTGCGCTGCTCGTCTCTGGGCCATTTCCATTTAAATGGGCAGAATTTTGGGCGTTGAACTTTGTGAGACACAAGTGGATTAGCTCCACACATGGTTTCCTTGCTCTCACGTATCATGAAGGACGCTCGTGATGAGCCTTATCAATCTGCGCACACTAAAACACAACCCTGATTAACCCCCCACATCACAACTTGACACCATCGCTACTAGTGTATGCAAGACCAGGCAGGAGGTTCAGCTGTTTGATGTGATTATGATATTGAAAAAAATAACAATAACAAAACAAAATCAAAGAAAGCTTTCACAGAAACCCAATGAAACATATTTTTATGATTAGCTGAATGAAGAGGTAGAAATAGTAGGTATACTCGCACCTTCAGAATTGGACTATATTTATGAACTACACTAAATTGTTCTGACAGTTCACTGATGTGCTTTGTGTATACCCTCAAATTAATAATCGGTGTACGTGATGCATATCTCAGATTTCTGCGTGTGCATGCTGCACAGGCAGCTGCTTTAGGTTAATGACACCTTGTTATTTCAAATGATCTAGATTTTTTGTTATGCCCTTGACCATTTCTTCTATTAAACACACATATCTTAACACTTTGTACATAATGAACACAAATTCACTGCATGAACCAAAGAACACCTAACAAATTTATCTAATCTGCTGCGTTAAAGTAATGTACAGTCAGTATGTATAAACATTATTCTAGCACCACTATGGAGCCAACCAGCAACGCTTCATGTCACGCTGAGCAATAATCAATAAAATCAAAATCTAGTCACACCTACAATTTATTGTACCTCAAGCGGTTCCAGCTACAAGCACAGAAAAAAAGCTGAAGCTGAGAAAATAGCCAGCAGGCTAATTTACAGCTTACTGACACTGAAAACGCAAGAAAGTAAAGGCATCATAAAAATGCATAAGAGTCCAAGCAGCATATTGTGGTTGTCCTCTTCACAGTCAAGATTATCACTATTATTGTATAAACAGTAATTATCTTTCCATTATTTCTTGTTTTAGTCCAAATAAGCAGCATGTGCCACTAATGAATGCTAGGTTGCTCCATGGTACTCACAGATGTGGATACTGCACATTGTAACCCTTGTATATGGAACATTTTCTTGTTTTGACACGACTTTACACAGAACACGGTCTAGTATTGGTTGTACAAATTGCTAACCAGATGTATGTATAGGAAATCAATAGAAAATGCATCACATATGCCTTATTAACAGGCAAATTAGACTATTCCACAGTTGTGTATTTTGCTATACACAGTCATCTGAATTAAAACAAGCCAGGCATAAACAAGAAAATGAGACCAGAGTTTTAAAAAGTCTTTTGAGGCATTGTTAATATGTATAATATGTATAATATTAATTTAGCTCTAATGATAGACAACTTCAAGAGTTACCTCAAGACTATTTCATAGCCAAAAAGCCAAGGGCATTTGCATTTTTTGACAGCATTCCTTCCTTTTCCATCCCCAAGGTCTATTGTTCTGCCAGGCTGTAACTATCTTGATTTTACCAAAAAATCTGCTAGCAGCATGTGAAATAAATAAATATAGCTGAGACTTCCAATGCTATGATTTAACTCAACAATGTAACCTCAGGTATTGATTTTCCTTACTAAGTAAAGTTTTACCATAGTATGTCAAAACCTTGTAAGATGCAGAAGAACTAATTGCATTTGTCTCTTGGGTAAAAGGAAGGTTGTTTTTTTTTCCTCCTCATTTTCAGCATGTTCAATTCAGCGTGGTGTAACAGAAACAGCAGGGATTGTGAAGGTCATCAGGAGCGGCTGTGCACATATTAATGAGCCACAGTCATTGCTAATGGAGCTACAGTAATAAATATTGACACCATTGAATCATTACAATGAAATCCAGGGTCTCACGGCGGCTGTGCACTTGGTCAAGTTCATTTTTCCTCATCTGTTACTTTTCATCTTCGGCACTTTCACAGTCCATTACAGCATGTCTGTGTCTGGCACCGTGCACCTCCCCACCACTGTTCCTCATCTTTCACACCCTGAAATCAATCAACCATGGATACACGTTAGCCATCAATAAATACACCATCATTTAAAAGTTTAGAAAGCACTTGCAAGGAAACAATGTGAGTGATACTTTTTTTTTGCAGTAGATTTTTATTAAGATATGCATTACAGACATTATGGTAGATTTTAATGGTGATTTTCCAATAAGATGTGTTGCACTAAGGCCCAGTGCTTACCTATATGGCCTGTTTCATCACGGTAAATCTATCAATTCAACCTAATTACTTGAAGCTTACTTACATTTAGAGGATGCATAAGCTCTCTAAAAAAAACTCACTCAGGGCATTAGAAATAATGAATGGTGTGCAATTAATTGACAAATGCTCTGTTTCAATAGTAGTCTCTATGTAGCTGACCCATATACTGTTGTAACATTTATAGCTCATAACATCAGTGGAGGGATTTCTTTGATTAAGCCTGGGTAATGGACAAGACAGAAATGCATTGTAAAGCACTATCGTGCTGGCTCCTAATTGCCTGATGACTTTAATTAAACTTCAGGCTCTTATTCTTGACTAATCACACAGCTTCACTGTTACCAGCCCTCCTTTAAATGGTACCCGCATGACTTTTTGCAGATGTCAGCATTCCATTAATAGCAAGTTGCTTCAAAAAAGAGCTCTTAACGGGACCCACACACTATACACAGATGAGACCCAAGTGTAGTCAAGTGAGACAATTTGTCAGTGCAACCATTACAATTTGTCACCAAGCAGTTAGCATGAAGTATAAATCAATATGCGCTAAAACAGCCACCAATTGCATCTCATTTCTCGTATCAATTATCAATTTATCGCACATTACTGTCAGTCCCTTTTATCTTCCATAACATGTGCAAAGGGAACAGAAAGTATTCTGTTCTGTGCCGCTCCAGCCAACTAGCCATGTTTTACCACGCCCACTACTAAGACAATGTCTGCATGCCCTATGTTGTACTTCTCTGGTTCAGATAAATATTTCTCCTCGCAGTAGCAGAGAAGGCACTCCGAGGAGATGCTTTTATTTCCTCGGGTTCAGAAGTTAATGCCTCACTTATACATTTTGCAACCTTTAAAATGATGCCAGCTTTGTCAAAGTTCTGCACACAAATGCCTGTGCTCTGCTTGTAACCTTTAGAAAATTGCAGACTATGGGCTCAAATAATAAAATTACTCATCAGGTAGAGAGTGGATGTTATAATAAGTTAGCACTGGACCAAAATCCAGAAGGGCCATGAGGTGCTCAGGGTTATTTTGTCATAGAACGTAGACAGACTGTACATTCATTTGTTTTATTTTTTCCCAATTCCATCTATGTTTTGCCTAATGTAGGTCTACTGCTGTACCCTCGAGAGACAGTAATATACAAGAAATGGAAGGAAATTGAAATAAATGCTTCTAAGACGTTGTGCAGTTATAATGACACTGAAGAAAATGTGTTTATTGGACAGAAAAATCTATCCATATACACCCAGCAGGTCTCAGGCTATGAAAATAGAGAAGTGTGTTTGTCTGCTCCCTGCTTGACACCCATGCATTTATATTTCAGGAAATACCTTAAAGTCATTTGAAAGCTGGTGAAGTTACATCTACATTAAGTGACTTAGACCAATAGAATTTGCAGAATGATATAGTAATGACAAATGAACAAAGTTTTTTTTTAAATACACCTCAGTTTTTCAGAGGAGGAATATAGGATACAATCAAGCATGGAGAATACGAATCAGTATATTTTAATTTATTTCAACGGCAGTAAACATTACTTTTTATTTGTAATTTAATTACCAACCCAAGCAAATCAGCCTCAAAAAGGTCCTGCTTGCATTTGTGGAAACATAAGTGATTTAGAACTGTTGTGTGATGGTGAGCTCTGACTTATTGTATTTAACGGAGACATATCAAGTTGAGACGAATGTTTTTTCTGTGTATTTAAAATACAGATGCACCTGTGCAGCCGTTAATAGTAAAGACAGCTTTCTTCATGAGAGACTGGATGTGAAGGAAATATGTGAGTTTAACAGTCTCCCTGCTGGGAATATACAGTAAAGATTAGTGTGGTGATATGAGAAGTGGTGCTTTGTGTAATGCTAAGAAAAAAAATTACACATTCAGCTGTGACATTTAAAAATCAATATCCTCTAACTGATTGGTTCATTGAACACAGGAGACGAACTGAGTGTCTTTGACAGCACAGGAATACAGAAATGTCGAAGATGCTAAATTTGTGAACCAAAACTGACAGTGGGAAGAGCTGGAGGAGGAATAGGAAGAACTCACCGGCGGGGGTGAAACGTGAGAGAAATGATTTCCTCTGCTGAATTTTTGCCAAAGCAACGTGACAAACTCAAATTGTTCCCCCAGAAATACTGTGGGATATCAAAAGAGAAGATCGGCAGCCTGTGACAGAGATATGTGAGATTGTGAGCGCGGGGCATCTCAGTACCTTATCGCTGCAGGAAGAAGTGGACTCCAGCACTGAAATGAATTGGAAGATTTATTTTAGTGCAAGACTGGCTGCTTTGTCTCCATGGCAGGTTTACAGGTCGCACAAAAGTGTGCACCTCTGGCAGAAGCCATGGCAGATATCTTACTTTGACTGCATGAATCACATATGCTGTAGCAGCCAGATGCACTATAATATTACTGATAGAGCCTGAGAATGATGATGATACTAAGAAATAAATGTGCCATGTCTCTGTGTAGCAGTTGCATACGCTGTATGTGATTTAATTTGGGTTTCAGATGTCAGAGACGATGCACAATAACATAGCAAACCCTTTTTTCTTGTTTTTTTTTTTTTGCTGTCAAATCAACCACATATTGTTGTTCTGTTTATCTAAACAGCTGTTCATGTCCATGCAACACAGACAAGCTGGTTTTTGTTATCTCGTTTGATGAAGAGGGCTCACTCTTGTCAGTCTCATGGTTTTCAGGTGTTAAAGGGGCATATTTTATATTTTGAGATTGTTAAGAATGTTAGATGTTCATTGAATGAGACAATCTTTATTTCAGATTCTTCTTCCATCCTTTCAAACTTATCTTAAAATTTTGCAAGACTGCAGAGGCGTTGCAAGGCAAGTAACAGGAAACAAGAATAATGTTGCTCCTCCAACAAAAGGGTCAAGACAAAAATGTAAATGACTAGCCCAGTCAAGGCATATGTGGGTGTGTGGCATTGCTAAATAAACCTTGATTTTCTAGGAACTTCGCTCAGGTTCAGTTCACTCAGTTTCTGTCCAGTTGGGATTGCCTTTTCTTGAATACTTGTTTCAAATTTTATTGGTTTTCTTCATGTAATTGATATTTTTGGAGATGCTGTGCTTTCTGATTTGGTAATATACTATCTAATGTGTTATATTTTTGAAATTTGTTAATGCATCCCTTCCTCATTGGGCTGTGCTGTGACTGTTTCTTTCACCACGCAGATACAAATAATCAATGGGAAAATGAAAGAACTACGGCAGATCAGCACAAATATATGCAAAGAAAATACGAAATAAACAAATCCAAACAATAAAATTCACTACGCTCTCTGGGAAGGTTTATCTTGGATAATCAGGCCACTCCTTCATATACTGTACTGTTAATGAACAATCTCCTATGAACATTTTCTTTCCATGGGCAGCAGCATGTGTGTTATCCTGGTCCAGAAAGCCTGTTCGTTCCCCTCCTGCACCAATTTGAGCTCACAAGACGAAGATTTACATTGGAAGTTTCTGGATTGCTCATTAGGCACGGCAGCCAAGAAATATAATTAATGAACTACTGCTGCATTTCTCTTCCTATACAGCCAACAGCAGGAAGTTTGAAAGTCACGTTCAAAATGACATCAAGTGAAAAAACCTTTCAACCTGGCTCAGCAGAAGGCTCTGTGATTCCTTCAAGCTGTTGGGCCCTGGAGGCACACGGCAGCAGAACAATATGGAGGGAATCAAAAAAGCTCTCTCCAAAGCTGGGTGATTATTCTCAGCTAGCCAGTCATTACTGGGAAGGCTAAAGAAGAACGAAGCACATTAATTATTTGTGCTTCTGTGCAGCAAACATCTTGGGGGCACATATCGCATGCAGAATACTGTATGTACCCTACAGTTTGCTTTAGGTGTGAGGAGGCGTATGTCATGCTGACTTTGACAGATGGTTCAGGTTATTGATTTTAAGAGGTAGGCTTGGTGGGAGATATCTACAGGTGCCATCAGAGACCAGAGAAACTCCCACTGCTTTACATTTACAGGTTCACCAATTCTCTGAAACATCCTGTGGTTTCTGCCTGTTCAGATTGAAGTGTGCTCTATGAAAAATCCATATAGGGAATGTAGTATTTTAGTTCTTACTGAACAGGTTTCAACTCATGAACTTAATGAGACGTTTGTGAAAGAATAGAATCGCCATTGTTGGTGCCCACAGTGTGACTGGGAGAAGTTTTTATAAAAAGAAAATCAATATATTTGTACATCAGTCAGTTTGGACACCCCTTCTAATTCAATGGTTTTTTAAAAATTATTTTGTACTTTGTGCATTAATACTGAAGACATCAAAACTATAAAAGAATACATATGGAATTGTGTTGTAAACAAAAAAAAAGTGTTAACCCTCAATATTAAGGTGATTCATTTACAAATCAAAGCAAGCTTCTTAACAAAAACAAAATCTACACACAGTTGACTTTAGGCAAGACACAAGGACACCAACACCGCACATCTCACTAACTGCCAATCTGGCCCAAAGGCGACGAAGATCAGGGTGACATGGCTTTTAAACACCCTGTTGATTGCAAAGTGGCCACAGGTGCGCCTCGTCACTCCTGCTGGGCATGATCTGAAAAAGAGAAAAAATACACACACAACCTACCTACACACAAATATACGGCACTAAGAGCCATAACAGTAAACAAAGATAACAAATGTTATCAGACAGAGATAAAGCACAATCACTCCAAGTAATGAGCTGGATTTAAAATGCATAGAGCCAACAAAGTTAAATAGTATTTTTCATTCTACTCGGATAAAGGAAAAATAAAAGCTTTGATTCCCAGTATTCACAAAAAAATCTACACCATTATCATTGGTGCTGATGGTTGTATAGCCAGTATGACATTCTTAGTGATTCATGTTTGGGAGATTTTTACCTCGGGTGCTTCTGTCCATCTAAATCATGACTATAAATAAGTGTAGGATCATGACTCTGCTGTCACGCTCCATAAGGTTGATGAGTGGTCTATTTTCCTATCAAATTCCAGGGGGGATTTGCAGGTGAAAACCTCATTCCACTGTGCCTTTAAGCTGTGTATGCATACCCACTGAACACATATATCAACTCTTCTTTATGGTTCACGTTCCTTTCCCATATTCTTATCGTAATACTTTACAATTGTACAATATTCCACCATGCACCTGAAAGCACTCCTCTTAAATAATTAAACTCACCTTAAGATCAGAATCCATATTTCCTTCTTACAAGGCGTACACTTCAACTTGGGCTCGAATGCAGGACAAAGGAGGCAGGTGGAACGAACGAAAAGAGAGCTTTACTCACTTAAGCTGATGCAAGATGACAAAAATCCAGGCAGGCAAACAAAAATGTAGGAACAGGCGGAGGTAAAATCCAAGGTACAACAAGAGAAGGTCATAAAACTAAACAATGCACAAACTGAGATTGTTGGAAGGCATGACGTGGGGACTACGGTGCTACATGGTCCACTATCTAGTGAATCAGTGAACTGTACATTTAATTTGCTGTATAATGCACTGCAAAAACGACAACAACAACAACAAAAAAACAAGATAGACCAAAATGTAGAGAACCGAATTTGTAACCTAGATCGATCACCTTCGACTATCCTGCATTGCATCTCACCTCTCTGTTGTCAGAGGAGAAGGAAAAAGAAGAAGAGCCCATCGGTTTTGGAGTGAAGCAAAGATCACATAAAAATAGAGAACAAAGGTTTATTGCAGAAACATGAGGATGCTAGATCAAAGTATTTTAGCTCTTAGACTCTGGTGAGCAATCACATCACAGAGCAGAGTTCCCAGATGAAGGGAGGAGATGAGGACAGGACTCCTTGGAGTCTAGACGCTGGTGGTGGTAGAACAAAGTTAGCAGACGGCTGATGGAGACTGGCTACGAAGCCCTGGACAACCTCCAAAGTCCTGGGAGGAAAACAAAATTACAGTGTATTTAAAGGCTGGGATCTATGGGCTGACTTCCACAGAACTGATAGATCAATGGATGAGAGTGGTAATGTTAAAATTCAGAGTGAGATTTTGACTGCATGGGAAACTGGAAGTGAGGACGATAATAGAGCAGCAATATATTGAAGGAAAACAGAATGCGAGCTGACAGATCTTCCTTGTCAAACTTACAAACAGGCTTCATTTAATATAGTTAAGCACATTGTTGCTATTGGATGAAGACTTTTCATGAACACAACAGGTTAGACTAATAAAAACTGCAAGCTAATGTGATTTTGTCACCTGTTGGGAGTGCTGGGTAAGCAGAATCCTCCTCAAATGTCTCACTTGTGTCTCAGCAGCATCTCTTCTTCTGCCTGGGCAGCAGGATTTCAAAAATGATTATTCAAACGCCCATCAACATTATATTTGAGAATTTAGTGGCTCTGTGTAAACTGTAAATATGTTACGGGTACATTGTTAAGTAGCTCGCTTATGAAATATTTGCATGCAAGCTATAACAATAGGGCGACTGCTGCTTTAAAAACAACTCTTTTTTTTCAATGTGTTGACTGCTTGACAAGGGTAATGTCAATTCACAATTAATATATAAAGGATTAGTATATAATAGCTTAGCTGAAGCTGCAGTCCTCATTATACTTGTGTAGGTGTATACAGTACAGCCAAAGCATGCTGTAAAAAAGATTTAAAAGTAAAGTTTTAATTCAGCCGCCTAGAGAGATGTCAATTACAGCTTTTCTAAAAATAGCAACTCTGTGGTATCCATGGCATCAAACGTGGTGCAGATGTGTTGCTGCTGATTTATAAGACTAAAACAATTCTGAGTATTTGGTGCATCATGTAGCAGCATTAAATCCAAGTGGTGTATGTATCAACAGATGCTTACCCTCATCTCCCTGGTGAGTGTTCTATGTAACTAGCGTCGCATAGCCAGACTCAACACCACAGCGCCGTAACAGTGCTGGAGAACATTCTGGTTGCCCTTCATTATCATTCTCTAAGGGGGAATAAAACAACAAAATGGTTAATTCACTGAAGGACCATGCAGGACTGCCCTGAATGCACAATCCAATGTCATGAAAGCCAGAAATGGCAGTTTTATACAGTACTTTAAGTCTACATCTAGTGAGTCAGAATACTATGGAGCAACTGATTATAAAGCTAATAAACAAACAAAGGATTGATTAGGTTGAGAACAGAGGCCTGTACTATGAAGCAGGATTTGGGGTTAGCGAGGTAACTTCAGGTTAAACTCTGGGTTGTCAGGTCAAAGATGGTGGTTTGCGTCTTTCGAGGATACATCGTCATGGTAACCTGTGCTACACATCCAACCTGCTCTGAAGCAGGCCATGTAGTTGCTGCCTACTGAAGAATCAGTTCTCTTGGAAGATCCCATGGAGCTCAGTGTGCAGATAGTGCGAAGGTCTTTTAAGATGAGGAGACTTTGTAGAGCCCATCTGAATTCTTTTCTTTCCCCGATGAGCACAGACATGAGAGGTACTGATTCTCAGCGGAGGAAAGTCCACTCTTCTTTGTTTCATTTCTTTTTTTTTCATGTTGACTCCAAGAAATTTCAACACAGTTTCATTTTTCTATGGACCTTTGCATAGCACTATAATCTGACACCATAAACTGGCAAAGAACTAAAGCCTTGTACTTGCTGACCTCTTAAGATTTGCAATAAGCTCAGCTACTGGTTTGAATTATGTGTTTACATTTGTTCTTACTCCCAAGACTGTTAAGCATTGCCGGGGTTGCAGCTGAAAGAGTAAGGCTAAAATAAGCCATAGTAATAGGCTACATCTAAGCAACTCATTTAAAGCAACACACAGTTGTATTTACAGACAGATCTAACCATTTCAATGATGGGCAGAGATACTGATCCGTATATTTTCTTAAGCAATTACACAGTCTGCAATTTATCGCCATGTTTCATCCCTGCTGTAGCTGTAAGTAATGCTGTTTGCTTAGCCTCGCTCATGTTTTCAGGTATATATACATATTGGTGCCAGATTATATTTTTTATTCTCGTGACAAAAATGTGGCTCTAGACCTGTGTGGACCTTTGCACTAGCACATTCACACCTTTTGCGTGAACGCACCAGCTGACACAAACTTGCAAAAAATAACCAAAAGGCAAGGATTAAAATAAAAACATGAATGAACAAAGCCATGAATAAAGTGATGTCAAAATATCAACTAATACTCAAATCCATGACATGTACACCCAATCAGTCATATCCATGTGTCCATTACAGACTATCTTAATGCTGAAGGGGATGAAGCTGCAACAGGATCCACTGAACAAATAGGACTGCTATTAACATGATGAAAATCTAAGCTGGCACCTGAACGGCTACCCCAAAATATCTAATGAGCCTAGATACTGTCAATGATGGGTGTTGTTGACATGACTTTGGATAAATACACACAGACAGACACACACACGCATATCACAAGAGTGTTATTGGTAATTGTTTGACAAGGCAGACGTTCTCATCTGTTGTATAAACAGTGAGCTGTAGAATAATAAGTCTCACAGGCCTGCTATCAATCAAGGCAAAGGGATTACAGTGGACTTAGGTTAATCTTTGATTTCCATACACGAGACTTGAATGTAGTTCCTGTTTGTGACTCTCAGTTTCTTTGAACAATAGTTGTGCATGACTGAAAAAAAACCAAACAAATGATGGTTGAACTCCTTAAAAGATTATCATGGTTATTTTTAGTAGTTGTAGAAGTAGTAGTACTGTAGTGTTGTTGTTTTGACACCTCTGCCTCGTCCAAATCTTGAATCTTTTCGACTGTCATAAGAAAAACAATTACTACATAAAGGTACAAAGTGTAAATTTAATAATGGATTTAAACAGATGTGTTTATGCATGAAAATTACAAATACAGTTTTCATTAGTCTTATTTACAGTTGAGTGTTTTTTTTTCATTAAATCCAGACTTTTAGCTGTACAGACACCCTCAAAGAAAAAAGTTTGTGAACATGTCGGTGGTCAGCTTTTGGGCTTGTTGTCTCTGGCTGCTCTTAAAAACAATCAAATGTTTGGCTGCACAGAGCTCTGCGGCTTCTTGGCTGGAGTGCCAGAATGTGTTCTAAAAGCAGTGACAGAGTGATAGTGGAAAAATATAAACAGGACTTCAGAATTCAGAAGCTAGAGCATTTAGCAGCATGGTGCCAGGCGATGCCCCACCAATCACACTATTAGGTAGCAATGCACTAAGCGGTTTAAAAAAATTATTGAATCAAACCATAAGGCTGTCAGCTGCAGGGGGCGGACAAAATAACACAAACATTTCACGAGAAAGCGATTTGTTTCACTGATGTCCTTCTCAGTTTCAGCGTTTGACCACTGCTACTTGTGCAGAAAAGCAGGTGTCATATGAGCCATGTTGTCTGTCTTTCTGTCTGATCCCTTTCATGAAAAAAAGTGTTGGCTGCATCCATAAACTGTTGTTTTTCTCAAAGCATTTTTTCTCTCTTTGTACAGATCAAACAAATCTACTTTTCAATTTTGGGCAGGCAATGTTAGACAAAAAGAGTGAATATTTTCCAAAATGTTGAGCTTTTATTCTCAGGCTTATTCTTCCTCTCCCTTTTCTAGAATTAAAAAAGTACTAGACTTTTATTATATAGACAAATTAGTATATGACACAGGGCACAAAACTTAATTACTCGATTTAAAATCGAGTACTTCTTCCAGGTGGAGGTCTTTGAGAGCAACTTGAACCACTGAAACAGGCAGCAGCTAAAGGTCAAGAGCCCAAACTTATCATCTGAATTGAAGATTCTCATTCCCAAAAAAGAATCCAAGCCAGGAGCTATGTCAGCTCAAGGATTTACTCAAACGTGCTCTTTCTTTGCATGGTCGCAGCATCACTCCAAACCTTGGCTCTAGATTCCATGTATTAATTGATCCGTCAATATAGGTGGAAAAATGTACTTCCTTTCTCTTCTCTAATGGAGAAGTACAAAGAAGAAGTAATCTGAATCACACACAGGACTACAGGGTTTATACATTTTCAAACTTTGGGCCAAGCCTGATGTATTCATTGATGCTGGTCCAAGTACACACTTTGGAGAGAGAATGTTTTATTCAAAGAGGAGGGAGTTTCACCTTTATAGTCACGGAAGCTGGCTGATGAGGGCAAGCACTACATCTTTTATATTTTCATCTCATTCTTCATCTTAGGTATGATATTTTCTCTTCTATTCATACCTTGCAGCTGACAGGCTCTCAGGAAAAAGACTACCTTTCTTTAGAGTTGGTGATGACATCATTACCAGACCTTGTGCATTGTATGCCTTTGTAATAGTCACACAATTTGCTGGCTCTGATTTCCCTGGATACAGTCTTGAACTTTGTCATTTTTGAGTTCATTATACCTTCAACAAGTATACATGCTTGAAAAAGGTATTTCTCTCCTATCCATCAACAGCATTCATGACAAAAGGAAAAAAAAATGCATGCATAGTCTCCAGAATTCAAAGCGCATCTCCTGAGAGCATCTGAATAAAAAGTTTTCAGTGTGGCTCAGATGAACACAACACACTCATGGCAGTCATATTCGTGTGCATTACATTGGAAAATCATAAATCTGGTAGCTGTTTCGACATTTCAACACTTTATGATCAAATTTCCACTATTGTGTCAATTCTGTGAATGGATAATTTTTCTGTTTAGTGCATCTGTGTATGTATGTGTGTGCATGTGTTCCAGTTCCAGTGCTGATTTTTGTGTATTTTATGTAGTGGCTGTTTTAATGCACACCATCTGCCAGACTTAGTCTCCCCGTCTCCTATCAGCTACAGCAGAGATAAAGCAGAACTTGTTGGGTGCTCGCTGAGGCATTAACCATCCCACTTATCCTGATTCTTAATACATTTACGGAGCTCGCTATGTGCAACAGTGTGGCAGTGGGGCAATAAATGATGAGGGAACACAGCCTGCCACTCTTTAACTGAAATATACCTGCACCCGTGCTAAATTTACCACCAACCAAATACATGTATAACATAACTTATATGATAATATGCAGATGTGTTTATTTGTGAACATAACTCCAGCTGCTGGGCCAGCTGGCGAACCAGGTCTCTTTAGTACAAATGCATGTTTGTTGCTTAGATTAGTGAGTGGGATGGCAGAGGGCTGGAGGAAAAGGTTACAATGGAGCTAGAAGCATCCCCCGTGACATACAATATGGAAATTACCTTTACTGCTGAAGCTTCTATTGCATTCTGTAGCAGTATTTTTACATTTTTAGATAAAATTGGTACACAGGTAGGTACTTTCTGTATAAATTTAGTTGAATTTAGAACAACAATTATACATTTCCCCATAAATTTGTGGAGTAACCCACAAAAGGATGACTGTTTGTTGGGGTGAGTGAATGTTGTGCTGGTAACTGATAGCTACATATTTCAATTTGTAGCCTATTTCACTAATAAACAGTCACTTGTGCTCTCAGAAGAGCTATGTGGAATCTGTTATGGCTGAAAGATGATAGAAATAAGTCACACCTGGGGCCTCTGCTACTCAGACATGATTCATCTTTGCCATCTTGAAAATTTTAAAGGTTGCCATTAGATAAAAAAGTAAACACCAGTGAGAGTCCCTGTTTCAGACCACTGTGGAGGTGTAATGTTTTGCTGCGAGACGGTCTCAGAATGGCCTTTATTTCACAGAGTTTGGAAAAATATGGTGAGCCATTTGAAAAATCTTTACCTTGCAACTCAAAAGCTGCATCCTTGCTTTCCATCTTCTCCATCTAACAATGTCATATCTGTTGTGTACAAGGTTGAGGAGAAGCCATTGGGAAAAATCCTTGGGGATAAACATTCACCGCTACCTAATGAACACCTTCTAAAAGGCTTTCTGTGTAACACAGAGAGCTGTACTGAATAATGTTTTTGAGCACTGTTCCGATACCTGAGGGCCACTGAATGAAGACCCTGTATTGTACCATCTCATTCCCCGACAAGGGCCTGAAGCTATGGGTATGAGGAACAATCAGTGCAAATGGAAGTCCTGGTTTACGAATGCAGTACACATCCTTTGCAAATCAACTTCAGCTTGGATGACCCTGGGATAAGAAAATATCAAAGCTGAGATGTACTACTAGGTCAGAACCTGCAGTTTGAAGCCTGTTAATTCCTCTGCATGGCCTGTAGAATTAGAAGAAGCAACTAAAAGAAAACTAACATTGTTCCAATTCTAATGCCACGTTCTCCATGATTAATTACCTTAAAAAAAAAAAAAAAAGCAAGTCTAATCAGACATACTAAATGTCAGCATGGAGCTGGCTTAATTGGAACTGGTCTCACCTGTTTGCCCAGTGGTGTGCAGAGACGCATGAATAAGAAACAACCTGTGTATTACATGTGTATTGTCAGCCTGTGAACACGTGCCATGATGCCATTATTTATTTATATCTTTACTTATTTTAAATGGGGAACAATGCCAACGGTTCATACAAGCTTGACGGCATCAAATGGCAGCACAGGATATGCAGTCATGTCTTTGTAGTGAAATCACAGTTGGAATACTTGTATATATCTATATTTGCTAAACAAAACCATACGTGGACTTGCTGAGTCCACGTCATACACAGTGAATTCGATGTGCTGCTCAGAACCTAATGTGCTGACATGAACCGAATGTACCAGATATTGTGGACATGCTCCTGCTATTGAGCTGCAGCCCACAATTTTGCTTGTCTCTTAAAAATCTCTCTCTGCTTGGTTTTTCCTCTTCATCTCCTGCTTTGAAAGAGGAAATCAATAAGGCACGATGGCCATCACCTCTTTCATCTCATCAGTGACAAAGACAAAATGTCCTTATTGTTCATTTTCTGTGCAATATCCAACAGTAGCACACAACTGGAGCACCACATAAAAGCAAGTGATGCCTTGATTTTAGCCGAGGAGTAAAAAAAAAGACATCTCTGTATACAACATGGTGCGTGAGCTGTTCCATCAATCAATTTTATACACTACTCCGCCTCCAAGAGAATTGGTTTTTGGTGTGATTTGGACGTGTGTTTTCTCCACCGTGTCTTTTTTTTTTTTTTTTTTTTTTTATGAAGGAGGGTTGCTTTTGAATTTAGAATAATCGTATTATGACACTTATTCTAAATTCAATCACGGTAAGTTTGCCACAGTTGGACATCAAGGGAAATCTTTTCAGCAGACAGAGGTATAGGTGATAAACCTATGAGAATTAACTCCGCACGTGTCTTTCTTGAGGTAGTGAGTCGAAATGGTGACTGAGAATTTCTTAAGAAATAATCGCTACCCTGTGTTGGAGCAAGATGTTTCTCCAATTTCAGTGTAATCACCTCTTTCTCTCACAATGCTGCTCAGCTTCCCGTTGTTTTTGATTGTCACCACAGCTTGAATAAGCAAGGCAGATTAGCAATTTTGCTTCCCTCCGTCTTGGAAAAACTCAGTAATTTGTCCCTAACACGTCTTGAAAATGTTGCACAATATACCTTCATTATGTTCCATTTGAGATCGTGGCTGTTATTTAGGTTCTAGTAGAACTAATATGTCTGTCTGTGGCTTGAAAACCAGCCAAAAGAAAAGAAAAAAAATAACTAACTCCCACGCTGTTGAGGTTTTAAGCAGCAGTAAACAAGTAGCAAAGAAAAATTACACCAATGGGACTGGTGCAAGTTTTACCCAATGGCATTACAGTAGAGTGGGCTCATGAAAGGGCTGCAATATTTTGTTAACTTTCATTCAATATGTCAGCGTTGGTTTTGATTTAAAAGAAGATTAACATTTTGGCAAATGGTCTATCTTGCATATAGTGTATAAGACTGATAACCCTCTCATATCAATGCAGTTAACACAAAGCAGCTGTCACTTGGGGAGCATAGACAGAGCCAACAGCTTTAGTAATTTAGGTAATTCAAATGATGTTGAAACTACAGAAATGACATTGTTAAGGGTTGTATGAAAGCTGATTGTTTATGCCAGTCAGGTGGCACTAAAGGGGCAGCACAGTGGTGTAGCAACCAGCACTGTTGCAAGAATTTTTCTGTTCAGAATTGATGGTTTGCTTGAGGTCTTTTTGTATGTTCTACCAGTGCTTGCGTGGATTTCCTGACACAACAAATGTTTTAACCAATAATTTTCATGCATCTTTGGGGAGTCCTGGTCCCTCCCACAGTCCAATGACATTCATAGTAAGAAAACAGGTGATTCTAAATGGGCTGTATATGTATGAGTATGCGTGGTTGTCTGTCTCTCTGTAGTCTTGCATAGCCAGACCAGTGCTAGAAAATGGTTGACTGCACTTCTGTATCATTCTGTTATAAGAACAAATGCCCTGGCTTCAAAAAAAAATAAAAATAAAAAATTCTTTAGGCTCTACACAATCATATTGAGTAGTGCAAGACACAGGATAAAGCAATGATGCCCCTGCAAAAAAAAGTTGGGGGGGGGGGGGGATTATATGAGAATTATAATAGCTAATTTACGGAAAAAAACAAAACTAAACACACACACACACAAAAAAAAAAAGAAGGTCTGCTGTATTGCCCAATCAAAACCTTTTTGAAAAGCTATCATTTTTAGTGTGTAGGTTGCTGCTCGGAGGTTGTGGTTTTCTATAGTAAAGGCAAATTTTGAAAACGGTTACTCACAGATAACGTAAGGGGAAGAGAAAACTACGTGAAATACATGACTAAAAGGCTTCTACACACAGCCTAGTCTCTCTGTGTTTAACCCCAATAGGCTTCACAAACCTCTGCAGGATAAAGCGGATATAGGAGGTAGCATTAGAAATCTAGATAGTCACAACTGGATCTGCTGAGTTCAATTTTATGTATGGGGCTGCACAGTGGATCGGTGTGAGCACTGTCGCCTTGCAGCTAGAAGACCCCCGGTTCAAGTCCCGGCTTGTGTGGGTTTTCTCCGGGTACTCCGGCTTCCTTCCACAGTCCAAAAACATGCTCAGGTTAATTGGTGACTCTAAATTGCCTGTAGATGTGAATGTGAGTATGCTTGTTTGTCTCTTGTTATTTTCCAATTTTGATGTATGCAATGTCATACAATGACAATAAAGGCTCTGATTTCATTTGATTTCTATGTGTATTCGTGTGATAGACTGGTGACCTGTCCAGGGTGTCCCCTGCCTTCGTCCTGAGTCAGCTGGGATAGACTCCAGCCCCACTGTGGCCCTAATGAGGATTAAGCGGTGTATAGATAATGGATGGATGGAATTTTATGTATGAAAATAGAACTTATTTTTAAGATATAAAATCTTTACTTCAAGCATCTTCACCCTGTTTGAACAGGGTAAAGACTCTATTGTCTTTCACTGTGGTGTAACTCAGACCAATGAGGGAAGGTTCCATCTCAGAAAGCTACAAGCAGACTGTTAATAGGGACTAAGAGAAGAGAGCACATTACACCTGTCCTTAAATCACTGCTGCCTACTGGCTTCCAGCGCACACTAGAAATTAACACTTAGCAAGGAAGGCTATAAAAATATATCATGGTGCTTCCAGCTTGCAATTTCCACTGTCCAAAATGACATTAAGAAATGGCATTAAGGGGGAACAGAGGAAGCCATGGCAAAGTCTCGAACACCAAGAAAGCTTTCTGATTAAATGGCACATCTGCTGAGCAAAAAGCGATGAAAACACCCATATGGATGAATAGGAGCAACATTCTACTGAGCAGGATTGATGCATAAAATAGGTATTACATGGATGAGTCATCTGAAATACGGCCATGGCACATTACTGTTGTCTTTTTAAGTTTATAAGATCATAAAATTTGCAAAAATAAAGGAAAATGTGGAAAATTTCCATTAAGCAGACCAAATGTAGAAGTATTTTCTAGTGATCATTCAGTTAGTAGCTTGAAAAAAAAACATTAAAATTTGAATTGCCACACTTATTTTTTATGTAGACACAAGTGCAAAAGACATTATATTTGATATTCTGTTTGTTTACCTAATCTGTCCTTGGTAAGGCTTTGATGGAAGCCTTTTTTTGAAAATGTCTGCATTCCTCATGTAAAGTTTTATTGAATATTTGCTATGTAACTGTAAAAAAAAAAAAAAAAAAAGTCATTTAATATTAAGTGGATTCCTCCTCCCAACTCTGGCATTCCTTACAAAACAAACAGTTTTGTTGAGGCTTTTCATGTCGTTTCACAGTCTGTGTGAGTCCCCGAAGCCGGTGGTGCATAAACGGGCAAAAGAAAGCTGCGAGCGGCATGCAGACCGAACACATGCACTCTCTCTCCATTCCACAGTCACAGTCATTATGCTGCACTCCAGGGAGACTCGTTAAAAACATTCTGGAGATGCAAACTTTCATTCCATTTGCAAGTTATCAGTGCGGTTTGTCACAGCCAAAGTGTTGTGATGTAGCTTTGGTGTTCCCATGAGACCTCTGTCAAAATGCCCACCCCTTCCCCCTTCGCTTCTTGCACGGCTCCAATTGAACGCTGTTCAGTTACCACCAGCGGTGGCCTGTTGGGCCCTGATGACAATGATTAGATGTATGAATAATCAGTGGAAACTCTTGAATAAGCAGTGTGAGCCGCAGCCGCTGAGATCGTAATAACATCTTCTCTACAAGATACCATAAAAGCTTTATTTTCCGAGTATGGAGCCAGAGTCGAGCACTTACCCAGTAAATGGCAACCCTTGAGTCGATCATTCTTTATCAAACTAGGCCATCCATCCCTTTTGCTCCCAGTCGTTTGTACACAGCTATTAGACCTGGGCCACTGAAGAGGGAAAAGGACAAGCCAAGAGAAAGTAATGATGTTTGTGATGAGCCTCAGTGTTGACTTAAGTCTAGCTGCTAAATCCCTGGACTCTCACAGCCAGGCCATTACACACACTCAGTGCTTCCCCCATAAGCTGGCAGAGGAGCTTTTAGGGAATGAAGATGCTCTCATTTGAAGCCGTGGTGACCACCAGATCCCTGAACCCTGTGTGTACAACTTCTGTGTTGCAACCTCTCAACTATAACTCCTTTCTGTCAGCGATGCAGTGCTTACCGTCTTGATTGTACTGCTGAGGGACTGATAGAATAAAATGAAAGCTACACAGTTTTTGCTGCATCTCCGCCTACACCTGAGTTTAGAGACTAAATACTTCTAGGGCAGCTTTGAGTTGTTTCAGTGTTGGAGCACAAAAGAGCTCACACTCAGAGATGATTGAGAATTGCCCTTCAGGTTGAGGCAGAGTTGTTGTGGGATGGTGGAAAGAGATGATGATACTGCGACTGGAAAAAAAAAAAGTATAAATTTACCAGAGAAATATCAGTGGCAGTTGGGTGGACTCAAAAAATAAGACATAAAAGCAGGTGCACACAGGGGAACCGTAAAATGGCAAATGACCTGGTGGTCTGAGGCTCAAGTCTTGTCTTGTATGACAGGCCAATCATTGGCATGGTGAAGACAAAACACTTTAAAACTGAACAGACTGAACATAGCAATACTGTCCAAGATGTAGACCTAAGATGTTTCCTTGTAGCTGTCCAAATACTGTCTAAACAGTATATGTACAGTATAGATTAGTGTTTTTAGAAAGAACAAACATAGGCACCTTCCATTTCTCTGACATTACATGAGTATTTGAGAGAAAATGGTTAAAGACATAAAGAAACAAAAATTATGAAGTCATAACATAACGTAACATATAGCTTTTGCAGTGTATGGTAACACTCCTACCCTGACCTGACTGTGCATTCTTTAAATATGTTTGTTGTTAATAAGTTGCTTCCTCACCTCGATCCATCAAATAGTGTGACTCCAAGTGAAAATCATAATGCCTGTCACATTTGGCATTTAATGGTTCAGTCGATCAGCTAAAACCATTCACTTGTGTAAGCAAGAAAAGCAGTCAGAGAGCGCAGTACTTCACCAAGGCTGCTCAGTCCTTGTATCATTTCCGACACCTGAAATCGTTAATAAAACAAATTACCTTGCATTGAGCACAGGCGTGTGTTATGCACGTGTACGTTATGTATGGATACCGAATCATGTGACCTAAATATGTAGCAGGTGGCAGGAAGTAACGAGACTCGGAAACGCCCCCACAATTTAATCAATTGTTCCTTGTATCATTTCCAACGGATAAGTCCCAATAAATCCACAACAGTAGATTTTTAGTAGGATCGCAATCGTGTGATTGTCAGCAGGTAGCTGACGTAGCTTTCACTGGTTGTCATAGTTACAGTGACACTGTGCCGCTATCTTGCAATGATACGGAAATCCTTAACACATCCATGGATCCAGACTATAAGCCCCATCACTGCCAAAATCTAATCACTTGGTCTGTGTGTCATGTCTGACCTTCCCTGAAAACTTCATCCAAATCCAATATTCAGTTTTTTGAGTAATGTTGCGCATGGACAGACAAAGTACGCCGATCATCACATAACTCTACCGCGTTCCTTGGCAGAGTAATAAAGGATGCATATAAATAATATTGGACAATATTTGCCAATTTCCAAAATTAATTAAAAACTTGATTTTTACTGCACAGCTTTTAAGACCAAGCCCAGAAACTGTTGCAGTGCTCTCAGTGAGACAGCAGCTCAAACTACATAGTTGTCGTCTTTAATTAAGCTGCCTCTGAAACAGGAGCATTATGCAAGATGAATAACCTTGCTGGGACACAACATTAATAAGGCAGCTATGTGCAGTCTGCCTCCAGGACACAAAGCTGGTGAGGAGCACTGATGACAGCTGATGGACAACAGCGTCTGTCCGCCTTTTACTCAAAAACTCTCGAGCCCTCTTGGTTTTAAGAGCTTAGCAGCTGTTTCCTGTCACAGAGGTGCTCAGTTGTCTATGGCTACCACCGGGCTGAGGCTGCACGGCTTTAGGATGTTCTGCAAAAGTTGATGTGAGGACAAACTGGCAGCATTTAGCGAGTCAACATGCTGATCCTCATTTCCATATTTCACCTGGGTGCTAAGCCCAGCATTAGAGTGGTCTTCCACAAACAGAAAAGCAGCAACAAAAAATAAATAAATAAAAATAAACATGGACTGTGACACAATGCTGCTTGAAATGCAAAGCAAACCGGTATCACTTGCAGTGTGCCCATAACAGCAACAGTGCATCTTTTGTGCTCAGCACTTCATGACACGGTTAGAGGGGGGTGGTATTTTTAGTTGAAAACGGAGTAATTATCTCAAGTCTCTCTCTTATTCAAAAGAACGGTTGCCCTGTCTCCCTCTGTTTTGTGACAGCATTATTCAGATGAGTTCTGCATTGCAGTCTGAGTCATGTTTACTGACCAAAGCCGCAGTGTGAAATCCAGAATAATTGCTCTCCACAACTCCCCTGGCATTCCCTGGCACATTGTGCTGCTCTGTTCAGTTTAAGCAGCAAGTCCAACTGAGACAGAAATTTTCAAAAATAAATTAAGTCAATGTTCCATTCCTTTATTTTTCTCCAACACATTTGTCATGTCGTTGAAAAAAAAAAAGAAAATTTGATTTTAGTTTTTGCGTGAAAGCTTTAAGATAATGAAATGAGAAGAGGCACTAAGAGATTGAAGGCACCTCTGGCCTCGCTGTCACAGAGAGAAAAGTCTGCCTTGTACAGTATGTTTAGCACCACCAATTTTTGCACCATGTCATGTTGTGAGATGCACCTAAGGGGTAAAAAAAGAAAACCAGCAAGCCTCCGAATACTTACTGTAAATCCAGCAACACATCTAATTGCTGAAAATGGCAGATAAGCAAAACAAGCAGATGTGTCAGGGCACCGTGCGCACAGCTCATTATACCACAGCATTCTTCAGTGTGCAGCAAAGCTCTGAGCCTGTAAAGAATAACATGCAGGGAGGAGCTCTCCATGTGTGGTGTGAAGACAGCCAGTGCTGGTAACAAGCAGATAACAGTCCCACCAAGATGGTACTGCCAATGCTTTGCACAGTAAGAGGTGGAGTTGGGGGGCATCATTGCCATTCAGCACTACACACACACAAACGCACTCTCACACAAATCTCAAAAGCAGTCGTGTTTCCCCCTGCTGGCATGTCACTCTCCCAAATTGTTTTATGTTCTTTAGAGCGACTAAATAAAACCAAAAGGCAAACAAATCCTCCTGGGACACGCAGGCAGAGAAAATACTTGTGTCGGATACTTTGTAGTTCTGCCTGTGTCTAATACTTTCTAGTCTGAATTCTTCAAAACGGCATTTTCTATTTGAGCTTGACTCTAAAACTCTGCAAGGTTTTAATAGGAGAAACATCTCTTAAGGACTTACTGCCATCTGTTGGTACCAAGTGAAACTGATTATTAGTTGATAATGGTTTTGATGCTCTGCTCATTGGCAGGTTATCCCTTTGTATTATACATGGTCACTTAGATTGGGTAGATATGATTCACCATATGCATGAAGGCCAATGTCAAAAAAAAAGTTTGGAAAATTGTGCTCCAGCTGTAACCAATTCTTAATCCATCATTCAGCTTTCTCCTGACTCTCACAGTCTCCCTCTTACCTAAACCACTCAAGTGCATTCAAGGCCAGGTAACCGTCAGTGCGATCGCTGCACTGAAGAGAGTCATTTTAATCTGGAAGGCTTACAAAATTGCTCAATCGTACATGAATGGATCCTGTCCAGAGTATGACACAATGGTCCTGCTTCAACACTTCTTTGAAGCCCAAATCAACAGATTAAAAAAAATAAATCAATACGATGTGCTACCACTTCAACATCACGAGGATGTTATCAGAAAATACACTAAAAAACATGATTTTTTTTGTGTGTTGGGCAGCTTAGCGTTACAATAAGTGGTCTGGTTTTAGACTTTGTGAAATGCCTTGTCCTAATGAATGTGCATGGACTTCCATTTTCATAACATCTTGAATCACCAGCACACTCTCATTTTTGCATGCTTGACTGAACCATAATTACCATTTAAAGTGGGATAGGAGTGAAGTGACTGAGATCGTTGTTTGCACCTCAGGTCACGCATGCCAGGCCGCCTTTCTTGATTACATGATTAGGTGAGGTAAGAGGAGATCAACCAGAGGAAAATTTGAAAGGAACACAAGTTAATTCTGTAACACAACACATGAATTTTCTTGAATTTCTGTACATTATAACTTTTCCATGTCACTGGATAGGTATAATGACAGACATTCTCTGTTGGTTTCTTAATAATATTTGCCTTAGCAAGTTCACACGAAATAAAGACAGCAGTAATGAAAACCATTCATTTCTATTTATTTTAAAGTGTATGATAAAGGAGGGGGGACCCTAGAAAGCTAGCATGGTTCTGTTACATAAGATGCATGGAAAAATTGAAGTTTAATTCATGGAGGAGCATTGCCACCTTAGCCATTGCTGTTTAAATTGGCACATCTCCATCACCAATAACGGAGACAGCATCTAAAAACTGGCAATAAATTCAAAGTTGTCGCATAACTGCCAGAGACTAATTTGCCTTTCAGAGGACCAGCATATCATGGCTACACAGACAGACCTCTGGCAAATAAGAGTTCCATGACTAAATACAATAGCTGTGAAATATGCCTTCAAACTGGGTAATTTTAAAGGGAATAATCTTTCCATAAAAGCTTTGTTACATGAAAGAGGTTTCAATCTATTTAGCTAAATGTGGCACTGTGACTGGCTCCTGAAGGAGTATAAAGAATAGCACAAGTATTGGTTTAGACAGAAAGCATGTTGAAAAAAATATTAAAGCCCTTACATTACAGTTGAATTATATATGAGGAGGTAGAGAATAGAAAGAGCGAAAAAAAGAAGTATAGACAGTCTTCTGTAACAAATCCTTGTACTGCATCTGATGTTATGTTAATTTAAAAATACAAATTCAGAAGGTTGTAATAGCCAGTCCTCAGTCTGCCTCCTCTTCCTCAGACTCAGACTCTGGAAAAGAGAAAAGAACAGTCACTAGTGTGGCCAAGTATCTATGCACACTGTGTCATTTCAACTAATAAGTAGGATAGAAAAGAAGACACTGAGTAGAGGAGATAAATACCGTGTTTTTGCCAATCTACAGCTGTGGGAGATGGAACCAAAAACATGGACTAAAGAGGAGACAGTGAGGTGCCTACCTTCCTCTGCGTTCTTGAGCCATTCGACAAACTTTTTCATCTGCTCAAGGAAAACGCTCTTTCCTTTGGCTTGGTGGGCTTCGTTGTACCACTTCAGAATTGCCTCTTCACTCAAAACATCCGCTTAAAAGATAAAAAAGAAAACAGAAAAAAAAGAAAAATATTTCAACATGACGCCAGCAGCACAGATGCATCCGCAGGTGCTTGAGAAACAAATGTCGCCAAGCAGGTTGATGACATCAATCAAGACAAACTTTTGGCTATAATCTCTGGCCATCTGGCATCATTCACACATGCCTACATAGCTTCCCATTAGAAAATAAGCTTTTCCTTAAATGTGACGGTAGAAACAGGAGCTTTATGAGCAGATTTAACTCACCTTTGTAGAGAAGTACAACAATTTTCTGAAATGCCTTCATGAAGTGGATGTTGTCATAACAGTACTCCTGGATCTTCAGCAGGAGGGTAAGTTCAGAGAGGCCCTGGGAGGTAAAAGCCTTCAACAGTGGGCTGTATTGCTGAGACGGTAAAATAGGGAAATCAGAGATGTATGAGTACAGAAATTGCAAACTTCACACAAGTGGTGGGAGGGAAATCCAACATATCTCTTCAATTTCTTACATTACTTCCACTTTGCTGGTGGAGTAGCTTTGGGTAAATCAATTATCTTCTCTGCTAAGTTCAAAGCCTACAGCAGCCTGGATTTTGACACATCTCTGAGGCACAATTTAATAGCGACATTCTTAAGTTTCTTTAGATCTCTCATTTCCCTATGTGTTGTCATAACTGCCACAGAATAAAAGGAACAGCAGAGACACATAACAGAGGTGTCACCTTTAAGTGTTTAATGGCTTGTTCTGTGACGAGCTCCTCCTTCTTGTTCCACTCCACGGAGCTCATTACACTGGACCAAATTAGTCCAATCATCGTCTGCTCGGATATGTTGTTCTTCTTGATTTCCTCTCGGACGTAGACGATGATCTGTGAGACGTGAGCCAAGAGACGGAACACACATTATTGACAACGCAGACAGACCATAGCCAGCATATGGTGAAGCTTATCAAATCCTGCAGAAGTCTGAGGTATGAGAACCGTGGCAGGACACAGAGCCTTGCAGGTGCAGATAATATGTTCAGGTTGAGTGGATTTTAGGAACTTGTCACTGATTCACTGCATCCATTTCTCCCACAACAACTCAAGACAAACGAGTGTAGAGGTCAAGAAGGAAGCAATCTTAAGTGTTACCCTCAGTGGTGTGCTACAAAAAGAAACTCAGTGCAAAAGAAGCTGCAACACTAGAAAGACTTACATCTTTGAGGGGGTCTCCACGTGACATTTGATCCTGAAGCTCTTTCTGCAGCTCCTTGCGAGCACCTATGGATTGCTGGTTTCTGGCAAAATCTGAAAGCTCCTTGAGCCCGGCATCTGTGAAGTACTTTGAGAAGTGCTCACAACTGCGCTTGTTGGCAGGAAACAGTTCCTGAAAATCACACAGTCAAATATTGAAGCAGATCCTACTCGGCCAGACAAGCCAGACAAGCTTGCGTCAGCAATTTAGAGACCTTTGGTCATTAATTGCCTGAATGCCAAATGCCACAATAGTTTGGAATCGTTTTATTCACACAGCTCATTAATTTCGTCTTCATCAAAATATCTTATTTACAGCGCACAGACAGACTGTTGAGACGTACTGATTGGAAAAACACTGCTTCACTACAGAGTTGAAAAGGTTTTGTATTTAAGATGTCATTCTCACCATAAGCCTGTTGTCCATGCCAACCTTTCGAAGACTGGCAGCAACTGAGTTGATGTCCTTTTCAGAAAGCCAGGATTTGAAGAGTTTTACAGCAAAGCATGCTGAAACACCTGAACAAATGCATAAAAGTGTGTGTCAGCTGTTACAAACAGACCTGCCAGGATAAAGTTAAGCCTGAGTAATACCACAGTAAACAACCCCACAGCTTTTATCTGGAACAATGCCACGGAAAAGAGGGAGTTTGGGCCAAAGGTATATTAAACATGACTCTACATCTAAACAAAATACAATATGATTTAGGTGAGTATAATTTCAATCCCTAGAAATGTTAGAAAACGTCAAGCAGACAACAGCTACCTCTCATTTATCATATCTGTTGAATAGTCAAATGCTGTTGGATTAAATGAGAATATCCACCAGCTGTGTTTATGGCCGTTCTGTTACAAGCAAAACGCAAATTAAGGCAAACCTCAATATTACTATGTGCACTTTTTTTCTGAATTATGGATTCATAATCCAAATAACTACTTTAACCACTTTACACAATAGGCTGGTTTATTTTGTCTTTCCATAGCACTGCCAACACTGCATCCCCAGCTTTTGGTGAGGGGATTACAAATGCAAACTGCTAACTAATGATTACCCCTCATGTTGGCATAAAATGTGTGTGAGTTTTGTGCTACAACGTTAAATGAAGATGAAGTTTACTGCAAATTTTTTGTCATCTGTGCACATTGAAAAATAAGTAAGTAAGTAAAGCAGCGGCAGCACAAGCCAAAACTCTATTTAAGACAGAGTAGAAACATCATACTTGTTACCAAAAAAAGGGGGAACAAATTTTCAAAAATAAAATACCAATATGGTATCAAAATCCCAGCATTTGTTAAGCTATAGAATGACCAATTACCCTTCGTTGGCAGTAGTGCTGTGACGGTAGTTTGGTGTGTCACAGTTAGAAGCCAGTTCGTATGGCTATCTTAGGAATACAGTTTTGGGATCACAGATAGCTACACTTGGTCATGGAAATTTTCCCAAATGTTTGGTTTTTGTATTCAACCATTTAGCCCCTTGACACCTGAATTTATTTACAATTAAATAAAAAACATTTTTTGGTGTATTTTTGCTTTCCAGCTCATGCTGCATAAAATAAGTGGAAATTGTTAATTTATCTATTACACATAGAAGAGACATCTAATAATAATAATAATAATAACAGATATATAATAATTAGGTCACACTCCGACCGGCCCTATGAGAAACCAGTGCTTGCAAAAAAGCTTCCAAGGTAAGTATTGAATATGCCCAAACCAGCACTGGGGGAATGGATACGGTATCTCAGCTGCAGTCTGAGTGAAAGTGGTATGTTGCGAATTTGCAACAATAGACGTCAAGGGGTTAAAATACTTTTATCGTTGCAATTGCCACAAATAATGCTTACTACACTTGCCTGTCAGAAAAATACAAGAATGTAAGCACATGTATGTGACTGGTTTCATGCAAATAAGTAACAAGTGTAAAACAAACTGGCATCAGAAGTCACCACTCAAATCCATAAACTCAAATGGAAGAAAATTATTGTAATAACAATGCGGAACCAATTCAACTCCATTTATAGAATGTCTGTTCATTCCTGTCTCATAAAACCTGAAATGTAAACAGCTTTCTTTATATACTGAATGAATCTTTCTCAGGAGCTGAAAAAAAAAAACATAACGGTAAGCATCAAAGGCATTTCCACCGGGGTCTGATTAAAATGAACAGCTTCTTATTCTCTGCGCTTGTTTGCATGACTGTCCATCTCTCTGTTAGTTATAGACTAAAAACCATCAAGCATTCCAAGCATTAGGTAGGCTAATTTATATATGTACATTTCAAATGATTAACGTCAGGAAAGGGACAAAACAATGAACACAACTTCGCAGACCTACGAGGTATAAAACTGCATACCTTCTTTGACCAGGTTCTCATTGAAGAGGCTGCTAAGAATGGATGCAGAGAGATTGCCATTGGCCAGCAGAATTCCTGTTAGCATGGCCAACTTGTTGCGCTCAGACTCTGTGAAGCCCTTGAGAAACAGCAGCAGCTGCCAAACAGTAAACATACGAACACATTCCTGTCGGCTGAATTGTCAGACATATAGTGATATTGTTTTGTTTTTTTGTTTTTTTTTGCCCTGAACTAAAGTAGTTGTGAATTCAGAGACTCAACTGGAACATATAGTGCTTGCTCTTGTGTAGATGCCTTTAACAAAATAGCAAACCTTTTTGATTTCTTCCTCAAATCCTTTCTCCAAGTATTTGTATCGCCTGATGAGCTTGTTAAAGACCTAAGCGGAAAACAAAGCATGTTTCATTATTTATAGTTAATTATTATATTTAACTTTCTACTGATAAGAGTGAACTGAGCAAGAATAAAACGGTATTTACCTGGGCATATGCCTGCATGGTCTCCATGTCCTCTTGTGCTTTGAATAGACAGAACTCAGTGCAGGTCACGTCATCTGATAAAGTTCCCCCTGGGGCTGAACATAAACACATTTTCTGAATTTTGTCAGTGAGTGGCTTTACTGCGCATAATTAATTATTTCAATTGCTTAAAACATAAGAATTAAGTTGTATTCTTTTTAACAAAACATGTTTCAATAGCGGTAACTATTGTGACAAAATCAATACTAAACTGCAGGCACAAGTCTTTACTTGTCCTGGCATACTACCAGTTTGATGATGCAAATGTTGCTAAACTTTGGAAACAGACTGACTTCACTGCCATCACAACAATAATCCTACGTTGAAAATGTATTTGGAAAACCAGGACAAATCCAAAAGAGTTCCACCATTTACCCAGCATTCCACCAGCCACCAGGATGTCGAACAGAATCTCAGCATAACGTCGGTAGTCAAGCTTGGCACCAGAGGCATCAAGGAACTTTGCGACAGCTTCCAAATCAGTGCCAGTTTGGTTCAGACCTTGTACGATGCTTTCCTGAAACTGGGAAGGGTCAAACCTTTCCTTTTCATCTGTTAAAAAGGCAGGTAATAAATAGAGTAAATCCCAGTCACTTACTTCCACTATGATACATTGAAAACTATGTTAGGGCTGCATGATATTAGGGGAAAAAAAACTGACATTGTGATCATTTGTTTTTCTGCTATACACAGTGAAATATGAAAAAAAAACACAGGAATTTTCCCCAGATGACTACAACAATGCTGTGGCAACACTAAAACCTGAATGTATGCAGACCTTTGGAATACATCTTTTTACAGTTACATGTGCAGTGGATGTATGGCTGTAGTAAAACAATACAGTGAGCTTTTATTTTAGGTTTGTTGTCTCTTCTGTTTCTGTAGTCAGCACAGTGCTGTAAAACTTTACATTCTTCATCGAGTGTGTGTATTATGAGTAAGGCAACCTCTACAAACCACAGTAAACTTTAAAGGATAAATATACTGAGCAACCTTTGGCTGACATTGGCAAATAAATGCAGTGAGGATGATGGGACTCTAAACTGGAAGCTGTTTGATTCAAAGCAGTCATTTTCTGTGCATCAGTAGTTTAAAAAATAGACACTATATGACTCGTTTCTGTGCAAAAACGCTGCTTGCATGCTGACTGAAAAATAAGAAGAGAAAACTGATGTATTTTTACGTTTGCAGTGTGGATCACTGCAGTGCATACGCACTACTTACGCACTGCTGACGCACCTGGTGTAGCCACTTTATTGATTATAGGACAATCTGCATGTGTTTACTGTAGCCATTGAACAAATATTTCAAAAGAGGGAAATGTTCTTTAATGACTGCTATTATTGTATAGAGGAGTGCATCTGCATTGAAAATAATAATAATAAAAAAAACCTTAAAATGCAAAAATAACTGTTTGGAGCCTTTATCATATGGTGTAACACTGGCATTCAATACTTTTATTTTTGCTTTAGATGGCATTCAGATCTGGCTCTGCACTCATCATACAGGGCTTTATGGTGCGGATTTAACTGTTCAAACAAAATAGTTGTGTTGCCTCATTTGGTGAAAACAACTGATAGACACTGCTGGCGGAGTACCTGTTTTAGGTAAACATCATCCTTTCTGTAGCTGAAACATTTCCATATAACTCACACAGCATTTCTTTTCTGCAACCACATCTTCCTTTTCAGAGTTTCTCACCTGTTCCTTGCTTATTCTGCTGTGCACATGTGGAGCAAGCATGTCAAAACTCACTGTTTGGTGAATATAGTTTTAAAGTATGTGCATCCAAGTAAATTACACTACCATTCAAAAGTTTGGAGTCACTTAGAAATGCTATTTTTGAAAGAAAAACTGTTTTTTCCAATGGCGAAAACATTACATGAATCAGATATACAGTCTAGACATCGTTCATCTGATAAATGAATATTCTAGCTAGAAACGGCTGACGTTTAATGGAATATGTACATAGGGGTACAGAAGCCCACCTCCAGCAACCATCACTCCTGTGTTTTAATGGTACACTGTGTTAGCTAATCATGTTGAAAGGCTAATTGATGATTAGAAAACCCTTGTGCAGTTATGTTAGCACATGAAGAAAAGTTTGAGTTTTCATGGAAAACATGAAATCGTCAGGGTGACCCCAAACTTTTGAACAGTAGTGTATGTTATGAAGCAGACTTCTCGAAGATTAGTTATGGAGAATGAGAAATGTGTAAGTTTTTTTTCAGTATCCAACAGCAGAGTAAGCAGCAAGTTACAGCATGATGTTTGAATTAATTTCCCTTGCTTTAAAATGCGTTTTCTGATATGTGACTTTAGAACAAGCTTATGTACATAGCTGATGCTCAAATGATACATTGTACAACCCTAACCCATACTCAGGTCATGAACACATAAATTCACTTGCTCTCTCCCAGGTCCAGGCTAATACGTTTACATTCAATTACTGCCTCTGCCTTTAGCGGCAATGACATCACAACACCAGTTTCAAGGATTTTAAAACTTGTTTACTATTTGGTCAGTGAATAAATAGGCATGTTTTTCTCCATATTTTCTATCTCGAATAGTAAACCAGGCTGGATAGAAAGGTCAGTCGTGTAAAAAGCTGGGGCAAAATCAGGCAGGTCTACTTTATGAAACCTGAGGGAGAACCACTTTGCTGAAAAATACCTATATTTATGTGTGTGTGTGTATATATATATATATATATATATATATATATATATATATATATATATATATATATATATATATATATATATATGTCTGGTTTTAACTTTGAACTGCAGAAGTGTGTGAGTGCTGCCTTGAAGTGTCTCACCTCTTTTCCGGGTTTTGAAACGCTGGCCTGTTAGCGTAGGCTTCTGCTGCCTTTGATTACTCATAAAAGACTCTCTGGAAGACAAAAAGTCACCATTAGGAAAAAATAACCTCCATCTGTCCACCTCCATCTATTCATACATATGCATTAATCAACATTAGGAAGAAATCTAGTGACAAATGTAAAACACGCCAGACATTAGCCACCTTCATAACTTCTCTGGCTGACATACAGCTGGGAGGAGGGGGTTGTGAGCCTAAACAGCCGGGCATAAATTACTGACAGCAACAACTATGGTATATATCGTTACAGTTTAATGGTTACAACCAATGTTAACATCGTTAACGTTGCCTCGAGCTGGACAGAAGCTACATATTAACAGCAGAGATTTGGACGTTCGTCTACCGGTAATCACTGGTACGCTACGGTACACCACATAACGTGTGTTTGCGCTCCATATATTAAAAAAAAAACACTGCTAAACAAGAGCTGAAAAACTAACAAATTAAAATAGTTAAATCCAGAAGCGCGAACTCGAGGTATCTGACTTCCGACAACACCGGCTAATGCTAGCTAGGTAGCTAGCTAGCTGGCTGGCTAACTACAGTCTCTCTCAGCTTCCTTTATTTATCTGACGCAGTGACACGTTTGGACTAAATAAATGCGTTACCAGCGTTCGGTTACACTAAACAAAAAAACACCAGCAACTCACCGAAATCCTCTTTATGAACAAAAACAGTCCGTGAAGAAAAAACTAGTTCAACTGGACTCCAGTACAATCAGGTCTGGGGTGGAGGAAACTGTAGCGCATGCGCACTGACAGCAGCTATCTGGGTCGGTACAGAGTTCAGGTGGTTAAAAACTAGGAAATTACTGACGCAATTAAATAAACTCTGCGTTTAATTAAGGGTGAGTGCATTTCCTCTCTACCTGTTAGCACTGATGGGTAGCTAACATTCCGAAAATCATTGTACATCAACTCCAAATCGTCCCAATCTGCAAATGAGTGGAAGAAATGCTCCATAACACTGCATCAGAATCAGTTTCCTGGTCCCGAGGAATTGGTTTTAGTGTTTCATATTTACACACCAAACCGACCCGGGGCTAGTATCAATAAAAGCTCGTCAACAAGTCCTTGCTATCTAGAATTAAGACACAGGAGGGGGGTGTTGTGCTGTCGGGTGGCTGGTGTAGGCTAACTGTGTGTGGGATGAAGGGAAAACTTTGATGTTGCGTTGAGACTCGCCTCGTAAATCTCCGCTTTGTTTCCAGGAAGTTCTTCAAACGTGTTTGATCCAACAAATTTGCATTTTTTCCCCTCTATTTTTAACCAAAGACAGACATTTGAACCTCATCTTCTTAAATAATTTTAAGCTCGCCTCATTGACCATCAATCTTTATCACAGACCATTACATCTATCATTGTATTTATCCCTCCCACTCCCACAGTTGATTCATCATTTTCCCAGTGGCATAGAAGCAAACCCAACTATCTTCTACACACAAAATTAATAGCCTGAAATGCTTTTGCTGCTTGGGTTAGATAATGTGAAATGAACGCTGCTTTGTAAAGGTTTGATGTGCCTGCGTTGCATCTCCACGTGATGATTCCAGGTGTTCCCTGATGTGGAAGTAGCTTTAGTGCCGTTATTTCCGACAGCATTTAAAGGCATCGCCGCCACCCCCTTCACTGGAGGTGATTAGGGGACTCTGGACGAGCCCAGAGACGCCGCTCCAGCCACTCCCTACGCCCGGCAGACCCAGCGCTCTCCAGCCCATCCAGAGCTCCATTCAAAGAGCTGAGATCCGGATGAGAACCTCGTTCAAGCCTCATCCAAGCACAGCCGAGTTGAAGTGAAGGCAAGCGGGGAAGGGCTTCAGGAGCCGCTCCACACTTGGAGAATCACCCCTGGATCTACTTTTTTTTCTATCTTTGGAGTGGATATAGGACCAGACGGAGCAACTCTTGCAGAGATAAAGAGGCAAGTTGGGTATCTTCTGTTTGCTTGGCTTTCTGCTGCAAATGTAACGGTTCTTACTTTTTATGAGTGTTTCTTACACTGTTGCGTTCGCGGGCAACTCTTTAAAAGTTAACTTTTCATCGCTGTTAGATCGCCTGCTTCCCAAACTCATTCATTCCTCCTCACTTCGTACAGGAGGGGGTTGGGATTTTTTTTTTTTGGTGAGTATCTTCCTTTTTCTTTGTGAACGAGTTGTAATGGTTGGAGGATGAAACTGGTGGGACTAATTAAGTCTGAGTTTGGCTGTTTATCTCTTTCACCGTCCAAACCCAGGCTCATTCAGCGGTGTTGATGGAAACTAAGGTCTCTAATTGCCTACATCTGCAGGCGAGAACCAATCTTTTGTAAACCAAGTGAGCCAAATCGTTGCAGAGCAGACCCGACGCAGGAGACAATAGCATATGTCAACTCCAAAACTCATTCAGAGTTCAGTCTTTGTCATCAAAGTTAACTTTCCAGTGTGGATGTAGAGCTGTCTGTGTGAGGGAGGATTTTTGATCAGCTGCTTATATGCAGGGATAAATGAAACTCTGAGGATCAGGGGGGAAAAAAACTACTAGCCTTTACATTATCTGTTCTGTGATCTATGGATAAACCTGGATATATGCTGAGAAAAATGATCAGTGTCATCTTAAATACTGGATAAAGTGACTGAAGGTGGGTTTGCCCTTCAGAGTATGCCTGAGATCTTAATGCAGCAGACTGGAATAAACTCCTGCTCAGCATGGACTGCATGAATTAAACTATTCACCTCCCTGAGAAACATCCAAAAGTTCCCCCCTTGACAAAATTGACCCGCTAACTTTCTGCTGGATGTTTCCTGTGGGATCCACTGTGGAATTCATAGAAGAGGAGTTTATACTCTATGGGAAGAAAAAAAAATAGTGGTTTTAGGAAAAACTAACGCTATAGCACACTATGATGTTAAATACTGTCCTTATATAGGGAGAAAAACTATAAAATCTCCATGGGGTTCTGCAAAAAAACTGTGCTTTTATATCAGTGTTAATGCATAATTTAAATGGGTCTTTTAAACATTTTTTGCATGAGCCTGTTAAGTCCTCACCATGAGCGTTTTTATGCATTTGCTTTCTGAAAGTATTCTTGCTTCACCAGTATGGGGCCACGACTTTCGGTTCATTGCCGTTTGATGCAGGATCTTTTTCTATGCTTCTTTGAATCCTGCAGTTTTTTAACTTCTAAGTCTGCTGGTGAACTTAAAACCCTGAGAGGATCAGATAAGACCTTTAACCAAAAAAATGACTTGTGTCGATTCCATTGTGGATTTCCTCATATATGTCCCACCTCTTTTGGCCCGATTGTCAGTCGGGAAACCAGATGGGAACTTTATTACCCGCACTGATCAAACAAACAGTGATGTAAGATGATGTGAAAGGTAGTGCGTGGTAAGCTTTCAGAGCCGCAGAGCGACTCCTGGAAAAAGTAACAAGCATTTAGCTCAGTTGGAAGAGGGGTACTCTAGTTTCTCTGCTCAGCGTGAGCTTGTTGGGCAGCTTCCATGAAGTTGCCACAGTATTTTTAAGTGTGCCAAAAAGCCTCTTCATGAACACCGCGAGAGATGCTGTGGTTGTAATGCAGGCTGTATAGAGGACCCAAGTCAGCCAGCTGCTTCCATGGTGATGAATAGTGTTTGCACTTTTTTTTTTTTTTTGCATGTGTCGCTTATTGTGGGGAGGCGTGCGACTTGTGTTAGTCCTGCATCAACAGAGATGGATTGGGGGGGGCACATGTGCAGCTCCACTGTGTTAAAGCCTTCAGCCTGTTTTACAGAAGGATCTTCTGAAGCATCAAAAATCCTCTGAATGATACATAGTTCCATTTCCAGCTCAGCACCCTGTCAACATTGCGATAAATCAGATCTCATTGTGATTTTTTTTTTTTCCCGCCATTGCTGTACATTACATGAAAGAAGCTAAAGGGGTGAAACTCACACAATCTCCAAGTTTGCTGTCCTAACAAAGAACTTTTTCCCTGTGCCGTTTAGCTCTGAACATTTTCCACCAATTCGACTTAACTGCTTAAGCTTCACTTCTTTTGTCTCCCTGAAGAGCCTGGGGTAATAATGTTGTACATTTTGATTTCTCTCACTCCCCTGTCAAATCCACTACAGCTGCTTTCTCCATTCACTTCCATAAAACGGAGCCAGACCAAGTGTTTCACTGCCTGTCGTGCAGACGCCGCTGAATGTAGTGCAGTACACGATTCTGCTCCTGCTCTCCTGTGTGCGTTTATTTAATAGCCCATAAGTTTAATCACTTTTGAGGCAAAGCTACTGGTGCGGCTCCACTTTGTGAACTCGGGCGATCGAGAAATAAGAGAGCTGATCACGTTAAATGTGTAAAACAGAAAGCCCTTAGGAAAGGATTTTTTTTATATGCGCTTTGTTGTAAAACTCCACTCTAATAGACTAAATAAATCCCTCCGTCGGGATGCAAGTGTCGTTGCAGTGAATGAGAGCTCTGTCCCAAACTACCTGGACCTGCCAGTGTTTAGATAGTTTTCCTCTCTAATCCCTTTAAAGCAGCACATGCTGACGGTGCAGGTAATGCTTTGTGTCACCTAGTACAATGTTTGCTGCAACTTTTTTTGTGATAGAAGTTAAAATCCAGCTCACAGGTTTCACCGAGTCAATCCAGCACATATAAATCACTCTTGGATTGCATCCCATGTCTCAAACACTTTTCCTTGACCTCAGAGGGAAAACAGCTTGAGGTTGAGGAAAGATGTTAAAGAGAATTCATAGGAAATGGGAAAAGACAACCACAGTGCAAAGAGAATTTAACTGCACTTACATTTCTATGCTATGTGATCATGCAATTGCTATTGACATGGGCCTTCTGTGGATAGTTTGTCGCTTTGATTGTTGCTGCTGTGAGGAATTGTGGAGTAGTGTTATCTCCTTTCCTTTTGGAAAAGATGGACCAATGTGTCCTAAAGGAGATAAGAAATCAAGCGTTGAAGCACATTTCTTGAGCATTTAGAGAATCTGACCCCTTTCTATCACAGCTTCCACTCAGAACCCTTACTGAGCAAAAAATACAATTTAACCACAAACTTGGTTCTTTCAGTGTTGCATAAGGGGCTTCTTAGCACACTTAACCAGCATGAAAGAGGGGGAAAATGTAGCTTACCTCAGCTTCCAACCCTGAGTTTTCCTCCACAAAAAAAAAAGATTTGCTGACAGTTGAGACACAAATCTGAGAAGCACATATATAAAGGCTAAAAAGACTATATAAAGGCTGCATCCTAAATCACGTGCTTTTCTTTTTACATTGGATACAATTTGGACATTTGCCATAATATTGCGCCTTAAACTTTGACCATTGAAGTGTAAGTCAAAATGAGCTGTCATTTTTCTGGTAGCTCCCAGCGGCTCAAGCTTGTTTATACTTGTGCAAGACGCCATGACATATGTGACGTAACTGCTTGGAAGGTTTTTGGTCAGAGTAGTGAGAAAAGCATGCTGGTTTGCATACTGCAAAATCTGACCGGATGTAGCAGGACATCCCGGTATTTTGGGCACACTACATTTGATATGCTATTTATTACTCACTGAATCTATTTCTGGCATACATTATAGTGTCTAAGTATAGCTATTGGAACACACCCAAAGTATCATAGTAAGGTGCTGGGACACTGCATGCCACTGGAACTACTTCAGTGCACCTTGGCATCGATTCTCCAAGTGTCTGAAATTCTACTGGAGGGATGGAACTCTTTTCTTCCAGTAGATACACTCTCATTTGTTTGGTTTTTTTTTTGGTGATGATGATGGAGAGCATTCTGTAACACCAAATTCTCCAGTCTCCCAAATGCGGTTCAGTTGGGATGAGGTCTGGTGACTGTGAAGACCATGACATCATTGTCATCAAACCATTAAGTGACCCCCCTCGTGTCTTGGATGGGGTATTATCATGATGGAAAACACCACTCCTATCAGGACAGCAGTGTTTCATCACAGAATAAAGGTGACCCTTCCCTCTAAGGGGATAAGTGGACCCAAACCATGTCAGCAAAATGCCTTTTAGAGCATAACAGAGACCCTGGAACCCCTCGCCTCACCATAGGGGTCAAGGCTTCAGGTTTTTTTTTTTTAATTTATCATGCATCTGTGCATTGTTTAAATGAACTATGTGAAGTTGTTAGCGACCAAGTGAAGGTTTCAAGTGTGCTTACTAACCATAAGTGCACTTGTTAGCTTAGAGAGGTTCATGTCAGTAGGTTTTTAGGATAGCACAAACCACACACTACCACGAAAATAGAAAAAAAGCTTGTTGAGCTGCTGTGACTGATTAGCCGCAACTCAGATATTTAGAAAATTAGCTTGCCCACCTCAAATGAATGAGCAGAACACAGGAATCGCTAATGACATTACCAGGACTTTGGCAGATCGTTGTGTGATCAGCAAAGACCCAATTGCTCATAGAAAGGAGCTGACTCCTCCACATTTCATGCACTCTGTGGAGTCATTATAGTGTGGTTGTGCCACAGTTGGTCATGTCGATTGCCAGCTATTGGCTCATGTTTTGCAGTCTACTTGTCTCGATGCCTCTCTACAGTTTGAGCTGTATTGTAAATAAAGACCAGTGTTTGTTTGGGTTGCAGGTTGATGTTTAACCAGCCTGGATGCTTGTGCAGCGTGAAAACTCACATGCTGAGCTAATGAGGTAACATTTGTGTGATGTTTACCTCATGATTGAGTAGATCTGTTTTTAAGCAGTTGTCCTATGCGGATGCCTTTGATATAGAGGACTGTCATTTAATAGCTGTCGTTATGCACATGAAAGCAAAAAGTGCTTCTAGTTTGTGCAGTTTTTTAATGAACCTGCATGCGGTGTGACTACAAGGTTGTCTGGCTGCTTTACTCGCACAGATCTGCACCTGGATTGGCGCTGGGGACCTTGGATTCCAGGTCACTTTCCAGGCAGCTGTTTGCTCTCTGCCCTTCTAAACCTCTGTCCCGCCCTGCAATGATCTTTGGCACGGCCCCATGCCCTGCTGCTGCTCCATTAGGGAGGGCTTTAATCTCCATCATTGCCAGCAGCCTGTGATGTTGTGGCTTCTCTGCCCCGTGACAAGGCCAGACTGATCTGCGGGAAATTCGCAGAGTATTACGCTGCATAATAGCCTTTATTATCATTTGTTTGCATGTCGCCACCACTGTATTCTCAAACAAACGCTCCCAAGGTAGTATGATGACAACCGCTTTTCTGTGCGTCTCTCACACAGTTGCTTTCTCACACACCACATGTCATTATAGACAGCGAGCAGGCGTTGTTGATCATAATGAAGATATTGACCATTCCAGAATTGCTCACCACTCTGAGCTGCTTTATTTTTAATCAAGTACATGCGCCCTAACAAGTAAACACTGTTCCACTGGCTCCGCTTTTTGTATTATCACTAGTACTTATGTTGTTTGCATGCATGCATGTGAGTGGCTGCATGGCTGTTGACCTTTCCTTTGGCTTTTGTCCTTGCACAGGACAGTAAAAGAAAAAAAAACAACAAAACAAAAAAAACAACACATGGCCACAGTCTAGGTCCTGTGAATAATATATGTACATTTAATGGAGTTTTTTCATGTTTTCCCCATAGCTTGACCTGGTTGAGAAATCTAGGTCAATGTCAGAGGCATGAAGCAAAGCATGTCTCATAATATTACAGTGACATGCGCTGAAAATCCCAGGTCCAGGCTTCCTATCACTCTTAGACTTTAGATGATAAAATCTCTCGTGTTTTATATTTCTGTCGAGCAACTTAGCTCCTCTAAATACAGCACTTTAATCTGTGGGAATTATAGATCAAAGTCCAATTTTAAAATTTAATTCTGGGACTTGTACGGTATATCTTAGATCAAAACAGTAACTCAATGGTGACCCTTTACTGACATTCAGGGTGTGTTATGTTTGATCCTCCCAGCGTGTTGCCTATATTGCGTAAGACTACAGTGGAAAGGAGTACCAATAGATGGTATTAATTTGCATTTCTGCTTATAGCTGATGAAGAATAATAGCAGATAGTGTATACCAGGAATTAACCAGTGTCTGTTGTTCCATTATATGTGCTTATCATTCCTGAAAGAGTTGTAAAGTCTCCAGTCATATCCAACTGCATGGAAGATGTGTTTTTCTGACAGACTCTAATGTTTTTGATGTTTTTTGGTACATGAGGTCAGCATTTAACGTGCCAAAATTAAATGATGTGTAAATCAGCCATCTGCCACTCACAGGCACTTTGCCAGTCAGGTTTTGGAGAGCGCACTCAGTTAAGGTGACAGACGAAGGCCGTTTGACCTAGAGTCTCGCTACATCGCTGATTCATGACATCTAGATTTGGGATTAATAGCAGCCAGAGCACATTTGATGCTTTCCTCCTGAACATCCAAAATGTAAAATGCATCCAAAAGGAGACACTTCTATTCCAGTTTCTCAGACGAATTTCCTACAGAAATACAGGGCTATTTAGATTAAGACTGATAAAATAAAGTGTTGAATCACGATAAATAAAGTGTTAAATCGCAATAAAATATCAGCAATTTTGTTGTCTTTCATATGTACCAGTATGGACCATACAGGCTATATTCCTCATCTCTCCAGCACTCGGCAGTGAGGATAATCCCCTGAGTTTAATCAAGACTGTCAGGTTTTCTCTCATTCTCCCTCTTTGGATCCAGTACAGCATTTAGCAGCAGGCAGCAACTCTTATTAATGGGATTGTGTCAGTGGCTGCCTGGAAGCCAGTTTCAAATCTGGGGTAGTGGGTTATCAGCAGAGGGGATGAGGGTGTCCAGGATGCTGACAGATGCCGTATGTTTTTTTGGTCAGAACGGTGCAGTCTCTTGGGTGACATTTCCACATCGTGTTCTCCCTCCAGGTCAGTGAGAGGCTTCGGCATCTGTTTTCACTGAGGTTGAGCAGGCCGTGTCCTTTGAACACTTGCTTGTTAATACCAGAGACACTCTGAGCGTTTCACATGTGTGCACTTGTTTTTGATGAGGGTGAGCAATGAGCTTGCGGTAGATTAACGAGAGGGTAGTAATTGGTTTGACTAATATTGATTGGTGCAGGGAAGTACGAACACTATCTGATGCTCTGGATAGTCAATAATCAAATAGGAGGTAATGCGTTTGGAGACTTTGGCTCATGTACTCTGTAGAATGCACTAGGCTAGCCGAATTATTTCAACAACTCTAAAATGATAACTGCTTCTTGCTGTGGGGAACAACAGCAAAAAACCCAAAAGAAACAGCGGAATGCCGTAGCAAAGCAGCAGCGTTATGAAGCTCTACAGACAGTTAACATATGGAGTGAGATCACAGAGCAGGTGACTGCGGTTTCATCCCCCCAGAGAATTCAGTGACTACGCTAAAAGGAAATAACTTGATTTGAAAGTACATTGCCGACAATCGAAGCAGCTGGTAGACATGAGCCGTGACTGGGAATGTTTTGACACAGTGCCATCAGGCCACCAGGCTGCAGTATATTTGATGGGAACAAAGTAACCAACCTCAGCAGGCTGCGAGTTGACATGCAAGCAAATATTTCTTCCCCCTACTTAGTGCATCCCTCTGAGTCCAGATCAAGCTGTTGACTTCATCAGAGACGTTTACAGTGCCTCGCTTGCAAATGAACATGAGCCATTTTTGCAACATTCTTTCTCAGCCAACCTTTTAAATATTTTGTCTTCATGGTGAGTGTGAGAGTGAGCGGTTTTGGAAATTGACTCCTGCCTACTACTAAGAGCTGGGCAACTTCTTTATGGGCCAATAACATTGTGCCCTGCGGGGGAACAGCAGCCGTTGAGAAAGTGAAATAGAAGTCTACACAGGGAATCTTTTTTTTTTTTTTTTTTTTTTTTTGCCAGAACATCACGCTGTTCCTAAGCTGCTGCTAAAAGTTGGTTTGACAGCTGAGAGAGAGGGTTATGCTTCGAGAACAAAGTCGGGATTTTTTTCTTCTTTTTTTCTGAAATGTTGGAGCTTTGTGTCTTCCTGTTATGACTGCCCATACTCCGACCTCATATTAGCCCTCTGATCCGGTTGTTTAATCCCCCGACACGAATTTGCCACATCTGTGTCTTCACTTTCAAACTATAGATCAAATATTTATGGCATCTCTGAAGGAAAATGTTGTTTGTTCAGTGTCAGATGTTGGCTAATTTTGAGGTTGCTTCTAATTACCACTTACATCAGTGCTTCATTCATTCCAAATGATGCCTTAAACATCAGAGTGCATTATAAATATATATTTTCAGTTGTTGCAAACCACTGTCCATTTCTGATTTATGCTAAAAAGCGACATCTGTACTCCGAGAGGAGTGAACAATAGATGACTGCATGTACTGGTCTTGTGTACACAGTCTGTCACAACAGCAGACATTAGGTTTTTGGTGCGGCAAAGCCCCGTATCAAGGTCCTGAATGTATCCCAGGCCCCTCTTTTATCTCCAACCCCATAGCATTGGGATTACTGTCCCAAAGGAGATGGACGGCAGCACTGGACTGAAAACTGCCACCCCCAGCACTGTCTTTGTCAGGGTGCACTGTAGCCCAGATCCCTTAACGACCTCAAATATTATATTGCTGCAACAGGCAAGCACGGTGGGGGAAAAAAAGAAAGCTGCTACAGAGCAGTTTGCTGTTTTGGGGAGCTGTTTCTTTGATTTATAAGAAGCCCTGAAACAGGAGCAGACTCCAGCTGAGCAGACACCCAGAAGTCAAGGGCAAAGTTCCTAAGTTATGTAATTTCCTATGGGACATTCTCGCATGCCACAGGGGGGAACAGGACTGAATAGCCAATCAGAAGGCTGCGCTGTGCCTCTGGAGGCAAACCCCTGCTGTACAAACATGTCCACCCCTGACATGAGTTTATTTGCATTGGCCAAGTTTAGGACTGTTTGTTTTCAAATCAGAGAATGCCTCTTAAAACTTTGCTGGAGAGCTCACAAATAATGGACGACAAAGACAAAACAGTGGCCTCGAGGGTGTAATAGAGATGCGGCGAACTAGTGTTTTCCACTAAAATGCATTATTGTGTGGATCCAGCAAGGCTAACATAAAAGTACATTTTCTTCTACACAAAACATGCAACGCTGATTTTGTTTCTTTAAGCACTTGTGCAGTTTTTATATCCACGTTTGCTTGCTCACAGTTTCCTGTTTCCTGACTCATAGGGATTGTTTTTTTTTTTTATGTGAAGCCAAAACGTGTGTGTATGTTTGCACGTGTACAAATGCATGATACAAACAAAACGGGGGAGCCATTAAAAACAGTGTCCCATAGCGACACTGCTGGCTAAAATTGCTTTTCTTACTAATGAAAATGGATGTCAGAGTGAGTTTGTGGTCAATTTTTGCTTGGAATTGTATATATTATGCTACTTTCCTGACATATGTATACAATATATATTAGCAATTATGTAACATGTTCCTGTCTTCATCTTTATTTCTGTTCAGGGGGGACACCTACAGCCAAGATGGAGGTGAAGACGTCACTTCTAGACAACATGATTGGGGTTGGAGACATGGTCCTCCTGGAGCCCCTGTCTGAAGACTCGTTTCTCGACAACCTGAGGAAGCGCTTTGACCACAATGAGATCTACGTGAGTCGCCTGTTTTACTGTAATTGTATGGATAGAACTTTATTTCAGTTCAGTAGCAGTGTTACAGTCCTGTGTTGTGTTGCATGCTTCCTTCCAATGACGACTGTAGAAGACTTCTCCAAGGAAATGCACAGATACTTTTCATAACTCCTATTGTTCCTCCTTTCCCTCACTTATTTCAGTCCCGGCTATAGAAGTGTTACAAAAGCAGAGACCACAGTAACCAACCAACCAATCAATAAATCAAATCGCAGAGGAATGTAGATGGTGCCTTCAAATGAGCCATGAAATCCAGAGCTCAAGAGCAACGAGGGACTGGCAGCCTGCTTGTCTCTAGAAGAAGCGAGTTGTTGAACTATCATCCCTGCATGAAAAAATTGGTTCTGGGCTTTGCGATGTGGCACTCCATGATGCCGCTAGCCGTATGATTACAGTTCTGCCCTGCCTGCTGTTGGCTCTCGGGACTCTCGGGATGATGTCGCCTCTTACCGCGGTGATTGCCTTGGTGACAGGCGAGGTATTTTGTCGAGAAGCAGCCCACATCCTGCTGAGGAATGGGAATGGTGTTTTCACATTTCAGATGCCCTCAATTTTTCTGTCGTAAAGTCTAAGCTCAAGGCTTTGTGTTGCCCGTGACCTAAATGCTGAGGATCTAGTTAAACATGAAGAGACGCTTACACTTCACTAGCGTTGAATCTTTTTTCTTAGTTTAGCACACACTGCATGTGAAGTGCAAGTTTAAAAAAGGGGAAAAAAAAGAATCTTATGGAAAGGTAAATCACATGGCTTTGAGTCCATAATGGAAGCTTTTTGGAGGAATGAGCTGCACGTCAAGAGTGATGACCAGGAACAGCTCTGAAGCCTGTACTTATCCAATAAATCTGTGGTGTACAATCCTTGCATGTGAATGCTTTTTCCCCTCATGTGGCATCATTCCTTACAAATGGCTCCATCCCCCCACACCAAACTATCATATGACAGCTTACAGCAGAAGAAACATGGCTTTGTCTTCCAGAGGGACAGCACATCATGTATCCAATAACTGCAGGAAATCAAAGCGACTGACAATCACCCTGTTAACCGTTGCCCTGCTTCTTGTGTCTGACCGAGCAAGAGGAATCACTGACAACTTCGGTGTTCCTCAGAGTTTCTAATATTTCTACTTTAGCCACCAACTCTACATTGTGAGTTGCACGACTGGGTGTAATGTCTTCTTTTCCTTCCTTGGGATTTAGACCACTGGAGACCTTTTGTTGGCAGCCTGTACCCATTTTTCTTCACACCATAACTGTAGCAGGGTGAAATTTTTTTAATTGGCTTTTACTGTCGCTGAAATTACTTCCCTAACTGGTGTAATTAACTGATGTAGTGACATTTTCTAGCGACCGCCATCTTTTTTTCAGGTTAAGAGATTAGAGTATTTACACTTCTGCAACTATTTTTAATCTATCATGACTCTTGACTTTCCACTCTTAAAGCAAAATGCTTAGACTCATCTGTGTGTTGCTTTTTTTTTTTATACATATCACTGGCTTTTTCAATTTCAGTTTTGTAGGCGCTGCACATCTGATGCATCATCCTTGTAGCTGTGATTTTGTTGTCTGAACAGATGGAGTTTTATAACAAACAGGACAGTAGGTGTAGTAATGCAAAAGGAAGAAGATATAAAGCAGTGAAATGTGTATGGCGGCTGTGCACGTTGTTGGACACTGTTGATGGATGACTCCTTTCAGTTGTAATTTTGGGCCAAAGTGCCCTCCATCGCTGCCTTTTTCTGCAGATCAAAAGATTGCTGAAAAATCTCCATGTGAAAAGAGAGCTACGTGATGCTAATAGCGGGCATGCGGCAGGACTGGAAAACGGGAATAGAAATGCATAAACACTGGGCTTTTTGGTCCTGTCAGACTACAAGAGCTTGAAATTTCACTTTGCTCCCTGTTTGAAGTCTTAAAAAATGCACCACATCTGGTAGAAAACAATTTAATGAGGGAAAAAGTCACTTTTTTCCTCTTTTTGTTTATAGACGATAAATCTGTTTTGAATTTGGTGTAAAAAGGCTTAAAACTCCCACTTTCAACATGTTTAATGACTTTAATAATGAGTTTAACACCAATCTTACAATCCATCAGAGGATCCATGAAATATTCATGAAATAATTTGCAAGTTGTGATTTTCTTAATCATCTGAAGAAGTTTAAAAGAGAGAAAGAGAGAAAAAAGTTAGTTTTTAATATTTTTTTGTACTGTTGGTCAAGGGAGCCCACTCATTAACACGTGATACTTTGTTTACATTGCACACGCTTTTTCCCTTTGTTCCCCATCCTCTGCACTCGAAAAGGCCTCTTTCTGCCTCTGGTGCGCTATTGAGCGAGAGGCTGTGGGAGGTTGTGGTGTTGCCACAGGGAAGGCCGTGCTCCACTCTCGTCAGAGTGGCTTATGCAACAGCCATTACCATGGAGAGCAAAGAAAATGTTCCAGGTTGATGCTTGAAAGTGCTATCTGGGCTCTGTTTGGCGCGTAGGAGGATGATGAAGATGATGGCTGGTTGCATTCACCTTCAGATATGTCTAACAAGTGTTACTTGCTGCACCGGACCTGTTTGAATGTTACATAAAGGTGTTCTTTTCTGTGAAAATGTGAAGGGAGAACTCTGTCCTTTATATTTTTTGACACCCACTGTTTACATCTTACATTTTAATTACATATTATATAACTGTCTGATGCTGAAATATTATTTTTTAGTGGGAAGTGCTTAACCTAAATGGTCGCTTATGAAATATTAAAATTTTTTTAGGAAGTTTTATGTGTTTTTGTTCGCATCAGTTGTCTGTCTGTCTTGGTAAGGGCAGCAGGAATACTTGTGCACACACGCACATACACTTAGTAAAACCTTCCCTCAGCGCCGTGACCTCTTTGCTAAATGGTGTTTACTGCCCAGCCCACGGATTCCTTAGACTTTTCCTTGTTTTTACGTGTCTTCAGTTTCACTTCAGGCATTGCATGCCTCAACGGTGCATGAGGAATACCCAGCTGGGGACGACTGACAGTAACAGAATTCCTGCCGCATCGACTCAATTAACGTCCAAATGGACAGAAGGGGGGGGAAGATGTTGAAAGCAGAAAGCTCCTGTCAGACTGTGCAAAACATGGCGTGTGGATTGACACTAACTCTTTGCATTTGCCCCTTCTCCCTGCAGACGTACATCGGCAGTGTGGTGATCTCCATGAACCCTTACAGATCCCTGCCCATCTACACGCCAGACAAGGTGGAGGAGTATCGCAACAGGAACTTCTATGAACTTAGTCCACACATGTGAGTCCACCTCCCAGGTCCTCTCCAAAATCAGCTAGTAATCCTGTACATGTATTGGTCCGCTTAAGACTTAGGAGTGGGACAGTGAGGATTTAGATTTGGTTTCTTTCATGCGAGTATTTTTTGTTGCTATGACAAAGAACCACTGAGGATGGCACTTCACAAGAGTGTTTTTCGAGGCTTTGTTAGTCTGAATGCGATGAACAGGAACCGTCATCTGTCTGCTGAAGATACAGCGTAATGCAAACCTCTGTAAGGATTATCAGTTTGGAGCCAGTGACTAATGCGGTGGGGTGTGGAGGCTCACATCAGAGGGACACTAACTCTTGTATTGAGAGTCAGTCTGGTACTTCTGCTGGCCATTCACAACCGTGGCATGCCATCTGTCCATTGGCAACATGAAGTCAGCATTGCTGTGAGTCTGCCAAGACAAAACAAAGCCCAGCACTCGTCAATTAGCCTGCTGTGTCTCTAGGCTGCAGCAAAGCCCCTCAGAGACACATACTGGAAGAGCGAGAGTGCCCTTGTCCCAGAACAGACATACTCCCTGCAGACAAAAGCAAGCTCCTTGGCTTTACTTTACAGCCAGCTATACAGAGCTGACATGACACAGTTTCAGGCTGTTTTGCTCTTTTTTCTTCTTCCTTTTGTTGCTCAGTCTGTCTCTATTCTGTCTCTTCCCTGCACACTGAGAGTGTCTAAAGAATGTCTTCTGTCAACTTTTGCCTTAAACTTTTTGTTTTTATTTTCGCTTGAGTAGAGGGAGACGGATACGGATTATTCACTGCCGATACCAACTAATAGTAATCAAGGAGACTAATAACTGATTTGTGGAATCCGACATACATTTGCCGTAAAAATAAGAATTAATTTTTTAAAACTTAAATGAGATAAACTCCAACACATAATTTGGTTGACATATTTTTGTTTATGCTTTGCATATATTTAATTAAATGAGCACTTTTCAACATGCGTCCTATAATTTTGACATGTCATCAGTGGTGACTTGTAACCAGTCAGACAGTGCTGCTTTCAGGACACTGCTCAAGAGCACAGGCTAAGTACAGATAGAGGTTGCTTCATCTGAGTAAAAAAATATATATATATTTTAAAAATGCTGTATTTTGTATCCGATAATTGCCCAGGAAAATTCCCTGCCGACTATCCGCTCCTGTGCTCCATTATTCTGAGTGATCATGTCGAAGATACAAATAGTTGCACACTTGTAAAGATTATTATCAATTTGTGTTCGGTGAAATTACCGGCATCGTAATTAAAGTCAAACAATAGCCAAACATGTACATGTCTAGAAGGGTTATCTAATGGTGGATAATATTAGGGCATCAAAAATAAAAGGAAAAACAATGTTTTTTTTGGCAGTACAAGCATTTTTAAACTGGTCTCTAGTCTGAACTACATTTTCACAAGATAGTTTAGGTAATAACAGAAGGCTCGAGGCTAAAGAGACATTCTGTGAAAGTCTTTGCAAGATCATTTTCATACCAGACTGACATGAACTGAAAGAGTGTCTGCTTGGAAAACAGGCAACCATTTAAAGAATGACAAATTTGTACAAGTTAAAATGCAAAAACACATGTACGGTCCTGTCAAGCTGTTAATTTTGAGCCCTTCACAGAGAAATGACATGTAATTGTTGCTGTCATGGGTCTTGGACAGTTAAAAGTTGTAAAGAGCATTTTAGGAAAATGGGCTTGAGGTCTTTGCATGCAAGCCCTTTACTTCTTTGCTGTCTGTCTGAGCCGTTTGAACTGATCTGGCTGAAAACTGGACAATGTCTGAGCCTGTGAGTCGGCAGAGACAGGTTGAAGGAGGCATGTTAAAGCAGAGACGCCAAGATATTTAGCTTGCCATCTGTGACAGGTTGAGCCAGGTGGATATGAAATCTCATTTGCACAAGTCCCACATGAAATAAGTCCTCCCTCTACTACCATTTGCAATGAATCTGAAACTTGAAGAAGCATTTGAAAAGGTAAAATTAGACAAAGTATGTAAAGATCCCTCTCAGCTCAAACTTTGCTCGAAACCATCAGTTTCTGTGCCTCTAATGTATAAAAAATAAGTTTGTGTTGCCTCAAAAGGACATGCTGTAACCTTGTTAAACATCACCTTACTATTAGTCTTTAAGTAAAGAAGATTATGGTCTGTTTAACAGGACAGGCTCTTGCAGGAAACCCTAAAGTGCCAGTCAAAGGCAGATTGTTTAAACATGCTCCATAAATTGATCTTAATCCTCCGCTCAGACCATCTGGACCAGGCTTTGTAGCTTTACATTGATCGTCCTCAAGTAATGTTAAACCCTCACTGTGGTCAAATCCATCAGCCCAGATATTCTCAACTTCATTCCAGTTTTGCTCACTGCTGTATTATACCATTAAGTGTTTTATTTATGTAAGGTTAACTGGAGAGCAATCCATACTTGTGGCACTTGCTCAATACTAATTAATACTTTGATTTAGTGCAGAACTCTTTTCATACTGTCAACATTAGAGACAAATTTTAAATCTTTTAAAAAAAAATTTATATAATAAAATCTATAAGCCCCGAGGCAGCTGGATGGCAGTGGTTTGGAAACTCATTTGGATGTTGTTATTTGAATACGTTTGACCTGACTGGTATTCAAAGCAGAGCAGTGCGTGTTTTTACAAACGCAAAATAAATCTTGTTAGACGGTCACCGCAGAGTGCTATAAATCAGTGTAAATAGTTTTTTTGTTTTTATAAAGAGTTGATTAGAGTCAGCCTCGGTATACTGCGCCTGCAGAAGTTTGGCCTTGCATTTTTTCGGCTTTCACCAGAACTCTGCAGTTGTTCACTCTTTCAGAGCCAAGGCTGCTAGATCAGAGTCAGAAAAAGAAAATAAAGACATCTGTGTGTAAATGTCTGACATACTGACATGACATGGAAATGTGAATGTCTAAAAAGATTCAATTCAAGTTTTACATTTAGTTCCAGCTTTATTATATGCGTTTAAGAGCAACTAAAGAACAGTGATGCGCTAAGAAAGTATTACCACATAATGTTTACACAAACTGTCAGAGGAATCTAGTGTCCGGTCAGTATTTTTAGATTGAAGATGACTGCCAATTCTCTATAATATTTCCAAAGCAAAAAAAAGTTCCTGTTTTTCATGACCCTGTTTTTTTGCATGGCTGAGCTTCACGTGGCTGAAGGGCATATTAGCAGAGTGACTGACCAGTGCTGAAGTAGATCAGTGTCGGGCTTTAATTAAGGTAACAGCAGGGGGTCCTAGGAATCTTCCCCTTCCTGTCTTTGATCCTCATTAGACACTTGAAACAGTATAAAATCAGCAGCTCAGAACAGGTCATAGCAGACAAGATCAACTTTGGATTTGCCACAGCCCCTAAGATGTTGTATACATACAATATATAGAATATGTAGTCTATGAAACCCTGTCGATTTGCTACATACACAGTGATGAAATCAGCATTCACCAAAGTTTACTTTTTCAGTTCTAGAATTGGCAATAAATCTGAAAAGTAAATATAATATAGCAATCATTTCTGTTTATTTTTCTACCATGAATTAATGAGGAATGCATGCAGTTGTAAAAAAAACTAGCGTAAGGTTTATGGATGCAATGAGTATGGTGACAACGTCTAGAAAAACAGAAAATTCTGACTGATAAGTATTTTGAAATGATCAAATTTAATCTGAATCTTCTTCCAACCCTGATGGAAGGCAGACTTCTGGGAAAAGTTTGAAAGCATTTCTTGACTCCTAATGTAAGTGCTTGTATTTTTTTAATATATACTACTGTTCAAAAGTTTAGGGTCACTTAGAAATGTCTTTATTTTTGAAAGAAAAGCAGTTTTTTTTCAATGAAGATGACAAATTAATCAGAAATACAGTCTAGAAATTATTAATGTGGTAAATGACTATTCTAGCTGGAAACAGCTAATTTTTAATAGTGTTTATATTTTCATGATGATGCTGCAGGTCTGACTGAATTTCTCACCTTAATGTCATGGCAGAGTAAATAAAAATAACAATCAACTGGCAACAGCTCAGCCCTTTAGCCTTCTTTCACACCTCCATAGACCCTCACACAGTGTAAATAGCACTACAGTGTCAGTCAGCAGCACCTAATAGGAGTTTAAGGCTTTTATATGGCCTTGCTCCATATGACACCATGTCAAAATGTTACAAATCTGGTTTCCATGGCTTCCTCGCAGAACATGTGCTGCTCTGGTCTGACTCACTGTAAAAAAGCTGAGAACAATGACAGAATGTCAGCTGCTGTGTCAGATGCACGCTGTTCCTAAAACAATTAGTGGGCCATCTCTTCCCACAGGACATGTAGAAGTCATTGACTAACTTGATGATCTGGGAATTTTTCCTTCTGATTGTTTGGATGAGATAAAATATGATATGGCTTTATGGTTATTGAAGGTAGTAGAGCAGTAAAACAGTTCTAGCCGTTGTGTCATTATTGCCTCATCCTGTGCATGGATTGTATATGTAAGGCGGCGCTTTAGTGTCTTTGTTACGAGCACAAGAAGAAGCGATTGTGTGCAGGTGCTTCAGTATTTCACACCTGCTCCTGTATTCCCAAGACGGATAGATGTGTGTGTCTGTGCATGCACATCAGCTGGAGGGAGAACTGCAGCTGGTTCTCTGTCTGTAATATTGTTAGTAGACTAATTGCCAGTTAAGTTCCTTCTTAATTAGAGCTACTGCAGATAAAGAGTGGTTCATACCCAGGCCAGAGACCAGTGCAGTGCAGATCAATCATTCAGGAAAAATCAGACAGCAGATGCTAGCAGTTGTCAGGTATCATTTACTCAAAAAGCAATGCAATCTCAGTTGAATTAGCTATTTTTTTTTAAATTATTTTTTATTTTAGTTGATGGTTGTGATGCAGTTTAACATAGTTCCAATACAAAGCACAAGACTGATGTGCTTATAACTAACAGCTTCCATTCTTATAAATCCAAAACACACTACAGACATAAAAAAACATCAAATGCAATCATAAGTGGGGGAGAAAGTTTCAAGTTTGAAAGAAAGTTTGGCCAGATCATGACCTTATCTGAGGAAAGATGTTATTATTGCAAGTAATTAGATTTGCCGTGTGTTCCAGAGTTGACACTGTTATGAAGGATGCCGATTGACTAATATTTTTAAAGATTTTTCATATATTTAAATTATGTCTAGAAATTCTATAGTTAGGCTAGTCCAACAACTTGCAATATTGAAAATTTTAAGAAGATTTGCTCTGTCACTGTTCACAAAAGCACCTGAATGTAAACCCAGCTGGAGAGTTCATTCATACTTCAGGGAAGTGCATGGCCACGCCCTCCTCCACTATACGAGTCATCATTTCGTCTTGTGCCCAAATGTGGCCAGATGAGGCGCCTCATAATTAACTGGCAGGTGTTTTCCTCCTTTTCTAAACACAGGCGGGGCGTTAGAGATGGACTAATCAGCGGCCTTTCTCCTTGCACAGCAACACTGCAGATGGCCTGGAGTCATGTTGTGTGTTGCTTGCCACCCAAACCAGACACAGATTGAAAACTGTGCGTGTGTGTGTGGACAGTCAGCCAGCCTCATGTCTCCAGGGTAGGATTGTATTTTCCCCATGTTTAATGAGGTATTGAGACCCCCGTTGCTCTGATTGCTCGGTACTTAGGGCCACTAGAGCACTGGCTACAGAGAGGCATCAGGACTGGCTAATGGAGCAAAGAGGCCTCTGTAAGGTGTGCATCAAGACTCCCAGCTGTCATGCACATGCTAATGACAGCTTGTCTGTACAATCTGCTTTGTTAGAGTGTTTTGACACCTACTTATATGATCTCATATTTTGATGTAGTGCCTCTACTTTGGATTGACTAATGTAAAGCGTAAGACTTTAAACATGCTGATGAACTTGTGAATCCAGAAATTCAAATGAAGCAAAAGCAGTATTGTAATACTAAGTCAGAATCATTGGTGTTTACACAGCATTTGTCTGTGCTTCCATTTATATTTTTTCCTCTTAGTATCAGTATAAAAGACTAATGAATCCTCACAGTGCCTCATTGTAGCACAGTGGGATTGGAGTTCTAACTAGAGTTGTTCGGTCTTTTCAGTTTGCTAAACTTTTGACCCTTGCTGCCATACAACTATCGCAACGACCCACATTAAATACGTTTTGATATTAATCAATTTTGACCTTTAATATAATTTTTGATTGCCCCAACATGAAGAAAGTGCAGCTAATACACGTCCTGGCTAAGAACACAAAGCACTGATTAAAATGGTTCGCTGCTGTTACTGTAGTTTCCAGGGCGAGACCTGCGCCCTCCATGTCAAAGGCAACGAGGCAGATCAGAGTTCACACGTGGGAGTAAACTAATTGTATTGACCGGCTGCCCGAAAAGCATCGTGTCCGAAGCATTTCCTTTATGCCGTTTGCTCTTGTGTAGTGGAAGCTTTTCTATTCTCTGCTCTTTGCATTAGGTCTGAATGAGATGCAAGAAAAAAATCAAATCACGGTCATTTAGACAAATATCGAGAAATACCACCGCCTTGGTTGGAATGGTAACTCATGCATTTCCTTTTCACTGAATCAAATATAAATATGCTTATACACTTTCAGTTATGCTCTCTACCACACACACATGTTCTCTTACATCTGAAAAATATGATATGCAGCAGCACAATGTTTCATTTATAATGCGACACATTTTACTCATCAAAAAAAAAATGCAGCTCCTGTAATTGGGACATTTTACTTGGCCACATTGAGATTTTAGTGATATTTCGATTTAATTATTCAGTCCTGCTTTGCATAGAATTCAGTTTTGAAGTTGCCTCTGTCTTTCACTGCCATGTGCATCTATAAAACGTGTGAGAGCAAACTGATGATGCTGAACTGCACAACACCAAGCTCATGAGTGCCCATTTATTTTGGATTTGTTTTCGAATGTGATCATTGGGCATGGATGCATGTTGTTTGTTTGCAGGATGTTGGATTAAGATTGATTTTAAGAAAAAAAATGAATGTGCTGCTGCTTCACCTGTGGGTTGGATGGACTTTGGAATCATTTTCCGCATCACTGCATCACACCTGTGTTTGCTTTTCCAGCGGTGACAGTTGGCACACTTTGATCAAAAGGCAATAAATAGAGGTTGTATGTTTCTTATATAATACACTGAATTTATCTGGGCACTTCACCCAGATACATTTACCTCATGTAAGGTTTGCCTTCAAAACTGTGCACTGGAAGGCTGTTTCAGCTGAATACTGCATACAGAATACTGCATTTACCTTCAGTTGCTGTGGATAAATTAGTTTTGTTAAAATTATCTTTAAAGCAAAGTGATGTTTAACAGCAAGTGTTAAAATTTTGTTTTCATGTTTCGAACTGTAAGAAAACGAGTTAAATTGCAGGCTCTTAAGACAGATGGATGCCAGTTGTAAAACGGTTTTGTTTGATGTCCTTGTTGCTTGCTGTCAAATTAAAGCTAAGAGCCTTGACAAGCAAATCTCTGCACAATAGTACACATTTCTTTATACGTACGTTCCCCCAGTTGCTTCTTCCAGCGCAGCTCCGCTTATTTGGTAACGAGCCACATGTGTACTGTTTATATTATAAGACTGTTTTCAAGGAGACCTAGATAAGCTGCAGCACAGAACCTGTATGTAGGTAGATTTAAGTGGGCACTTGTTGAAATGGCATTTTGACTCAGGTGGGCAGAGTGAGTCCTCTCCAGCATGTGAGTTGGCGTAATGGTGAGCTTGCTGAAACTAGGGAGAGATGATAGGGAAGGTGTATGTTTTCCTTTTTTTTTCCCACCCACCTCTTCAACCCAAGAATAAAATGTAAATGTATTAAATTGAATAATGCGACCATTTATTATCAGTTGCTACATTTGTGCATGCAGGCAGCACTCTCACACCTGCGTGTTCCACTAGCAAAACACAGCACCTTATATACACTGTTTTATTTCCTCCCTTAGGGCTTATAGATCTCAAGCAGTGCCTGGTGTTGAATATGAAGCATTTAACAGACATTTGCGGTTTTATTTAGGCTCAGGTTATTCTGCTTTTGAAGTTGTATCATTTGTTCCTCTTGAATTTTTCTCAAACTCACTTGCAGACCAAACTGCCCATAACTGAGAACGGTTAGGAATTCCCCAAATGATTTCAGAGACAATGCCTCTACCTGCAAGTAGGTTAACATATCACTGATTAAACACTCCCTGCTTTGTCATGTATCGCTTCTGTGAGTATAATATTTTACTTCATGGATTTCCTTTTGTCTGTGATCATCCAAAATCCATTGTAAACTCAGTCTATTCAGAGTCAGAACAATAGGTATTGAGCTTTTATCTCTGCACACAGCTTGCATAACAACATGTTTGAGGCATACCAAAACGAAGGCAAATAGATATGACCGGTATCAACTGTGCGGAATATTGTTCTACCGCAGAGCCATATATCTTTGACAATAATGTTTACCTCTATTTTGTTGTTCAGAGACAGTCATCAAGAGACATGCACATTTCCATTAATTCTATGCAGGTGCTCTGTACAAAATATCTGCATCAAAAAAATAAAAAACAATGAAACTCCCACACACTGCTGTCGTCTCTCCAGCTGATGAATGTATTATTGCCAAACAGAATTAATCTCCTACAGCTGGGAAAAATGACATTATGCTGTTTGATTTGTTATATAAGAACACACACAGGTACATTTTATTTACATTTTAATGTGTACAGATGTTTGTGTACCGGGTCATGTACAACAGGACTGCATTTGAAGCGATCCATTGTAGAAAATAATGGGGTGTTGCTGTTGTATTACTGTACTGCTGTTTTCAGTATCATGTGTTTCAGTAACACTGAAGGCCACCATGTGATTGGTCTCGTGAAATTTGGTGGATTGCGGATTGTGGAAATTTGGCAGTGGGTAGATGAATTTATTTCTGCTAAACCTTTCTAAAGGGTCTGACTAAGAGCCCTAATGGACAGGCTGAAATAGAGAAACTGTACATGCTGGCAGAAATTGAATTTGCTAGAAACTAAGCTTGTATCCATTGTCAAACTAGCTTTTTGCATGAGAACTGAAACCTGGACATTAATATTTGAAAAAAGTAGAAATTATCAGTGTTTTATTTTCATTACCTTTTTTTCATTTATTTAGATTAAAGTAGTGAGTTGTGTGGTTTAATAAAGCTTTATAGCAAGAAACACCCATGATAAAAATGCAGTTAGGGGATAGGGAGTAAAAGGAAAAACAATGAGGAAATAAAGTTTGTGAATACAGTGGAATGCAGCATCTAGGAATAAAAAACTATCTATGAAACTATCTATGAATGACTTATTCACCATTTTTTTTTACCACTATAGCCCTGAGGAGAAGGTGTCACCCACTAGCCTGGTGTGAATGTGTGACCGACATGCTGTTGGTCAGACCCACAATGACTCTAACTGTTGGTTCAGTGGGTCACATGGTCATCCTGAGGCCTGAGGCTTCTCTGAGGGCCTGCCAAATGATCTTGTTCTAAATTGGGCATAACTGCTTATTTCTATGCAGCCTTTGTGTGTAAGTGTATGTGAACAGAGGGTGTTGTGCTGCTTGTGTCGGGTCAAGACTCTACAGTTATTTTTAGCTATGACACCAGGGATGGCAGCATTGGTCTACTGGGTGAACAATGGTCCCTGTTTCCACCGCTTTGGTTCAGACTGAAAAGCCTCAACAGCTATTGGATGGTTTGCTGTGAAATTTCATAGATCTTGTCTCAGAGGATCCATCCTACAAGTTTTCACTTGGTCAAAGTGTCAGCTTGTCCAGTATTTAGGTTTATCACGTGCTAAATTACCATGTCCTGCTGAACACCACCATGCTTGAGTATGTTAGCATTAAGCTCAAAGCACTATTGTGGCTAAGTACAGCAGTGGATTTTCTACCATGTCTGTAGACTCTATTTATGGTCTCTTTCAGTTTAAAAATGGTAAAATAAAGAAAGACAAAGCAAACATTCAATGGAGATAAGACATCAACGTTCAGATTGGTAATTGATCTTCTAATTACCATATATAAACATGGTATTAAAAGACAGATCCACCTCAAACCGCTTGTGTAAGGAGTATCTTATGGCAGACATTTCTCATTTTCCTGTTGATAATGGACAAATATATATACCATGTACTGTTGAGATGAGATTGTTCCAGACCTAATAACAAGTATCTACAATAAACTCCTGCAGTCAGAAATGTCAAAGACCTTCAACATCTTTTGGAGTCAGCTTTTAGAATCGAAGAGCAAGGTTGTCTTTCTAAGCTCCTTTTTACACTGACGTTGAGTGCTCATTGGAGGGTTCAGGTATCAAGAATTCAAGTCAAGTCCAGTGCAGTTTCTTTCTCTCAAGGTTAGTTTGTCTGTATACCAGCAGCCACGTTCTTCTCTGTCAAGATGTGTTTTACACTTCAAGGTCTTTCTGAGCTTGAAGTGACCAGTGGCCCTGCAGTAGTGGAAAGCTCAAACATCAAGAGCAGAATGAAGAGAGGAAGCCCTCAAACCTGGCTGCACTGGTGCTTTCTGAGCTATAAAAAGACATCTTACTCTTGTGTTTCCATCATCCTGTCTGTGGCTGTGCACATGTGGCTATGTATTTCTTTCCTCTAGCATGCTTTTTATGTGTCCTCTAGCCAAAGGCAAGTGTCAAAGTTTCTTCCATTCCCTTTGTTATTCATCATTGTATGAAATCTCATGGCTCTGGCAGTTTGGTCAAATCCTTTTAACACCTTATGATGGGGAGTTATTAGAATCAGAATAGAAGATACATCCACAATCCCAGATTCTCATAAACCTGCTAAAAGAGGCACAGAAGAGTCTTTGTTGGAGCAATGCTTTGAGGATGTTTTGCTACCTTACTCAGCATGCTTATTTCCTGCTTCTCCAAGGATCACACAAACAGCTTGGGCCGGTGTTTTCCCCTGCTGCGGAACGCTAAATTGCTGTGTAGTAAAGTGAATTAAAGCCCTGGACCCCCTCGAAGTTTGATGTATGGGTGGAGGAGTATCAATGAGCAATTAAGCTGAGGTCTCAGACAACCTCCAGCGAGTGTCGGACAAATTAGAGATCTGTGGCAGCAGCACTCCACTCTGAACTTTTAATTTGGAGAGTTAGAGGTATTCTTTATTGCACCTTGCACACTGAGAATGCTCTTGTGAATAGAAGACTGTTACCACGATCCTGTGTCTTATTTGTTAGATAGTTTCCCTGTGTACTGATCTTCTCCTTACCACCTGTTTTACAGAAAAGCATTGTCACGGCACAGATGGCCCACATCTGTCATAACCAAGACTTTTTTATGTGTGGGTGTGTGTGTGTAAGTGTGCATCCGCTCTGTTGCCCTCCCACACCAGCAGGTTGGCTTTTACATTTTGAAAACGTCTGAATGTGCACCACTGTGTTTGTGTGCCCGTGCTTGTGTTTCTTGCCACAAACACCCCCTCTTCCACCTGGTCATACAACATCAGGAAAGTGTTGCTTCCTTGGCTGCCCCTTCAAAGCCAAGCGGATTTCCTGAAGCCTGTGGAGGAGCAGGTCGCACTGAGATCACAGGCTACTGTACTGACCCCCCCTCAGTACATACAAGCACGCAGCAGAAATATACCTGAATCTGGTGTTAAAATGTGGTTTATCCATTAAAGAGCTGGAAAGTAACAGCTGTTTATTTTAAAAGGTGAAAATGCACATGTACTGTACGTCAGTATGAATACATGGCTAATAGCATCTGAGAAAGATTATCATTGTTTGCAAAAGGCCTGTCATCACCCAGTAGCTGGGTGGGTTACACTCAAGCCCATACATTACAGCTTCATTAGCATCTACAAATCACGATTTTAAAGTGTTCTCAATCTGCCCTCAAAGTACTCCACCTGTTTAAGATTCAGGTCACAAACTACAGACCCATCATCTCCTCCTGTGCCCCACTTACCAGAAGCTGGTAGTAACAGAACTGACTAGACTATTTTCTACTGCTTACCTCATGCCACTGTGGCTTTGTGTTCACCGCTGCCACGTGCAAGACCAAATTACAGCCTGCAGGCAGATGTGCAGGGGAGGTGCCAAGCAGCACTTAAGGGCCAAGGCCTTATCCCAGCCTAACCCTCACACACCCAGCAACACACACACACACACACACACACACACACACACACACACACACAGATCAGGGAGGCCTTTGGGATTTCGGTACCTCACTCTCGGTCTCCTCTGTCTTTGATGGTGAACTTAGTGCCTGTTCGTCATTTCCACTTCCACGTTTATGAAGTGGTGCAACCAGTTGCTGTTCAGTTTGCTCTCATGGTCCTATTAATAGCATGATGCTCTGTCCGCATTATTTCTAAATGTGGCTTGTTTTTCTTGCTTTTGATGTGTCCACAGTTAGAATGAAATACAGATTAGTTTCTTGTGACAAATAAGTGATCTTCTGGTTCTTTTATTTTAAGATTTAAACATGTATGTCATCTGCCTCCGGGTGTGGCTTGTGTCTGTCGACCTCTATTCATATTGTGATTATGTGATGGCTATTCATATTCATATGACCTGCTTAGCATGTGTGTGTGTGTGTGTGTGTGTGTGTGTGTGTCACTGGAACAAGTTCCTGGCAAAGGACCTCCCACTCCTATTTCACGCCCCTCGCCATCTCCCGGTACACTCCCCCCTCCAGCCGGCCCACATGCCTCCTCTCGGGGGGCGAGATAATTGTGTGATGGTTTGCTCATTGTCAGGATCAGGTCAGGCAACAGGAGTGTTTTCACAAAAGCAGACATCTGCTGTGCTCTGCTGCCCTTTTCAGCAGTGACGTAATGTCCCGTGGCAAGTCTCATCCATACACAAAACTGGCAGATTGGTGTACAGGAGAGGGTAGGGGCTGGGCCGTGATCAGAGATTGTGGGGGTGGGGATTGAATGAGAGGTTTATGCTTGGCTGGACAGGAAATGAAGAGACACATTTGTTGCAGCTAGGGGCACCTAAAAAAAATCGTGTTAATGCTTGCTAGGAGGGAGCATGGCAGCTGCAAGACTTCCCTGTTAGCATTTAATTTTATATTCAGTGTTTCTGACCAGAATACATTGTATGCTTCCTCAAGAATCCAATAAAGACATTGAATGAATTTCTGCCCTCATAAACATTTGTAAGGAGATTGGCAACATCATTGTTAACATTGGTTTACAGGCATTGTCTGCATTTACTAGAGCATTATTTAGTTTTTTTTTTTTGGCTATTGAATCCAAGGGACATACAGATGAGGGACAAATTAAAGGAAAAAAAACTGCATAAAGGGTCTGAATAAGGTGTTGGGCCACCATGTACCAACAGAACAGCTTCAAAGCATGTTTGCTTTGCTTTTCAGTCTCTGGATCTGTACTGAAGGGATGAATGCAACTTTCCTAACTTTCCCATTTGGTGTTTTGATGATGGTGGTGGAGAGTGCTGTGTTGCACGTCAGTCCAAAACCCCCCCATGGGTGCTCAACTGAGTTGAGATCTGGTGACGGCGAAGGTCATAGGATATTATTCACGTCATGTTTATACACATCAAACCATTCAGTGACCCCTTCCCTCCATCGGACACTGCCTTATGGATGGGGGAATTACCGTCCTCGAGGATAAAGGTGATCACTCAGAGCAAAAGGCCCCCCACAACATAACCAGGCCACTAGATCCTCTTGCATTTGGGGTCAAGAGTTCAGGTATTTCCTTTAACTTTTCGCCCACCATCTGTAGTTAAGTTCACATGCAGTACGTATTTTCTTTACTGCTCGGCTGACCTGCTGTGAAGGTTTTTTTATTGTACTAAAAACTTCTCAGAGCCTAGAAAAGCTTTTGTTTGTTTTGTGCGTCATTCCAAAGTATAAATTCAGACGATGACTCAGCAGACGGAGATGGAGAGAGAAGGAAACTGAAGGGATGGTTTGTTTGGGTGTAGTTTGTCTGATATGTTTTATGTGTTGGTCTGCATTCTCATATCTTGCTATAAATCATAAGGTAACAAGAACAATGTAAAGACTGATACACTCACAAAAATGCTGCACTGTAGTGCCTCCTCCAATGGTCAAAAACCCGTACAGTGTACTTTTAGATCATTTCACATGTGCAATAACTCATTCTACCAGCTTGGAAAAAAAGAGAAATGCTGCATTAGTGTACCTTTTTTCTTGGGGAAATATTGGTCGAGGGCCCACATCAGGGGCTGATGAGGGAGATGACTGGTGGCAGAGCTGAATGGGCTTTGATCCAACGCGACGTGTGATGGTGGAGCACTCTAAGCTCCATTAGCCTGCCTGAGCTTTAACTCTGTATTGTGGTCTGGAATGCGTTCATCTGGCTGCCCATCTCTGGCCCGCTCTCTCCACGGCTTCTTACTTGCAATCAGCAACTTTGCAAATCAAGGGTCAGTTTCAGTTCAGTGTGTGATTATATGCTTCAGGTTGTGGTCCCCCCGCAGCACTGGCTCCTCTAATACAATCGTTGCTGTGCACTAAATTACATTTAGACGTGAGTTTCTTTTTCCATGTCTTGGTGGATTTCTGAAAGTTGGAGTATATAATGAAGAGATTACAGTAGGATGGTGCACAACCCTTCACCATGCAAACTCTAATTCCATCTGAACACTTCCTTTGAACCCTCTCTAACCATGTTTAGTGCCTGCTGGTTGGTGCCACGCTGCATTTTGATGTGCAGTGTGCTTGAATCTGACAACAGCTTTGCCCCTACAAGTAAATGCAACCTCAGCAACCATGAGAGTCGGATATCCCAGCGCCTGTTGGTCGTGTCGTAAGAAAATCCCTGTTCACATCTGTGAATATCAGACATTCTTTCCTATACTCATGTCTACTACACTTAGTGCATATAAATACTTGGCTAATGATATTACTAAGACCTGAGAGATTTTGAGTGCGCCCACCCTCCAGGCAAGGAATAAGACCAAATTAGACACTGGGGAGAGACTGTTGTGAAGCATTCCTCCAAAATTACCTCAAGCTATATTTACCCTGCATTTGATGTGAAATGTGAGACTTAAATATGTTGATCTTAGCTCGATATTTAAAAAGCTGTGAGATTAAGTTCTTGACGGTTTTCAAGTTACAAGATCTGAGTTATGTTAACACTTAATCTACCCATAAAGCTGCGAGGCATTCATTGTCTAGCACAAGGTGGTTACAACCTTTTGACATGAGCTTGACACTAAGTTGTCTGAGTAGTTTTATTATCCTTTAAACCACTTTACTGTGGTTTTGTTATAGTCACACCAGAATTGGGGAACTCAAATAGCGTCTTCTTAATCCTAGTGGAGCTCATCATGGAGTTCTTAGGTGATACAGTATTCCAGATCCAGCATATCTTGTCTCAGACAAACTCAACCCAAAGACGGAATCTACATGCAGCATTTCCCCCCACAGCTGTTACAGCTTTGGACAAAATTCCCGAGTGATAAAAGCCAAAGTACAGGGGTATGGGAAACCTTGCGAGCTAATTTGCAGCCTTGCTTTCTGCTGGAGGAGAGATTTAGAACACGGCTCTCGCTACAATGTACATGACTGTTTGCTTGCCAAATGGAAACTGTAAAAAGCGATTGTTGCAGCCTTACCCTTTAGAGTTCCTCCTCTGTGGGTGTATCTCTTTGAAATTACAGACCAATGTGACACACAGGATAAAAAAATTGTCATTGTGATATGGCCCTCACATCATCCACACCCTACTCTCAAACCATCACAACGGATCATCTGCAAAAAGAGAACAAATAAAATATTGTTCTGGAATTCAGTGGGGGTGAAGCTGCAGTAATGAGTCCTACTTTCCTACTGTGTCGCTGTCTTGGAATGTATGACAATAGGCTTTGTTTTATAATAAGCTCCCCCCTTTTATCCTTCACTATTCACCTGGGGTTATTTTACATTTCACTGACTCACTGCATTATCTAAACACCTACCAGGGTATGATTAAAGAGATTCATTTTAATTATGCATTTTTTGGTTGTTGTTTAATGTCAGAAACAAAATCCAAAAAGTGACTATGACAGTAAACAGTGTGAATAATGTAAAATTAATTGTTTATAGGAGGGAAATCTCTTATGTAACTGTTCTTTTTGTTCTTTGTTTTAATTTTATTTTAATATTTATTAATTTTACAGCAAACATTTGGCATGAACCAGTGCCACATGCTCCAGTTTCACAGACTAAGCAAATCTCTAATGCACATCAATAGATGTGCCTTGTTTGAGCAGCATCATTCGGTTAGTAGCTTCACAAAAAGAGCAGGAAATGGTGAGTTATCAAAGCCAAATTACAAATTCGAACCAGCCAGTGTTGCTAAATAAAGCTACCAGTCCCTCCAGTCCTGTAGATGTCCTACAGATGCAGTCCAATTTCCAATGGAGTCACATGTTATTGATTAGGTTGGACGCCATGCAGCCTGGCACAGAAAGATTTCTCTGAACTTACTTTACCCCACCACCTCTAAACGCTCCCAAAAATATCCTGGAAAAATAAAATTAATGTGTGATGTTTGCAGTGTGGCATGCCGTTGTAATGTGAAGGCTTATGGCTTTGTTGTTTTTTTTTTTCTTCCAGCTACGCTTTGGCAGATGAGGCCTACCGCTCACTGAGGGACCAGGATAAGGACCAGTGCATCCTCATCACAGGGGAGAGTGGAGCTGGCAAAACTGGTAAATGCTATTTTAGTTCATTTCTTTTAATGTCTAGAGGAATCTAAGCCATGATGTCAGGCCATTTACACTCCCACCCAACATCAACCTGCTGTTCATACACAGACATCTACATCACTGGAACTAATATATATTAGTAACACATCTTTTTTTTTTGAGCATGAACATAAAAGATTTTTCATTTATCAAACGCTAATGGGAAGAAAAACACTTTTAATCAAGAGCACAGCATCTTTTTAAGCATCCCAGTGGTTTGCCAATACATTCCTGGAGGGTACGCTCTGCCGTTCCTGTTTGTAGTGCTTTGTTCAAAGTGTAGTCAAAACTTATTTCTAAAGACCGCTGTAAGATAAGAGTTGTTATGCATAAAGCCACATTGCAGATTTAGATCAGATCTCCCATGAAAGGTAGCTTGATGCTAGTTGTGTTTTGAGAATCTCATGTTGGTACATGAAACATGTTCTGTGATGACCTGTAAACAGAATGCATGTAAAATGATAGGGGTAGTCAAATCAAAGTAGGTGAGCAGCAGCGTGCAGATGGTGTGCTGGTTTACTCACGCTTCCTATGTGGAGTATATACAGCCAACAATCACGCTTGAAAGAAAGCTAGAAGACTTTAAACCTAAAATACTGGACTTGGCTTCAGACTACAAGCACTTAAAGAAGGCTGTTTTTACATCCCCTGCCTCCTTTATTTCTGTTGGTTTTTGTAATAGTGTGGCCATGTTCGGGACTAGTTCCACATACCTTCCAGAAACTCACTAGGAATGGTATTTCCTGTAGTGCTGTGTCACAGGTAATGGCAATATTGAGTTGGCAGCGCTCGGACTGTAGGGATGGAGTCACGATCTGCTCATAACATTTTTTTCCTGTAGAATATAGACAGACATTCATTCCTACTCAGAAAGCACTGCCCTCAGGTCTCAGACTGATTGTATCTCCTCTAGCTTTTCAGCTCTGATAGCTGTTTATTGAACGTTAGTTTTTCACGAGTCCTCTCTAAAAGCAGTGATAGCACTGCAGAACTGCAGTAGCAGGTTTGGTGGGAATTTCAACTGAACTTCAGACTCAGCAAATTCTAATCTTTCACACTGAAGTGTGGGAGTGAGTCGTAGTCAGTGACCATTTGGTTGCAATTAAAACTCAACATGTGGCTTTAATCAAAGGTTGGGCAATATAGGAAAAAATCGTAGATTAACAACAATGATATCACAGCCTCTTCTCCATGTTTTGAAATATTTACTAAAAGCAGGAATATCATACAGCAAAAAGTCAAATGCTTTTCCTACCGGGTGTTTTAGTCGAGGTCATACATATTTTCCCAAACTCTGACTTCAACTTTCCATGAAAACTCACACAACTCAGCAATAAGCCTTTCAACACCATTAGCTAACACAATGTAGCATTAGAACACAGGAGTGATGGTTGCTGGAAATGTTCCTCTGTACCCCTATGGAGATATTCCATTAAAAATCAGCAGTTTCCAGCTAGAATAGTCATTTACCACATTAACAATGTCTAGACTGCATTTCTGATTAATTTAATATTATCTTCATTGAAAAAAACTGCTTTTCTTTCAAAAATAAGGATATTTCTAAGTGACCCCAGACTTTTGAACGATAGTGTATGTCGGAATTGATCAGTCAGTAATATTGTTGCAATATGATTTTCTGAAGAAATTTTAAAATAATGTGCATTTTCCATCTTATGGAGGCCAAGAAATGCTAAAATGGTCATATGCTTTTTCAAATATTTTACCCAACCGTGCCCTTGTTTCATTAGTAGTAGCGCAAATACATTTGTGTACAATGTGTTGATTGTATGACTCAATGTTTTCAAGTGGTTTTGAACTTTTGTTGTGTTGCTCTCTTGCTCGAGCTCAGATTTCACAACGTTACATTCCCTGCAGGACTTTGGCAGCAAATAACAGGAACTCAAAGCCACACATTAATTTGAAGAAACCCACCATCAGTGCTGCATAAGATCATCAGTCATTTATACGCTTAATAATTTCCATGGTCAAATGTCACGTTACAACAATAAAGCATGCCGAAAACAAAGCAAACGAGGGCACGACACGGTTTGGCGGATCGTGTTTTGCGTGATGCACCAGCCTTTATTTGGACTCTGTCAGCCTCACATGGATATTAAAAACCCGACTCCAAGAAGCCGTCGCCGCAGCCAAGTCAAGAGATAAATTCGGATTTCAGTAATCTCATCAGCCCTGAAGCTTTGTAGTGGAATAAGGCCGTCAAAACCTACTCCATCGATATGGGTCATTGACATTTGTGTCTGGATGGGGGATTTCTCCTGCTCCGTCTTACTGTGCCTTCTATAAGAGGAAGAACTTTTTTTATCAGATGCCATTGCAGTGAGGAGTAGTCATAACACAGCTTTATTGTCTACAAGAGATGGCTGAGGAAGTTTTTGTTACCCGGATAGATAAAAATGTCAGGTTTAAACTCTGCACCTTGTTAGTCAGCGAGACTCCTGATGTCTGCATTTTTCTGTACTATCATTTTTTGCCACCTTCTTCCTGCTTCGTATGTTAGCAAAATACACGAACACGTCCCGGCCTGTTTGTGTGCCAGACTCATCAACAGTCTGTACCAGCAACCACTGTCAAGCTCTTTCTCTATCCTGCTTTGGCACAACACACACATCATCAGTTCTGGGTCACTGTCATCTCACTGGTCAGGAGAGCTGATCCTGATTCCAGCAGTCATCCTACAAGGCTTGTCACTTGTTCCAGATAGGACAAGTTGCTTTTTGAGCCTGTGTCATGTTTCTCATGCAGAACATTATTTTAGGGGGGAGCACGCTTCTCTGACAACACAGAGAGCATTTTAAAATCGGTGTCGGCTCCAACACGAGAACTGAAGTTCATGGGATGAAGTTTCTGCATTCCATTGTATTCCAAAGAAATCAGTAATTTGAATGATGATATTATGATGCAACACTGGTCATCGTGAAACAAAATGGGGCCTCTTCTTCTGGTCTGTACCCCCAGACTAATGAATGATCCACACCCTTCCCTGATGGGTGTCAGGGGGGATGATGTAAGGGGGATTTTTATGGGGAATGGTGAAGTGGGTGGGCACGTCGCACTTGTTCCTCTGTAATGTCTAGCAAAGGCTTTGGTATAATATTTATCCGTGTGTGTGTGTGTGTGTGTGTGTTTCAGAGGCCAGTAAGCTGGTGATGTCATACGTGGCAGCGGTGTGTGGGAAGGGCCAGGAGGTGAATAAGGTCAAGGAACAGCTGCTGCAGTCCAATCCCGTGCTGGAGGGTGAGTCGAAGACACTGCATCCAAATTCAGGAGCCTGGACCGGCTGAAGTTTACATTTGGAGGCCGAATCTGTGTTAACGGGTTGACACGGCTGCCCCAGTTCAAGGGCTCTTCAAAGCACAGCTGAGAAATGTAGCCTTCTAATGCCAAAATTTGCAAAACACAGACAGTGTAAAGTCTCAGCTTAATTGAGCTGTTACCCACTGAGCGCTAGTTAGTCGCTGAAAAGAGTTTTATGACAATCTTTGATATGTTGGCTCGGCTTCCAAAAGACATTCATTACTGCAAAACTCCTGACAGTTAGCTGTACAACACACACAAGTCGAACAATCTACAAATCATAACTCTTGGATATAACAACTTGACAGTGATCATATAAACATGGAAATTTCCGTGTCACAGTCATCTGAAAGTATGTGAATACTGTATAACTTTCATTTCTTGAACAAACCAGGACACCACACACACACACACACACACGCACACACACACTCATTCCCACCACTCTGTGCTGGCACAGAAACAGCTGTATTTTAATTGGGGGCAGTGAACAGGAAATGCCCATGAATGATGAAGCTGTATGCCCGGGTTGCACATCTGCAAGAGTTTAGCTCCTGCCGATCTAATTGCCCCTAACACTAGAAAGAAGGAAGGGGGAAACGCAGTAATCCTGCTAAACACACTGTGTCTGTGCCGTGCTCGCTGTCTGTCACATTGCGTCTCACTTTCTTTCACAATCTTTATTGTTTTCGCTCCTTGTCATCTCTCGTTTCTCATGTCTTGCTCTGATTTCTCTTTCCCTTTTGCTCTTTATCATCCTCTGCCTCCCTCGCCCCACGGCTGCCATTGTACCAGACGAGCAGCCCACACATTCACATCACCCGTAGACTTAAGCACACATTAATCAGTTGTTATCAGCAATTAGGGAGTCATGCTAATAGCGCTGTGATGCATGGCACATTAATAGCATTCTAATGTAGAAATATGGTTTGAAGGAAGATGAAAAAGGTTCGTGTCGCAGAAAGGTTCGCTTCTGCACAAAGTACAGCTGGTCTCCATATCCGCATGTGTTTGTGATGCGTTTAATGTGCTCACATGCAGACATTCATACTTCAGAATGCGGCGCTGTTTGTTATTGTTTATTTATAAGCGGGGGCAAATATTGAAGCACAGCAACTTCAGTGTGGCGTGACATCAAGGTTCAGCCTTGCCTAAGCCTGGAAAGCCCTGGTGCTTTGCTTAATCCATACAGAATTATGGGGCTTCATCAGTACAAATGGCTTTGACATTCAGGCCTCAGATGATTGACAGCTAGCTGCAGTGAGGCACAAGCCTGAGGATCATTAATCAGGTTTTTAAATATTTGTAAATAGGCTGTTGGCCTGTCTTTAACGCACTGACTGTTAACTTTATACTAGTGGGATTAGCATAAATCATGCATGAGATGTTTCCAATGCTTTCTTTATGTTTTTATTTATTCATGCCATTATATTGTGATGTTTCTTCTTTTCAGCTTTCGGTAACGCCAAAACAGTAAGGAATGACAACTCTTCCAGATTTGTAAGTATCCAGAACTACAGCTACTGTTTGCTGGATAAGATGATTGCTTCTCTAATCAGACTTTATTTGCACCACATCATGTGCATGCGATTTTTCAGATTTGTACATAATGTCACCAATTTACTTTGATTGTGTGTTTCTTAAATTCTTATATATTTTCACTTTTTTTTTTCCCTTGAGAATCACACATGCATCAGTCTGGCACTCAATAACATGAGCTTAATAGGATCTGCATAGTAGCTTATTGTGCTCGATCCTACAGTCACTTGAGCAGGATCGGTTCTCATGGTAGTGTGGGTGTCATCTTTTTTTTTTTTTTTTTTTTTTTTACAAGTGCTGCTGTTAACAGCAGTTGCAAGGGTTTGATGGTTAAAGCAAAGGCCTGCAGGGGCTCACACACGTATAAACGGGTTTGCAGATCACAACATCTCAAGGCCACTGTGTTGTGTGTAGGTAAATATGCTTGAGAAGTGATGCATGTTTGTACATGTTTTGAAGGAGTATCGTGATGTTAAGCACAAAAGAAGGGGAAAAAAAATACGCCAAATGATATCTTTGTGTCAGTAGAAACTCGTATCTCAGTTAAGAGGCTTTATCACATGAGTGGTGTTCTGCCTTTCCCATGTAATCTGAAGACATTTATTGGCTCTGCAATGAATACCAGCCCACACACCACCTCAGAAATGCTTGATAGTGTAAACTTTCACACGTTACATGGCCTTGATCATTACATTCTGGAGAACGCTGATGTAGACCAAGTACCAAAAAATGTGCTTTCCTTACGCTAGCACATTTTTTTCTTTTATTTTCTATTTATCTCATGCCTCAGATTCTTAGGATCTGTTGTGTTTTGAGAATGAGGAAGCAGGAGAAATCTAATGCTGATCTCTAGAATCATAAGGATGATTCAGTATCTACTTTTGTATAGACAGACACAAATCCAGAAAGCAAGACATTTCCATGCAGTGGCAATATGAAAGGAGATGGGTGTGTTGTTGCTTTCTGTTTTCCCAGGAGGACATTCTCACACTGCGCGGCTCAGTATTTCCAGGGAGGCCTGATCCAGCAGACAGCAGCCTGCTACAGTTTTGATCATGCTATCATGTTATCATGTAGCTGCAAATTTTGGAAAAAGCCTGTTTATTTTATCTTACTGAAATCACTTCCAGTGCATCAGAAAAGCCTGTTTACATCCACACCCCAATGCCACAGGGTGTTTTTTGCCTGAGCATTTCATTTCATAGTTATTATTATAATGGAAACTGGATATTCCAGCTAGTAGCAGCTTGTCCTAGTTTTAGTTTTACTTTTTATTCTTTTTTTTAATCATCTTCCTACAGAGATACAACTGCATGCCGGTGCTTGGACATGTAGTTGTTACAGGGAGTATTATAACGGATTATGCCCTTGATCTGTTTATATTTAGGTAACCTTGGCATCAACCTCTAGACTCTAACCTCGGGCCTCCTCACCAGACACCAGTTCATCAGAGCTCCATCAGTTTAACAGAAAAACTCCGAATCAGACATGTCGCTTCATTTTGCTGAGTGCAGCCGGCTTATTGGGTTTGGTGAGAGCCTACTCACCAGTAGAGCTTGGCCTGTTCTGGGGACATGTCTGCTATTAATGCATCAGACGAGAGGGGGGAAAATAAAACACACAGGACTTTCTGTTCTAACCTCCAAGTTTCAGAGAGAAGGAGCGAAGGGGGGCTGAAAATGGTTTTATGTAGTCCTCCAGTAGAGAGAAGCTGGCAGAGGCTGAGGGAGGTGGGGATGGGGGGGGTTTCCCTCCAGTCAAACCAGTTATTTCTTCGCAGTTGTGTTTATGATTGGCAACCGGTGCTTGAAGTTGAATGGGTTTGTGCAGAGTTCCTCGCTGTGAACTGAAGTCATGAGTTGGGTTTGCAGCTCAGTTTAACACGAGCTGGCTCACACTTTCAAAGCAAACACAAAAGACGGTGTAAATATAGGTTTCATGAAAGGTTATACCTAACTGTTGCACTCTGACCTTCAGGGAAAGTACATGGACATTGAGTTCGACTTCAAAGGAGATCCCCTGGGCGGAGTCATCAGCAACTGTGAGTAGTATTAGAATGAAAATCAACTCAAAAATGAAACAAAAAAGTTGTAAATGTTCATATAAGATTGTCAGGTTATGTATTTTCTTCATAATATGCACCATAGTTGTAACTTTCTTCATATTCACTTGCTGCATTTATTGCTTTCCAGCTACACTTTTCCCTCAGTTAAACATCCACATGCAGACTTTTAAAATATACTCATTGAGTAATTACACATGATTTAATCCCACATATTTACTTGGATCAGTCAAAACAAGTAATCTGCTGTTGCGATGGCAGTCAGAAAGTGCAGTACAGCATTGAAAACTGGTCAACAAGTCAAGCATATACCAAATTTTCTGCAATGATTTATGTAGTGTTTTAAATATGTATCTAATCGATATAGACTGTAGGCTTTATCAGGCTGTGTGAATTATTAGTTATGTGACTTTCATTTATATGTCCTAAATTCACAAACTCTCCTCAAGGGGCTGTACAGTCATTATAGCATATGGCATTCTAGCTTTAGACCCTAAATTTGGTTGAGAATTATTTATTCTGCACATTTTATGTGAGCTATACAGTAGCGTTTTGCTTTATTGAAATCAAATGTCATCCGTAGTCTGAACAACAGGCACCAGTCCAACCACCAACTTTGTCTCCTCAGCTCTTCTCTCTGTTTTGGTTTGATCTGTTCACATTGTTGTGTCTGTGCTGGCTTCCCCGCCAGAGGTCACAGCAACAAAGACAGAAGCTTGATGGCCGAGACACAAGCGAACCTCTGTCTGCTCGCCTGAGTCAGCCCAGCACAAGGGACCGTCTGTGAAGACGAGCCGCTGACATGTGACTTCTCCAGACAGGGCTGATTTGCTGGCTGGCGAGGCAGATGGATGTGGATGTTGTAGCGGGGCAGGCCTGGATGGATTTCTCTTTGCTTCTCGGCTCATTGTTTTCTAGACGTGCATCCTTGAAGCCTTCAGTGCCTCCTACAGCTGAGAATAGATGGCTATAATTTTTGAAAAGGCAATTCTCAGTAGCTTTGGTAATGATAGAGCGGTAAGATGTTTTGGCAGGCCTTTAGTCAACACATAACGGGATATTGTCCCCATATTGATACTTTAATGTGTGTTTGCTTATCTTAGGCAGAGGGAACATGTGAACAGAGCATGCAATAAATGCTGTTCAGGATGCTTTACAGCAGAAAATGGGCTGCTGAGGGCTTTAAAAGCAAATGCAGGATGACTGAAAGGTTTGGCTGGTGGAAGGTCACTTTAGTCCCCTTAGGAGGAGAATAATAAGATGCTCTTTATTTTCCTCTCTCTAGTGTTTATGCCAGAAAAATGTCAAAAAGCTGTCTACATTTAAGTAAAAAAAAAAAAAACAGGCTGAGATAAAGGAAGTGGTATTTCATCATATTCTCTGTGTGTCTTTTATCACAGCTCTATATTGCCGCTGCCAGCCACTCTGTCATGAATGTTGTATTATTGATGTGCTAGCTCCTATAGAGCCACTTATGTGATTCATGGCCAGTGGGTGTCAGAAATTTCCATTTAGCCTGATCCACCACTAACCCTGACAACCCCAGGTCCCTGTGAAGGGCTCTACATGGTTGGGTGTTTTTTTGCTGTGTATCCACAGATACAGTGCAAAGTAGTGCTTCTGTCCTCTAAGCGCCCACCTAGCTGGTGAGTCAGAGTTTGTGAAGTCTAAATATTGAAAAAGCCAGGAGCAGCCCGTGATTTTCTTTATTTATGGCTGGAAATCTGATCACGGTGCAGTAAAATGGGAGCTCATGTGGGTATTTTTCTCCAAAATGTTCCCTTTAGTGCAGTAGAAATTCTTAAAGTTTCCTTCCAAAAGTCAACTTGAATGCTCCTATTGAGCCACACATGTCAGTGAAGAGGATCTCAAGCAGCCTGTGATGTTGCTGAGCTCTGCAGTTGGTCTTTAATTAAATCATACTCCACCTAATGCGGTGAGCACATGATGGTGCCCTTTTAATCAGGTGCTGTTGCACTTGGTCGGTAGCCCGGGAGAAAGGGCTGACGTTTGATATCCTTGGGTGGTTTCTTCCCTGTACACTTCCTGTGGTGTTTATATACACAGATAATTACCAACATTGCCTTGGTCACCTTGGCAACATAAATACACCATTGGACAAGGAGCTCATTTGAGCTCTGTGCGAGTGCAGGCCGGGCATCTGGAATACTTCAGGTGGGGTCGATCCCATGTTTACTCTTTAAAGACACCACTGAGAATCCCTGCCGGAACATTCCCTGCCAAGACTGTTGTTGGGAAACGACTTTGGTCATCATGTGTCATTGTTTCCTTTTGTTGTCATTTTAGATCTGCTGGAGAAGTCACGTGTGGTGAAGCAGCCAAGAGGAGAGAGGAACTTCCACATCTTTTATCAACTTTTGTCTGGAGCCTCAGACGACACACTCAGTAAGTGCTGCAAACTGGAGTTGAGTAGATTTCTAAGTGGAATGGAAGTCACATTTTTACTCACTGTGGGTCCTCCACCTCTATAGAAACAGAACAATCATGGCTCAAAGTAGAGGGAACTCAGAGATTTCATTTGTGGAATATAACATAACACCACTATAATTCCATAAATTATAAGAAAAAGAATGTAACTGAGCTGTGTTTCTTTGATTAATTATTTTACAAAAGCTGAATAAACCTGGAATCTACATGTACAACATTTTCCAGTTGCAGACCAGTGCTATCAATAGTTAGTAATAGTTAATATTTAACAAATAGTGACTCTGCATGTTATAGATAGTTTACCAATCATTTTAAAGTTATTTCCTTGTACTTGTCATATCTGCTCTGTGTACACAAAGCCTGCAGTTCACCCCAGTTTAGCCAAAAGGTCCCTGAGTTTTTGTCATGTTGGTTGCAGATGAGTCACCAGCTTCCTAGTTGTTTGCCAAATCTAGTAAGTTAACAGTTTATTTTGGGCATTTTTTTAATGAGACATCTAAAATGATGAAACATACTGGTTTTAAAGTCGCTCTAGTCATTGAAAATAGTCCCGTCCTACCTTAAAAACCATTCAGATGTAGAATGAAAACACTAACTAACCTCCAGCTATGTTCAAACACTGTAGAACTATACAATGACAAGTCAAATAATGACACGGAAAGCCCCACCCCGCAGGGTGACAGGATTGGTTACATATGACACCATGGAAGTTTGAATCCATGCTTCAAAGACTGTCAACAGTACACTGCAATCTCAAAACTGAAATGCTCCCCCATGGTGTTGACTGCTTATTTAGCTCATGATGTGTTTTCTAGCCTGTAAAAGCATCATATGGACATATTAACAAGGTAAAAAATATACTTGATTTTATCTGGAGGCTTCCTTTAACTGTAATCTGGAGTTACCAGGGTGTCATTCCTTATGTTAAAATCTTATAAAAATCATTTTCCAGCAGCATTGCAGCTGCCCGAACACCTGGCTGATACATTAATGACTCAATCTTCCTGCCTAACAAACACGACGGAGAACAAAGGCTGGCAATGAAACCTGTTCCCTCTATTTGCTTTTCTGTGGACAGAGGGCATTGTTTTATGTCCTGCACACAGGAGAACCATATAATGGTCATTGACTCTAAAGCGCACAGTTCAGAGGGGCTTGGTTTAGATGTAGTTAATGCAACCACTAATGAAATCTGACACATGCACCCACAAGAGGAATAGATTTCTTTGCTACTTGATAGCGGGGCTTTTAAGTGGGCAATGTGATCTTTGAGAATAATGTTCACAGCAGTAACTGTGTGTGTGCGTACACTGCAGGGAAGTTTTTTGGGATGGCATGACCCTGTAGATCGGACAAATGTGAACTATCAAGGGCATTTTTTTTGGGGGGGAAGTGAATAGTTTAGCTTGTAACCAGCATTACATAAGAGGTTTTTTTTTTTTTAAACGTGTGTTTAATGGAAATAAGATTTTATTGTGCTTTTCAAATCTGCTGTTTGAATATCATTCATGTGGTTTGTGTGTTACAGAGCAACTTAAGTTGGACCGAGACTTCAGCAAGTACAACTACCTTAGCCTGGACTCAGCCGTGGTCAATGGGCTGGACGATGCCGCCAACTTCAGGACAGTCAGAGTGAGTAACCTTAAGCCCAGTTCATATTTTAATGACTTCTGGAGTGATTGAAGGAAACGATCTCCCTTCTATAAAACTTTTCCTGAACTAAAGCACGCTTTGATCACAAGCAGCACCACGCTCCAGTGAGACTTTTTGTGACCCTGACATTATTTTGTTGCGTCATTCTGAGTCAATATAAATCCAGCTCAGAGGGTATCGGCAGTTTGAATTGTCCTTATCTCCTCAACAGGACAAACTAAAAAAGTGTGTAAAAGTCATTCTTCCCCCTTGTGAAAACACTCCAGATCAGTTTCCCTCCCACCTATTACAAAATGAGGTGAACTTTGATCTGAACTGTGAGGTTTGTATTGATTAAACACAGAAACCTCCACGTGTGTGCTCATTAATGAAAATGTCAGCAATAGTTCAGCGTGTAACGGCACAGTGAAGGCAGCTGCTTCCTTTCATTTCATTATGATTGTGTGCATACATGTCATATTTTGTCTTTGCCTGTGCCACTTCTCCTCATCCTCACTGATGATGGCAGATAGGATGTTGTGTCTATGCGAGGCCCTCTGCTGCACTGCATTGTTTTCAGTCCTCCTCAGCTACTGTGCAGCCCGTGGCAGTGTGTTCTGTCACAGTCTACCGTACTCGTTTCCCCCTGCATTTCACATCCTGCCTCTCATCACCTCACACACTGAGCTTTTACGCTATTCCCCCGTACAGCTGCGTTTCACCAGCGGAAACACAAGAGGACATTCCCTCTGAACAATGAGTCCCACCACATGGCATCCTCTGTTGCACTTAAAGACGGCAGCACTTTAAACATTTAGTTTAAAGCTTCATTGTGTATTCAGAGTTCTCACTAAAATATAAATTCGTTCACTTATTAGTTGCCCTGCTGTGAGCTATGATCAGGAAGTTTTTTGCCTGAGTATAATGGACTGGGATTCAGTTACATGCATTTAAATATTCAAATGGTTAATTTGCAGTGTTTCAGTAGTGAAGTGTACTCCTCTTTGTTTACAGGGTAAACAAAGAGGAGGTACAACACTGGTACAACACTGCCTTGTTTAATCTTTTTTTTTACTCGTTTATCTGTACCAGCATACACAAATACATGTTTGAATGGTGATGTGTACAATAAGAGAATCTATGCTTATAGAAGACATTCGTAATGAATGTGTTTAACTTTGTATAATCATTACTATGATAGCATTAGGCTGCAAAATTGATGTCTTGGTCTCATAGCACCAGTGTTTTTGTAATCAAACACTTTCACATGACTTGCGTGCAGCTGTTTCTGTGTTTGCCAGTAAGATTCAACAACATTAGTTGATTGGTGACTTGTGTTTTTTTTTTTTTTTTTTTAACAGAACGCCATGCAGATCGTGGGCTTCATGGAGGATGAGGTGCAGTCGGTGCTGGAGCTGGTGGCGGCTGTGCTGAAGCTCGGCAACATCGAGTTCAAGCCAGAGTCGCGCTGCAACGGCACAGATGAGAGTCGCATCAAAGACAAAAACGGTGAGGTTTCACACCTCAGCTTGAATGATTCTGCAGCATGAAGTAGTTATGATCAACTGAGCTCCCCATGTGTTTAGTACTGTTTATATAATCCTCATACCGGCTGAGAAAGGTCTTCATTACTTCATTCTAATTGCTTTACCAGATGATTTATTGTGAATATTCTTAAATACAAGCTTTTTGACCCGGTTGTTCTTATCCAGAGCTACTGCCCCCCCTGTTGGCAGCTTTACTCTCCACTATGTTCCTACTCATCAAACATTTGTGTTTTATGATTTGCGTGACAAGACCTGTGTGTTTTATCACTGTCACAGCTGTTCTCTTTAGGCAAATATTTCATTTACTTTGCCTCCCTGACAGTCACACAGTCCATCTCACTGACACGTTTCCCAACAAAATAATGTTTTAAAATTAATCCAACTGCAACATGGGGCTGAGATCTGAGTCTTGTGCTTTTATGTTACAAGACTACCTCCCTCTGTCCTCAATTTCGACCAATTCGATTACTATATTGTATAAGCTAAATAATGAGGCTTAGTAAGCTTGAATCAAGGTCTGATGATTCTACTTGTGATATCCCAGTTTCATGTTTTGCTGCATAATAAAGCATAAAATAACACCAATGACAAGTCAAAGTCTTTGCAGATGTATTTCTTTTATTTGTAAATGTTTCTCTTCTCTGCTTTGTAGACTTAAAGGAGATGTGTGAGCTGCTGGGGATTGAACAATCAGTGCTGGAGAGGGCGTTCAGCTATCGGACAGTAGAGGCTAAGATGGAGAAAGTCTCCACTACCCTGAACGTGTCACAGGTCAGAGACGAAGCTGCACACTCTGACTTGCACCACTTATTTCTGTCCTGCTTGTGTTAATGTTAACGCAACCACACACACACGCACACAGTCACAATGCATAAAATGATAACGGGCCATTTCTTCCCCTTGACTTGCTCTACCGGCTGCCGACTCTGATCCATGTCAATGCTACAAGAAAATCTCTCCATTATAGATGAGCAGTATTCCTCTTGGAAATTCAAATGTAGGTCATATTTTAGAGGTTAGTGAGTTCAGCTCTGGCTGTTCATATAACATGGACACTGCAAACACGAGGCCAAAGGCAGAGGAGGAAATGATTCAGAGAATTAACCTGACTTTCAAAGACTCACAGCCTGCGTTTGACTGTCAATGGGTTTCCTTTTAATCTTTTTATCTACAGTTCTTTTTTTAAAGGATGTTTTGTGTCTGTAGGAGTGTAATGAATGCATTACAATGACAATGTATTTATCCACAGGCCTACTATGCCCGAGATGCTCTTGCCAAAAATCTCTACAGTCGCCTGTTTACCTGGCTAGTGTCAAGGATTAATGAAAGCATAAAAGTAAGTCTTTGGTTGTTTTGCTTGGCTTTTCGGTTTTGATTTCAATATTTTTCACACTGAGTTAACCTGACAGTCCTCCACTGTCATTCTGTATTCCTTACACTGACAAAATTGTCTCCCTCCAGGCTCAAGCTAAAACGCGCCACAAGGTCATGGGTGTGCTGGACATCTATGGCTTTGAGATATTTGAGGTAAGAGAGAAACAGCAGATCAAACCAGCTCTTTCTATTCCGATAAGGACAAGGACAAAATCAGACCACCCAGACAGTTTATTACACAGAAAATAATCTCACCCCGGGCTGTTTGCGTGCATGTTTGGCTACCTGTGTGGAGCTTATCAGCGAAGAACTGAGGGCTGATAAATCACACTGACATCAGATTAGTTCAGCGTCATTGTTCTCAGGGGTGAAATGATTTTTCAACACTAAAATCAGCATTTTACACATTTCACATAGAAAAATAGCCAAAACACCACAATGCACAGCTCAGTGTCCTCAGCATTGGATACGTGTTATGAATACATTGTCAAACATGTTGCACATTAGGTGGTCTTTGATACATCTGCAGCATTACGTAGCAGAGCAAGTAATGGGTTTTACAGTCCATTATGTTAGTTACATAGCAACAGCTATAGGGGTAACAATTTGCATCTAAATAAGCACCTGCATGCAAACACGTGAGTTGGCGTCTTGCACTGTGGAAGTAAACGGCGTAAAATGTTCCACGCCCTGTTGCTTGATGCCTTCAGTCCCCCACCCACCCCCACATGTTCATGTCTTTTTCATACCGCTGCTTGTTCATCCTCACTCACTCTCAAGTCCTTCCTCTCCTCCTCTGACCGTTGTGTTGTGTCTGGGTTCACCAGGATGGAGTAAGTAACACCTGCACCGGCCTGTTTGCTGTGCCAGTGTGCATGCTGTGATCTAAACTCTGTTGGCTTAATTCAGCTCCTCATTAAACACGATTCAGGGCGCCCAGTGTGCAGCGGAGCCACGCAGCTGAAAGGATGCTAAAGAAGCCTTTGCAGAGTTTGAATCCAGCCACGCACTCGGTTTGCTGCTGTATTCAAATATCTTGTTTTGTTATTATAAACTGTGAAATGATAAAGCTATTCGTTTTAGGAAATGGTTGACTATTTTGGAACATGCATGTGTTCATTTTCCTACTCAGATGAGAAGATTGATATCACTTCCATGTTTGAACACCAACAGCCACTGCTCTTTGCTCAGCATACAGAGTAAGAACAAGGGGTGAGGAGAGGTAACACTCACCTGGCTCTGTCCCAGACTAGCAAAATGACTGTTTCTCGGCTGGTAACAGTAATTTGGATCTGGAGACACAAGGGAGTCGGTGCACCTTCTTATTTCAGGTTACGTACTGTGCAGACACATGTAGGAGTGGTATCAGTCTGTTCATCTAGATGTATTACCCAAAACGTTAAGCCGTTCCTTTACCAGATTCAGAATAAGCTGATGTTTTTAATTGTTTCTGTAATATACAGCTATTTAAAAAACACAAACATATACATGGCAACTTCATAATGTTGCATTCCTGACATAATAATATGGTACAGTACAGGTTTTTGTTTTTTCAAACAATCCCTTAAATATTTAGGAATAGTGCTCCCTGTGTAGTATTGCCAGCCACGGTACTTTCGTCTCCTGGTTAATTATAAATTTATAATACAGTAAAACATAATGTTCAATGCACGGACTTTCCCCTGCCTGGAGAGAAGTGAATCAACACCTCTGCGAAATGACGCCATTAACTTCAAATGGAGTTTTAAGATGGTTACTTCTTCAAGCTGCTATTAACCCCTCGTCATAAAACATCAAAGTTGAGGCTAAAAAGGTTTTCAGTTTCTCTGGCATATTTCAGCTGGTGTCTGCTGCCACTTGGGAATAGACATGCATCAGTTTGCCGCTGCTGTATGTGTTTGTGTGTGTGTTTAGGGGTGAAGATGACCATTTGGTTTCTCAGTAAAAGGAAATGGATTATTAAAATGCGATATTCCTGTAGCTGTGTGTTCCATTTCCTGGCCACTAAGAAACCCTGCTGTGTCCTTCATCCTGACCTCTTAGACTAAACCTGCTTTTAAAACTCTAACCACAGCCGTGTCTTTAGCAATTAAACATTACCCTAACACAGTATGCAATAAGGCCATCTGCCAATAAGCATGACTCACCATTCAATGGTCATAATTGACAATAATTGATAATTTAGGGATATGGGAAAGGGTGAAGGCTGTTGGAACAGTTGACACTCCATCAATGTTTAATGAAGTCTATAGCAACTTACAGTCACTTGTTCTGATAAGGGATTATCATCATATGGTACAGCAGCAAAATTTACTGTTATCAGTTGTTTGCTGCCCAGATTAATAAAACGTTTAATCAGTGAAGTTATCAAAGTGATGAGATGGCAAATCCGTAAAGGTTTTAGTTTGTTCAAGTTAATTATTATTAGTATTACATCATATTTACAGCCTTTTATAAGTTAAAGCCTCTCCGGACAGCTCAGAATTGCAGATAGCAGAGTGTGCAGTTTGATCAGACCAAGCATTTATTGGCCAGGAGAGGTATTGATAGACTAATGCCTGATCAGTTCGAAAGGTCAGATTTGAGTTTTCAGATTCTGAATATGTATGCAGCATCATTGTGAATGTATTTCTCAGATCCTTGAACCTGTGTCATTACATCTATAAGCGTAAGCTCTCCTCATCAATGCACATTGATGTAGCCATTCTTCATTACAAAAGTCTTTAGAAATTTATTTCAAATGAGTTGAACAGACAAATCTGTTGGAATGTATATGAAAAATGCCCATTTCCTACAGCTATGTGAGCTTAGAATTTGTAGCATCAAAAAATAAGTGTTTAGCAGAGATGAATTTTGAATACGCCCCTGCAAAATATAGTGAAGAAATAGAAGAGTTTAAAATGACCTTTGCCATGCATCTCACATTTCATTATTTTTGATTCTTAAAGCACAGTGCAAACAAATAAAAAACAAGTTTCGATACTGAAAAGATTTCTGAAGTTTCCAGGGTCAATGTAAAGCCTCTACATTGACCCTTTTCAAATCAAAAATATCCATCCGGCAGACAGTAACGCAGACCCTTCAGGCAGACCAAGTTATTTCCCCCCACCTTTAGGATCGAGAGCACGTTAACATTACTTGGAGCTAATTGTATGATTTTTTTTTTCCCCCTCCTGCTGCTCATCTCACAGGACAACAGCTTTGAGCAGTTCATCATCAACTACTGCAACGAGAAGCTGCAGCAGATCTTCATCGAGCTGACCCTGCGTGAGGAGCAGGAGGAGTATGTCAGAGAGGTAAGTTTGTAGCATCCAGCACACTTTACTCCTGTATCCAATCGTGGTTTTAGCCCAGGTAGTGAACTTCTGGATAAATGAGTCCAGCCTGTAAGTCTGGTAGCGATGTTTCACCCGCGACGACACATCTACATCATTCAACATGTCATCGCTCAGTTTGTTGTGTTGACAGTTCATTATGGCAGCACCCCCTACAGCATGAACCCAGCATGGGTATGTCATTCATCTGTTTAACCCCTTCTTCAATTCCACATAAATCTGCATTCTTGCCCTTGAGCCAAACACATTTCTACATCATTTCTGTCCTCCGTACTGTCATCAAGCACGCTCTCCATTTGTACCCTCTCCATCCCCCCCCTCTGTGGACTCTCAGGGACGGAAATGATCCCTCACTCCGCCGAGAGTAAACACTCCCCGTTGTGGGCCTTTAAGCTCTGTTTGTTTTCAGAGCTCTATGTATGAGTGCAGCAGCGGTGACCCCCACACCCCTTCCCTACTAACAGCACCACCAATGATAGCCCAGCCCTGGCTTCTATCCAGTGTACTGCATGGGAAAATACCACAGCGCTGGAGAAAGAAGGGAGGACTACCATTCAGGAATGTGGCCAGTCACCCGTCGGTTGAGGCCACGCCTCCTGTGTGCGTCCTCCCCCTTAAAATTTCTTGTCACATTGCTTACATCATATTCCCACTCCATTAGTAGCTGTGAAGCTGATGGCAGCAAAATGGGGTTTTCAGGAGCCAGTCACCTTTTTGAGGGGACAAGATGGAAAGTGTTTCTCTTCACCTGTCCAGCAATAAGGCTTTGAGTGATAACATGAGGCAGAGAAGGGGAAATGGCCCTATAGGACATAACATCAAAGCAGCAAAGGCAATTTTGGATATAAAGAAGGATGTGCCAGCATTTAGATTGATTGAATCATTTTAATAATAACTGTGAGAATTTTGCTGAACTTCATGATGAAAGGCTGAAAATATAAAGTGCACTTCAAAGGAGCCAACCCCGTTTATTGTTTTTAAGTGCCATAGTGTGTCTAGACACCACATAACCCAACACATATCAATTTAAAATTTTAGATCACACTTATGGATGCATAAAGTGCATGTCTTCAGTTGTGCATATCTTTTGTTATCTGTTTAGTGTCTAAAAGAACTGACAGACAAAGTGATATAACCTTTGTCCCTTTTACTGCAGAGCCTGACTAAAACCTAGATGGCTTTCTATACATGTTTTAAAGGCCAGCACCACTGGAGTAACTACTAAAGACTAAATTATTTCCTCGTCTGCACAGCTGCAAGGGCACACCTGACGTAAACTTCGTCATCCACCCAAATCTGCAAGGTTCCGCACAGAAACCCTATGTGGGCGACTGCATGCAAGGCCAAAATTTCTAACCATGTGAATTGTCTGCACTGCAAGTTGACTGAACATGCACCAGGAAGACAGATTGTGCTTTAAGCAAATCCTTGTTATGAGGAGAGACTGTATGTGGAGATTCTTCATTAATCACACCTTCTATTGTTTATCATTAAAGGAGTTGTAATTGAAGCAGTCGTGCCTACCATCTTTGGCACACCTCAGTAATAATTGCATTAAGGTGGTGCTGCCGCCCAATCTATAACAAAGTGCTATATCTTATAAAAGTGCAAAGACACAGCTGACCCTGGAGACACAGAAGCAATACAACCATGTGCTTAGCAGGCCAAAGTGTGCCTATTGCAGTTTAGATATCATCCACTCAGTCATGCAAAAAACATGAATTGGCCTTAAGCAGTCATTCTTCATCTTTGTTTCTGCAAAGTCTGACTTGTTATTGCAATTTAACAAGTCAGCAAGAAAAAAAGAAGAGATTGCACCAATTTACAGCAGCAACAAAGTTTAATAATTACAGCTTAGTCTGATAAATGTTGTTATACATCCCGTAATGTAATAATTGAGTGTCTGTAAGGTTAGAAAGTAGTCCCACTGGTGCTGTGCTGTGCTACATGCAGTATATGCTAGTTCTAGCTGATAAACTGTGTAGAGCGGTCTAGATATCTGCTGTGGAGCCAGTAGTAGGTCAAGTACTTGACCAGATCCTCAGTATTGTGTTGAAACTCAGGTGGACTTAAGAGTGTCATTTCATCAGCCACTCAATTCTGTGACAGTCTGTCTGCTGTAGAAAATATGTCTTCAGCTCTGCTAAAATGTAGAAAAGGAACTTTGCCTGTTTGACCTTCATGTGTTTTGTTACAGGGCATCGAGTGGACCAACATTGAATATTTCAACAACGCAATCATCTGCGACCTTATTGAGAATGTAAGTCCGTCGCCCCAGTCTCTGGAGACCATACAAACCAATCTGGCACATTTTAAGTCTGACATTGTACTTGACCATAGAGCTTGAATATAGGAAAGATTATTCCAGGTGTTTGACCCAGCTGAAGAGGCTTTTCTAGCTTCTTTCAAAATAGTGTTTTGCAGACCATAAACATATAAAAAATATTACATTCCATTATTTACTGTTTTATAGTTTTACCCTCTACCAATGTTTGCATCTTGTCATGCCAGAATCAAAATGGCATCTTGGCCATGTTGGATGAGGAGTGCCTGAGGCCTGGGACAGTGACGGATGAGACCTTCTTGGACAAACTGAACACCATCTGTGCTGAGCACCAGCACTTCGAGAGTCGCCTGAGCAAGAATTCTAAGTTCCTCACTGACCACAGCCTGCCACACAATTGCTTCCGAATCCAGCACTACGCCGGGAAGGTACTGGAAACTGCTTTCAGAAGAATGAGGAACAAAATGTAGCATTTTTGTTGCTAAATGCAGAAAAGGATACAGATTCACCCCAATACACTGATGTCATAGTATGCATGTGATAGATTCATATCCTTAGCAGACATTCGGTTTGCAGATTCTGTTAAAACTAAAATAACTAACAAAGAGTGAACATTTTGTTTATTATACTTCTTCATCTGATTAATAAAAACAAAATACATTTTAGTATTTGCTGATTGTTCACTTTCTATCAAGGTGCTGTACCGCGTCGAGGGCTTTGTTGACAAGAACAATGACCTGTTATACCGGGACCTGTCGCAGGCCATGTACAAGGCCAACCACAGCCTCATCAAACAGCTGTTCCCTGAAGGAAACCCAGCCAAAGTCAACCTGAAGAGACCACTGACTGCTGGTTCCCAGTTCAAAACATCAGTGGGCACACTGATGAAGAACCTGCAAACCAAGAATCCAAACTACATCCGGTAAATTTGGTCCCATTAATTATACGGAAAACGCTTATCAGCATATCTCACTTGTTCTTGCTCTTGTAGGCCAAAACATCCTTAGTATGTTGTGTTTGGGTAATTGTAGTCTAAATTTGGACCCACACAAATGACTTACATGGAAACTGGTCCAAAGTGGTTCAACCTACTGTAATTTCCACTATTAAGTATGATTTTTCTTCATTTTGACTGCATGGTGTACATATGACATTTATGTCTGAAAAATATGTCATCAGTCTTGGATTATGTCTCTGATTTTTAATATCATACCTATAACCTCTACGTATCAGTTTGACCCTGATTTGAGAGTCCGATCTTCTTTCTTCCCAGGTGTATCAAGCCCAATGACAAGAAGGCATCCCACATCTTCACCGACTCTCTGGTCCGCCATCAGGTGCGCTACCTGGGGCTGATGGAGAACGTTCGTGTGAGGAGAGCAGGCTACGCTTTCCGCCAGGCCTATGAGCCCTGCCTGGAACGCTACAAAATGCTCTGCAAAAAGACCTGGCCACATTGGAGAGGGCCTGCCAGGTAATTGTTGTGTTTATCTTGAAGCGGTGACATTAAGGGGTCAGTTCATCAGGGGGAGAAGTGGGGGTCTTCTCACTGGACGCTTGCCAAAACAAATCCCTCCAAGGTTTCGGTGAGAAAATGTGAAACTGAGAAACGCTCCCAGGTGTCTTTCGCTAAGGCACTGAGTATTCCCAGTGGAGTGTGTGTGACCAGCGCTAATCGGCTGTAGCTGAAATGGTCAGTTCCCAGGTGTGGCTGTGTGTCGCTGTGTGAATGTGAAGTACGTTATTCCTGGAAAAAGGGGTTCAGATGACTTTCACTGGATAAACAAGGTCCAAATGAGGGAAATAATTAGTTGTACTTGACAACAGTTTCCTTAGCAGCCTATGTATGTTTATGAAGACATGAATCATAGTCTGAGGTAAATGAACTGTTGGGGAAAGGCTGCTTTGTTACTTTGTTACCTTTGAAAATGTTATTTTTATATTGGTGTTTGTTCACCTTGTGACTTGTATCCAACTTTATTATTCCATACTTTACACAATAGAGTGTGCAGTATTTGTACATCACAAAAAGATCTCATTAATTCCCTCTGAGTAATAATCTGTAGTCTTGTCGCATATTGGTTCATTGTTGAGCAGAAAGGAACTGTCTCCTCTCTGAACCTCAACATGTTAAGACATTTCATCCTTATCTGTCTCCTCCATTGTATATCAGCCAGTCAACTTGCATGTTTCATTCTACTGTGTTGGTAAAATCACTGATTCCTATCTGCTCTACCACACACTGGTATCTTGTTTTTCAGCCGTCTCTGAGGGATTTGTATGGTTTTAGCCTTGGTCTCCCCTACATTTTTCTCTTTGTCCCTCTCATCGTTCTTTGTCTCTTTGTCAAACTCTACATCGTCAATGCCGTTCTCTCCTGTCCAAACTCACTCACTGCTTCTATATAGCCATGTTTATGTGTTCTATAGCTACATGCAGTGTCAAGTGTGCTTTGGACGACCCTTCTGAATCTTCTGGCTTCCCACAGGGAAGGAGTGGAGGTGCTGATGGCCGACCTCCAGGTTCCAGCAGAGGAGTTTTCTTACGGCCGCTCTAAGATCTTCATCAGGAACCCAAGAACGGTAAATTATATACATTTGGAAAAAGACAAAGCAGCCCTATAACCTTTAAATCTGATTTTTTTTCCCAACTGGTTTTGACATCTGCTGGATATTCCACTAGATCAAGCTGCGCTTTACAGTCTAAAGGTTGAATCCAATGCAGCCTTGTTTTCTCACAGTAAGATGTTTGTAAAGCAGGGTGGGCTACACTTGGAGCCCCCACTTCAGCAATTAGCATGCAACCACCACTCTGAAAACACATGGTTTCACTTAGCTATCCCATATAACATGGGAAATGAGCTTCTTTAGTCTGCGCTTGCAGCCTCTTCAAGTGTTTAAGCCTGCAGCGTTTGAATGTACTTTCTCCCCCCACCAGCAAAAGACCAAACAGAGCTTGGAATAACATGATCTCACGCTGGGAGAATTTTTGCTTCTATAATTGCTTTTTCTATCTGATCAACTTATCTCCTTCACATATCTGCTAGAGTCCCATAGAGTCTAGTAGAGGAGGTTCTGATCCAGGTTTTCAGACAATATTTCTTTTGGTTGTTAATCAATTTTGCCACACGTCCAGTTTGATTGTTACCAGTGTTTGAGAAATTGTTATCAGAAAATACAGAACAAGACGTGGCTTAACTAGAAATATTTCAAAATGAATAGGAGTTAATGGGGAAGGTATTGGTGTACACTAGGTGGGATAACAAATGCAAGAAAAAAACTCTTTTCCTGTATGCATCTCTACAAGTGATATCAAAAATCCAAGACATTCTGCCCAAACATGAACAAATTGCTCATAGCGGGACAATAAATGTAGCTGTCACATCCTTGATGAAGATAAGTTAATTCACACAGGTTATTTCTATTGTCTAGCTGTACGCCCAACGGTTGTTTTCTCTCTTACAGATAGAATGGACATTGCTCTTGTTATCACTGAATCACTGTTTGCTCAAATGTTTTTTAAAAAAATCTATATTGTTATTGATTTCATGGGAGGTTAACCTTTTCCTCAAGCTTTCCCTGTGATCTTATTGATGAGATTTAAAAAGACATTTTACCTTTCAAAAGATTATTTGATGTTGGTAGCAGCCAACTTTTAACGAGATGTTACACTGTGTGTCAGGGTGCCGTCTTGTCTTCTTCACTTCATTTTCTTCTCCGTCTGTAGCTTTTTTTCTTAGAGGAGAGGAGGAGGCAATGCCTGCAAGACCTGGCCACGCTCATTCAGAAGATCTACCGAGGCTGGAAGTGCCGCAGCCAGTTCCTGCTGCTGAAACAGAGCCAGATAGTGGTAGCAGCGTGGTACCGCCGATTTGCGGTGAGGCTCTTTGATTAATCGCACTCAAAACACAAAGCAAAATAGACATATTTCCTCTGATGCATTTAGTCTTGTTAAGCAAACATTTCCCTTTTCCATCCCACAGCAACAAAAGAAGTACCAGAACATCAAGAGCGCCACCACTGTGGTGCAGTCTTACACCAGAGGGTGGCAGGTGTGCGATTTTCTGTGATTTCCCTCTATTTAGAATAAACTGTAGAAGGAGCCATGTGGAAATCATGAGCAAAGCAAAATTAAAATGTTTTCTTGTTCCCACCAGGCACGCAAACTCCTGAGAGAGCTGAAATACCAGAAGAGATGTGAGGAGGCAGTGACCACCATCGCAGCCTTCTGGCATGGCACCCAGGTACTGATGGATTAAAGTGCAGAGTGATATCAAAGAGTGAAGTGTTTACCTTGATGGAGCATCAGCATGGCTGTTTTCATTAATTCTAAAAATGCCAACTCTTGAACACTTCACAGTATTGCTTTAAACACTTCATTTTTTTTCATAGTGTGCAGCGTTCCTGCCTAATGGCGCCACAGTGTTGCAAAAGTTATGTTCTTTAACAAAGCCATCCTTGATATTATTGCTGCTGTTCTTCCTTTAATCCTGCTTCTTTTGCTGATCACATAACTCCCACTATCTTTTCCCCCCCCCTGTTCCTTTCAACTTTCCTTTCTCGATTCTTTTCTCCTCACAACTTCAACCTGTCTTACCTAACGCCCACCGCATCCCACCAGGCACGGATGGAGCTGAGACGTCTAAAACAAGAAGCGCGGAATAAACATGCTGTGACAGTAATTTGGGCATACTGGCAGGGAACCAAGGTATTTCCACCCAGCTGTAGTGTGTTGCTGTCGCAGCTGTCTGACCGTCCCTGTTCACCATGTCCCCTTCCTCCCACCCTCCCTATGAAACTGCCTAATAGTGTAGCACCCATGCTGAATGAACCTTGGTCAGGCCTTTGGTCTGGCTAATGAACCTCACTTTTTGTTTTGTAGCCGTTATATGCCGGATTGTCTTGACAGCTTCCTAACTAACATGTTTAAATAGTTGCATTGCCTCATGGGTAGGTGTATTGAGCCTCATTTAGATCCGTGGCTCAAAACTTTTGAACCTGTGTGTTTTCAGTTCGGTTTCTATTCCATGTGGTGTTCTAAACGTGTCCCGCTTCTTCTTTAATGTAATAATTACTTCAACCATACGTTGCCTGGCAAACAGATGGTTTTCTCTATTTTTCTCTATTTACTCTGGTGCATGCTGAGAGGCCTTGTTTAATATACTGATATTCTGACAGCAAAACACCAGGACGCTCTTATAATTACACATAAAATTACAGTTTGTCAATATGATGGTGCAAATGTTGCTACTTTGTGAAGCCTCAGGCCATGAAGAGACTTTGTAGTCTGCAGGCATTAAATATATCTTTACCTTATCAATATTTACTGAACTTAGCAGTATTATCATTTAGCGCGTACTTGGTGGTTGTTAATAATCAATATTAACAAGTATTTCAAGGTCTCATTATCTGCCAGGCTCAGCCAAGCTGACTCATTATAGATGGTGTTTCAGGTAGCCCTGCGTGTGAACTTTGTTCTGAACAAAGATGAAGCCTCTTATTGGTCAGCCACTTTATGGCACTATAAATAATGTAATATATAATCCACAATCTCCTACCGTTGTCATATTTTATTTCTTTAATCCTTTAAAACTAGAGTTATGAAACATGAACACCCGCCATTGTTGAGAATATCCCATTTCGTGCCATCTTTTCTTGTTAATCATTAATGTATGTAGCCTCATAATACCATTTCACACCTCCTCTGTTATTTTCCTGGGGCAATTAAGTTTTCATGGAAATTAACTGCCTCCACAACTGCCACCGTTTTCATTAGGCCCGGAGAGAGCTGCGTCAGCTGAAGGAGGAGGCGAGGAATAAACATGCCGTATCGGTCATTTGGGCCGGCTGGCAGGGCACCAAGGTATTTGGGAAGCCTGTTGACTTGACTTGCCGTGACTTGCCGCCTCCATCGACACCCACCCGTCCCACCCCCATGTCCCACCCCCCTGCCCCCCCCTCCCAGTCCCCCCTCCCAAAAAATGCCTCAACATATCCATCATTCTGCTCGACTCATTGTAAACATTTAATTTATGAGGTAAGACAGTCTACCAAGCGCCCTGCCACATCCAGACTGCCGGCTACTGAGGTGAAAAGGGCAGCCTGACTAATGGGACCAAAACGGTCATTTTCAGCAAAGCCTGTCTTTACAGCTCTGCCTGCTAAGTGAAATTATCATTTTCCAAACGTAAGTACTAGTTTGTACATCAAGGTTATGCAGACAGCCTGGTTCCAATGGCAGACACCGTCTCTCTCTCACACACACACACACACACACACACACACATACATCAGGGACAGTTGTGTCCTATTTTGGACGCGTTTTCAGCTTCTTCCTCTTAGGTCCATGCTTCACTGCATGCCGCCTGCCGTCTCTGCATGACTTCCTCTTGTTGTGTAGCTAATGCATGTTTTATATCTGCGTTGCACTGTTGTTTGTTCTTTTTAGATGGAACTGTTTGGATCCTTAGAGGTGACCTCTGCTGCCTGAGTTGTGACTTTTGCTTCTTCCCCATTTACACTCAAAGTTCTGCTAAAGAGCACCAACTCAGTTTGCCTTAGAGAAGTTTCCCTGATAAATGTTGATATGATCCACAGTTTCATTTTCATTTCTGAAGGCTGGAGCAGTAGAGCTGTACTTTAACAGTCTCTTAGTGGCCACGCAGGGTTTGTGTGCAGTGTGTGTGTGTGTGTGTGTGTGTGTGTGTGTGTGTGTGTGTGTGCGCATTTGATGTTTCTGACCTCAGGCAAAACAGTGTCTGCCTCTTCTTCCTCTCATCTTCTCCTGCTTCATTTGTTCCCGCTCTCTCTCTCTACCCGCCCACCCCCTGAACAGGCTCGCAGGGAGCTCAGGAGACTGAAGGAGGAGGCCAGGCGGAAGCATGCTGTCGCTGTGATTTGGGCCTACTGGCAGGGACTCAAGGTACCTACCAGCCCCACGGCGCAGCCATCACCAAGTCTGCCACCTACTCACCACCCCTGACCCTCCTCATCCTCCACAACCGTCTTTGCTGTCGTCTTCACGAAGCCAGGCTCCGCCCAGTGTTTTATCGTGTTTGTTCCATTCTAGCAGTATTTCAGATAGTTTGGCAACTTGTATGCAGCGATCTGAAGGGTTAGGCTCGAGGTCAAATATTTTTAAAGGTCAAAATAAGCACTAGAATACACAAATTCCAATGTAGTTTGAACTACCCGGACATGGTGCAAACAGATTTGTGCTATTTAAAATAGTTTTCACAGTCAACTTAACTTTTCTTATTATTATTCTTTTTTTTTTTTTTTTAATTCCAAGTCTTTTGCAGAGCAGGCCTTGTGTGGCTTGCAGGTCATTTACCACTGTGTCACTGTGCCGCTAAAATACTATGTATTTAACACAATTGCTATGATCTGAATTTAAATAGTCTACTCAAACATGTTTATTACCAGTCATTTCTGACTATGTGAGTAGCTTTGTTTTTATTTGCACAAGTTTTGAGACTTCTAACGTCACTCCAGTACAATGGAGATGCATGGAATTTTATTTATTTCAAACACTGCAGCCAGGCTGTGGTTGCTCCAGTAATAATAATCCAGATCTCTCGCATCTACAGTTTTCACTGTGATGTTTATTTGGCAGGAAATAGTTTGCAAAAACAAGACAAACGTTAAAATAAAAATGTTTAAGGTTAAACTTCCTCATAATTTAAACAGTTTTAGCGACAGTTTAGATGATTGTTAAAAAGCAGGTGGTCTTTTTCCACCTTCAGGGATTTTGTTGATGAGGATTTGAAGCATTGCTGTTTGACTGACATTGCAAAGACTGTCTGTCTCTCTGATCTGATCTTTTTGTAATGTCTTTCTCTGTCTGCATCATCGACATCTGTTCAACTAACCCATAAACAAGCACCGTGTGCGTGTCCAACAGTGTTCGTTTTACTTGTTGTTGCTTCCTCTTTAGGTGTGTGTCCTCGTTTTTTGGTGACTGTTTTGTGTTATGTCCACACACTGTCATTTTGTACAGTGTTCACGTTTTCATCATGTTAATAGACCGCCTCAGGCCTCACAATACACACTGCACCTGTTTACATGTCAATTTGTGCAATTAAGGTCAGCATGAAGGTTGTTTGTCATAACCGTCATTGCCTTTCCAGTAATTAATTTGAAGCAGTTCTAATTCTGATTAATTCCAACAGATTGGAGTTTGTGCGTTCCAGTTGTCATTGTCTGTGACTAACCAAATGTCAAATGTTAGTTGAGTGTGCTGTTCGTGGGATGCTGTCATCTTCCTGTCAGTGTGTTCCTTATCTTTCCTGCTAAACTAAGAGGGGGCAAGTAGTGATTGACGGTTTATTTTCTTCTTGTGCTGTAACAGGTCCGCAGAGAGTACAGAAAATTCTTCAGGGCAAACGCAGGCAAGAAGATCTATGACTTCACCATCCAGAGAATTGTAAGTTGGAGCTGAATACGCATATTTTTGATGCTTCATTATGACGTAAAGAAATAGAACTGATTTTTCCATGTGTGTGCAGATGCAGAAATACTTCCTGGGTCTGAAGACCACTTTGCCCTCCATGTCCCCCATAGACAAGAACTGGCCTGCCAGGCCTTACCGCTTCCTAGACGGAGTCCACACAGAGCTGCGGAGAATCTTCCATCTCTGGAGGGTTGGTCACAAATAACCAGAGTCCTTTCCAATCAGTCGTATTTAATTCTGTTAAACTGGGTCATCCCATCTCAAATTGTCAGGACTTCTGCTCAACCATCTCTGATTTGCTAGGAACGTTTTTTTGTTGTTGTTTTGTTTTTTTATCATAAACTATGGATATTCAAAATAGTATCAGTGAAAATTTAGATTGACATATCAAGTACTTTCCAGAACGACTTCTTTTTTATTAAATTGCCCGTCGACCCACTTTTAGCACATTTATTTTCTCACCTTGAAATTAGAGGCTATGTTTGAACAACAATATCTCAGGAACTATTAAAGATAAAAGCCTGGAATGTTCACTGTTCTTTCTCATCATGTCACTGATGAATTTGCAATATTGAACAGGTAGACTGAGGAGTCTTTGATTATGGGTGAGTTGGAATATGAAAAGGAATTGAAGCGATCATAAAAAGTCCCTTCTTTGAGAGCAACATAACTAAAAACAATTATAATGCAGGCGTCAACTAGTGATATTTTATCAAGTATACATAGTTACATGTCACAATAACACAAGCCATATTAAATATTTTTCAAAATAAGTTAGTTGGTCACAAAAATAAAATCAAAAAGTTACTTATGTTTAACCTTAAGTAGGTATAATAAGTTGTACCAGATAAACAAAAGTATTGGTAGACAGCCTAATCCAAGTAGAATAATGTTCTGAAATTTCAAAATGGTTCTCCAAATGTAACAAAAAATGATGATGATTTGAGCTGGAATAAGCTGTCATAGTGTATATGTGAATACTGTGCACGTTTTGCCAGTTCCTGTTAATTTTTCATGTTATATTCAGAGAATGGGATAAGCATCGCATCACAAATTACAATAAAAACTGTGGGGTAGATGATACCAAATATTTAGTATTTCTTGACAATAGTGCCTTATTTCAACTTGTCTTGTGTTTGTTTAGTGCAAGAAATACAGAGGCCAATTCACAGAAGAGAGGAAGGCAGTGTATGAGGAGAAACTGGAGGCAAGTGAGATCTTCAAGGATAAAAAGGCTCTTTACCCAAGCAGGTATTGCAATTTCACTGGTTAGACAATCTCTACCTCCATGACAAGTTAAAACTATTGAACATCTTGTGTCCCATGTGCTGTAATTGTCTTTAACTCCTTCTTCTGTCTTAGTGTGAGTCAGCCATTCAAAGGAGACTACCTGGAGATCAGCAAAAACCCCAAATACCAGAAACTCAACAGCGCTGTGGATGAGAAGGTTCTGCTGGCTGATGTGGTCAATAAGATCAACAGAGCTAATGGAAAGGTGAGAAAGAGCACACACACACTAAACTATATTTACCATCCATTTAGTTTGTGACTGAAAAGTCCAAAATATAGGCTGTGATCTTGCGTGGAGATTGACTGCACTCTTCCACACAGACGTGATGGAGCACAACAGGTATTAAGCGGTTTTGATATATAATTCACCTCGCTGCACAGCTATCTGCTGTTTTCTGACATCTTAACAACCGGCGGTATTTTTGTTCGAGCAGATAGCAGACTTTTCTGGACAGGTGCATTATGTTTTACATTCTAACCCTGCTCCGGTTACAAGCGCGGAGACATTTAAAAATGCATCTAAAAATCCTCTTTGGTCTGTGCATTTTCTTTTGATGTACAGCATTGACATGTTCCACATTGTTAGAAAGAGTATAACATGAACAATCTCTGCTCGTGTTTGCAGGGTACAGCCCGAATCTTCCTGCTGACTAAGAAGAGTGTCGTCCTGGCTGACCAGAAAACAGGCCAGGTGAAGGCCAGCGTCCCTCTGCCGGACGTCGCTAGCGTGTCAGTGAGCACACAGAGTGATGGCTTCTTTGCTCTAAAACTCAAAGAGGTGAGAGGATAATTTTTTGTGGAATTATTATTTAGTTCTTGTCTGGTTTGTTTAATCTAAATTTATTACAAGCATCAAAGTGTTATTGATTTTGTCATTTAGCTTCGAAAAACAAACTACCATTCAAAAGTTTGGGGTCACTCAGAAATGTCCTCATTTTTGAAAGAGAAGTAGTTTTATTACAATGAAGATAACATTAAATTTATTAGAAATACAGTCTAGACATTGTTAATGTGGTAAATGACTATTCTAGCTGGAAACGGCTGATTTTTAATGGAATATCTCCATAGGGCTACAGAGGAACATTTCCAGCAACCATCACTCCTGTGTTCTAATGCTACATTGTGTTAGCTAATGGTGTTGAAAGACTAATTGATGATTAGAAAACCCTTGTGCAATTATGTTAGCACATGAATAAAAGTGTGAGTTTTCATGGAAAACATGAAATTGCCTGGGTGACCCCAAACTTTTGTACGACAGTGTAAAGTCCCAAACTACTGAATCAATGCTGTAAAGACTGCTTAGACACCAACGTTTATTTGAAGGTCAGTGCATACATAAATGCATCATTCTTTTTGCTTTAGGGTTCAGCTTCAGCTGTCAAAGGAGACTTCTTACTTAGCAGTGAGCACCTGATAGAAATCATCACTAAACTTCACCGCATCGGCGTCACGGCTGCGGACAGGGAGCAGCTCAACATCGACATCTCAGACGAGTAAGAAAATGCACAGTTAGTGATGTCCTCCACCCGGATGATGTTTTGTAATGTGGTTCATGTTTTCTGTGCTGTAGGTTTCTGGTGCAGTTTAAGCAGGACAAAGTGTGCGTGAAATTCATCCAAGGGGGCCCGAAGAACGGCAGCGGCGTGTCCTGCAAGCGCAAGAACAACCGCCTGCTGGAGGTGTCTGTACCCACGACAGCGTAGTGCAGCCTCCTCTCTGCTGCCACTGCTGTTTATGAATGCTTAGTCTGGGGGTGACTACACACAACAAAACCACCACCACCCACTCCAAAACTCTGAACTCGAGAACTATCACACCAGTGCTCACTCTGAGCCCAAAAATGTGCAGTTATTCGGCTTGTTGTGTAATTTTCCTCCAGCCTCTCCTTGTCAGATTTACTATGGCACCACTATAGATGTGACCACGTGCCACTTTTTTTTGGCAAAGAAAGCCCTGATCCGGGTTGCATGCCACAGAAATTTGGTGAAATATTTTACTGGTGTTTTGTAAGCCTGAAGTAAAAGAGTTGAAGATGGTTTAAAATCTTGTTGGTGCACAAGTGGTGATGTTGAGAATGATTGTTCTGCCTGTGTGGTAAATTTTAGTGTTCAGAGAAAACGTCATTACAAGAACCTTGTGACGGGCTTCAGTCTCATCTGGTCTGCGCTCATCTGCTTTTAAGCAGCTCGATGACTTAAAATCGGAGATGAACTGGGGACTTCATGGGCTTGGCCTGTCAGATTCTGTTCTCTGACGGACTTGAATTCTGCACTTGCTTTGGCCTCTGTGTAACAAAAAGAGGATGACTTAAAAATGAATTTGATTGTATGTTGTATTATATTCTATATATATTTTTCTCTCTGACAGAAAGCACAGCGGGCAGTTGAGAAGTCAAATATAATTTGCTAGATTATTTTAAAACCACATTTGTATCCATTCCTATGTGCCATTGAATAGATCCCGTGACTTGTCGCGTGTCAGTGTACGAATATAAACCACATACAGAACCATACAGGTGACTGATCCCTTTCATTTACAGTTATTGATAATATCAATGCCAAATATACTCATTGAATAGGGAACCTATTACCTGCGGCTGTAATTTCTTGTATGTTTTGATTGCGTTGCACGTGATCAATTGCCATTTCCTCTACACAGCACAATTTGTAATCTTTTCGAAGCTTTATTCCATCTGCAAGGAGTTAGTGTAAACTGAATTCATATCATAGATTGCCATGCATGAATTGAAGAAGACCTCTTATCACTATGTGGGATTGGACACTAATGTACCCACATCAGTTTCATAGTCTTCACCAGATTCAAAGCTTTCTCTGGCACAAAGTGAAACCCTTTAAAGTGATATGTTTTGTGCAATACGTAAAATGTTTTGTCTCTATTATTCTCTTTCCGGCAAAAAGGTAGTGAGAACCAATAGCAGTGCCCCTTGCTGTACGATAAGCTGTACATAGGCTCGATAGGCTGTAGCCCTGATATGGACAAAGGGTTGTTTAGTATCCTAATTTTAATTGCTGTGTTTGTGAAATAGCTGTTTCTGCCACTGCAGCTCGAGCTAATGTAGTGCTTGACCCACTCTGACCCAATGTGTATTTTTCAAGGGGAAAGACCAAATATTTAAGTGCACATGACCATAGATTTTTGATGTGTCTGAAGAAATTGACCAGTTACTGCTTTTGTAGTACACTTGTGTAAAAAACAAAAAAGACAAAAAAAAAAAAAAAACAACTTGGTATTCACATATTTACATGCAAGCCAAATTTGAGTGTCAAAGAAGAGAGAGTGCTGTATTTTCAGGCATGTTGACTGTAATAAGATGTATTTGGATGTACTGGTAGAGGGTTTTGTACTTCTGGTGACTCTGTGAGAGAATATCAGCCAAATTCGGTCTAGTCATGTTTTGCAATCTGGGGTGTCTTGGTTTGTAAGGTGGTTTTTGTATATTTTTTAATGTCACACGCGACACAGGGAGAAATCAGTTGTCCCTGGCTTGGGAACGATTGAGCTGAATGCTGGTTTTGATGTAATTTTCTTCCTCGGCTGCACGCTTTCAGTGCAGCTTTTTGCTAGGGTATCGCCTTCCTCCCCACTCTCTCTCCGTTTTGTATTTGAACAGTGGCTAGAACTGCAAAACGATGTCTGCATTCTTGTGTGCCTAATGTTAACCTGTGCTAAGAGACAGAACATGGAAATGTTTCAGTAGAACTCAATGTATCATTTACAAGTAATCTTTTTTTTAAATTAAATAAAAATCAGTAATAAATAAATGCCATCTGAGCTGCTGTGTTAATCTGTGCAGTTTCATTCTGTACACCAGTGTTCCATTTTCTTACAATTTCTGCCAATCATCCACACCTTCATGTGAATAATACCGACTCTAAATCAAAAATGAAAGATGCACAGTATATTCTCTTCATTGTAACCCATGAAGTGCAGGCTACAGTTACAATCAGTCATCAGTACATCACACAATTAAATCTCACATTCCATTAAAGGGCCTTGGTCCCTGTTTATCAGTAATATCAACTGAGGTTTGGCTCGGACTGGGAGTCTTATGGGGTTAGCAGCACTGGGGTCTGGACAGCCAAGCCTTGTAGTCAAGCAGCTGGCCAGATGTTTTCCATCACATCTGGGGAGAGCTGTCCTAGGGTTAAATTCCGCGGCTTTGGGAGAGCTGCCGGCAACAGGTCTCTAGGGAGCAGCCCTCAGATTGAACACAGAGTGGTAAAAATAGCATACCATTTTGGGCTGCCCAGTACCCGGTTCCCACCACTCTGCAGGCTGGGAAAGGAAGGCGGAGTCGCAGCCTCCCAGTGGAGATTCAAGTCTCGGCGGGATTGCAGAGGAATTGGACAATGTGCAGTCTCATCTCCTGGAAAAGCCTATAGCTTTCCAAAATGTGACGCATCAAACCAGCACAGCCAAGACTGACACATACTGAGTGGGTTCTGAAGAAGCACTTGTTCTAACAGAGGATCCTCAGACAAATAGGAACTACTGTAATTTAATTTTCCGATATCTTGTACCACCTTTAACCAACATTAAATCTGTTTTTGATTTATGGAAGTTGCAACTGCTACTTAAAACTGTCTATTTATAAAAGACATTAATATTAACATGCTGGAAGGTAAAAACACTCGGTTCACTGAGTGGGAGAAAATCTATACAGTAGGTGATGCTACTGGAGGGATTGGGTAGTCTCTGGCGACATCCTCTGGATAAAAGATGGCATTGCCAAAAAAAAGCTTTTTTTTTTTTTAACTAATCTGCTGTGTAAAGTCATCCATCCATCCATTATCTATACACCGCTTACTCCTCATTAGGGTTGCAGGGGGGCTGGAGTCTATCCCAGCTGACTTAGAGTGAAGGCAGGGGACACCCTGGCAACCTCACCTGTCTATCACAGTGCTACATATAGAGACAAAGAATCATATTCTCACACTCATATTCACACCTGTGGACAATTCAGAATCACCAACTGACCTCAGCATGTTTTTGGATTGTGGGAGAAAGCACAGTACCCAGAGAAAACCCACACATGCACAGGAAGAACATGCAAACTCCATACAGAAAGAAACCCAGGAGGGGCGCAAACCAGTGATCTTCTAGCTGCAAGGCGACGGTGCTAACCACCAAGCCACTATGCAACCTCGTATAAAGCCACAATAAATACATTATTACACTGGAAAACATTATTTACAACCTTTTATGAAGTATTCCTTCTTGAAAATTGATAAAATTCTATTTGTATGACTAGATTTTAGAGTTATTTGTGTATTACTGCTTATTTGCTTTGCTATTTGTCAGTCACATAGAGCAATTTCTGAAGATCAGTAATATGTTGTAAAGCAAATTTTAAAATGTTCAACTAATATTCTGTTTTGTATTGTGTGACTCACTGTATTTTACAAGCAAAAGCATAATTTAGGACTAATTAGTAAGTTGGTTTACAATATTGTTTCACCTTTAATTGCTCACCAAATCTTTGCATATTTAAAAAAATTACTGAATAATGCATTTTGTTCATGCTCATATTTAAAATAAGTAAATAAATACGAACACTTCAGTTTCCACACAGTTACCCTTTATATACTGTGCACTGACCAAACAGAAGAGGAAGTCAGCTGACTCTGGAAACTTTGTGGGTATTTCACATCTGCTGCGGTGGACTTCAGTGCTGCTGGCAATAAAGGCAATGAATAAAAAATTTAAGTGTACTGTGAGTATGAAATTTACTTTGCAAGAAAATGACCACTCCCTCTCGATCAGGTTGTTGCACCAACATCTCTCTGGAGCCCCATAATCATTCTGTCTACAACACTGCATAGTTTGTGCAAAGATAAAAACACAGCATAAAACACTGACGCATGATTGAAAGTATGCAAAAGTGTACTGCAGTGTCTGATATACTAACACCTCCTCATTGTGTTGGCAGTGTTTGCAGACTTGTTTCACTTGTTCGATGCATCCGATTTGGCTCTCAAGGAAATCATCCTTGTCTAGTAATTGGTGGAGAAAATGATTATTGGTTAGACACAGGTGAAATCGCTCCTGTTTTTCCATCACACAGTGGCTACTCACTCCTGACTGTGATTGCCTGAGGACAAAAGTTGTCTAAAAAGTGGTTTGCGCCTTGATGCTGAGATAGAGTTCACCTGATGATAGCAGTCAAGACAAATGGAAGCCTGGAGGAATGTTGATGCTGGTGATGGCTTGTGCTCTTTTTCTGAGTCGATGTCTGCAGATTGACTCATAAATGGTGACTGGAGGGTATGTGGTCCTGTTCTTCCTAACATCAGTAATCATTGATTAATGCACAGCTTGTTCTCTTCTTATATTATTTAGCAAAATGTATTTTCACAATAATCAGAACTTGTAAAGTCTGGCACACATTTTTGAAAATGGTCATATGCAGTGCTTCATTATGTTAGATTGAAAAAAAGAAGTAATTTTATCGATTGTTTGGCTGTTTTTTGAAACAGATTATTTCTACTTTTTTAAAATAGATGATTTTTTTTAAAAAGCATGTATACAATAGTTAAATTACAAATGTTACAACTGTGACTGTGAATTTACATAACTAATGAGTAAAATTGCTGTATTTTTAGCATTTAAATTTTTTTTTTAATTTTATGTTGTTTGTTGACACCCAGCTGCTGATTTTTTTAATTTTTTAATTTTTTTTTTGTTTATTTATTTTTAATCAAATGTTCAGGCTCAGATGTTGTGGATTCTTCAGACTTTTTGTTCAAAAATTCGAACAGGCCATAGTTAGGATTTTCATTTTCCATCGGTATTTAGGAATGTAGCTGTGTAGCTGTATAGTGCAGACACTAGGGGGCAGTCAAATCCAACTTCTGAAGCCAACATTATCTTCCCTTAAGGATCACCAGCTTAAGCCTGAGCCTGGAAGTCTTGGTTCTTCCATGCTGCTTTAAAATTCATCTGGAATTCCTGTCAGGAAAATTAGATCGTGAGCCCAAATCTGCAAGAGTGCAGGTTTATTAACATCTGAATCACAACCAGCACGTTTTGCAGTGAATGTATTCCCATATGTGAATTGATTTCATTTACAAATGGCTTGTCTTCTTTGATTAATCATAACAGTGTGTCAATACACTGGACAGACAGATAAAGCATACAGTTTACTAAGAAATCATCACATACTGTAGTTACACAGAATGAAATACATCAAACAAAATGAAATTTGTCATTTGTAGAAAAAATAAAAGGCTGTTCAAAGATTAATAAAGCCAGAATGTGTAGCATTTAGTTTTATACTAAAACGGGATCTGGCATTTCAACCATAAAACTTATTAAGTGCAGAACTTACTGTTCATGCATTTAAACTTACTAAACGGTAAAGTGAGCTTAACAAGGTTTCACATTAACAGCAGGCTTGTGAATATCAATTAAAAATCTGCAGAGATCTTCACCAATTATGCACCCGACTTCACTCACAGACTAATCATAGAGTGGAAACAATGAAAACATTGTGGAGCACAATGTAAAATAAATGACACCCCATGAAAATGCAGTGAGGCATAAAAGGACACTTGTGTCTATGAGTCTGTCGCTTCAGCAGATCCAAGGTTTTCCGAAACACCTGCCTCATGTCACTGCGATCACATGATGAGCACCCAACCAATCATACGGGTGATGATCATTGTTACAGCTTCACACTCTACTCTTGCCTTTATTTTATGCCGCATTAACACACCAGTCTTCAAACTGCTCTCAAAGAACCTAATTAGCTGCATGAGAAAAAAAGATTATTTTAGTCCGATAACTTCATGTTAGCCTGAACTATTTAAATCACATTTAACAAACAGTTCCTGGTCTAAAAAGATGAAGTAATCATTACTATCATTATTTTATCCACATGTATTTGATACTGATATGATATTGCATTTAAATCAACAGCTCTCTCAGTTATATAGCAATAAATGAACATTTCACACCCTCAGAAGACTTTTTCATGTTGTGCTGTTTGACCTGCTTTTCTGCCCAAACCGATGGACGACTCCTCGAAGAAAATCAGCTGCTCCCCTGATGTGGTTGCTTCTTCTCCAGTTCAACAGTGCAAACACACAGCTACAAAGAGCAACTACAGTTTGCTCTGCAGAGTCACCAAGTAGACCCAAACAAACCAAATAACTTCAAACCTAAGAAGCTACCGGTATTATGCCCCTAGACGATTACCACAGGCTTTTCCAAGTCCTGAATTTACAGCTACCAAGAGTCAATAAGATCAAAGTTCAGTGTGAACTAATGAATCTCTAAATTCAACATGCAGCGCCCCTCCTCCATTTCTCCTTCGTCCAACCTTTCTGCTTTTTTTTTGCACCATTAATTTTCGTTTGCATATTATAAAAATGAAATCTTCATAAGTAACTCCCTTTCTGCAATATTTCACCATGAGATATCTCCATATTGTGCCTTTACTGTTGTAATTTAATTAGCATATTGTCTGTCTCTTGGAATTATTTCTATAGCGATGAGGCATTTTTCTAACCGAGCTCTCTAGTCAAATCATTCACAGCATGCTTAGCGCACTTGTAAACAGCATGATGCTAATTTCTCAGAAATTTCAGTGACACTGTGCAAACATCAGCTCAATAGCATGACAGTGAAGTGTGAAGTTTTGAAACGGCCAGTGATTTTCTAATTGACACCCATCACTATGTATGTATGCATGTTTCTATTAATAAAAAACGTAACCTGATTTGTGTTGTTGTTTTCAAGTCAGCAGCGAAACATTGCCCCATGTGTGCTGGCAGTCAGTTAACCATATTGACCGTATTGAGCAGTCGCAGCGTCAAGCCTGATTTCATTATTGAGTGAGCGAGTTTAGGATGTAGATGTCAACACAGTGACCGCCAGCCTGCTGATTTACTTCAGCATAAATCTATGCTGTGATTTAAATAAAGGCAGCCATCAACAGTGGAAACAGACTATCTGTCACTTGAAGCGAGTTCATTTCTTTACCTTTTATGTAATAAGTCTAATGTCTAGTTATGGAGGTCATTCCTTTAGTGTTGCTCTCTGATTCTTACCACATAATTTTTCAAGTAATTTCCCTTTATGAAGAACCTGCACTGCGGTGACTGATGTTGGCCCGAGGATCAGACACAGTGAACAAGAATATAGAAAATGAGGTAAAAGTTAAAGCAGACAGGGAGGGACAGTGGCAGACGGGGACAGACACAAGTATCATATTACTGCCCCTGGCAGTGTGTCAGGCAGTCTAGAGGGAGGGACGGAGGCTGGAAGAGACCTGATTAATGAGTGTTACTGGGTGGTGGAGAGTTTGTGTCCTCACTCACCCCCTGTGTCACCAGCACACTCAATGGCTTCATCAATTTGTAGCCATTATCACGTCAATAGACAAGAATGGGTTGGAGGAGGGGAGTTAAGGATTGAGGGGAAACAGGCTTCTGCTGCACCATCTGTGGATAGCTGAACATGGGTGAAGCAAGAAGTAATCACTTTATTTAGCTCCTGAACCGACATTTACTCAATCTAAAAATGCATGTACATTGAATGTGATCGCAAACTTAATCACTAATGCACAAATATATCATGTACATGATCTGCAAAATTAAAGATTTCCACAATTTCCTTGGACCTTAACGCATATTACGTTATTTACATGCTTTACCTGGCAGGAAAGCCGTACCTTAACTGGCATATAATAGCAAATACAAAATTTAATGAATTAATAAACAAAGAGTCTTTGCAAAATTGCTACAAACAAACAATAACAAGACCAACATACTGTATAAAATGACCATTCATTACAAGGAATGCCAACAGTTATGGAGCTATTTCAGTCAGAAAGTGAAAGTTTGCCCCGATGATGGTGCCATGTGAGTTCAAGGATCAATTAGGATGTTTTAGTTAGTCTTGAGGGCCAATAAAAGTATAGATTTTTACACAGGAGTGTTCTGATCAACAAAATCTGTTTTTTTCATCATGAACCCCTGAAGGAGAACTTTGAGCATTTTTCCAAGTGAGGGAAAAACATCTGGGAACCATGAAGGCCTGTATAAAAAGTTGTATCCATCCTAGAGGTAGTGATGCAATGTTTTATTGGCAACGTGGAAACGTTGACCTGTTACTGGCTCAAAAATAAAAAATTAGCTGCATTACCAAGATTACTACAAATAAAGTTTGACTTAATATCACAAATAAAGGTAGAAATTTATAGATTCCTAGTGGTGGAAAATCACAAGCTACCAGCGGATAAGCTACAAAAAGCAGTTAAATTACATTACTGAACATTAATTTGCTCACTAACACATATATGCATCAATCATTATAACCCAATACAAATATTATTCTAGAACATGCCATTCTGCATAATGAGTACTTTTAATGTTGGTACTTTAAGTACATTTGGATGCTTACACATTTTATTTTACTTTTACTTAAGTAAAAATCGAAATGCATAACTTGCAATATAGAATATTTTTGCATTGTGGTAGTAGTGCTTTTGTGCTTTTAATTAAGCACAGGTTCAGAGTACTTCTTCCATCTCTCTGATAATGGCAATTCATCCACTAGTCAGTAGTAGCCAAGCGCTTAAATATCTCTGCATAGCACTAGTGCAATGTGGAGATATTTCACTGCTTGGCTGACCAACGACCATTAATTGTTCTACTACCAAAGCTTGTTCAAAAATATGACAGTAGTAATGCATTTAATTTCTGAGAATCTTTTGGTAACGAAGTGCTTGCTCATTGTGCGCTCCTGTTTGTCTGTCTTGTAAATTAACTCTGTCGTAGGGACACCTGCATTGCTTTGCTTGAGTAAATAATGTGATAAATCGTCGCTGCCCCTGCGCTCAAAGTCACCATGTCTGTGTATCTGTGTATCTGAGTGACCTACATGGAAGCTACATGTGAACACCAGCAGGTGTGGAGCTGATATGGATAAGCAAATAGCTGCACACACATCATTAGGTGCTCATTTACAGACATTACGCAGGAGGATAGGCAGCTCTGGACTTGAAAGATGCTTGTGTGTGAGTACATCTGCCTCTTTGCGTCAGTTTTTTTGGATGTCCCAGACCTGTGGATTCAGGAAATTGTAATGTCACCAGTTATTTCTCTTAGCATCAGCTTCAATAATCAACAATTATTATATCTGGTTATGGAAGGAGCTAGCCTATAAAAAAAAAGGTGAACTGTATGATTTATTTTTTTTTACTCAGTAGGGCCAGATTATCATGGAAATGTCACAAAGTCATGGCTCATTGTTGTCTTTACCCTAACTAAGACCGTAAATGTTAGATATTATGAAAAAGCCTTTGGTGATTGGCTCAGAGGCTGTTTACAGTGAAACGATGAGGATAATGATTCTTCATCAAGTACTTCATAAGGCCTCTAATGATGCTAATCGGTCCAACACCTGTTTTTCATTGCATATTACTGTAACTAATTAAATTCCTCTGACTGCCATTAGACACGCAACATCTGCAAGGGTGGCAGTCGAAGAAAGATGCAAAAGCAGGGTAGTTACACCGGAGAAGGACTGAGCAGAAGGTTGAGCAAAACAATGCCGAGTCAAGGAGTGAAGTGTAGGGCAGGGGATGAATTAGGGAAATGAAATGTCATCTTCAGTGTGGCACAACATACATCAAGCAGTGACAGCCCCTCCTCTAAGCCTGTCAGTCCAGCCTGGGGTTGAAATGACCAATTAAAGCAAAGCTAATTCCCCTGTTAACCCCTGGACAGGCTCTCCAACACAACCTTCCTTTTTTTTAAACAAGAACACCGAGACACTGCAAACACTTGTACATGTTGTATAGAAGCACAATGGACACACATCTGTGAAGTGCTAACACAGAAGTTTATTGTCATGTCTGTTTCTTTGATGCAAAGAAGGGCATGCTTCGTAGCCCACAGTGAAAACATACACAGCAGATAGTGTTTCCCTGTTTGTATTTTCCTCACAGGCATCTTTAAAAAACAAAAAATAAGCACAGTCCATGATTTAAATTGATAGGAACAGCAAGAACCAAGCAGCCAACCCCATCTTTAAAGCTAAAACATGGAACAACATTTAAATCTAGCAGTTAAATGCCACCAACATAAAAAAGGATGACAATCTTGCATCGCCTCTTTTATCCAAATTGCTTTTAAGTCGTATATCACCGCATAGCCCATTTCAATACACACCTACACACAAACTGCAGCAACACCCCCACAGCCAGCAATAATTTTAGAAACCTGCAACCTCTGCTCATTCCCAGCTACAAGCATCTCCCTCTGGCCTTTTCATTTAATCTCCCTCACTGAACAATAAAGGTGTGTTTCATCTAGATTTGCCTGGTGCCGGCGCAGCCACAGGAGAAGGGGGAAAATAAAAAGCATATGAGAGCTGATGGAAGGCCATGATGAAGAATTATGTGTTTCCCTTCATCACCTAACCCTAAACCTTACACTCACTCACACACACATGCAAACACATGGAAGCAAGCGATCTGATTAAACCCCACGAATATAGATTGGTGGGAGTGTCTGTGGAAAACAAGGCTAATTGAACTGTCTCCACGCTGAAAAGATGGAGTATTAGTCATAGAGAGATGCATTTAACAAAAGAGGAGGAGGAGGAAGATCAAATGATGACAAAAAGGAGAGATGACTCTCAGGTTTGTATTCAGGTTTAGACACTCAACAATACGTAAAAGCTGTAAGTTCCGTGATTACTTGTACAATTTCCCCTCTACACAAACCTGTTTTTTAAAATTTTCACAACTGGATCTTATTTTCTTGTAGATATACATCCAAATATAAATTTTTTGGGGTTGTTGAACCATGATCCAGGCTGCATCTCAGGACATCTCAGAACAATTAGATGCATTATTATGAAATTTTGATATTTATATCTTCTTCAGAATGATGTTCAGGGACTTTGGTGATGCTCCACTTTTCATGTTGAGTTTATCCAAAACTTTATGTGACCATACTGGCCATTCTGAAAAGAAGGGTGACAAAAGTAAACAGCATTCTCAGACACATTGCTTTTGATTATCAATGTAACGTGTTCAATTATTCTAGAAATAATGCAAAAATATTGAAAAAATCTATTTAGATCAAGCTTTTTAAGTATTTCTTGATTTGTGAAGTAGTAGTTTGCTTCGGTACTCTTGGGTAAACTGCTCCAGTTCTCCCAGGTTTGACAGGTGCCTTCTCCCAATTGTGTGTTTCAGTTGAATTAATATCATAAAACACCACTTCAGAGAGATCCAATTTGTTCTCGTTATCTATTTTGAGTGCTTTTAGGTGCATGTCGTAGGTTGTTATTCTGCTGGAGAAACCATGACATATTGGGTAGTTTGGGTCAAGCTTGCCTTCATAATCTTCTGATTTCATTGTGATCTGTACAGATTCAAGGCACTGTATGTTAGAAGGAAAAGAGCAACCTTCTTCTTTGATCTTTCTCTGTGGAGCCCACTTTCATTCATAAAGTAACTCAGAGTGTAACAAGTCACTGTTGTACCTTGACCTTGCAGGTCAGCTTGGATCTGTTTTGAAGCTTTCCTTGATTCTTTTTTCATTTATTTGAACTGTCTCTCTGCTGTGACTAAGTCTAGGGAGCTTGACTATGGTTTTGTGGACCTTAAGCTTCCTAATAAACTTCCTAATAATAGTAGCAGCTGTTGCCACAGGATTATCAATATGCTTGGAGAGGTTTGTGATACCATAGTTCTCATCCTTATCAGTCAGATAATTATCAGAGTTCTACAGTACAGCTTGGTGCACACAATACACATTGGGGGTTTCAAAGATCAGGACATTCAATGGTGTAGAGTTATATGTAAGTGATTTTAAGGCATGTCAGTATTATTTTCACAGAAACTCATCTAAATATGTAACTTTGATACACAAACATGAGTTTTTAGGGGTCAGTCAATAACTAGAGAGGGACTCTAAGATTATAGTTTTCTTGAAACATCTCAACAGTAAATTTATTTATCCCTACTACTAAGGAGTATCAAAAATTTGTGAAGTCAGCTGCTATCAAAGTTTTGCAAGAATGCATGGCAAAAGAACAATTCAGCAATTCTCACCAAGGACAAAGTATTGTTTCAGCAAAGGACACATCTTTGTTTTAATGGCATTTTCTGAAACCTCACAGACTGAAAACTACTGTAAATATCCATCCAATTCATATGAAATTATGCAATAGTTTCATCTGTGCTCAGGAGGCAACAGAAAAACTTTTTAATATGTTGACATGTGCTTATATCTAAAAAAAAAACTGCTACCAACTGCCTGCAAGACAATTTTCTCTCACTACATGTCTGACAGTTTTTGCAAGAGTTGTGACCTCATGAATGTTTTGTGTACTGTTATGTGTACCCTGAACAAAGATATATTTACACTACTGTTTAAAAGCTTGGGGTCACTTAGAAATGTCCTCATTTTTGAATGAAAAGCATTTTTTTCCAATAAAGATAACATTAAATTAATCAGAAATACAGTCTAGACATTGTTAATGTGTCAAATGACTATCTTACTGGAAATGATGGATTTTTAATGGAATATCTACATAGGTGTACAGAGGAACATTTCTAGCAACCATCACTCCTGTGTTTTGGGTACATTGTGTTAGCTAATCATGTTGAAAGGCTAATTGGTGATTAGAAAACCCTTGTGCAATTTTGTTAGCACATGAATAAAAGTGTG